>NC_138776.1:33232996-33861103 GCF_965119305.1 Pelophylax lessonae | reverse complement strand
AGTTAATGATTGAATGTGGAGAATTGCATCCTCTGTTTGCTATTGGGTGGCCCTGTAATCGAGGGTCAGTGTTATAGATTAGCCTGCTTGTTCATGCCGGTTAGTTTTTTTTGCTCTGAGGTCTTGCTAAAGAATAAAACATGTGGGCTTGCTTTCTGTACAGTGAGTTCTGGCTCCTCCTACTTCCATAATGGAGCGTGCCTTTTAATACATAACCACCAACAACCCCTTTAGGACCTGAGTCTAGAGGTGGCTGAGGATGAAATGATCCCCAAAAGGGGTGAAGGACCCAGTAAAATCCAGTGTTTTTGCATCTCTGCATTAAAAAAAAAAAAGGAAACAATAGTTTTTGATTTTTTTTTAAAGAAACCTTTACTTTTTAATTTTTTTATTTGCAAAGGTAGATTTCCTTCTAATTCCTGGAGTTGGGATTGTAAAGTAAACCTGTACCAAGAGTAAATCTGACACTTCCATTGGTGAACTCTTTTTAACCACTTGACCTTCAGGCCTTTTTTTGACACTTTTGTTTCCATGTAAAAATCAGTATTTTGCACCAAAAACTAGTAAGAACCCCCAAACATTATATATATTTTAAACCAGAGGCCCTAGAGAACTAAATGGTGGATTTGCAATGTTTGATCTTTGCGCAGCAGTTTTTCAAACACATTTTTTTTGGAAAAAATAAACTTTTTTGAATGTTAACCACTTGCCGACCAGTCACTGGGACTGTACTGCGGCAAAGTGACTCGATTCCGTCCAGCGACGTAGACCTACGTCGCTGGACTCCTCCTCTTGTGGGTAGTGCTCGCGCCCAGCCGGAGGCTCGCTCCCGCTGTTTTCAGTCACAGCGGGAGTCGGGCCAGGGGAGGAGCAACGGTGATCACCGCCGCTCTTCCCCGATCGTTGGGGAATCGAGTGTGGAGATCCGCCCGCTTGTGTAAACAAAGCGGGCGGATCTCCTAAGTGACAAACAGTGACAGATTGCAGGATTCAGCATAGCTGAACATGCGATCTGTCCCTGTGTCACTCAGTCACCTCCCCCCACACATGTCAGTAAGCACCAGGCATACATTAACCCCTCCCTCTCCAATAAAATTAACCCCTTCCCTGCCAGTGTCATTTTTACAGTAACAGTGCATATTTATAGCACTGATTACTGTAGAAATGTCACTGGTACCCCCAAAAGTGTCATAAATGTCAGTCAAGGGTCCGATCTGTCCGCCGCAATGTCGCAGTCCCGCAAAAAAAAATCGCAGATCGCCGCCATTACTCGTTAAAAAAAAACACCAAAAATGACAGAAATCTTTCCCTTAGTTAGTAAACGCAATACCTTTTGCGCAAACCAATTAAAATATGCTTATTGTGATTTTTTTTTTTACCAAACATAGGTAGCAGAAAACAAATTGGCCAAAAATTTAAAAAAAATTAGATTTTTACATTTTTTGGGGGGGAATTTCATATAAAAACATGTGAAAAATATTGTTATTTTTTCAAAATGTACGCTTTTTCTTGTTTATAGCGCAAAAAGTAAAACTCGCACAGGTGATCAAATACCACCAAAAGAAAGCTCTATTTGTGGGAAAAAAAGGACGTACATTTTGTTTGGGTATGGCGTCGCATGACCGCGCAATTGTCCGTTAAAGTCGCACAGTGCCGAATCGCAAAAAGTGGCCTGGACGTAAGACAGCAAAATCCTCCGGTGGTAAAGTGGATAATGCAAAAAAAATTTACATAACACAAGTTTTGCATAAAATATAAAGATGATGGCATGCTAAGTAAATAGATACTAAACTTGTCACGCTTTTAAATTGCACACATCCGTGCAATGGCGGCAAACTATGTATATTTTACTATCCATAGGTGATATTTTAAAAGCCTTTACAGGTTACCACTTTAGATTTACACAGGGGGTCTGGTTATAGAATTACTGCCTATGATCTCACATTCAAGATGATACCTCACATGTGTGGCACGATCGCTGCTTACATGCATGCGGGACTGACGCTTGCGTTCGCCTTCACGCGTGAGCACAGGGGGGACAGGGACACTTAATTTTTATTTTTATTTTATTTATTTTTAGCTTTACATTGTCGCTTTAATTTTTTTTTTTTTATTACTGGTATTGCTTTTGCAAGGAATGTAAACATCCTTGTGACAGCAATAGGTATATGACAGGTACTCTATAAGACTCCAAATCCCTCCACTACCCTTAAAAGCATTCAAAATGCCAAGATCGGTGTTTTCGAATGCTTTTGATTTATGAAAATGGCGCCATTGATATCCGGGTAAACCAGAAGTGAAGTCAGATCTTCACTTCCAGGTTACTATAACTGAGAGCTGATAAAAGCCGATCAAGGCTTTGTTCGGCTCTCCGATCAGCGCCGGCTGGTCGCTCTGGTGTTCCGGTGGGACAGGAGATTCTGGTAAAGCCGGGGAAGGCGGTTGGAGGGGGGGATTTCTCTTCCCGCTGCTTGTAAAAGCAATCTAGGGGCTAGTTACCCACTAAGATTGCTTTTATAAGAGAGCCGACTGCTGGCTTTAAAAAATGGTACTGCATATTTGCCAACTGTCCCGTTTTTGCTGGGACAGTTCCGGAAAACAGGAGCCTGTCCCGGGTAATTTACATTGTCCCGGCAATGTACTTATTTACACTTTGCACTTTATTTATATTTACATATTACATTTTTTGTATGGTCACACCTGAGCACATTTCACACTTTAGAATTGCAGGGAATTGTGATGAAAATTTTAAACTTTAGGCAGAAGTAGTGCAGCTGAATGGGAGAATTATTCCAACTCTGATAGTCTGGCCTCAAGTTTAAAATTCCCTTTTCAATTTCCTGTAATTCTCTCTTTATTGAGTAGACCCTATAATCTAATGATAAGTAGGCGGAGATTAATTATGTGGAGTGGGCGGAGCTTTAACCACATAAGCCCCAGCCCTATTTCTGACACTTTTTGTTTACAAGTTAAAACCAGTATTTTTTCCTAGAAAACTACTTAGAACCCCCAAACATTATATATATATTTTTAGCAAAGACTCTGGAGAATAAAATGTTGGTCATTGCAATATTTTTTGTCACACGGTATTTGCACAGCGGTCTTTAAAACGCCATTTTGTTTTTTGAAAATTTTTGAAAAATCACATTTCACTGCATTTAAAAACAGTAAAGTTAGCCCATTTTTTTTGTATATTGTGAAAGATGATGTCACGCCGAGTAAATAGATACCCAACATGTTACAGTTTAAAATTGCGCACACCCGTTGAATGGCGACAAACTACGGTCAATAGAGATCTCAATAGGCGACGTTTTAAATTATTTTAACGGTTACCAGTTTAGAGTTAGAGTGTAGCTCTTTTTTTTAAATTATTGCTCACGCTCTGGCAATCACAGTGATACCTCACATTTGTGGTTTAAACAGCGATTTCATTCGCGGCTCGACTTCCGTATATGTTTTTTTTTGTGCGCAAGCTAACGGTGACGGGGGCAGCTAATTTTTTTTTTTTTTCCTATTTATTTTAATTTTTTTTAACTTTATTACAGGTTTAAAAAAAAAAAAAATCTGATCACTTATTGCTGTCACAAGCAATGTAAACATCCCTTGTGACACCAATATGCAGTGACAGGTACTCTTTATGGAGGGATCGAGGGTCTAAAAGACCCCAAACCCCTCCACTACACTTCCATGTATGCAAAACGCCGAAAACTGTGTTTTTGCATACAGCCGTTTTTTAAATTTGCCGCCTTTTGCAGCACAGTAACCCGGAAGTGACGTCATGGACGCCGCCTCCGGGTTACGTCATCGGAGACCCGATCGAAGCCGTTTCCGGCTTTGATCGGGATTCCATCCAGCCGGCGGACGTGCTTGTTGGGTGCTCGGGTCTCCCGGTGGGACGGGAGGCCCGTTGAAAGTCACGGAAGGCGGCTTACCCGGGTAACGATCGAGCGGCTCCCGAGCCGCATCGGTCGTTACTGACGGAAAGCCGACCGTCGGCTGTAAACCACGGTACCGGGATGGTGCCTCTAGCTAGAGGCATCATCCTGGTATAACACCGCAAAGTTTGCCGACGTAGTCCTACGTCACTTTGCGGTAAGTGGTTAAGGAAGTAGGTGTGGTAATTGATAGCTGTGCTGCAAAGTGTCCCTGGAATTTTTTTTAAAATGTTGGCAACTATGGTACTGGGATGATGCCCGTATCTGCACATGAAGTCCAGTGACGTACGGGTACGTTGCTGGTCGACAGGTGGTAAAAATGTACTAGGTAAAAAAATAAAAATAAAAAAAGGAACAACTCAGGTTGGCCATTAAAGAGAACATTGAGACTACAAGCTGAACTAGGATGAGAGGATGTTCATTAGAAAATAAGGAGGGGTAGGAAAGGAAATAGAAACCACAGATAGGGCTGATTGTTCATAGAGGTTTTTGTATTGTTGTCCCCTCCACTTATACATCTGTGATACTCCACGCACAGTAATAGACCCCTGCATCTTCAGCTTTAATCACATCGCTTTCCAGGGTGAATTCGGCTTCTTTTTCCTTGCTTCGCTTTGCTTCAAAATGAGTGAGTGTCAGGTCTTCGACTGAGCCTTTCCCAAGAGATCTGACTATAAACGCAAGCGCCCCTCCGGTCATTGGCTGCCTATACCAATACATGTAGGGGTCTGAAGTAGCTGTAGAGGTACAATTCAACTTTACCGGCTGCCCAGAGGTCACAACTATCAATGGAGGAGTTTGTAGAATGGACTGAGGCAGGCATGGAGTCAGGCAAAGAGCGAGGACGATGAGATGGATACACATTGTAATGACGGGCAGTGCGATTTTTTAGGATGGAATGGATGCCGTTTTTATTCACTTAGCTCCCACCTGCCAACAAAAATTTGTTTTTGTTTTTTTTTTCCGAAAAAAGTTTTTCCTTTCTCCTAATTTTTTTTAAAAAGGTTGATTTGAATTAGTATAAATGCAGTCTTGTAAAAAAAAAAAGCATACAAGCGCTATACGCATGGGGCAAGCACTATACACAGTTTATGACACGCTGACTTATGTCCTAATGTTTTCTTTCATTAGATTTCCTTTTTTCAGTTCACCATGCTTTAAGGATCTTTAATTTAGCCCAGACAGGTTACTATGTCGCTGCTATTAAAAATAGTTTATGATGACTCCTGGTTGAGAATTGCATCATCCATCTGTTATGAGAAGTGTAAGCGAGTGCCAGTGTTGTAGATTAGACTGCAGGTTCATGCGGCTTCATTTTGTGCTCTGCGGTCTTGGCAAAAAATAAGACATCTAGGCGTGCTCTGCTTACAGTGAGTTCTGGCTCCTCCCCCTTCCATAATGGAGAACGCCTTTTTTATATAAGCACCATCATCCCATTGTAGGGCCTGAGTACAATGGTAACTGAAGGTGAAATGAACCTCAAGACCCCATTAAAAAGAATACTTTTTAAATAAATAAAAAATATTTTTTTTATTATAATATATTTATTTTATTATAAGAAATAATTGTTCTCAGAACAACCCTTCTCTGTCTTTTTTTTTTGGCAGTTGAGAATCTAATAGGCTTAAAGTATATAGAAAATTACTACTTTTTTTAGGTTTGAATGGTGTGTAGAAGGTTTAAAACCTTCATCAGTGTTCCCTGTCCCGGTGCTGGGGTGATTCCCTTTCTATATTTGTCCAAAATGTTGTACCTTTTCTGGTAACAACCGCACTGTGCAATTTACATGCAATTTAGTGTGGTGCAATTTACATGCGATTTAGTGCAGTGCGATTTACATGCGATTTAGTGCGGTGCGATTTACATGCGATTTAGTGTGGTGTGATTTACATGCCATTTAGTGCGGTGCGATTTGAATCCATTCATTTTGATTGGGCCCAAACTGCACCACATCGCACCAAAGGGGTGCAGGCACCTGTTTTGAGCCTCACCGCAAGCGGACCCTATGGTCCCTTTGTACCATGCAATCCGGTAAAGGCAAATGCACTGCTTTTGGGTGTCGTTAACTTTGTATTGACACCTGCAGCAAATTTGAAGGGGGAGATCACAGCTTTTCTCTTATCGCATAAGTGTGAACTTCCAGGTTACCATACATGTTACAATCTGATCATAAAACTTTTGTATAATCAGCTTTAGATTTAGGAGAACTATGTAATATTTAGAACAGATATGCCTATGCACTATCTGTCGACAGATTTATACTACTATTATTACCGTATATGCTCGAGTATAAGCTGACTTTTTCAGCATGTTTTTTTATACTGAAAAAGCCCCCCTCTGCTTATACTGGAGTCAGGGTCGCACTTACCTGTTCTCCGGTGCAGTGTGCATGCGCCGCCGCCACTCGGGAAAGCCTGTACATGTTCGGCTATTCCCGGGCAGACGGCGCATGTGCGGTGACGTGTTGGCATTTTTAAATGTAAGGTGCCTCACCGAAAGGTAAGTGAGACTCTGAAGCCCCTGCATCTCCTGAGATTCTCCTCTACCATGCTCGCAGCACTGCATCTCCTGTACTATGTCCGCAGCCCTGCATCTCCTATACCATGCCTGTACCACCTTCTGTACCATCTCCTATACCATCTCCTGTACCATGCCTGTACCATTTCCTGTACCATGCCTGTACCATCTCCTGTACCATGCCTACATTGTCTCCTGTACCATCTCCTGTACCATGCCTGTACCATCTCCTGTACTATCTCCTGTACCATGCCTGCACCATCTCCTGTACCATCTCCTGTACCATGCCTCATGTCCGCAGCCCTGCATCTCCTATACCATGCCTGTACCACCTTCTGTACCATCTCCTATACCATCTCCTGTACCATGCCTGTACCATTTCCTGTACCATGCCTGTACCATCTCCTGTACCATGCCTACATTGTCTCCTGTACCATCTCCTGTACCATGCCTGTACCATCTCCTGTACTATCTCCTGTACCATGCCTGCACCATCTCCTGTACCATCTCCTGTACCATGCCTGTACCATCTCCTGTACCATGCCTGTACCATCTCCTGTACCATGCCCACAGCCCTGCATCTTCTGTACCATGTCAGCATCCCCTGCACCATGCCCACAGCCCCTGTTTTGTGTGTCGTGGTGGTCCAGTTCAGTTGGGTCCAGTATTTTTGTGGTATAATTAGGTGCCTCAGCTTATATTCGGGTCGACTTATACTCGAGTATATATGGTATACCAAATTTATATTGCACAAGCAGTTTGTGCAGTGCTTTGAAATTAGAAAAAAGTCCACCCAGCGCTCAGACCAAAAACCTTCACCCAGGGACTATATAATGTAATGATTTCAGTGCTGTGGCCCTCCTCAGACTGGGCAATCTTCAGAAAACTGTGAACACATATACAAGAGGGCCCAAATACCTAGCGCATTACCACCAAAACCATTTATTAAAATCATAAGACAATGTTATACTCACAAAGGCAGAATATAATGAAGCTTAACAATTGCACCAGTCCAGCAAGTGAGATGGGCATCCCAACTGACGCCACATGGTGGAAAATCTTACGTGTTTCAGGGGACAGACCCCCTTCCTCAGAGCTATTCCAACCAGACAGTGCACCACCATTTATATGTTTGCACATGGAGGACACACCCCCCCTCAGCTCGTCCCTGTCCATTTTCTCGCTGAGGGGGGTGTGTCCTCCATGTGAAAAGATATCAGTGGTGGTACATTGGTTGGGATAGCTCTGAAGAAGGGGGTCTGTCCCCCCAAACACATAAGCTTTTTCAACGTGAGGCGGTGGTTGGGATGCCCTCACCTACTCACATTGTCTTATGATTTTAATAAATGTTTTTTGTGGTAATGAACTAAGCGTTTGCGTCCTCTTGTATATGTGTTCACAGTGCTTTACAATTTAAAGGGAGACAGTACATTTACAATGCAATACAATACAATAGGGTTCAGAGGGCCCTGCTAATAAGAGCTTACAATCTAACAGGTCTAAAGGAAATTCTACAATCAGATTGTTACGTACGTGGTGAGTTTAAGAGTATGTATTCCCTCACATTGAAGCAAGTTTTTCTGTAGTTAAAAATTTTGACACCCAGAGTTAGGGATGAGCTCAAGTTTGGAAGGAGGAAACTGTCAAATGACAGCAGGCCGTTGTCACAATTAGCTATGGCAGTGGAAATCCCCATCCTACAGCCGCACATAACAAAGAGGTGTGGATCCTGCTGATGTCATTGCCATAATTTGGCCTCATGGCTATATTTGCACAATGTCCTTTGTTGCGTGTGCCTACGGGGTAGGAAATTCCAGTGCTGCAGCTGATTGGCATAGCAGAATGCTATAATGTGCCAGTTTCCCATGATTCACACCTAAGCTTATCCTTACCCAGAATATATGATTTTATGACACCCTTTGCTCTACAGCAGGGGGGGGGGGGGGGGGACCTATGGCCTGGTGGACCGTATGCGGTCCTCGAAGTCATTTGGTCCGGCCCCCTGTGCAGCTGAGTCTGTGTCTCTCAGCTGATCTGTCAGAACGGACCTGATGCTTTCTGTATAGTTCCTGCTCCATTCTGACAGTCTGAGTGAGTCAAAGGCGGAGTGATATCAAATGCACTCTGCCTGTGACCAATACAGGAAACATCGCCTCTTCCTCCAGCGCAGATCCGCTGCTAGCCAGCATTTTCTGCCAGCAGCACACACAGCAGTACCAGCCAGAGCCAGCAGTACCAGCCAGAGCCAGTATTACTCACAGCAGTACCAGCCAGAGCCAGCAGCACCAACCAGAACCAGCAGTACCAGCCAGAGCCAGCAGTTCCAGCCAGAGCCAGCAGTTCCAACCAGAGCCAGCAGTACCAGCCAGAGCCAGCAGTACCAGCCAGAGCCAGTAGTACCAGCCAGAACCAGCAGTACTCACAGCAGTACCAGCCAGAACCAGCAGAACTCACAGCAGTACCAGCCAGAGCCAGCAGTACCAGCCAGAACCAGCAGTACTCACTACAGTACCAGCCAGGACCAGCAGTACCAGCCAGAGCCAGCAGCACCCACAGCAGTACCAGCCAGAACCAGCAGTACCCACAGCAGTACCAGCCAGAACCAGCCAGATCCAGCAGTACTCACAGCAGTTCCAGCCAGAGCCAGCGGTACCAGCCAGAGCCAGCGGTACCCACAGCAGTACTAGCCAGAGCCAGCGGTACCCACAGCAGTACCAGCCAGAACCAGCAGTACCCACAGCAGTACCAGCCAGAACCAGCAGTACCCACAGCGGTACCAGCCAGAGCCAGCAGTTCTCACAACAGTACCAGCCAGAACCATCAGTACCAGTTAGAGCCAGCAGTACCCACAGCAGTACCAGCCTGAACCAGCAGTACTCACAGCAGTACCAGCCAGAACCAGCAGTACTCACTGCAGTACCAGCCAGGACCAGCAGTACCAGCCAGAGCCAGCAGCACCCACAGCAGTACCAGCCAGGACCAGCAGTACCAGCCAGAGCCAGCAGCACCCACAGCAGTACCAGCCAGAACCAGCAGTACCAGCCAGAACCAGCCAGATCCAGCAGTACTCACAGCAGTACCATCCAGAGCCAGCGGTACCCACAGCAGTACCAGCCAGAACCAGCAGTACCCACAGCAGTACCAGCCAGAACCAGCAGTACCCACAGCGGTACCAGCCAGAGCCAGCAGTTCTCACAACAGTACCAGCCAGAACCATCAGTACCAGTTAGAGCCAGCAGTACCCACAGCAGTACCAGCCTGAACCAGCAGTACTCACAGCAGTACCAGCCAGAACCAGCAGTACTCACTGCAGTACCAGCCAGGACCAGCAGTACCAGCCAGAGCCAGCAGCACCCACAGCAGTACCAGCCAGGACCAGCAGTACCAGCCAGAGCCAGCAGCACCCACAGCAGTACCAGCCAGAACCAGCAGTACCAGCCAGAACCAGCCAGATCCAGCAGTACTCACAGCAGTACCATCCAGAGCCAGCGGTACCCACAGCAGTACCAGCCAGAACCAGCAGTACCCACAGCAGTACCAGCCAGAACCAGCAGTACCCACAGCGGTACCAGCCAGAGCCAGCAGTTCTCACAACAGTACCAGCCAGAACCATCAGTACCAGTTAGAGCCAGCAGTACCCACAGCAGTACCAGCCAGAGTCAGCAGTACCCACAGCAGAGCCAGCAGTACCTACAGCGCAGTACCAGCCTGAGCCAGCAGTACCCACAGCAATTCCAGCCAGCAGTACCAGCCTGAGCCAGCAGTACTAGCCAGTAGTACCAGCCTTAGCCAGCAGTACCCACAGCACAATACCAGCCAGCAGTACCAGCCTGAGCCAGCAGTACCTACAGCACAGTACCAGCCTGAGTCAGCAGTACCCACAGCAGTACCAGCCTGTGTCAGCAGTACCCACAGCAGTATCAGCCAGCAGTACCCACAGCACAGTACAAGCCAGGAGTACCAGCCGGAGCCAGCAGTACCCACAGCAGTACCAGTCAGCTGTACCCACCAGCAGTACCAGCCAGCTATACCCACCAGCTGTACCTGCCAGCAGTTCTTTTCAAAACCTACCACTGCAAAGAGTCGACTGTGCTCCAGACTGACCGACGCAAACCTGGAAAACCAGTTGCGAGTAGCAACATCATCAATACCAGCTAACATCACACACCTCACCAAAGAGAAGCAATTGCACCCATCACATTAGGGGTGAGTTAAATGTTTCACCAAATATAACAGGCACATTTTTAAGTTGATAATTTTGTATGGCCCCCCGAATGATTTTATAAATACCCAAATGGCCCTTGGCAGAAAAAAGGTTCCCCACCCCTGCTCTACAGGATGTAATGATTTTCAACAATTACCCAAAAAAAATGAGTTTTTAAAAAAAAAGTTATAGTTTTCATAAAAAACAGAGACTAAAAAAAAAAAAAAAAGGTAGTGTCCCCTATCACTAGAGGTATCCTTGATGGTCCTTTGAGAAGTGGCCTTTTACATTGCTGATTAGTGCAGTGGTGAACGCATTGGATGCCAGTAAAAAAATTCCCCCTGACATCAATGGTCAGTGTAGGTAGGAAATCAAGTTCCACCATAGCTCAGAGCTCAAGGAACCCCTAACAAGCTCTGGAAGAACCCTAGACTTCCATGGAACCCTGGTTGAGAAAAGCTGCATTAAGCTGGCAACGTTTTGGCACCAAAGCACCAAATTTACCTGCTTCAAAATGTCCATGGCTGGATCCACTGATCTGCCACCCCAATGCTAGCTTACCTCCGGAACAAGAAAGACTGGCTGCGAGCATCAGTGACATAGACCTATTTTTACCTAATATGGCTGCACCGCTCATGGGAAATGTTCTACATACAGTGGGTACGGAAAGTATTCAGACCCCCTTAAATTTTTCACTCTTTGTTATATTGCAGCCATTTGCTAAAATCATTTAGGTTCATTCTTCTTCCTCATGAATGTGCACATAGCACCCCATACTGACAGAAAAACACAGAATTGTTGACATTGTTGCAGATTTATTAAAAAAGAAAAACTGAAATATCACATGGTCCTAAGTATTCAGACCCTTTGCTGTGACACTCATATATTTAACTCAGGTGCTTTCCATTTCTTCTGATCATCCTTGAGATGGTTCTACACCTTCATTTGAGTCCAGCTGTGTTTGATTATACTGATTGGACTTGATTAGGAAAGCCACACACCTGTCTATATAAGACCTTCCAGATCACAATGCATGTCAGAGCAAATGAGAATCATGAGGTCAAAGGAACTGCCTGAAGAGCTCAGAGACAGAATTGTGGCAAGGCACAGATCTGGCCAAGGTTACAAAAAGATTTCTGCTGCACTTAAGGTTCCTAAGAGCACAGTGGCCTCCATAATCCTCAAATGGAAGACGTTTGGGACGACCAGAACCCTTCTTAGAGCTGGCCGTCCGGCCAAACTGAGCTATTGGGGGAGAAGAGCCTTGGTGAGAGAGGTAAAGAAGAACCCAAAGATCACTGTGGCTGAGCTCCAGAGATGCAGTCAGGAGATGGGAGAAAGTTGTAGAAAGTCAACCATCACTGCAGCCCTCCACCAGTCGGGGCTTTATGGCAGAGTGGCCCGACGGAAGCCTCTCCTCAGTGTAAGACACATGGAAGCCCGCATGGAGTTTGCTAAAAAACACCTGAAGGACTCCAAGATGGTGAGAAATAAGATTCTCTGGTCTGATGAGACCAAAATAGAACTTTTTGGCCTTAATTCTAAGCGGGATGTGTGGAGAAAACCAGGCACTGCTCATCACCTGTCCAATACAGTCCCAACAGTGAAGCATGGGGGTGGCAGCATCATGCTGTGGGGGTGTTTTTCAGCTGCAGGGACAGGACGACTGGTTGCAATCGAGGGAAAGATGAATGCGGCCAAGTACAGGGATATCCTGGACAAAAACCTTCTCCAGAGTGCTCTGGACCTCAGACTGGGCCAAAGGTTTACCTTCCAACAAGACAATGACCCTAAGCACACAGCTAAAATAACGAAGGAGTGGCTTCACAACAACTCTGTGACTGTTCTTGAATGGCCCAGCCAGAGCCCTGACTTAAACCCAATTGAGCATCTCTGGAGAGACCTAAAAATGGCTGTCCACCAACGTTTACCATCCAACCTGACAGAACTGGAGAGGATCTGCAAGGAGGAATGGCAGAGGATCCCCAAATCCAGGTGTGAAAGACTTGTTGCATCTTTCCCAAAAAGACTCCTGGCTGTATTAGATCAAAAGGGGGCTTCTACTAAATACTGAGCAAAGGGTCTGAATACTTAGGACCATGTGATATTTCAGTTTTTCTTTTTTAATAAATCTGCAACAATGTCAACAATTCTGTGTTTTTCTGTCAGTATGGGGTGCTGTGTGTACATTCATGAGGAAGAAGAATGAACCTAAATGATTTTAGCAAATGGCTGCAATATAACAAAGAGTGAAAAATTTAAGGGGGTCTGAATACTTTCCGTACCCACTGTAGATATGACAGATAAGAAATAGAACTACGTTTTATTACAGTGTAATTGCTCTGAGTTTAATTAGACCAGACAGGTCTGACATTAGCCTAATACACGCCAGTTATGTTCATATTAACCCTGTAAGTGCTCAGGCTACATCGTGCGGGCTGTGTCCTGGTAGAATATCAGGTAGAAGTGCTATCAGGATTTGCCGGTACCAGAACATGAAGAATCTTTGGCACCATCCACTTTAAACCACCCAATTGCTCTGCTAAGTGACTAGAGGTCCGGAGATGGCCGTTCCTTGGGCAACCTCCGGCACGCAGCAAGGTGGAGAGTATGATGTTGTGACAGTAAAGATCATCACTGGAGTCTGCTGGGAGATGAACTTCATTTCTGTTTATTGATATTTCATATCTAGAACACTCTATATAAAAATTCTTTCTCTTTCATTCATTTCGGACACAGCTCCTGATCTTCATAACCATTGGGTTATTCTGCCAGGATACTTGGCAGAAAAAGAATCTGGTTACGCCTATGGGCAGTCCCAGGGGGTATACTCCCTCTCTCTGCTATAGGTGCTGTTAGGAGTAAGGACCTACTAGTAATTCCTTGCTGGGATCTCTGGTCCTGGCAAATTTGTTCTTTTTAGATAGCAATATTTTCTCCTGTTTTTTTTTTTTTCCTGTGAGATCTGCAACCAACTGTTGGACTGGGCGACGGGTTGGATAATCCAGATCCAGTGGTCACCCCAGTCTGGCCAGCGAGTGCGCGCAGACCTCAGCTCTGTGCTATGTTGGCCCAGACATATCACCACTGGACAGGGGCTGGCCTCCGAGTTAAACGCCTTGCGAGGTTGCATACGACCAGGTCTCGGCCCGAGTCGCAGCGTTCCTCCTGGCCGACAGCCCCCTCATTTCGACTGAGAGGGGTTCTGTCTGGAGTGGTGATTGTCTGGTTCCTGGTATGGTACGTAGCTGTCTCCCCCCTCCCCCTGGATGGTTTTGAGGTGGCTATCGGCCCCTCCTTGGGACGGTTGGACCCCAGGATTCCCCTCCTCATTCCCGTCAGGCACCCCCCTTTCATTTGTCCCACATCCTACCCCCTCCACTTATGCTGGGGCTGTGTGGGTGATCTGGTCCATCTCCTGGAGTGGGGGCAGGGCGCTATGCTGGCAATGGGGCTGGGTAAGTGCGCCGCCAGCGACCGGACAATCGGCTGTGCGGGGGTCTGTCCTTGAGATCTGGGGATCGCTCGTGGGTCCCTGAAAGCCTTGTGATGCCACACAGGGCTGCCATTTTGCTGTAGTCTGTGTGTTTTCTATGCACAGCGCTCATTTTGCAGTGGTTTGCCATTGAAAATAGCGGAGGTCATGACAGTAGAGCCCTGTGGGCAGCGATTTTGGCGGTGGGAGCCCCCCTCATCCCATGTTGCTGACTCCTGGATCTTTTCACTTCCTGATCTCTGCACGTGGAGTGCAGATTATCCGGGTGGCTGCAGGTGCCTGTATCTGCTGGGTGGTGAGTCTGGTGGGGTTCTCTCCCTCTCTGCTAAGGATCACTTGATGCATTGTGCCTGGTAACCAGGTGGTGCTGCCAGCGCGGTGGGGGTTTTGCCTTTGCAGTGTTTTACACTTTTTGTGGGGTCCCCCTGGTGACTCATGGAGTCTTTGGAGCACATCTCCCCACCTGATCCCCTCTCTGAGGCTGCAGGGCCCTCCGGGTCCCAACCATCCATCAATGTCCTAGAGTCCTTTGTGTCCCGGGTGGAGGTGCTTTCGGGCGACGGGCTAGCAAAAAGAACCCCTCACCTTCCCCTGCCTCATCTGTCTCATCAGATCCTGAATCTGATTCGGCCGCTGCGGACAAGGGTCACCCTGCTGGGTTTGTGACCATGCGCCCGCAATCCTCAGATAGTGAGGATGATCCCTCCACATCTGCAATCCACTAACGAAAAGGCACGGGTGGAAGCACTGATTGCATCTGTGCGTGAGACCTTGAGGATAAAGGACGCAGCTGCAGCTGTGACAGAGGCGCAGGTTCCCTTTGGCACTCACAAGCCATCCAGCGGCAAAGGTGTTTCCTTTCCCCGCCTATTTTGACATAAATGTTGCTAAAGAGTGGGGACGACTAAAGTGTCCCCTTGAGGTCCCTAAGCAATTTACTAGGCATTACCCCCATGAGGAGTCCCTTATTAAAGCGGTTGTATACTGCCGAAAAAAAAAAAAAAACCTGCAAGCCGATGGCATAATGAGCTAGTATGCATCACATTATGAAATACTTACACGGACGCCCGGACACCACTGTGGGAGCTGTCATGCTCTCTCGGCGTCTCTTCCGGGTTCAGTGGGTCCGGCGAATGCGCGTGGGAGTTTCACTTTCTGGCAAGATCCGGCTAGGAGCTCTGAATGCTGCATGCAGATTGAATATCTCCTAAACCGTGCAGGTTTAGGAGATATTAATTGTACCTACAGGTAAGCCTTATTATAGGCTTACCTGTAGGTAAAAGTCAAAAAATTGAGTATACTACCGCTTTAAGAAGTGGACTGTTCCACCGTGGTGGACCCGCCGGTTCCCAGTTTATCAGTTTGTGGCGTTTCCCTTTGGTCTTGCCTCTGCTCCTCGGGTCTTCACAAAAGTGTTAGCCCCTGTGCTAGCATTGTTACGCCAACGGGGGATCTCAGTACTGGGCTACTTGGATGACCTCCTTCTGCAAGTGGAGTTTCCTACTGCTCTAGTGAAAAACCTGGAGATCACCATACAAACTCTGTGGGAGTTCGGGTGGATTCTGAATTTTCAGAATTCTGCTCTGGTTCCGTTTAACTTTTCAGTGTTAACTTTTTACTGTGTTCCTCATGTAGCACTGCCCCCTAGATGACTGATGAGAATTACACTTTCTGGATTCCCCTGGGTTATCCCTTAGCAACTGACAGCAGATAAACAGCAATGAAAGTTCTTGGCTCAATCAATAATCAATCCAGGGGATGTTGTTTTTGTGTTTTTATTGAGAACTGGGATAGGAGAAGGGATGAGTGGGATACTCCAACTATTAACTATTCACAGTCTTGAGGACAGCTGACCGTAGGAAGCGGCAAGGCGCTGCTTCACTCTGTCACTGAAGTGAAGATCCTTTAAAAGTTTCTGCTTGCTCATTACAGCTATTAGCGCCCGCCCGCCCAGTGTGTTAGTTCATACTTAGTCACGTAATGATATCACTGAGAGGCGGGCCACTGGCTAGAGGCGGGATTTGAAAGGACCCAAGAGGAGCAGAGAGTTCCCTGCCTAAGCTGTGACATGGAGGAGCCAGCGTTCGGGAAGAACCAAGCATGTTAATCCCACAAGTAAGCAGATTGCCATCATTAACTCTTTGGGGGGGCTGAGGCGAGGTTAACCACTTCCATACCGAGTCATGTAAAATGACGTCGGCAAAGTGGTTGTCTAGATCCGGGCCGCCGTCATATGACGTCGGCCCGTTCTAGCTGCTACTGCGCGCCCCCGGCGGCGCGCAGCGGCGCGATCAGGGATGAGGCTCGTCCCTCGGACATAGCCCATCACTGATCAAGGTAAACAGCCAATAGAAATTGGCTGTTTACCACGTGATCGGCTGTGTCAATCACAGCCGATCACATGAGCGGCTCCTGCACGAGCCGCTCGTTCTCTCTGCAATGCGCGCCCCCGGGGGCGCGCAGAGCAGCGATCGGGGACGAGGCTCGTCCCTCGGACAGAGTCGATCCCCGATCTAGGTAAAGAGCCAATGAAATTGGCTCTTTACCACGTGACCGGCTGTGTCCAATCACAGCCGGTCACAAATGTCAACAGAGAACACGGTAACTAGCTGTCACCGTGTTCTCCTCCTCACACACTGATCCTGTGTGAGGAGGAGATTGTGGTAACAGCTAGTTACCAACTACAGTGCACCCTAAACACACTGATTGCCCCCCCCCCCCAATAAAGAGCACCTGTCACTAGCCCATCAAAGTACCCGAGTACCTGTCATCAGGTACTCAGATGACAGGTACTCGGGTACTCTGATGGGCTGGTGACAGGTATTCGGGTACTCTGATGACGGATACTCTGATGACAGGTACTCGGGTACTCTGACGGGTACTCGGGTACTCTGATGACAGGTACTCGGGTACTCTGATGACGGGTACTCTGATGATGGGTACTCGGGTACTCTGATGACAGGTACTCGGGTACTCTGATGACAGGTACTCGGGTACTCTGATGACAGGTACTCGGGTACTCTGATGACAGGTACTCGGATACTCTGATGACGGGTACTCGGGTACTCTGATGACGGGTACTCGGGTACTTTGACAGGTACTCGGGTACTCTGATGACAGGTACTCGGGTACTCTGATGACAGGTACTCGGGTACTCTGACAGATACTCGGGTACTCTGATGACAGGTACTCGGGTACTCTGATGACAGGTACTCGGGTACTCTGATGACAGGTACACGGGTACTTTGAGTACCTGTCAACGGAGTACCCGTCATCAGAGTACCTGAGTACCTGTCACCTACCCATCAGAGTACCCGAGTACCTTCCACCTGCTCATCAGAGTACCTGACGCCTGAAGTACCCAAGTACTTGCCGCCTGCTCATCAGTACCCATCACTACTCATCAGTACTCATCAGTACCTATCACGTATCAGTACTGATCATCAGTACCCCTCAGTACAGTATCACCTATCAGTCAGTGAGTACTACTCATCAGTACCTATCACCTGCCTGTCACCTGCCCATCAGAGTACCCGAGTACCTGTCACCTGCCTATCGGAGTACCCGAGTACCTGCCACCTGCTCATCAGTACCAGAGTACCTGTCACCTGCCCAACAAAGTACCCGAGTACCTGTCACCCTTCATACAGCCACCATGTCCAAGTCCAAAAAGGTTTATATACGTCGTCCGTTTAAACCTAAATACCGGTGTTATGGCAGCAGATAGCTGCCATAACCCTGGTATTTTTTTAAACGGTGGACAGTTGGCTTTCCGATAAGGGTGGTCCCAGCGGCGGATTCGCCGTGGGATCACCCTTCCGGGATGGCGGAAGAGGCGCCCCCCCCCTCCCGACGCGTTCCAGTCCTTTTCCCCGCTTACCGGACCCGCCGGCAGCGGGGAAAACGATCCGGTCCCGAATCCTCACAGACAGGATGTCGAGTGAGGGCAAGCTTGCCCTCACTTGACTCTATGGTCTTGGAGGACCGGAGCTACGGAAAATGTTGTTGCCTAGCAACCGGTTTAAAGGTCCTTTTTTTTTTTTTTTTCATTTTATATTATAATTATTTTTTTTTTTTTTTTTTTCTATCTTTTAGTGTACTTGTGAGATCTGAGGACTTTTTGACCCCAGATCTCACAAAAAAGAGGTCCTGTCGTGCCTATTTCTATTACGAGGAATATTTACATTTCTTTTAATAGAAATAAAAATGATCAATTTTTTTTTTTTTTAAACGGTGTAAAAATAAAAAATAATAAATAAAATAAATAGTAAAAAAAAAAAAAAAAAAAAATTAAAGCGCCCTGTCCCCGTTAGCTCGCACGCAGAAGCGAATGCATACAGAAACCCCGCCCACATATGTAAACGGTGTTCAAACCACACATGTGAGGTATCGCCGCGATCGTTAGAGCAAGGGGAATAATTTGAGCTAGACCTCCTCTGTAACTCAAAGATGGCAACCTGTAGAAATTTTTAAATTGTCGCCTATGGGGATTTTTAAGTACCAAAGTTTGTCACCATTCCGTGAGCGTGCGCAATTTTGAAACATGACATGTTGGATATCTATTTACTCGGCGTAACATTATCTTTCACATTATGGAAAAAAATTGGGCTAACTTTACTGGTTTCTTATTTTTTAATTAAAAAAAGTGAATTTTTTCCAAAAAAATTGCGTTTGGAAGACCGCTACGCAAATACGGTGTGATAAAAAATATTGCAATAATCTCCATTTTATTCTCTAGGGTCTCTGCTAAAAAAAAATATATAATGTTTGGGGGTTCTAAGCAGTTTTCTAGCAAAACAACTGATTTTAGCTTGTAAACACCAAATGTCAAAAATAGGCCTAGGCAAGTGGCTAGGATGCATGATGATGCTCCTTGGATGTTAGGCCCCTCTATATGGCTAGGCTGTGAAAAAGTCTCACACATGCGGTATTGCCATACTCAGGAGGAGTGGCAGAATGTATTTTGGGGTGTCATTTTTGCTGTGTACATGCTATGTGTTAGGAATATCCTATAAATTGACAACTTTGTGTAAAAAAAAAAAAGTTTTCATTTTTTTCCCACATTTTCCAAAAACCTGTGGAAAAAAATGATATGTTCAAACGACCCATAATGCCTCATAGAATATACGTTGGAGTGTTTGCTTTCCAAAATGGGGTCATTTTGTGGACTTTTCCATTGTATTGGTGCTCTAGGGCCTTGAAAAGTGTGATAGGTAGTAAGAAAGTTTTATGTGTATTTATGCTCCTAGAACGCCTGAATGTGCTTCTTGGACGTGGAGTCTCTTTTTGTGGCCAGGCTGTGTAAAAGTCTCACACATGTGGTATTGCCATACTCGGAAGGAGTAGCAGAATGTATTTTTGGGTGTAATTTTTGCTGTGTACATGCTATGTGTTAGAAATAGCTTATAAATTGACAACTTTGTGGGAAAAAAAAGAAAAAAAAAATTTTTTCTTAATTTTCCCAAGAATTGTGGGAAAAAATTACAACTTCAAAAAACTCACCATGCCTCTTACTAATTACCTTGGACTGTCTACTTTACAAAAAGGGGTCATTTGGTCGGTATTTGTACTGTCCTGACATTTCAGGGCCTCAAGAAAGGAGATAGGCAGTCAGTACATCTGGTGTGATCAATTTTCAGTAATTGGTACCATAGCTTCTAGACTCAATAACTTTCACACAGACTAAATAATATACACTAATTTGGGTTAATTTTACCAGAGACATGTAGCAGTATACATTTTGGCCCAAATGTATGAAGAAAATTTTATTTTTTGCAAAATTTCATAATTGAAACTAAAAAAAAGTGTTTTTTTTTCAAAATTTTTGCTCTTTTTTTGCATATATCACGAAAAAAAAAAACCCCAGTTGTGATCAAATACCACCAAAATAAAGCTCTATTTGTGTGAAAAAAATGATAAAAATTTTGTTTGGTTATAGTGTAGCATGACTGAGCAATTGTCATTCAAAGTGTGAGAGTGCTGAAAGCTGAAAATTGGTCTGGGCAGGAAGGGTGTCAAACTGCTCTGTATGGAAGCGGTTAATTACAATGGTATTTGTATTATGCGGCATGAGGGGGTTAATGTATTGCCACTGATCACTGATGCATTAGTGACCTACCAGTGGCAGTTAATTAACCCCTATGTGCTGCATTAGTGTAACCAGTGTCAGTGCAACCAGTGGTAATTAACACTGAGAATGGTGCCACTAATGCAGCACAAAGGGGTTAATTAACTGCCACTGGTCAGTCACTAATAGATGAGTGATCAGTAGCAATACACTAACCCTCTAATGCTGCATAATACAAATACCATTGGCAATTAACCACTTGCCAACCCGTCACAGTACCTATACTGTACCTATACTGCGACAGGGTGGCAGCTACAGGTGTACGTCAATGCCTGTTTCTGGCGTATGCCCCTGTTCTATCAGAATAGCGCTACCTATCAGATTCTGCAACCGGAAGTGACGTTCGGCCGAGAACAACTTACTGTGCATGCGCAATGCATCCAACATGGCCGCTATGCATTCCAATAGCTTTCTTAATGTGACAGAACACGAAGCAGCAGCGGACATCTTCTTAGACCCACGCAAGTCTTGGATTGTACATTTATTTTAGCAGTAAATTCACCTTATAGACTGAAATAGACTATTTCACCATGACCGAGTGAAATAATCTATTTCACTATATAATCAGTTTGCTGCTGAGCGGTGCGGGGTGTACCAAGATGGCTTCTACCTGCAGGTTTCTCACTATATTTACTATATTACAATAATATAAATGTAATACTGTTATTCAGTATATAAAGTGAGATGTTCTGTCACATTAGAAAACCTATTGGAATGCATGGCGGCCATGTTGGAACGCATGGCGCATGCGCAGTAAGTTGTTTTTGGCAAAACGTCACTTCCGGTTGCAGAATCTGAAAGGTCTGTCCAACAGAAGTCAGACGAGCATGCTGGAAAACCAGCAGCCGATTGACTCCAAGTCAGCTCTCTTAGCCAATGGCCGCGATCGCTGATTGGAGTATTCTGGTAGGGGCTGCATCCCACTGTTTGCCATCTTTGCCTTGGGCACCGGATGACCTTGTCCCGGCACTGCTCTCACTGCCTGTGTGCTGACACCCGTCCGCTGACTCTAGCCTCTGGAGTGGTCCCCTTCCTGGAAGACCCCTGAGCAGGTTCCTCTGTACTCATGGACACTGTTTTTCCAGAGTCACCGTCGCCTCCAAACTCCACCAGTCAGCCTCCACTGGACCTCTGGGTTCAGCCACACTTTCTGGTTCACCAGCCCGACTGCCTGTGACCACCTTCCACAGCTTCAGAAGAGGAGACAGCCGTCACCCTCCTTCTGGGACTTGGCTTCCCGCCCAAAGACCCCCTGCCACATTTGCCCTTGGCTTTTATAGCATATCCCAGGATGCACCACTCTTCTGTGCCAACCCACTGAGACAGCTACAAAAGCCTGTGTGTCACTGGCTGGGTTTCCTCCACTGTCCAACAGGTTCCCCTATTGGACACAGTGGGGACACTCCCTCAGACCAAGTGAATCACACATGGAACAGGCATAACTAACAGATCCTACTCCCTGTGAAGCAGAGAGCACATAGATTTAGTCTGCTGCTCTGCTGTTAAGCACAGAAAGCGAAAAACGATTCTGTCTTTCTAGCACCTGAGTAGGAGGGCGCTACACTCAGATAAAGATTTCAGAGGCTTTTTGCGGTGCTTTTCCTGTGGGATAGGGTCTTTTTTTATGATCAGATACCAATCCCCATAGCATGGCATGTGCTCAATTATTTGCAAACCGATAATATATTCATTTTTAAGTTGGAAACGCCTTGACTTACGGGCGAAGACGGGCAAACATGGATGCAGCCTCAAGCGTGGACGATGTGGGCTTCATTTGCAGGTAAGTGTCACATAATGTGCTAGTATGTGATGCATACTAGCACATTATGCATTTACTTTGCAGGAAAAAAAAACCTGGATTACTGGGTCAGACAGATGACTAGATGCAACCGTTGTCCAATCAGATTGTACAATGTATGGGGGAGTGACATGGTAAGACAGATGTGTAGATGCAATCTTTGTCCAATCAGATTGTACAATGTATGGGGGAGTGACTTGGTCAGACAGATGAGTAGATGCAGACGGTGTCCAATCAGATTGTACAATGCATGGGGGAGTGACTTGGTCAGACGGATGAGTAGATGCAATCGTTGTTCTATCAGATTGTACAATGTATGGGGGAGTGACTGGATCAGGATGCACAATACACAGACATGTATTGAGAAGATGTTTTCATGGAAGTTTCAGATCCACCGATGATTGTAGACCATCTCCATAAAATGCCCAGTATTGGAGAGGACCACATATACATGCAATCACATTTAGGCAAATTTGACATTTCACATCCAAGTTAAGGGAAACAACTGCACAAATATTGATAAGAGGAAGATCTATAGAATAAATATTAATAAGAGGAAGATCTATAGAATAAATATTAATAAGAGGAAGATCTATAGAATAAATATTAATAAGAGGAAGATCTATAGAATAAATATTGATAAGAGGAAGATCTATGGAATAAATATTGATAAGAGGAAGATCTATGGAATAAATATTGATAAGAGGAAGATCTATGGAATAAATATTGATGTGAGGAAGATCTATGGAATAAATATTGATGTGAGGAAGATCTATGGAATAAATATTGATGTGAGGAAGATCTATAGAATAAATATTGATAAGAGGAAGACCTATGGGATAAATATTGATGTGAGGAAGATCTATAGAATACATTTTGATGTGAGGAAGATCTATAGAATAAATATTGATATGAGGAAGATCTATAGAAAAAATATTGATGTGAGGAAGATCTATGGAATGAATATTGATATGAGGAATATCTATAGAATAAATATTGATATGAGGAAGATCTATAGAATAAATATCGATAAGAGGAAGATCTATGGAATAAATATTGATGTGAGGAAGATCTATAGAATAAATATTAATAAGAGAAAGATCTATAGAATACATTTTGATGTGAGGAAGATCTATAGAATAAATATTGATAAGAGGAAGATCTATAGAATACATTTTGATGTGAGGAAGATCTATAGAATAAATATTGATAAGAGGAAGATCTATGGAATAAATATTGATATGAGGAAGATCTATGGAAAAAATATTGATCTGGGGAAGATTTATGGAATAAATATTGATGTGAGGAAGACCTATGGAATAAATATTGATATGAGGAAGATCTATAGAATAAATATTAACGTGAGGAAGATCTGTGGAATACATATCAATATTTATTCCATAGCTCTTCCTCATATCAATATTTATTCTATAGATCTTCCTCTTATCAATATTTATTCCATAGATCTTCCTCACATTAATAAGAGGAAGATCTATAGAATAAATATTGATATGAGGAAGATCTATGGAATAAATATTAATAAGAGGAAGATCTATGGAATAAATATTGATGTGAGGAAGATCTATGGAATAAATATTGATAAGAGGAAGATCTATGGAATAAATATTGATGTGAGGAAGATCTATGGAATAAATATTGATAAGAGGAAGATCTATGGAATAAATATTGATATGAGGAAGATCTATGGAATAAATATTGATAAGAGGAAGATCTATAGAATAAATATTGATATGAGGAAGATCTATGGAATAAATATTGATAAGAGGAAGATCTATGGAATAAATATTGATATGAGGAAGATCTATAGAATAAATATTGCATTATTTCAAAAGGAAGTTAATGAATGGAATAAAGCTGGAAGCAATATACTTCATCTGCTAATCAAAAGTTCATTAAGACATGCTTCCTGCAAATCAGCATTGCACTGAGCAGGTGCCTAATGCGCATTTACTTGTATTTAATAACGTTGCTGCACTAGTGTGCAAAATGATTCCACACATTTGGTGCAAGTCACAGCTTTTTTCCATATTTTTAAATGATGCACCATGTCGCAAACATTGTTCTTGGGCCCGAAAATGCGCCAACATGTTTTTAGGCCGGCCCTTAAATGTCATTTATCTTAACATAAAGTATTCCTAAATCATGGACAGGCAGCAGGAGAGTCGTTAGCATAATCCGTACACGACTAGGTAGCAGAGCTTTGGATAAAACTTACAGTTGTACTAATAGTAATAATAATGATCATAATGCTTTATTATATCATGTCAAAATGATTAAAAAATAAGTATAGCCAATGCTTTTTTGTGTATACTCCTATGTATCACATGAATGCAGTTCGTTCTGTACTCTTGTGACCCATTTTCAGCCAATGGCAGGCTAAAGTCCACTGTCGGCTGATGTTACTTAGCCGGTCCAGGCTCTATATCGATCCCGACTTTACAGTTGGGTTCCCTCCAGCTGCCTGAACTGGCAGCTGCCTCAGCCTCCTAGCAAGCCACTTGGAAACTGAGCCAAGCGCTCCCACACCCTGCACAGCCTTGCGCTCCAGAGAGTGCTGGAGGGGCAATGCAGAGAGCCGGTGACCGGCAGTCATCAGCTCTCTGCTCAGACCGGAGGGGAGAACTGAGTGATCACCGGTGTTTGATCACTCAGTTGACTCACTTGTCCTTGGTGTTGAGAGGACACCTCATCCTCAGATGTCTTCCATCAGTCCCTGATACCTTGCGGTCACATTGTTCAGAGAGATGCACCTGCTGTCTGTGTCACTCAGTTCTCCGTGCAGAAATGGTAGAAGACAGGTGCAACATCGGACAAGCTCTAGCTTCTCTAAAATGTTTTTGTAGAACTACAAACCTGGGCTGTCCTGTAAGATTTTAGCAGAGCAGATATTCTGGGATTTAGGACTGAATTAAGCATAGAGAATTAATTTCAGTTTGTAGCACAAGTTCAGAGGGCAGCAAATTTGCACTGCTAAAGCGTAGTACATGGATCAAAACTCAGAGGGTTCTGCAGGGGCCAGCCAACTTTCCATCTGTGTGTTGCTCTTCTTGTGTGACAGAAGCCGATCTTTAAATTATCTTCTGTCAAACAGACCCACTGGAAAACTGTCTTTAATCAGCGGCTGCAGCCAATTGACTGCAGCACTGATCGCTGTATTCTGAAAACAGAGAGTGCCGAACTGTCAGAAAACAATGTCCCGATGGGTGGGGGTGTTAATTTCTGCATCTACCTGTGTGGATGTAGGAATCTTTTTTTTTTTTCCAACAAGAAAAAAACTAAACAGATAAAAAAAAGCTGCTTACTGCCCAGAGGGAGATAACTAGAGATGATCCTAAAGGTCTGATTTCGTTCCTTCTCTACTGGAAACTTCACAGTAGTGGTTTCCTTAAAGCGGAGTTCCGGCCGCAAATCGTTATTTTAGATTTTGTGGCATCCGTTTCCTTATTGTACCCTGAAAAAGAATTGGATATTCCTGAATTTTTTTGTTTTTTTTACTTACCTTGTTTCATCAGAAAATATACTCTCCTTTCCCTCCACTTCCTCCCTCTGCGGCCGCGGCCCGCGCCGTCACTTCCTGTCCCGCATTGCGTCCTGGGAGCTCTTACTGATCACTCCCAGGAGGCAATGGGCAGTGATGTAGGCGGCCGGCCGCTCCTCTCATCGCGTTATTTCCAAACAGAAAATGACGCGATGAGAGGCGGAGCATAGCGTGGTCGGCGCCAGCCTATTGCCAGTACTTTCCTTTGTACTGGGCATGCACGAGATTTCGCGCTGCATTGATCGGCCCCCTCCATTTACAACTAGGAAGCAGGGCATATTTGTGCACACTGCGGCTTCGGGGGACCATGGAAAAGATGGCGGCGCTCTGCAAAAATTTTATAAAGTAAGATTTTAGTATTGCCAATCTATTATTTACATGTATAAAATCGGATTAGCGGATGTAAGAAGGGTGGTGGATCACTGTTTGGGAGGTATTTAAAAAAAAAACAAATCTGTGGCCGGAACTCCGCTTTAACAGCCTCCCTAATGGGGGCCCCCTCCTACCTCAGTTCCCATAGCAGTTGCATGGGCTGCTATTGGTATGCCCATGGTCTCATATCCCCTCATGCCTCTCATTTTTTGTTCACCCCCCCCCCCCCCCCCCCATTTTTCAGGCCTTATACCTCTCTTCTCTCACTTTCTTTCTCTGCCTTACCCCCCTCTCCACCATTTTTCTTTTTTTTCCCTCTCTGGAAGTGAGGGAAAATCCGGATATATAAATTGTCACCAAAACAGGAAAATAGAGGATATCTTTTATTGTGGACATTTGTTGTAGTGACAACTGTCTGTAGCATTGACTGGGTGGTGCTGAAGGAGCCCAGCCAGCACTACACGTCTTAAGCTGGCCATAGATGGATACAATCTCAAATGATATTTCTTAGGAAAAGTCTTAAATTCTTCTAACATTTGTTGTTAAAAAGATAATGTTGTCTTTTAACATTTGATTTTGGAATTAATGGACTTTACCAAACGAAAAACGCATAGACTGTTGGAAATTTGTTAGTTCAAGAAAAATGTTGTTTTATTCTACTCCTTCGAGTTTCCTCTTCACTGCGGTCGAAAACCGACATTAATTTTACTCCACTAATGTTTAGAAAAATGAACAAACTTTCTTAGAACCTTCTTTTCTAAGAATTCTCATTTCAAAATTGTACCCATCTATGGCCAGTTTAGGAGAGGATTGCCTTTCTTTTTTTTTTGAGAGATTTCTTCTCACTTCTTGCTTTGTCTAAAGGGCAGGAGGGGAAGGGAAAGGGAAAGGGAAACCTACAAAATGGGACACAGATGAAAAAAAAAAAAGAAACTTCAAAGGGATTTAACTAGTCTCTACTATTCCCAAAAAACTTTTTGAATATTTTAGATGTAGTTTAAGAATCAACCTTATAGTTATTTTGGCCAATAATAATGGATTACAAGTTTACATGGTCTTATGTGATAAAATAGTTTTGCTATCTACAATTGTTTCATATCCCAAAATTACACTTTCAAGGGTTTTCACGGGTCAATTCAATGTATCAATTGTTTGTTTTAATAGTCAATTCACAAAGATAGTTGCAATGTTATAACCTAAAGCAGGGGTGTCAAACCCAATTTCATCAAATATCGCATAAGCAGTATGATTGCCCTCAAAGGGACAGTTGTATCTAGGGTGCTCTACATACAGAGTGCGGAGTTCAGGAGTGCATTGGGTACAGAGTGTAGGGTTTAGGGGTGCATTATGCACAGTGTGCAATCCAACCCGCCCAAAGCTTTCTTGCATCTATCTCTCCTACCTGGCCTGGCTCTAGTACCTATCTGTGCATGCGGCTTTGCCTCACCTTTCAAATAAGTCATTTTCTCTCTCGGCTTCTGGAGATCCGTCCCTGCCATTGGTGTGTGCAGGGTCTTTTACTTCCGGGAGCTGCTGTGTTTGCAAGTGACAGCGGGGAGCGGAGGGCCGGAGCTGGAGGTGGTGGAATGGAGTTTCACCATGTTCTGGCTGCAGAACTGGGTGTGAGGGCCACTTGATAAGCACTGGAGGGACAGATTCGGCCCACGGGCCTTGTGTTTTACATGTGTGACCTAAAGGAACATGTACCTAGACAGCTAGGAAGCTGATATTTCTAAATTACTCCTCTGGAAGCGCAATTTGGCTGTTTTCTTTGCTGTTCCAATGGCTTAAATAATTTTTGATCCAGAACAAATGCACAGTTTAAGTGTTACCAAACTCTGGCTTTTTATTCTGCATGCCTTTCGTGGATGGACAAGCATGCAGACGCATGGAATGGAAAGGACTGAACCCAGAAATAGCCAAGCAGCTAGCATTTTCAGGACGGAGTCACCAATGACCACCTCTATATTTTTCTCAGTCCAGGTTTCCTTTAAAATAACACTAGCTCCTGCCTTGTGATATCTGTGATGGTTCTATTAGGGTTCTGTTGATTAAAACAGGAAAGATAGATGATTTTGGTGGTTATATACTACATGGTTAGAAGTTTGTGAACACCTGACTATCACACTACAAGCCATGGCCGAAGATTTTGAGAATGACACAAATAATAATTTTCAAAAAGTCTGCTGCCTCATGTTTTATTATGGCAATTTGCATATACTCCAGAATGTTATGAAGATTGATCAGATGAATTGCAAATAATTGCAAAGTCCCTTTTTTCCATGAAAACGAACTTAATCCCGTAAAACATAACCCGCCAGGATGCACACCTTAAACCGTGGTTGAGGTAATTACATCCTGATCTATTACTTATTTCTAATTTTACCTTAATTACCAGGCTTGCCATTTGTTCATATTATACCATATTTGATTATCTTTGGGTCTCACAGGACGTTTGAGGTCACCTTACCGGGTTGTACTCAGGCTTAAAGCTACGAGGTTCACCAAGTGTGTGACTCTATATATTTTGAGGTAAGCCTCAAATATTATACCTATATATGCATACTTGACCTGCTCCCTCCTATTGCCTAATTATGCCCCATCCCCATTTTTTCAATAAGTCTATCTTGGCTTTAGACTTGTCCTCTTTATATTGTAGATTACTTCACCAAATGTATTTATAAGAGACTTACCACGGCACCTACCTGGACCAGCTGTCGGCTGGCTATTATTACCAGAATCCTAAACACCACATTCCTTATTCTGGATACCACACTAGGTATGAGCAAAAAATCTCCCTTATATGAGGACACTCCAATAATATATGAATTGCTGTATGTCATCCTAACACTCACAAGGGTGGAAATACTCTATCATTTAATCCACATGAATTGTTGTTAACTTCGAAAGTGGACTTTATTACCTATTTTATTGTGGATGCCGCATGTTTGATTTGTGCTATGCATTTCTATTCAAGAGGTTTTGTTTGAAATAAGCTAATCTTCTGATGCAATTTGCTTTTTTTAGCGCGACTCCTTGTATCTAATAATACATGAATGTAGATTGAAATACCTTTTTCCTAAATGAGTTCCCACATATGTTTGAAATACAGGATATACCCTACAAGCCTCAAACGCCCATTCAAGGCACCCTCCCTCCTATTGGTCCTCTGTGCCCGCCCGGGAGCCGTATTCGCCATACGCACAATAGAGAAGGTTGGTTCATTTTTAAAATGCATGTGCATGTTGATAAGCAATATCAAATCTTGATTATCTGGTTATTTTCTTTTACAAGAAGTATTTTGCTGGCTGCTAATTTTTTGCCTTCTTACTTTAAGAACTGTTCTGATTAATAAAGGTCCTGACGAAGCACATCGCGAAATGCATAGACCTCTTAATCAAGCACACTCTTCAACAGTCAAGTATAATTTTCTGATCTACAATTGAACCAGTTGTTCAACATATACTAAATTTAGATATACCAGTGCTATACACCTATGGCTTTGATTTGAATCATTTTTTGTTGATTTCCTGTATTGTGTTGTCCCATAGTGGGGGTTGTTTTTTTACCCCTCACTAATTTTATTGTGTAATTAATAAAGATTATACATTTTTACTGATTTTGAGTTATATATATTCATTCCATTATGTGCCTTTGAAAGTCCAGTCCCCTCTGGGGTATGCTTAGTTGTTCTCCTACCAACATTCCCCCTTTTCTTTTGTCGATTTATTTGGATGATGGCACCAGTTGGGTAGTTCAGTTTCCTTCTATTAATCCCGTAAAACATTTCCACTGCATTTGTGAAGAAAGCTTCAGGGGGCCTAAGAAACTCCAACAAGAGCCAGGACCGTCTCCTACAGTTAATTCAGCTGCAGGATCGGGGCACCACCAGTGCAGAGCTTGCTCAGGAATGGCAGCAGGCAGGTGTGAGTGCATCTGCATGCACAGTGAGGGGAAGACTTTTGGGGGTGGCCTGGTGTCAAGAAGGGCAGCAAAGACGCCACTTCTCTCCAGGAAAAGCATCAAGGACAGACTGATATTCTGTAAAAGGTACAGGGATTGGGGTAAAGTAATTTTCTCTGATGAATCCACTTTCCAATTCTTTGAGGCACCTAGAAAAAACCTTGTCTGGAGAAAAAAAGGTGAGCGCTACCATCAGTCCTGTGTCATGCCAACAGTAAACATCCTGAAACCATTAATGTGTGGGGTTGTTTCTCAGCCACAGGAGTGGGCTCACTCACAATTTTGCCTAAGAACACAGCCATAAATAAAGAATGATACAAAAACATCCTCCAAGAGCAACTTCCCCCAACCATCCAAGAACAGTTTGGTGATGAACAATGCTTTTTACAGCATGATGGAGCACCTTGCCAAAAGGCAAAAGTGATAACTAAGTGGCTTGGGGAACAAAACATCAACATTTTGGGTCCATGGTGAGGAAACTCCCAAGGCCTTAATCCCATTGAGAACTTGTGGTCAATCCTCGAGAGGTGGGTGAACAAAAAGACCCCTCTAATTCTGACAAATTCCAAGCATTGATTATGCAAGAATGGGCTGCCATCAGTCAGGATATGGCCCAGAGGTTGATTGACAGCATGCCAGGGGCGAATTGCCGAGGTCTTGGAAAAGAAGGGTCAACACTACAAATAATAACTCTTTGCATAAACTTAATGTACTTGTCGGTAAAAGCCTTTGACACCTATGCAATGATTGTAATTATACTTCAGTATACCATAGTAACATCTGACAAAAACATCTAAAACACTGAAGCAGCAGACTTTGTGAAATGTATTATTTGTGTCATTCTCAAAACTTTTGGCCACGGTTGTAATATGAGCCTTTAGAACATCTCATTCCAACCATATACATTAATTATGGAGTTGTCTACTCCTCTTTGTGGCTATATTAACCTCAGCTCTTCTGAGAAGGCTTTCCACAAAACCTTGGCGTATATGTATGGGAATGTGTGGTCATTCAGTCAAAATAGCATTTCTGAGGTCCAGTACCGATGTTGTATGAGAAGACCTGGCTCACAATCAGCATTTCAGTTCATCCCAAAGGTGTTCAGTAGGGTTGAGGTCAGGTCAAACCATTTTTTTTATGTAGCCAACTTTGTGCACAGGGGCTCAGTCAACAGGACACAAACTATTACCACAAGGATGGAAGAGAATAAAGGTCTAAAATGTCTATATCTATTATAACATCAACAGTACCCTTTACCGGAAACACTTGAACCCAATCAATTGAAGGGATGTCCATTTTAATTTGGTCCTCTAGTGTAGGTAGCCTGCTATTGATGTCCTCCTTCTGAAAATACCAGCTTCCTAATCTGCATTATTTCTCTAAAGCGCCGTACACACGCACAGATTGTTGGCCGTAAATTGTTGGCCAACGTCCGATCTGCCGATTGTAGGCTTGTTAGTATGATGCTTCCGACAACCAACTGCGAATTTTTCGGCCGAAAAAAATCTGGTGTGCATGCTATAACATTTTTGTTGGCCAACAAAGAACGGCCGATTGTTCCTCAGTCAGTACAGATTTCGGCAGACAAAAATCAGATGAGCAAGACTGGGCATGCTCAGAGAAGAAAAAACACAGGGAAAGTCAACCATCACATGACATCACTTCTGAAGTTGGTTTTTGTTGGCCAACAAAAGTCCAGTGCAAGTCTAGAGCACATTTCAACCAACAAACAACACTGGACAAAAGTTGGCCGATCAGTTGGCCAACAATCTGTGCGTGTGTACGGGGCTAAAGTCAGCACTTGGGGAGCTATTGAAACCATGGCAGCTAGGTAATGGCATTTTGGGAAAGAAATCAGCAGACATAGCTGTCTAAACTATCTTTATATGCTTTACCATCAACAGTGCCCTTTCCTGAAAATGCATGAACTCAATAATTAGGAACACACCATATTGTGCAAGTCATTAAACAATTATGACAGTGACTTCACTGGCGTAATATGTAAAAAATGATTATAAAACCTAGGCAATATGTATTTAAATTAAGCAGTTTGACAATAAAATTGTGACATGTTAAAATAATAAGTACTGATAAAATAAGTCATACATCTTGAACTAATCCTCTTCTTCCAACCACAAACAAAGCACTCCTGGTAATTAATTCAAAATGTTGACAGCTATGACAGTGGGATGAATATTGTCTTGGTAGTTTTTGCAGCTGTCTACCCTTAACATCTCCCCCTGTGCTACTCCACGCACAGTAATAGATACCGGAATCGCTGAGACTGATCTGGCTCGCCGTTAGATTAAAGTCTGTCATGCTGACCCTTGTTCCTTTGAAGTTCTGAAACTCCTCTACCGATGTGGCACCCAGAGAGTATGAGATAAAGATCAGGGGACCTCCGTTCAGGCTGCGTCTGTACCAGTACATATGGGGGTCCCCATTGTTTAACACCCTGCAATGAAGAGAAGTCCCCTGACCCACATGGGTAAAAATGGAAGGGGGGTTCTGGATAATTAAGGTCAGACTGAATGGCAGGAATAGAGGCAATAGAATCAGAGGGACAAACATGGCTCATGATACGAGTCAAGTCGTGTGTCCTAACTCAAACCACACGTGTGTTGTCTCTTACGGCTTCACACTGTCTCTCCACCTTCTGTTTGTGGTTTTCCTTTGTAAAAAAAATAGAGTTAATATCAGCAAGCTTTCTGAACAGATGTTACGGAAAACATGCCTGCTAAACGCTCAGACGTTAGCAGCTGGTATAATTGTTTTTGATAGTTACATAGGAAATCTGAAAAAAGTCCATCCAGTTCAACCAAAAAAGAAAACCAACGCACTCAAATAGAAAACCTCCATATAGACTATCCAATACCCACAGCTGATCCAGATGAAGGCAAAAAAACGAAATAAAACATGATCCAATTTGCTCCAGTGGGGGGATTCCTTCCTGATCCCCCAAGAGGCAATCGGATATTCCCTGGATCAGCTTTACCTAAACATTTTACTATCCAGTTATAATACAGTATGTACATTTAGGAAAGAATCCAGGCCTTTCCGAAAACAAACTATTGATACTTGAACATTATAAGTAAAATTCCAAGCAAACGCTAACTAGCCTTAAAATTGTCCCCCTCCCCCTCCTAACACCTATGCTAACTAATCTCTATAAGAAAGATATATATATATAGTATACTTACCTGTTTTTAGGCCGCTCTGGTCCAATCACATGCTCTGACTCCACTGTGTCAGCCAGCAGCGGCTGCAGAGGAGAGGACAATAAATGGGCCATTGAAACCTATAGGTTACGTCACTAGTCTAGCCACTGCTGGCTAACACAAGATCATGTGACTGGACCAGAGCAGGCTGAAAATAGGTAAGAATATACATCTTTCTTACACAGGTTAGTGTTATTTGGCTCCTGCCTAATTTGGTCCTAATATGTGTATGTGTGAATGTGAGATAGGGACCTTACAACAACAACAAATGAAACACACAGCCTGTGATTGACACCCTTAGCTCTGTTCCTGTGTGCTGTGTGAAGGGGTGTGTGTCCCTTCCCTCCAATCAGCTCTTGAGGAAAGCTCTTTAGAGTGTAACTTCAGCTCTCTGCCCCCCCCCCCCATTTTCTGAAAGCTTAGACAAACTTTTTAAATTCTGGACTTTGAATAGATGTAGAGAAGAGAAGAATGCAGATAAACAGGTACAACGTCTGTAGGAGGATTAGTTTAATCTCTGTGTATCACCTGAGGCCAGACACTTTATTGGGTATGTAAGGGTTTACAACCACTTTCTTTCAATCTTAATTTATTAAAGTTTTTCAGATATATAGAAAAAAAGGTAGATTTACAGTAGCCAAAAAGATTCAAGTGTAAAGAACATCTACATATCTATCAGAGTACGATGTTCACCTATTGTAAATCAAGGGTGTACTTTCCCAAATGAACATATAAAAAGTTATCTACATCAGCATTTAGCAGAATGCAAATATTATAATTAAGGCCCCTTTCACACTAGCGGACCGTTCAGATCCGCCTGTCTGTTTTTTTGGCGGATCTGAAACAGACGGTCCATTCTCATCTGATTCCCCCATAGAGAACAGCGGGGACCTGAGCGATCCCCGGCTGAGAAAAACGGAGTCCGCCGACGGACCGCCAGGTGTGAAAGGGGCCTAAAACTTAAAGCGGTGCCCATCAGTACTGCTAATCAGTGTCACTTATCAGTGCCCTCAGTGCTGCCCTTCATTGCATCATCAGTGCCACCTTTCAGTGCTGCCTATCAGTGCCACCTCTCAGTGCCCTTCAGTACTGCATATAAGTGCCACCTATCAGTGTAATCTATCAGTACCTCCTAAACAGTGCCCACCAGTGCCGCCTCATCAGTGCCCATCATTGCCACCTTATCAGTGCCCATTAGTGCCACCTTATTAGTGCAGCCTCATCAGCGCACATCAATGAAGGAGAAAAATTACCTGTTTGAAAAAAATTTTTTTTTTTTCATGTCAAAATGTTTGGTGTTTTTTTTGTTTGTTTAGCTAAAAAATAAAACCCAGTGGTGATTTAGAGCCGGTTCACATAGGCGCGACCCGACTTGCCGGGGCAACCTGTGAAGCTCGGAGCGGCATGCACGGACTTCATATCATTGAAGTCAATGCAGGTCGCTCCAGGTCGCCTCAAAGAAGCTCAGGACCCTTTTTCTAAGTCGGAGTGACTTGTGTCGCTCCTATTAGAACGGGTCCTGTGCTACTCTATGGCAGGCGACTTGTCAGGCGACCAGGTCACCTGACAAGTCGCCCCAGTGTGAACGGGGTCTAAATACCACCAAAAGAAAGCTCTAGTTTGTGTGAAAAAAATTACAACAATTTCATATGGGTACAATGTAGCATGACCGTGCAATTATCATTCAAAGTGTGACAGTGCTGAAAGCTGAAAATTGGCCTGGGCAGTAAGGGGGAATACTGTATGTGCCCAGTAAGCAAGTGGGTAACCCAAATCAGATACATCAAATTCAGGTGAGTGTCGAAACGAAACTTGGACCAAGCAGTCCAGGTGTAAGAAAACTGTTCTTTTCCTATTTCATGCGCCAACAGCCATTCCAGGCCTCTTTTGGAGTCTACTTTGGTTACCTTTTCCCCGAGGGAGGTACAGAGGTTGATTTCCAGTGGAGCGGAATGACCGCTCTGGCTGTATGAAAGTGTCTAATCACATTCTTTTTTGCTGACTCTAGCGATCCAGGAATCATGGTCAGGAGGGCCACCCCCGGTGATTTGTGGCTAGGCGTCTCCATAAGTTTACAGTATAGATCAAAAATGTGTTTCCAAAAGTCCATGGTTTACAACTAGGGTTGAGCGAACACCTAGATGTCCGTGTTCGACGGGTTCGGCCGAACTTTAAAAAAAAGTCCGGGTCCGTGTCCCGGACTTTTACCGAACTTTTCCCGGACACCGAACCCCATTGAAGTCAATGGGGACCCGAACTTTAAGGCACTAAAATGGCTCTAAAACACCAAAGGAAAGGGCTAGAGTGCTGCAAATGGCAGCAAAACATAATTAAGAGCATGGCAAGTGCTCTGCAAACAAATGTGGATAGGGAAATAACTTAAAACAACAAAAAAAAACAGAAAAATAAAACAATGTTCTTCTTCATCTCTGAAGGACGAGGCCCATATGGAGTAGGAGGGAGGTTGAGGTGGTGGTGGATGTGGCGGTGACTAGACATATGCCGGTTTTCGGTAATTCGATATATCGCGGTATTGCATAGCCACGGTATTGTTATTGTGGCATTTTTAAAATACCGAGTTTCTCTGTCAAGTCTGCCTGACTTGTGAATTGATACATTTCAGTGAGCTGGATGACTCATTCACTCACTCAGCTAACACCTTTCAGCATTAAGTCTCCTAACTATAAACAAAAATGATTACATTTGTATCTTTTCCTTCCCTCTGCCAGGGAGAAAGGAAGTTTAACCTCTTAAAGACTGGATCTTTTTCTGACACTTGCTGTTTGCAAGTTAAAATCAGTTTTTTTTTTGCTAGAAAAGTACTTAGAACCCCCAAACATTTTATATATTTTTTTAGCAGAGACCCTACAGAATAAAATGGCGATTGTTGTAATATTTTATGTCACACTGTATTTGCGCAGCAGTCTTTCAAACGCAATGATTAGACTTTAATGAATAAAAAAAAAAAAAAAAACGTAACAGTAAAGTTATCCCAATTTTTTTTTTTTTTGTTACACAGAGAATCGTGAGAGAATCGTGATCTTTATTCCAAGCTAAAAAATCGTGATTCTCATTTTGGCCAGAATCGTGCAGCTCTAATAAATATATATATACACACACACACGCCTAGCAGCCCACATTACATTATTATATAGCCATCAAGCAGTGTCTGGCCTACCTGGTGATGACTGGTCCTGGCGCTCTGATCCGATGGCCTGGTCTTTAAAGGGGCAAATCCTTGCGATCCAGAAGTGGTTAAACCTTCAGGAGGACCGGTGTTTTTATCTATTAATGACTTTACTATTGCTTTAGGCCTGGTTCACATGTATGCGGGTTGGCGGTTCACATGTATGCGGGTTGGCGGCCCACATTTGCACAGGCATAGCAGCCCATTGATTTGAACGGGCTGCTATGCCCTCATTTTCCGCAGAAAAAAGGTGCATGCAGCATTTTTTTTAAATTCAGTGGCCTTGAAATCCATCCTGCTTTTGCACCATGCGACTAACCTGCAGTTCCTGCTCTGGCAAGCTTTCTGCATTTTTTGTATACGTGGGCACGGCATTTAAAAATAAACAGTTTGCGTGTGCAGCAACGGCAGGTAAGTCGCATGGTGCAAAAGAAGGATGGATTTCATGGCCACTGCATTTTTTTAAATTCTGCATGCACCTTTTTTCAGCTGAAAACGCAGGCATAGCAGCTCAAGCCCATTCACATCAATGGGCTGCTATGCCTGTGCAAATGTGGGCCCCCAACCCGCATACATGTGAACCAGGCCTAAAGCAATAGTAAAGTCATTAATAGATAAAAACACCGGTCCTCCTGCAGGTTTAACCAATTAATGACTTTACTATTGCTTTAGGCCTGGTTCACATGTATGCGGGTTGGGGGCCCACATTTGCACAGGCATAGCAGCCCATTGATGTGAATGGGCTTGAGCTGCTATGCCTGCGTTTTCAGCTGAAAAAAGGTGCATGCAGAATTTAAAAAAATGCAGTGGCCATGAAATCCATCCTTCTTTTGCACCATGCGACTTACCTGCCGTTGCTGCACACGCAAACTGTTTATTTTTAAATGCCGTGCCCACGTATACAAAAAATGCAGAAAGCTTGCCAGAGCAGGAACTGCAGGTTAGTCGCATGGTGCAAAAGCAGGATGGATTTCAAGGCCACTGAATTTTAAAAAAATGCTGCATGCACCTTTTTTCTGCGGAAAATGAGGGCATAGCAGCCCATTCAAATCAATGGGCTGCTATGCCTGTGCAAATGTGAACCACCAACCCGCATACATGTGAACCAGGCCTAAAGCAATAGTAAAGTAATTTATAAACAACACCTCCTTCAGGTTTAACCACTTCTTGACCACAAGGATTTGCCCTCTTAATGACCAGGCCATCGGATCGGAGCCGAGCGCCAGAACCAGTTATCACCAGTTAGGCCAGACACTGCTTGATGACCTATTTTAGGCCTGGTTCACAGAGTCTGTACTGACTGACTATATAATAATGTGCATAAGTGAACCAAAGCCCCTAAATTCAGCAATGAAATTGAAGTGAGGTGGAAATTTAATAATTTAAATTTAATAATAGAATACCGTGATAATACCGTATACCGTGGCAAAACCTTAATCAATTAATCGCAGCATGAAAATCTGATACCGTCACAAGCCTAGCGGTGACATAGGCGTGCGCACAGGGTGTGCTGGGTGTGCCTGGGCACACCCTAATCACCTAGGGCACATAGCATTGCCAGTGAGGAGATGGGAAAGATCTCCCTGGGACCTGCTCTGCTCTATTTCTCCTTGCCTACAGGTACATGGCCCCGATACATTACTCTCCCTGCTGGCAAACACATGCATGTGTATTTCAACTTTGGGGTGCACACCTTAATGCAATAGGCTGCGCACACCTATGGGCGGTGTAGGTGGAAGCGGCGGTGGAGGAGGACCAGGGCCGGATTAACAGCATCATGGGCTTGGTGCTGAGGATTTTGAAGGGCCTTAAGGGCCGTGCCTTGCCATGCACCCAGAGGAGGAAGGGTGCAGCCATGCATGCCTAATTCAACATGGGATGCTGTCTCTGAAGCCCATAAACACATCCATGCATCGCCAACTGTCCCTCCTTGTCCGGCCTTCACGCTGTGTGGGGAGGTTCTGAGGGTGCTGCCTGGGGAAGCGAGCATAGAAGCCAGACTTCTGTGTTTACAAGTGACAGAAGAGCGGTAACAGTGAATATGGCCAACCCGGGGCCTATATAAAAGGTAGGGGCCTGGAGCTGCAGCTCCAATAGCCCCTACATTAATCTGGCCCTGAGGAGGAGGACGAGGTAGCCAACACTGCTTCTGTTCAAAAATTTTAAATGAGGGTACACCCCAAAAGAGTGAGAAAGAGCAAAAATGGAACAATGGGTGGGTAAGGTCGGTATCCATTGCTATTCTGCATAAGGTACGGAAAAGTCCCGTGGGATCCATGCCTGGTTCATTTTAATGAACGTGAGCTTGTCCACATTGTCTCTGGACAGGCGGCTGCGCTTGTCTGTTATAACGCCCCCAGCCGTGCTAAATACCCGTTCAGATAATACACTGGCTGCAGGGCACGCCAGCACCTCCAAGGCGTAAAGGGCAAGCTCAAGCCATGTGCCCAATTTGGAGACCCAGAAGTTGAAGGGGGCAGACCCGTCATTCACTACATGTAGGCGTGTGCACACATACTGCTCCACCATGTTGGTAAAATGCTGCCTCCTGCTAAGACGTTCCATCTGAGCTGCTGGTGCTGCTGTTTGTTGTGGCGTGCTGACAAAGCTTTTCCACATTTCGGCCATGCTAACCCTGCCTTCTGAGGTGCTGGCGGTGCCCTGGTTGCGTTGGCGACCTCCTCCTCCTCCTCCTCTGCCTTGTGCTTCCACTGTGGCCCCGCTGTCAGATGGGAATGCCAGCAGCATGGCGTCTACCAGCGTGCGCTTGTACTCGCGCATCTTGCGATCGCGCTCCAGTGAGTGAATTAAGGACGGTACGTTGTCCTTGTAACGGGGATCCAGCAGCGTGGCCACCCAGTAATCAGCACAAGTTAGAATGTGGGCAACTCGGCGGTCGTTGTGGAGACACTGCAGCATGTAATCGCTCATGTGTGCCAGGCTGCCCAGAGGCAACGAAAGGCTGTCCTCTGTGGGAGGTGTATCGTCCGTGTCCTCTGTATCCCCCCAGCCACGCACCAGTGATGGCCATGAGCTGGCCTGGGTGCCACCCTGCTGTGAACATGGTTCCATCTCCTCCTCCAGCTCCTCCTCCTCCTCATCCTCCTCATCCTCCAGAACTGTGCCCCTGCTGGACAATTGCGTCCCTGGCGTTTGCGTGTGCAGGAACCCACCCTCGGAGCCCCTTGCGAATGACTGCCCTGAAAGCCTTGGAAATGTTACCTCTTCATCCTCCTCCTCCTCCTCATCCTGTGCCACATCCTCTTCCATCATCGCCCGAATTGTTTTTTCAAGGAGGCATAGAAGTGGGATAGTTAAGCTGAGAACGGCGTCATTGCCACTGGCCATGTTGGTGGAGTACTCAAAACAGCGCAACAAGGCACACAGGTCTCGCATGGAGGCCCAGTTAAATTAAATAGCGGAATAGAAAATATGATCCAAAAAAAGTGTATGTATATCACACGTACACAACCACACTGGGCCCCAATTACTATTGTTTGTACCCCTAAAAGGCTAGATGAGGAGTAGGGGGAGTATGGAACAGGCAGCACCCTCAAACCTTCAGAAGTATGAGATGAACCCCAACAACTTGGAAAGGTGGATCTCTCTCACACGTACCGACACAGACTATCCCGCAATTCAATTGATCCTCAAAGGTTTTTATTGAATAGCGGAATAGGAAATATGATCAAAAAAAGTGTATGTATCTCGCACGTACACAACCACACTAGGCCCCAATTACTATTGTTTGTACCCCTAAAAGGCTAGATGAGGAGTAGGGGGGGTATGGAACAGGCAGCACCCTCAAACCTTCAGAAGTATGAGATGAACCCCAACAACTTGGAAAGGTGGATCTCTCTCACACGTACCAACACAGACTATCCCCCAATTTAACTGATCCCCAAAGGTTTTTGATTAAATAGCGGAATAGAAAATATGATCCAAAAAAAGTGCATGTATATCACACGTACACAACCACACTAGGCCCCAATTACTATTGTTTGTACCCCTAAAAGGCTAGGAGTAGGGGGAGTATGGAACAGGCAGCACCCTCAAACCTTCAGAAGTATGAGATGAACCCCAACAACTTGGAAAGGTGGATCTCTCTCACACGTACCAACACAGACTATCCCCCAATTTAACTGATCCCCAAAGGTTTTTGATTAAATAGCGGAATAGAAAATATGATCCCAAAAAAGTGTATGTATATCACACGTACACAACCACACTAGGCCCCAATTACTATTGTTTGTACCCCTAAAAGGCTAGGAGTAGGGGGAGTATGGAACAGGCAGCACCCTCAAACCTTCAGAAGTATGAGATGAACCCCAACAACTTGGAAAGGTGGATCTCTCTCACACGTACCAACACAGACTATCCCCCAATTTAACTGATACCCAAAGGTTTTTGATTAAATAGCGGAATAGAAAATATGATCCCAAAAAAGTGTATGTATATCACACGTACACAACCACACTAGGCCCCAATTACTATTGTTTGTACCCCTAAAAGGCTAGGAGTAGGGGGAGTATGGAACAGGCAGCACCCTCAAACCTTCAGAAGTATGAGATGAACCCCAACAACTTGGAAAGGTGGATCTCTCTCACACGTACCAACACAGACTATCCCCCAATTTAACTGATCCCCAAAGGTTTTTGATTAAATAGCGGAATAGAAAATATGATCCCAAAAAAGTGTATGTATATCACACGTACACAACCACACTAGGCCCCAATTACTATTGTTTGTACCCCTAAAAGGCTAGGAGTAGGGGGAGTATGGAACAGGCAGCACCCTCAAACCTTCAGAAGTATGAGATGAACCCCAACAACTTGGAAAGGTGGATCTCTCTCACACGTACCAACACAGACTATCCCCCAATTTAACTGATCCCCAAAGGTTTTTGATTAAATAGCGGAATAGAAAATATGATCCCAAAAAAGTGTATGTATATCACACGTACACAACCACACTAGGCCCCAATTACTATTGTTTGTACCCCTAAAAGGCTAGGAGTAGGGGGGAGTATGGAACAGGCAGCACCCTCAAACCTTCAGAAGTATGAGATGAACCCCAACAACTTGGAAAGGTGGATCTCTCTCACACGTACCAACACAGACTATCCCCCAATTTAACTGATCCCCAAAGGTTTTTGATTAAATAGCGGAATAGAAAATATGATCCCAAAAAAGTGTATGTATATCACACGTACACAACCACACTAGGCCCCAATTACTATTGTTTGTACCCCTAAAAGGCTAGGAGTAGGGGGAGTATGGAACAGGCAGCACCCTCAAACCTTCAGAAGTATGAGATGAACCCCAACAACTTGGAAAGGTGGATCTCTCTCACACGTACCAACACAGACTATCCCCCAATTTAACTGATCCCCAAAGGTTTTTGATTAAATAGCGGAATAGAAAATATGATCCCAAAAAAGTGTATGTATATCACACGTACACAACCACACTAGGCCCCAATTACTATTGTTTGTACCCCTAAAAGGCTAGGAGTAGGGGGAGTATGGAACAGGCAGCACCCTCAAACCTTCAGAAGTATGAGATGAACCCCAACAACTTGGAAAGGTGGATCTCTCTCACACGTACCAACACAGACTATCCCCCAATTTAACTGATCCCCAAAGGTTTTTGATTAAATAGCGGAATAGAAAATATGATCCCAAAAAAGTGTATGTATATCACACGTACACAACCACACTAGGCCCCAATTACTATTGTTTGTACCCCTAAAAGGCTAGGAGTAGGGGGAGTATGGAACAGGCAGCACCCTCAAACCTTCAGAAGTATGAGATGAACCCCAACAACTTGGAAAGGTGGATCTCTCTCACACGTACCAACACAGACTATCCCCCAATTTAACTGATCCCCAAAGGTTTTTGATTAAATAGCGGAATAGAAAATATGATCCCAAAAAAGTGTATGTATATCACACGTACACAACCACACTAGGCCCCAATTACTATTGTTTGTACCCCTAAAAGGCTAGGAGTAGGGGGAGTATGGAACAGGCAGCACCCTCAAACCTTCAGAAGTATGAGATGAACCCCAACAACTTGGAAAGGTGGATCTCTCTCACACGTACCAACACAGACTATCCCCCAATTTAACTGATCCCCAAAGGTTTTTGATTAAATAGCGGAATAGAAAATATGATCCCAAAAAAGTGTATGTATATCACACGTACACAACCACACTAGGCCCCAATTACTATTGTTTGTACCCCTAAAAGGCTAGGAGTAGGGGGAGTATGGAACAGGCAGCACCCTCAAACCTTCAGAAGTATGAGATGAACCCCAACAACTTGGAAAGGTGGATCTCTCTCACACGTACCAACACAGACTATCCCCCAATTTAACTGATCCCCAAAGGTTTTTGATTAAATAGCGGAATAGAAAATATGATCCCAAAAAAGTGTATGTATATCACACGTACACAACCACACTAGGCCCCAATTACTATTGTTTGTACCCCTAAAAGGCTAGGAGTAGGGGGAGTATGGAACAGGCAGCACCCTCAAACCTTCAGAAGTATGAGATGAACCCCAACAACTTGGAAAGGTGGATCTCTCTCACACGTACCAACACAGACTATCCCCCAATTTAACTGATCCCCAAAGGTTTTTGATTAAATAGCGGAATAGAAAATATGATCCCAAAAAAGTGTATGTATATCACACGTACACAACCACACTAGGCCCCAATTACTATTGTTTGTACCCCTAAAAGGCTAGGAGTAGGGGGAGTATGGAACAGGCAGCACCCTCAAACCTTCAGAAGTATGAGATGAACCCCAACAACTTGGAAAGGTGGATCTCTCTCACACGTACCAACACAGACTATCCCCCAATTTAACTGATCCCCAAAGGTTTTTGATTAAATAGCGGAATAGAAAATATGATCCCAAAAAAGTGTATGTATATCACACGTACACAACCACACTAGGCCCCAATTACTATTGTTTGTACCCCTAAAAGGCTAGGAGTAGGGGGGAGTATGGAACAGGCAGCACCCTCAAACCTTCAGAAGTATGAGATGAACCCCAACAACTTGGAAAGGTGGATCTCTCTCACACGTACCAACACAGACTATCCCCCAATTTAACTGATCCCCAAAGGTTTTTGATTAAATAGCGGAATAGAAAATATGATCCCAAAAAAGTGTATGTATATCACACGTACACAACCACACTAGGCCCCAATTACTATTGTTTGTACCCCTAAAAGGCTAGGAGTAGGGGGAGTATGGAACAGGCAGCACCCTCAAACCTTCAGAAGTATGAGATGAACCCCAACAACTTGGAAAGGTGGATCTCTCTCACACGTACCAACACAGACTATCCCCCAATTTAACTGATCCCCAAAGGTTTTTGATTAAATAGCGGAATAGAAAATATGATCCCAAAAAAGTGTATGTATATCACACGTACACAACCACACTAGGCCCCAATTACTATTGTTTGTACCCCTAAAAGGCTAGGAGTAGGGGGAGTATGGAACAGGCAGCACCCTCAAACCTTCAGAAGTATGAGATGAACCCCAACAACTTGGAAAGGTGGATCTCTCTCACACGTACCAACACAGACTATCCCCCAATTTAACTGATCCCCAAAGGTTTTTGATTAAATAGCGGAATAGAAAATATGATCCCAAAAAAGTGTATGTATATCACACGTACACAACCACACTAGGCCCCAATTACTATTGTTTGTACCCCTAAAAGGCTAGATGAGGAGTAGGGGGAGTATGGAACAGGCAGCACCCTCAAACCTTCAGAAGTATGAGATTGTGTTCACTGTACCCCACAAAGATTGAGTTCACTGCACCCCACAATGATTGTGTTCACTGCACCCCACAAAGATTGTGTTCACTGCACCTCACAAAGATTGTGTTCACTGTACCCCCCAAAGATTGTGTTCACTGCACCCCACAAAGATTCTGTTCACTGTACCCCACAAAGATTGTGTTCACTGCACCCCAAAAAGATTGTGTTCACTGCACCCCAAAAAGGATGTTGTTCACTGCACCCCAAAAAGGATGTTGTTCACTCCACCCCAAAAAGATTGTGTTCACTGCACCCCACAAAGATTGTGTTCACTGCACCCCAAAAAGATTGTGTTCACTGCACCCCAAAAATGATTTTGTTCACTGCACCCCAAAAAGGATTTTGTTCACTGCACCCCAAAAAGGATGTTGTTCACTCCACCCCAAAAAGATTGTGTTCACTGCACCCCAAAAAGATTGTGTTCACTGCACCCCACAAAGGATTTTGTTCACTGCACCCCAAAAAGATTGTGTTCACTGCACCCCAAAAAGGATGTTGTTCACTGCACCCCAAAAAGGATTTTGTTCACTGCACCCCAAAAAGATTGTGTTCACTGCACCCCACAAAGGATTTTGTTCACTGCACCCCACAAAGATTGTGTTCACTGCACACCAAAAAGGATTGTGTTCACTGCACCCCAAAAAGATTGTGTTCACTGCAGCCCAAAAAGATTGTGTTCACTGCAGCCCAAAAAGATTGTGTTCACTGCAGCCCAAAAAGATTGTGTTCACTGCAGCCCAAAAAGATTGTGTTCACTGCAGCTCACACACAGAAAAATGGATGTGGATCACTGACACCTGCCTATCTCCAATCCCACACCACACAGCAATATCGATTGTAGTTTGTAGAACACAGTTTCCCTAAAATTCAGCAGACTCTGTCCCTAACAGGATTGAGAAGAGATCGTAGATCAGGATTGAGTGCAGACCCCACCCCCCACACAGCAATATCGATTGTAGTTTGTAGAAGACACTGACCCTATAATTCAGCAGACTCTATCCCTAAAATGCCTACAACTCGCCCTGCCTAAACACTCCGACCTGTCCCTCAATTCTATCCGGACACAAATGGTTTTTTCCTGCCTATCTTTCCCTAATCAGCAGCCAGCACGTTGATGTGTGCTCTGTCCCTGAATCTAAGCAGCATAATGACGCCGCTGCGGCTGCCTCGAACTTATAAAGACTTGGTCACATGCTTCAGACGGCCAATCACAGCTACTGAGACATTTGCAGGCATGGCTGGGATGGCTTAAGGCACACCAGTTAAACGATTGTTGATTGGCTGTTGAAAGCCCGCCATGAAAAGAGCGCCAAAGCATGCAAAACCCGGAAATAAAACGACCGAACACGGATTTTTACCCGAACATACAGTAAAGTGTCCGTGTCCGTGTTCGGGTACAAAAAATCCAATTATTCGGTACGAACACGAATAATACAGTCCGTGTTCGCTCAACACTATTTACAACCACTTTAACCACTATGCATGAAGATAAAAAGAAAACTTTCAGGGTGCAGCTACCCCCTTAGTCCTCCCTAATACTTAACCTAAGCCCGATCTCAATCCAGTGATGTGCACTAAAGCTGAGGCTCTCCTGGGTCTCTCCCTCCTCGTTGGCTGAGCCAGTGAGGAGGGTGCTGGAGGCTTATGGACACAGAGAGCAGGACTCAGGAGCGAGCATGCACGAGTGACCCTATAGCAAGTGGCTTTCTGTGGAGGGCATTTGGCAAGGGGGAGGGGCCCAGAGCGCTGGCAGGGGACCCGAGAAGAGGAGGATTGGGGCTGCTCTGTGCAAAATCACTGCACAGAGCAAGTAAGTATAACATGTTTGCTATTTTTTTTTTTAATTGCCTTTACAAACACTTTAAATACAAAATACAGTTGCTACTGTAATATAGAAAGCTTTACACAAAAACTCTGCTTCCGTCTACCTTTACTATTGTACCTTACTATCAGCAAAAAACAACTCCACACACATTGTCTTTTAATATCTAATACTTTATTGGTCCACACGATATACTGTACAAGGATAACCCTGTAATTTCTCTATCAGTTTTAAAAAGCACAAGACCAATCCTTCCATCAGTCGTGTTATGTCATCGTATGACAGAAGTTATTGACGTCTGTGTCTATCTTTGCCCGGGTTCACACTGCCAGCGACTTTGAAGTTGGACCCCAACGCAACTTTGGCGCTACTTGAATGCAACTTCTTTAACAGAAGCCAATGAAAGTCGTACCGAAGTCGGACCATAACTAGTGCAGCAACCTTTTTTTAAGTCCGAGCAGCACAAGTCACACCAATTAGAATGGTTTCATTGCACAGAAGGGGGTCTGACTTTGGATGTGACAAGTGCTCCGATGTTGGAGCAATTGTTGCATCAGTGTGTACCGGGCCTTATTGTATAAAATGCTTTTATTCTAGAGCTGACCCATTCCTTAGTTTTTGCAAAGAAACGTATTGAGTTGATATAAACGTGACCTTCACAAAAAAAAAAAATACTTTGCAAGTACTCTTTATAAATGATTTTCATCATTTAAAAGCTACAAAAAAATATCACACATTTGTAAAAAGGAAATGTAGACCAAGATAATTACTGGACCTGAAGCCTCTTGGGATATGCACCTCGCATATCCCAGGAGATTACAGGCTTCCACACCATGGCCGGAGTACCAGGGGCCTAATGGCAAGTCATCAGGGGCCGGCTGCAGAAACCAGGAAGAGGCAGCTGACTCCCAATGACACAATAAATAAAGATGGAAGTACAGGACCCAGTTTGCTGCAGCAGGGTGGCAGATTACAGCAGTACTATGCTGGTTTTGCTGGGCATGTGTGTATGTTTACTGTGGATAACCCCTGTGAAAAAGGTAAAAGGGGATTAAAGTTCCATTAACATATCGCTTTTTTTTTGCTGCACACCCCCAAAACCATGCTAGTGGTCCCTGTACACACCTGAAACCTAGCTAACATACCCCCAACACCACCAAACACACAACTGAACCACAGCAATTGGCTCCCATGCCACCCTAAACTCAGCAAGGTGGCACATTACAGTACCTCACACTCCCAAAACTAAGGTAGTGACCCCCTTACAAACACCTGAAAGCTAGCCAACGTGCCGCCAACACCACTGCTAAACACACAATCCTAACCCAGCTAGTTGCTCCTTTACCACCTGAAACCCAGCAAGGTGGCACAAAATAGTGCCTCACACCCCCAAAACCAAGGTAGTGACCCCCTTACACACCCCTGAAACCTAGCTATCGTGCCCCCAACACCACTGCCAAACACACACAACTCTAATCCAACTAATGGCTCCTATACCACCTGAAAGCCAGCTATATATCCCAAAACCAAGCTAGTGACTGCCCTTCACACACATGTGCCTGAAACCTAGCTTATACACCCCAACACCACCATATTGTCATATTGACTCCAATGCGTTTAGATGAAATGGTGACTTTCTCAAAAATGTCCTGATCCTAATGTCTTTAATTTCACTCATCCTTTATCAGGAAGGATCTTCCAGATCACTGAAAAAATAAATAAATAAATAAAACACATGACAGCCAACGTGGGAATCTTAGAAGGATGCCCTGATGTCATCTTTATGAAAATCTGCTTTGAATGACACCCCATTAGGTTCTACCCAGCTTTTGGAAGAAGGGTTTGGCCTCCTGCCAGAATTGTTGAGCTATAAAGTTTCATAGCAGGTACATTTGCCCTTCCATGAAGTTGGCCTTTCTCAACAATAGCTATAGCCAGTGAGAGGAACATACAACTTACAAAACTGTATTTTTAGGTCTTTTAAAAGTTGGGAATAAGTAGTGTTTTACTTTAGCAATATCATCTACGGGATATTTAAGAGTCTGAAATTTGGTAATAAAAAGTGGTGGAGTAAATTTGCATTTTAAAATTAATCAAAACCTAATCTTTATATTGAATAAGTTTTTTTAGTGGTTACCTGGATATTCTCCTAAAAGGTGGTCAGGGCTCTGTATGGCAAATAAAATACCAGCTTGAGTATTTATTCTCTCATAATACTTGTACACATTAGAACGTACAGTACATGGTGGCTGGACCTCCTTACAGGTGTGTGTAACTGGTGGGTCCAGGACACAGAAATCTATCTGCAGTGGCATATCACGTCTTAGCCATATGCCCTATTGATTGCCATCACAATGAGCAATCTTACTTCCAAATCACTTCTCCCGGAGGGTAGGAGACAAACGGTATAAGGTGCAAGAAGTTCTAGGAGTTGGGGAATTATTAGGGTTCAACGTTTAAGGTGTAGCAAGAAGCACTGGGTTGCAGGAGAAGTTAGGGCGGTGGAAATGCCTGGTGGAGCAGAATCATTAGCTCTTATCTTGTAGCCAGGTTCAGGTAAATCACAGCATCACTGTCCATCCAAGGGTGTGTTTGGTAGCCAGGAGCTCATCAAAGAAGTTTGGGGTCATGTGTGGGGTTGAAAGGCTGAGAGAGTGAGTACTGTGAGGACTGTGGTCAGCCATAGAAGGGAAAATAAAATCCTGTTAGACAAGTTTTTAATGCTCCTGGGACTAATGAATCATGGCAGGATGCATTAGTGATTAGGGATGCACCGATCCGATATTCGGATCGGATATCAGCCCCGATACTGGCAAAATAGCTGGATTGGGGGATCGGTAAAATTAACAGATCCACGGGCCGATCCGGTTTTGCTCTTTATAGCAGAGAACAGCTGTCAAAGAAAAAAAAAGAGCCTTCTGCAAATGCCTTTCAACTCTCCCAGTTAAGTAAACACGATGATTACAATGTATCTTTTCGTTCCCTCTGCCAGAGGAGGGAAGTTTAACCTCTTAAGGACTAAACCCATGACATTTTAGATTTTGAATGCACAATGTTATAAGGTATCTGCCGATACCGATCCGGAAGTATTATTTTGTTATAAGCTCACAAAACAGTACTTCTGGATCGGACTCAGGATCGGCGATTTCACAAAGCAAAAGATCGGGATCGGGACCAAAAAAGTCGGATCGGTGCATCCCTATTAGTGATCCCTTCCATTTTTGTAGGTTTGTAAACATAGAGGTACCTTCATTACCTCCCTAAAACTCGCAGTGATGTTCGCAATATGTCAATTGTGACTTTTTGTCAAAAGTCAACAGCTAGGCCCTCATCTCCATCTCTAACCCATCTTCCTGGCTGCTGGCATGTACAGAGTGCAGTAACACATGACTGTTGCAAGATGAGCAGGTGTATCTTTGATGCGTGGGTTGTGATTAACAACCAGGATTCTCCTTCCCTGTGCAGTCTTGGAGGCAAGATGGCGGTGTTCAATGGATGAATAATTTGGGCCCTGGAGACACACTAGATTAGAGATTCTGTTGATGCTGTACTGGTGAGTTATTTATATTAAAACTCTAGCTCCTACTTGGGGGATGTTGGACCACTGTAAAGAGACTGTTGCTTTGGAGCATGACAGACCACTGCACTGTTGCAGGATGTAAAGTGTTGGAGGTTCACTCCCCTGAGTGTAAGAAGTATCCCCATTGCAATCATGTAGGGACATTGCCTAGGCCAAGAGATATCCTTAAAATCAGGGAAAGGTTACTGCAAATTGGTGAATGCCCAACTGTGCAGCTTTCTTTTCTCGCAAAGGATTTGTTTGTACCCTTTTTCCAGTTAGGGACTGTTTAGCTGTTTATGGCCATCTATATGGGAGTTCCTCTGTGAAGATAGCAATAGTGAAGTTAATGTACTAAAGGAGTAGAAGCTATTGACATAGCAAATTAACCACTTGCCGACCGCCGCAAGTAAACATACTGCGGCGGTCAGCCCCGGCCAGGCAAAATGATGTACCGGTGCGTCACTAGCCTGTCACCGGCTTGTGAGCCAATAGCGGGCGAGCGCGCGCCCGCTGAGGCGCGCGCCCGTCCCGACTCGTTCCCTAACAAGTCAGTGCTTATGACCAGCGGACCCAATGTCCGCCGGTCACTCGCGATCGTTCGCCGGGAAGGGAGAAAGGCAGGCGGCTAATGTAAACAAGCCGCCTGTCATTCTCCCCTGTGTAAAAATGGAGATCAGACGGTTCTACTATGTAGGACCGTTGATCTCTGTTTTTACACTAGTAGCCATGTCCCATCACAGTTAGAAACACGCCCCTAGGACACACTTAACCCCTCCCTCTCCAATACAGTTAACCCCTTCCCTGCCAGTGTCATTTTTACAGTAACAGTGCATATGTATAGCACTGATTACTGCAGTAATGTCACTGGTAACCCCAAAAGTGTCAAAAATGTCAGCCAAGGGTCCGATCTGTCCACTGCAATGTCGCAGTTCCGCAAAAAAAATCACAGATCGCCGCCATTACTCGTTAAAAAAAAAACACCAAAAATGACAAAAATCTTTCCCTAAAAATTTAGATTTTTACATTTTTTTGGGGGGGAATTTCATATAAAAAAAATTTGAAAAATATTGTTATTTTTGCAAAATTGTTGCTCTTTTTTTGTTTATAGGCATGAACAACATCAGCCAACAGCTGGCTTTAACCCTCCGTCGGTTGAATATAGGTCACAGGGGCTCAGAACGAAGTACACTCCTGTGACCTACAGGAGAAATAAGGCTAAAAGAGCTTTGGCCCTACCTCTCCTTTAAGCCAGATATGGGGGGGGAGACAGCAGTAAACAGACCTGTTTGATAGGTTAATAGAAGCTTACTATCAGCTGGGAACATCTTTTATCTTCTGATTGTCAGAATCAGCACCGCAGACAGTTAACACGTCATGGAAACCAGAGTAAATAGGCAGGCTGCTGATTTCTTCTTTTGAAAATGCTGTTTACCTAGCTGTCATGATGATTCAATGTTTTCAATTGTTTCCCATTTACTGACGCAGAACAAGGATGAAGATTAGGCAGCCGGTGTATTCAGAAGGAAGACATAAATATCAATCTACATACGCTAGGTGTCTAAAGAGTATGTGGACACCCTTTCAAATGACTGCATTAAGATATTTCCTTCAGATGGTCCTGCAAATAGTACCATATAGAAAGATATTTTAGAAAGTTGTGAACGATCAACCTTGTGGCAATAGTTTGATGAAGGTCCTTTTCTGTTCTAGCATGACTGTGCCCCTGTGCAAAAAGTCAGCTCCATAAAGACATGGTTTGGTGTGGAGGAACTCATGTGACCTGCACAGAGTTCTGACCTCAACCCTACTGAACATGTTTCGGATGAATTTGAATGCCATTCATGAGCCAGGTCTTCTCATCTAACTTCATTACCTGACCTCACAAATGCTCTATTGGCTGAAAGGGCACATATTCCCATAGACATATTTTAATGCCTGTGGTTTCAGAAAGGTATGTGCAATAAGCGCCTATAGGTGTGGTGGTCAGGTCTCCAACACCCTTTGGCCATATAGTGTATTTATCTCAGTACAGGTTTCCTTTAGGAGTTCTATAACTAAAGATATAAAAACACTATAGAGATTTCTAAAGGTTAACACTATGCCCAAAGATGTGAGCTTTATTTACTAGTGTGTCCCTATTATCAATGTTTGCAGAACTTGTATATCCTGTAAGCCTTGCTACCAGCAAGGACACATTGTAATAAAATCACAGAGGAGACTGCAAAAGACATTGCAATGTATTGGGAGAAGTACTGTAGGTCACATGGTGTAGCAGCCAACAGTGTGAGAGGTGGATCAAACTACTCTTCGATCAGATTTTTGTTTGTAGGCAGGTGCAGTCTGTTCTCCCCACTGCAGGTAGTGCTCTACCAAAGCTGCCATACAGAAGGGGATGAAGTTATGAGGAACTTGGTTCCTCTATGACATCCTGCTGTCACAAGGTGACAACTGTCCAGATGGATGTTGGCGCCCCTCTTGACTTCATCGGCCATCTTGGGTCAGGCAGAGTCTTGGGTCAGGCAAGTCTCCAGCTCCCGGGTCTGGTGTGCTTTTTGTGAGTGGCTAGTGTAGGGACAGGTTACCCCTCTGGTTCCAGAGGAGTAGGATCAGTGCAGGGACTACGTCTACCTTGCTTCAAGGAAGCCTTCCCTTTGGGTGTGGACTGGCCAGGCCACATTGTGCTCCTCGTGGCAGACGCTGTCAGCATCTTTCAAGTCTACAGACTGATGTTACAGTTCATAAATGGCTCCGGACGGTCCTACCTATTCACAGGGCCAAGTTGTATTGTGTTGGACCTTTCTACAATATTTTGCTATTGCCTAACTTGGACTGTGTGTATTTACTGGTCGCTACACCACTCTGCACCCTGCTCACACATTAAGCATTTTATGTCTTTTCAAATACAGCATAATGTTAAAGCTACACATTTGTGGGTTTTTTAGGGCTCTTAATACTCCTTAATCACTTCTAGTATTATAACGATAACCATTTTCAGATAATTCTAAACAATACCATTTGTCTCTGTGAAGGTTCTCATTAACAACAACAACGAGAGAAGGGAGGACCAACCTCATGGATTACCACTAAAAAAGTTTATTAAAATCCAAAAAGGTAGCATACATTGTACTCACAAACGTATGGCATATGCACGCATGTAAGAACTAGAGATTGACCTCTTATCGGCAACACCGATTTATCGGGGGCTGATATGCACTTTCCCCGATATATCCGAATCAGCCCTTGAGGTTACCGATATTGTCGATATTTAGGGAAAATGCATGTCCTGGGGTGATGCCTGCAGCTAGGGGCATCACCCCGGTACCGGTGTCCACAGCCGACTGTCGGCTGACTTGTAATGACAACCGATGCAGCTGAGAAGCCGCTCGGCTGTCATTACAAGGAGCGGGAGGGAACGTTCCCCCCTCCCGCCGCCTTCCATGGCTCACCCTGGTCTCCCGTCCCATCCTACCTCCACCACCGCCGCCGAACCGAAGACCCGGTATAGCATGAAGGTGTGTCCCTGTTAAAGCTGTTATCCCTGCCACAAGTGCGCATGCATCAGTCTCCATGTCATGACATCACTTCCGGGTACTCTGCGCGGAATAAAAAAACTGACAGTATTCAAAACAGCCAAACTTGGCGTTTTGAATGCTTTTCAGTGCTGAGGAGGGGTTTGGGGTCTTTTTGACCCCCAGATCCCTCCACAACAGTACCTTTAGAAAAAAAATATATATAATGTCAGAAAATATAGGCCGATATTGGCCGATACCGATATCCGATGACCAAAATATTGGTATCAGTATCAGCTTTAAACAAACAATATTGGTCCATCACTAGTAAGAACTACTACTTTTGGCTCTGCAGAAGAGCGTTCTCCCGCAAAACGCGGCAGCCAGGCTTGTGCGGACACCATTGCGTCATTTCTTACATGCGTGCATAGGTCATACGTTTGTGAGTACAATGTATGCTACCTTTTTTTGATTTAAAAAAAATTTTTTTAGTGGTAATGCACGAGGTTGGTGCACCCTTCTTTTGTTGTTGTTTTTTTTTTTTTCAGTGTAATTGGATACCCTTGGTCCTGAGGGGGTAGCAAGACCTTAGGTGGTGTGCAAAAAGACCATTTAGACCACTCACCTTCTCGCATACCACTTGAGCGCAGGAGAGATACTGTTTTGTAAGGTTCTCATTAATCCAGGTCATGGCATATCTGATAAGTTCGTAACATTCAGCTAAATTTGTTCTATAACACTGAAGATGTTTCACCACTCATCCAAGTAGTTTCTCCAGTTGCCCCAGAATTTAAATCCACTGGATCATCTTAATCCAAGCTCAATGGGTTTTGTCAAGGTGTTATTGATTGTCCAAGAACAAGATGTTCTAATTTACAATCCATTTACAATCCATTGATTCACCATGGTCTAGGGAAGGTGTTAAAGCGGAGTTCCACCCTAAAATTATACTTACCTCCATCTTCTCGCTCCGGGTCACCTGAAAAACAAATGGATAATCGCAATTTTTTTTTTTTTACTTACCTCGTTTAGAAGAAAATATACTTACCTTACTTCCTCTTCCTCCCCTCGGCGGCCGCGGCGATTCGTCACTTCCTGGCTTGCAATGATTCCTGGGAGCTGAACGTCATCGCTCCCAAGAATCAATGCGCCTGCACCGGCCCGGACGTCAGTTCCGGTGCAGGCGCCGTCATACCTTGCTAAACAGCTTCTGGGCATGCCGGGATGACACTGCGGCACCGGAAGTGACGGCGGGGCCGGTGCAGTGCATCGTGGGACCGAAGAAGACGGAAGAGGACACAGAAGAGGATCGCGCTGGCTTCAAGCTGCCCACACCTGAGATGGCAGCGCTGGACAATACATTTTCAAGGTAAGTATTTCTTATAAAAGGTAAGTGCAACCCGGGACAGACCAGACGCAAGCCATTGTGGAATGTACTAGCCCTGACTGTCCCGGGGGTATTTTTATTAAAAAAAACTTTCCCAGGGCGGAACTCCGCTTTAATTATTCAAGTAACAAGGCTGAAGGTATGCATTTTTGTGAAGGTGTAGACTGGTAACCCCTGTGGCTATAAATGCAGTTCCTGACACTCGTTAGATTTGAAGAAGCCATTAGGGTAAGCAATGAAACATCTTCAACGTAGCAGAACAAGTCCATTTCAATGTGACTACTATGAGCATACCACATGAGAAAGATGCATATTCAATGATCTTTATCTTGCAAACCTAGAGCAAAAAGTGACCCCGTTATGTTTTGCAGGAATTCAGATCACATGATAGTTCAGGGGTTGCAAAAAGAAAGTACATTTGAGAATACAATGATAACTACGTTGTATTTGTGCTGAATAGATGTCTGGCTTTATTAGTTTCCACCACTGTTCATCAGTAACTGGTTTCTAGATGCTCAATTGCCAATTAATAATCTTGTCTTGACTGTCTTTTTTCCATCACCATCCATCACTAACTGTTTTTTTTTTAAATGCCAATAAATATTCTTGTCTTGTGCCCAAGAATCTTGTGGCATCTGGTACATTGAGTTGACTTTGTGTCCCCTGGAGTCGTGCTGGCCGGTAGCGACACTGAGATCTTCTTGACGTCAGTCAGTGTTCCTCTTGGTTACTGTCTTGTCTCTGTGAATTTGTGAGTCTTGCCTGAAATTTCGGCATAAGTCTGTCTCGTATCCTTAAGTCACCCTGCCTCTTTGCTAACATCTCCCAAATCTCAATGAATGCCTGTCTCTGCCAAGGCCTCAGACTTCCACAGGTTCCAGTGGCTGTAGATGAGCTTTCAGGAGCTGAATGCTGCTGAGTATCTTCTTCTGGTGGCCAGAAAGTGTCACACCAATTAGCTGGATGTCTCTGGACGTGAGGAAAAGGGAGAAGATGCTTAAATAGACCTCGTGCCACAAAGGCATAAAAATGTGCTTGGCATGTAAATTATTTAGACAAACATGAAAGACATTTTATATTTTCAGTAATACAAGACAATTTGATGGAAATATTCATTTTCACAGCCGGTTTGTGAAAGATTACATTTATTTTTTCAGATGAATGCTCTATGAAGAAAGGTCTTTTAAGGATAGCTCTACTTTAAACTAAAATGTGTCAAAAACTTTCCATGTGCTAAAAAGGAATCATTGTCTTATTTTGAAATCCCATTAGCATAAATCATATCAGCCTGACAATAAAATTTACTCTATATTACCAAAATTATTGGGTCGCCTTCTTTGACACGCTCATTAACTTTGTAGCCATCCCAGTCTTATGCCTCGTACACACACATCGATTATTGGCCGGGGATAATGCTGCTTTCGACAACCGACTCCGACTTTTCGGCTTAATAAAATCTGGTGTGCATGCTATAAAATTTTTGTTGGCCGTCAACACAACGGACGATTTTTCCGTCAATCAGTACAGATTTCGGCAGACAAAAATCTGATGAGCAAGACTGGGCATGCTCAGAGAAGAAAAAACACACGGAAAGTAAACCAGCACATGACATCACTTCTGAAGTAGATTTTTGTTGGCCGAGAAAATTTGTGTGCAGTCTAGGCACATTCCAACTAACAAAACACAACTCTGGACAAAAGTCGGACGATCGGTCTGCCGATAATCGTTGCGTGTGTACGAGGCATTACTCTGTAGGGTTCAATATTGAGTTGGCCAACCCATTGCAGCTATAACAGCTTCAACTCTTCTAGGAAGGCTGTCCACAAGGTTTAGGGGTGTGTCTATGGGAATGTTTGACCATTCTTCCAGAAGCACATTTATGAGGTCAAGCATTGATGTTGAACGACAAGGCCTGGCTCAACTCTCCGCTCTAATTCATCCCAAAGGTGTTCTATTGGGTGGGGGTCAGGACTCTGTGAAGGCTGGTCAAGTTCTTCCACCCCAAACTCGCTCATCCATGTCTTTATGGATGAGAGTTTTTTTGAACTCTTAAAGGGCCAGGAGGGAAAGGGGTTACGTTACAGGTTGCTTCTTCCTGAAGCATATTGCTATTGTTTGAATTTTGTGTAGCTGTGTGTGGCTTTGCATCATCCATTCATGGGGTTCCATGTCATCCATTCATATATGTATTCACAGGGGTCTATAGATGGGACGACTACAAAGTCCCATCCGCCACTGCGGCAGAGGGGCTCACAGATCAAGCCGGCACACAAGTGCAGTGACTTCACAACACTTGTTGTCCATTGTTTTCTTTCTCCAGTCCAATAGCAGAAGGCCCATACCTCTGTACAGATATAGGGCAGGGATGTACATAACATAGACGCACCCACAGCACACTGACCGCATTGCAGTGTTCTGCAGGCTTAAATACAAAAAATGTAGCATAGTACTTTTTTATTGTAATAATGCGGGTTCTTTTATTAACCTCTCGCTGTTGTGCACTCTCCCAGCACACTGATAAAGCTGCCATTGACAGCTCCCAGTCGCAGTTTATGATCAGGAGCCCGTCAGAGGGGCACCTGATCATGTGACAACTGCAACAAGCAATTACAGTGGTCACATGATCAGGAACGCCACCTCCAGATCCCATCATTTAGAAACCCTTAAAGGGCCAGCGGCATAGGGCTACATTTTTAAAAAATCGGGTTATGCCCCTAAAGAGTACACAGATCAGTTCATACCCCTCCCTTTGTTTTTTTCATGAGAGTTGTCCTCAAATCATACTCATTTTATGTGCAACAATTATTCCAACAAATACCTACTAAAACACCATACTTTTCCTAAAAAAAAAAAAAAGTTCACAATACACGCACGCCCATGGAAAATGACACAAACTGATTTTTTTTTTTTAAAGCGGAGTTCCGGCCACAGTCAGGGCTAGTGCATTTAAACAATGATATCTTCTAAACTGCTTCCTGTTTAGTGTACCTGCAGGATGAATTACTTACCTTGTGAAGTTCTTGTCCAGCGCGGCCATCTGCGGTGTGGGCAGCTGAAGCCGCAGTGTCCCTCTTCCTGGATTTTGCGAGTCCCAGAATGCTATACCCTCGTCACTTCCGGGGCAGGCGCGTCATCCCACAGCTTCCTGCGCATGCCCAGAATCTGTTCTCCATCCGTAGGCAGAGAATGACACGCCTGCACTGGAAGTGACGAGAGACACCGCTGCAGGAGCATTGACTCCTGGGATTGATGAAACTCATCTCCCAGGAGTCAATGCAAAGGAGGAAGTGACGTCGGGGCCGCGGCCGCATAAGGAGGAAGTGGAAGGAAGGTAAGTTAATTTTCATTAAAAATAAGGTAAGGAACATAAAAAAAAAAATAGCCAAATCGAGTTTAGATAGGGATATAGAAATGCATGATGTGAGGTTTAAAATTAGGGTGGAACTCCGCTTTAAACCCGCAGACATAAGCAGCTGCAAACAGAATGATCAATTTCTCTTACTCAGCCGTCAGACGAGAAATGACATCTAGGCTTGTATATCCGGCTTTATCGAAATTCTCCTTGTATCTTTCCATCTTGATGGCCTCCAGCCACTCATGGGGTGAGGAGAGGGAGGGGAGGTCTGGAGGACAGTTGCTCAGAAGCGGCTGAGAGGGTCTGATGTGGAGAAGAGAACGTTAAACATGGCAGCTTTCCGCACTAGTAATAATCAGTCGGCCGTGCTCTAGCTTTCACAGCTCTTAACTTACGTTAAATAGGCTTTTAGGTTAAATAATTTACAGCAAAGTTGGAACAACCCACTAAATAAAACAAAATCCTACCATTCTGGCTTTTAGCTGAAAATAATTGCATGTTTGTGTTTACTCAAAGAGATTAAAAGACTTCTGAAAATCTGTTCTGATGATAATTTCCTCATTTGGCCTCCATGTTTCCAATCACATAAATATCTGCTGTGCTCTGTACTTTTCTGTAATGCACGGCATCGGGTTAAATGGCCACAGTAGCCTTTTATTTAACCACAAAACAATTAACAATGGCCAAATGAAAAACGGACTGATAAATAACATAACTGTTGCTTACAAGAGGGGGTCATTGGTGTCCACAAGCCAAGAAGGCTTCAGTAAAATCCACCCTTGTCCCCAGCAGCAACCCACCAGCTTAAAGTCAGATCCAGAATTAGCTATTTCTGCCTTCCCAAGAACCTTACCATCAGATTGACCCATGATTTGTAACCATGTCATCTTTTCAGAGACACCCAAAGACCCCCTAACCCGCCAAAAAAAGTAAAGGGAGGCCTGGGTATTACAACTTTCTTCCCTTGACAACCTTTCAAAATGAACTTTAACCATCAGGCATTTTCTGGTGTTTTTGGCAATACCTCTCATGCACGCATTCGCCTTGGCATGCTAGAACGAGGGGCAATTTTTTTTTATTATTTATTTGTTTTATTATTTCTATTTTTGTTGCTTTAATTAATTTTTTTGATCATGTTAATTGCTGTCACAAGGAATGTAAACATCCTCCCGACAGCAATAGGCATGTGACAGGTACTCTTTATGAAGGCAAACAAAAACACAAAAAAAGGGCGCATTATCCTCAATATAGGCTTTATTATTAAAACATAAAAATGGCTACTCACAAACGCAGGTGAAAATCAATCACATCAGACTCATGAACTTGAGTATCAGAAGTAGTCCATACAGGTGTCCATAGTCTCATTAGGATGACGGCTGGCGCGTTTCGAGGCATATGCCTCTTCCTCAGAACTCGAAAGGCGTCAGCCGTCATCCTAATGAGACTATGGACACCTGTATGGACTACTTCTGATACTCAAGTTCATGAGTCTGATGTGATTGATTTTCACCTGCGTTTGTGAGTAGCCATTTTTATGTTTTAATAATAAAGCCAATATTGAGGATAATGCGCTAGGTCGGTGCGCCCTTTTTTTTGTGTTTTTGTTTGCAGTATTGTTGGACTGCCCCAGTCCTTTAGGGCAGCAAGACCTTAGCCTTCCGAGACGCCATTTATAAAGTCCAGTCGGAAAAGCAGTTGGGGAAGCCTCGTTTTCTGAGCGCAGGAGAAAGGTGGTTCATTCACCACATTTTGTTTGGAACTCTTTATGAAGGCATCTGGGTTCAAAAAGACCCAAAATCCCTCCTTTTGCACTTGAAAGCATTCAAACGCCAAAATCAGCATTTTTGATTACTTTCGATTTTCTTTTGGCACTCACAAGCCATCTAGAGTGGCAAAGGTGTTTCACAAAATTTTACAAAGTAGATGTGTTGGCATCTGCGGATGCTGCTTTTGGCCGCAAGGTTTTGCAGGCTGCTGTTTGAGAGGACTAGTCCTCTATGAGGGTGTATGTTTTTTTCAGGTGAGCTCCAGTTGTTCCTGGTTGAGCTCCATGATACCTGGTTGGCTAGGTTTAGCCTTTGGGATTTTTTTCTGTTGTGTTTTTCCCACCCCTCATGTTTGATACTGCTTTGGGACGTCCCAATGGTCAAGAAGATTCTGGAGCTGTGTCCGTCAATAAACGAAAGAGAAAATTGGATTTTTGTCTTACTGTAAAACCCTTTTCTCTGATGTTCATTGATGGACACAGCACCCACCCCTCTATTGTTAGAGTTGGGTTATTTTTCTTCTGACACTGCTTGCAACAAAACTGAATGCCTATAGCAGGAAGTGGGAGTATACCCCCTGACACTGCCCTATAGGTGTGGTAAAGCTTTTTCCTGTCTAGTGTCCTACTCCTGTAGGGGGAAGCATAACTCAATGGTCAAGAAGATTCTGGAGCTGTGTCCGTCAATGAACATCAAAGAAAAGGATTTTACGGTAAGACAAAAATCTATTTTTTGCAGGGGTTGTGTGTTAAGCGTCACTATTGCACTTGGCCAGTAACAACAGTCAAGAACACGACCTGGGTATAGGAATGAAAGACACTAACTGAACCATGTAGTGCAGCCTTTCTCAACCATGGTGCAGTGGAACTCTAGGGTTTTCAGGGGGTTGCTGGGGTTTCCTTGAGTAATGAGTAATTACTGCCTCCCAGATGTGGAATGTGATGGGGGGGGGGCATTCTGTGACAGGGGGGGGGTCTGTGATGTAAAGGGGACTGCAATGTCTTTTCTACGTGACCTGTTCCTGTGTTCTGAGCAGTGCAGTGCAAAATGCATACTGTGTTCATTTGAAAACTGCACTGCGTTGCATAAAAACAAATACAATTAAATTTTGACATTTCAGTAAAGTTGAAAGAAAAAAAGGACACGTGCACCGCCACACCAGTTCCTGGACCTGACACTAACAGGTGCTCACACAGTGGAACCTTGCATTTTACCATAAGGGCCAGTATGTTCGGGCCCTAAAAGTGGAGGGGAGGATTTGGATGCGTACGGGAGGTTGTAATAAAAAGAACCTGAGTCATTGCACAAACATGAAAGTCAGACCCTCGCTGGAAGAAACATTTACTGACTAGACCTCCATGAACATTAATTCAGTGCTCCTGATCTATACAAACATTTATAGATAATTTGATCATCCAGGTAAAGTTTGACCTTAAGAAAATGTCTCCAAATTAAAAGGTAAAATATATTTAAAAAAAAGTCTAAATAAATCAATCTATGCCATGATGTTCTGGCAATAGAACATACCATTGAAGTAAACTTATACATGCATTTAGACTTTACTTGCATCATATGTCATTTCAACAAACGTCATAACTCACCTGGTATTTGAAACTCCTACGGTTCTTAAACAATTGGGGTTTCTAATCATCCGATCCAAAGAGCTGACAATCTGTTCAAAACGCAGCCTCTGAGAACGGTCCCGGTGCCAGCAGTCTAACATTACGAGGTGCAGGGCACTGGGGCAGTCAGGGGGCGGAGGAAGACGGTATTCCTGTTCAATGGCATCCAGCACCTGACGATAGTATAGAGAATTTAATTACATGAAGCCCCAACCACTAAAACCTCAGATATGCTTTAACATTTTAATTAATGATGTTCACCATCACTGGGAGTGAGGGACAGATACTTGGGGGACGCTGAGAGAATGGTTTGGATGGCTTCAGATACGAGAGTGATATTTGTCAACGATGTCTCTCAAGAAATGTGGAGATTTGATCCCACTTTGCACTGTGAGACTTGTGGCCTTTTACCATGGAGTCTGTGACACCTACAGTAGATGTGTATTCGATGTGTTTCAATGTAGACGGACAGACTGTCATTGGCAGCCTTGTCCTATAGTCTATCTATTAAGCTGGAGTGTGGATTGTGTTAAATCTGCCTGTCCCATTGTTAAATGTTAATGACCTCACATTGTTCTGTGCAGATGGCCAGATAATTAGTTCAGGTTAATTCTGCTTTTGTGTACAATTTAATCTGCATAGGATAATGTAATTAGGCAATCCCTGACCTGTGTGTAGTAATTTGATCAGGAGGGGGATGTGCTCATGTGTGTTTAAATTGAGTGTGAAACTGTTAAAAAAAAGGAGAAGGTTCCTTAACTTGTACAAGCTAAGTTGTCAGGCTAGCTTTGTATGGGGACGGCAAGGATTTGATATCTATGTTAATGACTGCAAGGAAGCCGTATACTGACAAAAGACCACAAGTACAATGTGGGTCGGAGGTTCTGTTACACCCGCAAACCCGATTCAAGTAAATTGGGCAATTTTTTTGTGCTACAAGAAAAACCCAATCAATAGCCTCATATTTTTTTCTTCAAGTATTAAAAAATGAGCAAATAAAAAGTTAAATAAAAAATTAGAGTGAGAATACATTGTCACCCTGAAGCACTAAGGCAACACCGCTCCAAAGCACATACGTTGCAGAGCACCACAACAAACTACTGTGTGGTATGTTGTGGTGCACTCCATTTAAATGGTGTCTGTCTATTTGTTTTGAATGTTTGTGTGCATTGCAAGCCAATTTGAATTAACATTTTTCAGAATGAGCAGTCAGCAATGGCAGCCCCCGTTGTTCTATGATGACAAGTTTCTTCTTGTGAGTCTGAAGTGGCCTGAGATTGATGCCTTGTCAGATACCTAGCTTCACACACCATCTCCCGCCTTCTGAGAGCACATAACAGTGTTAAATAACAGAGTGCTGTAGCAAAGAAGAGCGGAAACAACTATGATACTCTGTCATCTGAGGCTCAGATCCTCATTCAGGAGCTTGGAGACACTTAGATAATTTATGGGACAGACTTCATGTGTCCTGTAATGTTCTGAAAGGGTGTAATTTTAAATCTTTTATAATAAAGCTTGCATCTTTACTCATTAAATGCAAAATATTCAGATAATTGGAAAGGATCAGTAATGACTGGTTCTCATTCAACATACTACTTGTACTGAGCATTACACTAAGAACTGGTGTGGCCATCACCTCTAAAGCCTTTATTGTGCAAACAAGATCAGTCTTTCTTAATTGGGGTTCCATCAGAGATTAGAGGTTCTAGGAGTTCCTTGAGTAATGGCTTATTCACTTGTCACTTGATGGTGCCTGTTTACTGTGGTTCCAGGGCTAATGTCACTCAGCAGAGACAACTATCTGTAAGGAGGAGGTGGAATTCCTCTCATTGATGCCAACATATTCACCATTCCTCCCATACCCGAAGTGTAAAGGGCATTCTTCTCACTGGACCCCAATGTAAGGGCCATTCTTCCCACTGACTCCCCATGAAGAGGGAGTGTCAAGGTCTCACCTTGTCCTCCTGCTGGCAGCCATCTTGGACATGTGCAGACTGATGCCTCTTATAGACTCTGATTGCATCATTACTTGCCTGGGCATCCCACAGTGATGATGCTGCACACCTGACTATATCTATCACCTGATGGGTTGCAGTCTTTGCCCTGGTGTTTGTGCTCTAAGGTGCATCTCTGCTAGCAGTCTTCTGTTCTCTGTGTTTCTCCGTTTATGACTTGGCTTGGCTGACGTCTCTCCTGGCTCTCAACCCTGCATCCACAGATGACCCGGCATTGGTAAACGACCCAGCATCGGCAGGCTACCCGCTTCTGGACTCGACCTCGGCTTGGATGACTACCCGCTTCTGGACTTGACCCCAGCTTTTTCCTGCTCCCACTTCTTTACGCTTGCTGTGCATGTATTGTTGCTTGCTCCAATTAACTGCTTTATTTTACCTGCATCCCCGTGTGTTCTGGTTTCATGGCCCCCAGTGAAGATGGAGTTCTTCCAACTGGCCCCCAATGAAGGAGGAGTTCTTCCAACTGACCCCCAAAGAAGGGGGAGTTCTTCCCACTGCCCCCGCCCATGTAAGGGGCATTCTTCCTACTGACCCCGAATGTAGGGGGATTTCTTCCCATTGACCCCCAATGTAGGGTGCATTCTTCCCACTTTGCCACTGACCATCAATGTGAGATGCATTCTTCTCACTGACCCCCAATGTAAGGGAGGTTGTTTCCACTGACCCCCAATGTAAAGGATATTCTTCCCGCTGACCCCCAATGTAAAGGACATTCCTCCCACCGACCCCCAATGTAGGGAGAGTTCCTCCCACTAACCAACAATTTAGGGTGCATTCTTCCCACTGACAACCAATGTGAGGTGCATTCTTCCCATTGACCACCAATGTAAGGGGCATTCTTCTCACTGACCCGCTATTTTGTAAGGTGCATTCTTCCCATTGACCCCCAATGTAAGGTGCATTCTTCCCACTGACCAACAATGTGAGGTGCATTCTTCTCACTGATCACCAATGTAAGGTGCATTCTTCCCACTGACCACCAATGTGAGGTGCATTCTTCCCACTAACCCCAAATATAAGGAGCCTTCTTTCCACTGACCACCAATGTAAGGGGCATTCTTCTGACTGACACCAAATGTAGGGGGAATTCTTCTCACTGACCCCCAATGTAAGGGACATTCTTCCCACTGACCCCCAATGTTAGGTGCATAGTTCCCAATGACCCAGAATGTAGGGGGCATTCTTCCCGCTGACAACCAATGTAAGTAGCCTTCTTCCCTTTGACCCCAAATTTAACGAGCATTCTTTCCATTGGCCCCCAATTGAAGCATCATTCTTCCCACTGACCACCAATACAAGCATCAATTCCTCTACTGATTTTCAATATAAGGAGCATTATTCCTACTGAACACCAGTGCAAGGGGCATTTTTCCCACTGACCACCAAAAATAAGGGGTATTCTTCCCACTGACCACACTGTAACCAGGCACATCTCCATCTGATCACCGAGGTAAGTGAAGACAACCTCCCACTGATTGTCAACATAAGGGTTTTTTTTTTTTTCACCGAACACAAATAGACTGATCACATCTGCCAATGACCAGAAATGGAGGGCCCTTCTGCACTGCACTGACCACCAATGCATGAATCACATTGAAATAATAGGAGTTGTAGATATACTTTTCACCAGTTTCTCTGAAGCAGAGAAAAATATGGAAATTGTTCCTTTGGGGATAAAAAGGTTATGAAAGACTGACATCGAGGATCTGTCCTGTGTATACAACTCCCACTGCAAACAGTAATTTACTGGTATATAATTGTTCCACTAATGTAAGTGGCATTGAGGTGGGTAGTGTAACAGAAACTTCTTAACCAATCAGTGCTCAGTCACCTCCTGGTTGCTCATGTCCCAGTATGGCCTTTCTCCATAGGATGCCACTTCCCACATGATGATCCCATAGCTCCATACATCACTAGAGCTCGAGAATTTCCTTTGCTGATGAGCTTCAGGTGCCATCCAACGTAATGACTGTCTGCCAACCTGAAACAAAGTAGCAGATGACTTCCATTACGAGACCGACAACAAAACCTGTAATCATTCTTCTAAGAAATGGTTAGATTTGATATGACAAAACAATATGAACACAAAGGAAATGGGATGAAACTCTCCTATGGAGACACACCAATAGATGATTAGTTGATCGGGGATGGTTTAGAACCTCTTTCAGGTTTATAATAATGTCTGTGCACCCACTTGGTAGATTTCCCTTTTCTTCTTGTGGTCACAAAAAGGGAAGGAAAATCCCACCAGTGAGGACATAGACATCCATGAAAACCTGAAAAAGTAAGTAGCTTACCAGATCTCCGGGCCCACGTAAGCCAGACACTTTACACACCAGCTGGCCGTTCACCAAAATGCTGCGAGCAGCCAGATTCCTGTGAACGTAACTTCTCTCTGAAAGGTAACGCATGCCAGACGCCACTCCACGCAGCATGGAGACCATCTGTAGAGCCGACAGACCACCCTCACATTGCTGGGAGAGAAGAGAGGATGGATGTCACATAAAACTTACTATCATGTTCCAAATATCTATCTATCTATCTATCTATCTATCTATCTATCTATCTATCTATCTATCTATCTATCTATCTATCTATCTATCTATCTATCTATCTATCTATCTATCTATCTATCTATCTATCTATCTATCTATCTATCGCTTATAGGGCTAGTATGGTCTATTTAATGTTCTCTTGGGTTGGAGAAACTAGTGTTAGGCATTTGGTCACATGATGTTTCCTGATTAGGATGATCAGCCATCTTATATCACATCTTCTCTTTCAGAAGAATACATGTGATCAGATGTATGGACCTTTGGTCACCCAACCAGCCACTACGGTGCCCCAAAGCAGATGTTTCTCCAACCATCTTAGGGTGTCTACTACCCTGTATGTGTTTATAGGGCAGGGTGGGTAGGTGAGTGAAGGTCATATCTTAAAAGGTCTCCCATGCAGTAGAAATCTCCTCCTGAACACTTACTCGAAGATATGCATCCAGTGCCCCATTCTCCATGTACTCTGTAAGGATCATTATGGGGCGACTGCGGGTCACAGCCCCTTCAAGGCGCACAACATTGGGGTGGTCAAACTGTCCCATGATGCTTGCTTCACTGAGAAACTCCCCGCGTTCCTTGTCTCCACTCCCCGAGCGCAGTGTGCGTATACACACGGCTATCTCTCGTTTTCCGGGTAGACAAAGGCGGCCACGGCACACATCACCGTACTCTCCTGGAGAAAGAAGTAAAAAATAAGAGAAGACCCGATCTGGAAGAATGGTCAAACATTCCCATAGACACACTCCTAAACCTTGTGGACAGCCTTCCCAGAAGCGATGCCGTACCCAAACGAAATTTACGTCCTTTTTTCCCCACAAACAGAGCTTTCTTTTGGTGGTATTTGATCACCTGTGCGATTTTTACTATTTGCGCTATAAACAAAAAAAGAGCGTAAATTTTGAAAAAATAACAATATTTTTCACATTTTTTTATATGAAATTACCCCCAAAAAAATGTAAAAATCTAATTTTTTTTACATTTTTGGCCAATTTGTTTTCTGCTACATATGTTTGGTAAAAAAAAATCACAATAAGCGTATTTTGATTGGTTTGCGCAAAAGTTATTGCGTTTACTAACTAAGGAAAAGATTTCTTTAATTTTTGGTGGGTTTTTTTTAACGAGTAATGGTGGCGATCTGCGATTTTTTTTGCGGGACTGCGACATTGCGCTGGACAGATCTGACCCTTGACTGACATTTTTGACACTTTTGGGGGTACCAATGACATTACTACAGTAATCAGTGCTATAAATATGCACTGTTACTGTAAAAATGACACTGGCAGGGAAGGGGTTAATTTTATTGGAGAGGGAAGGGTTAATGTATGCCTGACGCTTACTGACGTGTGTGGGGGGAGGTGACTGAGTGACACAGGGACAGATCGCATGTTCAGCTATGCTGAACCCTGCAATCTGTCACTGTTTGTCACTTAGGAGATCCGCCCGCTTTGTTTACACAAGCGGGTGGATCTCCAGACTCGATTCCCCGACGATCGGGGAAGAGCGGCGGCGATCGCCGCCGCTCCTCCCCTGGCCCGACTCCCACTGTGACTGAATACAGCGGGAGCGAGCCTCCAGCGGCTCGCGAGCTCCGCCCACAAGGGGAGGAGTCCAGTGACGTAGGTCTACGTCGCTGGACAGGAACGAGCCACTGTGCCGCAGTAGAGGCACAGTGAGCGGAGCTAAAGTGGTTAAAGTTCATGTGCGTGTAGAGGCAGGTGTCCCAATACTTTTGACAATATAGTGTGTATATTTATATATATATATATATATATATAAACATTAAAATAAAATATTTTTTTTTTTTTTTTTGACCCCAAACCCCTCCTCTGCACTTAAAAGCATTCAAAACGCCAAGTTTGGCTGTTTTGAATGCTGTCATTTTTTTGAATTTGGCGCCGAGTACCCGGAAGTGATGTCATGACATCACGTCCGGGTTTTTACATGGATACCCGATCAGAGCCAGAAGCGGCTTTGATCGGGTCTTCTCTTCGGCGGCGGTGAAGGTAGGATGCCCGGGTGGGATGGGAGACCCTGGCGAGCCCCGGAAGGAGGCGGGAGGGGGGGAACGTCCCCTCCCGCACCTTGTAATTACAGCCAAAGCAGCTTTTCAGCTGCATCGGTTGTCACAAGACAGCCGACCATCGGCTGTGGACACCGGTAATGGGGTGATGCCTTTAGCTGCAGGCATCACTCCGGTACAAGCACTTTCCCGAAATATCGGCAATATCAGTAACCTCAGGGGCCGATTCCGATATATCGGGAAAAGTGCATATCGGCCCCAGATTTATTGGCTTTGGTCAGGTCGATCCCTGATATATATATCTATCTATATATAAATATATATATATATATATATATATATATATATATATATATATATATATATATATATATATATTGAAGGGTTAAAGTTTTAAATCTGTGAATGAAGGATCAGCAGATTGAAAGGTCCTCCCCCTCCATTCATAGATCCTGTTTCATTCATAGAAGCTGTAGGCCTGGCTTCTATGAATAGAGGAGCTGGGTGGAAAGGCCGGTAAAGTCAGGCACCCCTTGATGAGTATCAATGCTAGCTCCCTTAGTTCTATTACCCCTGCTGCACCAGGGATTCCAGCAGCGAGGAGAGTGGGTTGGGGAGGATTTTCTGCTAAACAAGGATACAACAGCACAAAGAACATAATCCTGTAAAAACAATTAATGGCTCTTATCCTTTTTTTCTTTAATGATATATAGACTTTACCCAGGGGTGTATATAAAATAAATCACAGTGCTATTTGTCCTGTGAAACTGTATGTACAATCCATTCTGTGAAAAAAAGGGCAATATCAAATGATATTTGGCTATTTATTTATTTTTTTCATACTTGGCTATTTTTATTCCAGGTCAAATGTTATTTATATATGCAGAATATAGAGCAGCAGGAAAATACCACATTATGGCCACTAGATGAAGCTGCTGATCAGTCTAATAACACCAGCTTTTGCCCTTATTCACCCAGAATGAATTGTACATGCAGTTTCACATTTTTACAAATACAATCTTAAAGTGGTTCTTCAGCCTTAAAATAAATACAAAAATGAATAAATGTCAGCAGCTACAAATACTGTAGTTGCTGACTTTTAATAAAATGACACTTACCTGTCCAGGGATCCAGTGCCACGCTCACTCGAACCGCTTCTTCGTCGATCTTCAGGTCCCGTCACCAGCATCTTTACTGTGGGCAGCCAGCTGTGATTCCTTGTGGCTTTACAGCCAGCTGCCCATTCCGTATGCACGAGGCACTCTGCACTTTCTGAATTGTCCCGCAGCCTTCTGGGGCATGTGACGTGTCAAAAACAGGTACCTGCTCTCCGCCCTGTTTTGGAATTTCCTGGTAGAGGGCTGCCCTGACTTTGGACTTGATAAAACACAGTGGACCAACACCAGCAGATGACATGGCTCCCCAAATCATCACTGACTGTGGAAACTTCACACTGGACCTCATGCAACTTGGATTCTGTGCTCTCCACTCTTCCTCCAGACTCTGGGACCTTGAATTCCAAATGAAATTCACAAGTTTCCACATTTAGTGATGATTTGGGGAGCCATGTCATCTGCTGGTGTTGGTCCACTGGGTTTTATCAAGTCCAAAGTCAGTGCAGCCCCCTACCAGGAAATTCTAGAGCACTGAATGCTTCCCTCTGCTGACCAGCTTTAGGGAGATGCTAATTTTTTTTTCCAGCAGGACTTGGCACCGCCCACACTGCCAAAAGTACCAATATCTGGTCACATGATCATGGTATCACTGTGCTTGATTGGCCAGAAAACTCGCCTGACCTAAACACCATAGAGCAGATGTGTCAAACACAAGGCCCGTGGGCCGAATCCGGCCTTTTAGACCATTTCATGTGGCCCTCACACTTTTCCTAGAGCTCCAGCCCACCTTTGGGCCTCCTCCAGTCCCTGCATTTTCTGCTTCCCAGCTCAGACCCCACCTTCTTCCCAGGAGCAACACAAGGTAAGGGGTGCACTTTGATGTAAGGGAAGGTAGGGCGGGACCCTTGACATCTGATGTAAGGGGGATGGGATACTCTGGATATCTAGTATTACAGATACAACCGACCCTTTAAGGGTAATTATAATGCTGATGCGGCCCTCAATGAAGTTGAGCTTGACACCCATGCCATAGAGAATCTGTGGGGTATTGTTAAGAAGAAGATGAGAGACACCAGACCCAACATTGCAGACGAGCTGAAGGCCGCTATCAAAGCAACCTGGGCTTCCATAATACCTCAGCAGTACCACAGGCTGATCGCCTCCATGCCATGCCACATTGATGCAAAAGGAGCCCCAAGCAAGTATAGAGTGCATGCTATACTGTACATGGACATACTTTTCAGTAGGCCAACATTTATGTATAAAAAGTCCTTTTTTTTTTTTGGTCTTATGTAATTTTCTAATTTTCTGAGATACTGAATTTTGGGATGTCACTAGCTGTAAGCCATATTCATCAAACTTAAAAGAAAGAAATGCTTGGAATATATCACTCTGTGTGATGCATCTATATAAAATATTATGAGTTTCACTTTTTGAATTGAATTACTGAAATAAATAAACTTTTTGATGATATTCTAATTTTATGAGATGCACCTGTATAATAAACTGTATGCAATCATAAGTAACATATTAAATATTGAAAAAAAAGATTCACTATGTCATTTTCTATAAGATTTTTTTCAGGGGAAGGAAGGGTTATTGCATATTATCTGGGTATTTAATGCCTCTGTTCAGGAATAAAACATTTGTGTTTCCTCTTTGCGAGTTAGTCCAATGAAACAGAAAACTCATCGTGTATTTCTCATAAAATGCCTTCAGGTCCTCGGAAATATTCATCTAATCGTATCTTCATCTCATTACAAGGAAGATGTCAGGACAAATTTTTAACACGTTTTAACATAACAGGAAATTATTTCCACATGACAGGCCGTCTTCTCTGCCGAGGATGAACTTTAAAAGGAACGAGATTAATTCTAATTACCGAGCGGGGGGATTTTTATAAACGGAGATGAGTGAAGAGAAGAAAATCTGCCAATTCTTCTTTTATAGAAAATTTTTAATTCACTGAAAAAGGTGTAAAGAGATTATTATTTATTTATTTTTATCTCTGGAGGTTCAGAAAGTTTAAGGCTCCATTCACACCTGAGCGTGTTTTTTGGGCTTTTTAGAGGCGTTTATTTAGGTTTTTTTCCAGGCGTTTTTTCTGGCTTTTTTTCAGGAGTTTTTGCAGGTGTTTGGAGGCAGGCATTGACATCTAACAAAAACTCTTGTAATCAGCAAAAAAGAAGCTCATGTACTTTTTTGAGCTTCAGGCGTTTTTCTTCAGGAGATAAAACGCTCATATGTGAACAGGGGCCATTGAAATGATGGGATTTTGCTTGTTGGGCATTTTGAGACTTCGGATATGAGCATTTTACAAGCTGAAATACGCTCAGGTGTGAACAGGGCCTTAGGCTCCATTCACACCTGAGCGTATAGTTTTCAGGCGGTTTTTTTTGGGCTTTTTTCAGGTGTTTTTTGCAGGTGTTTGGAGGCAGGCATCGACATCTAACAAAAACGCTGGTAATCTGCCAAAAAAGAAGCTTATGTACTTTTTGAGCTTCAGGCATTTTGCTTCATGAGACAAAACGCTCAGATGTGAACAGGGGTCATTGAAATGAATGGGATTTTGCTTGTTGGGCGTTTTGAGACTTTAGAGATGAGCATTTTATGAGCTGAAAAATGCTCAGGTGTGAACAGGGCCTAACAACCCAGAAATATAGGATTGGGAAAATGCATAGTTCAGCACAGATTAGCCAATTCTACATCCTTGTTCAGGGGAATCTGGAATTTTCCAAAAAGTTGAGATTCACCAGATCAGTAAATTACAATTCTATCATTACATTACTACGACATTCAGGTTCCAATTGGTAAAGTTTACCTTTAGCAAAAAGCAGTTTTTTTTTTGTATTAGATAAAGTGGCAAGATTCACCCTTTCTAATTGTCTTGGTGGCCAAGTTGACTTTGCTTCTCTTCAGAGATATTTCCTTTCACTTCCTGTTGTATCATTCGGACAAGAAGTGATGGGAAATCTCCCCTATACGAGGGACAGAAAAAAAAAACTATAATTGTTTTAAAACCATCGTAAACCTAATTTTTATTTTTTAAATTAACAAACATATCATACTTGCCTGCTTAGTTTAATGGTTTTGCACAGAGTAGTCCCGATCCTCCTCTTTTCAGATCTGCCCAAAACTCCAAGTCACCAAAATCTCCAACCACGTCACTTCCGGTGATTCTCCAGCAGTAATAATTGGGCATTTATACGAGTTGGTGTTTTCATAGAACACTGGCAGCATATACACTATGGTACACAGGTCGCTGCCTTGGAGGCGGCCATGTTGTTGGTTATTAGTGGGCGGACTAACAATCTCCACTCATTAAATTGTGTACCGTAGTGTATATGCTGCCGGTGCTGTGAAAACACCAACTCATCGAAATCTCCAATTATTGCTGATCAAGAGTCACTGGAAGTGATGTGGGTGGAGATTTTGGTGAGCTGAATTTCTCTTACGTCCTCCGACAGTCGCCGCCCACTCATACAGTCTTCACCAATGGGTATTGACTTCCTCTCCACAGGAGTAGCCAGCTGAAGACTGTATGAGTGGGCGGCGACTGTCGGAGGACTCGGAGAAAGGAATTTTACGGTAAGATTTTACAAAAATTCTGTTTTTTCAGCAGAACCCTGGCACTCCATTGCGGCGGACAGATCGGACCCCTGACTGACATTTTTGACATTTTTGGGGGGACCAGTGACATTACTACAGTAATCAGTGCTAAAAATATGCACTGTTACTGTAATAATGACACTGGCAGGGAAGTTGTTAACACAGTGGGCGATCAAGGGGTTAAATGTAAGCCTAGGGGCGTGTTTCTAACTGTATTGGGGATGGGCTTGTGAAATGACCATAGAGATCTGCGTTCCTATGTAGGAGGTCACAAGCACTCTGTGATCATTTCAGAGAGAAGAACGGTCAGCTGTGTTTACAACAGCTGACCGTCCTTCTCTCTCAGTGGGGAACGATCGCGACTGGCAGGCGGCAATAGGAGCCGCCGGCCTCGTGCATCAGAGTCCCCGCTGCCGAGTGAGGGTGGGAGCGCGCCGCCGGCGCCACGCGTTCGCCCCCCTAGCTGCAGGCGCTTGACCGAGGTAGAGCTACGTCTGTCCATGCAGAAGGGGCTACCTGCTGCATTATAACTGCGGTGGGCGGTCCGGAAGAAGTTAATGTAAAAAAAAAAAAAACGAGGGTTTAGTAACACTTTAAGTCATGGTTGGGAAGTGAAATAAAACAAACAAGATTTAGGCCAAAGTTCACCTTTTTTCTCCACTGGGCAAAAGGTACATTTATACCTACATTTCATGAAATAGTGTTTAGTGAGTTCAGAAATGTGTGGGAAGAATGGCCATAGAGCAGCCAGCATTATCCTGATCCGTTGGGGGTGTCCATCCTCCCAGTCGGAGCATCTCTTCATCTCCCTCCACGACTGACTGGCAGTGGAGGAGAGGGTGAGAGGTAGGTAGGTGTTGTGAAATGCTCTATTGATGCTCATGGTGCCCTGTACAGGCAGGTTGTCTGGGGCCCCATGATTTAACCACTTGCCGACCAGGCTTTTTTTGGCACTTTTTGTTTGCAAGCTTAAATCGGTATTTCCCTATAACCCCCCAAACATTATACATGTTTTTTTTAGTAGAGACTCTAGGGAATAAAATGGCGATCGTTGCAATTTTTTATGTCACACAGTATTTGTGCAGCGGTTTTGCAAACGCAATTCTTTGGGGGAAAAAATACACTTTAATGAATTTAAAAACAAAACAGATTCACCCCAATTTGTTTGTATAATGGGAAAGATGATGTTACGTAGCGTAAATATATACTCAACATGTCCCAGAAGCTGTTTAGCAGGGAATGTCGCGCCTGCCCTTGAACTGACGAGCGGCGGTGCCGGTGCAGGCGCATTGACTCCTGGGTGCGATGACGCTCATCTCCCAGGAGTCAACGCAAGCAGGAAGTGACGGCGCGGGCCACAGCCGCAGAGGGAGGAAGAGGAAGTAAGGTGAGTATATTTTTTTTAAAAACAAGGTAGGTGAATAAAAAAAAAAAAATATTTAATTATCCAATTCTTTTTCAGGTAATTTAGAGCAAGCGGAAGGGGAAAGTGTATTTTTAGGGTGGAACTCCGCTTTAAGCTTAGGATCTACCAGAACACCCAGATCCTTCTCCGCTATAGATTCCCCCAGTTCTAATCTACCTAGTATGTATGCTGCATGCATATTCTTAGTCCCCAAGTGCATAACTTACATCTATAAGGAGACTTTGGTAGGGGTGCCTGTCAGGTAGGCTGTATGGGGCCCCGTTATTTCTAATGGTGCCTCAGTAACACATTAGATATGTTCATGATAGCCTTGACTCCCAGAAAGTGCACTGAATAGCATCCAGCATCATTTACCCCGGACAACAACCGATGCTGGACCTAAGAGCGGTATGTCCACAAGAGACAGCGCCTCAAAGAAGGCGAGTATAGCTGTGTTTTATTCTTACTAGTGCTGAGCTTTAACCCTTCTGAAGGCTATCGTATATTAAAGAAAACTTTTTGCTTGAGATACACTAAAGCAGGGGTGTCAAACTTTATTTAATTGTGGGCTGCATCAGCATTATAAAAAACCAAAAATAATTCTGCGCTGGGGGAAGATTTTAACACATACCTGTAAAAGCAGCCTACACCCAGGTCTGTGATATCAAATTTGTGCATAAATAAATCAAATAGTGTGGCGCTAAATTAATACAACATCACAGAAAATATACCCTACTTAATGTGCATAAAACTCTAATAGAAATTAACCACTTCCATACCGGGCCATTTCTGGCACTCCGCTCCTACAAAACTATTTATTTATTTATTTTTTGCTAGAAAATTATTCGGAACCCCCAAACAGTATATATATATATATATATATATATATATATATATATATTTTTTTTTTTTTTTTTAGCAGAGACTCTAGGGAATAAAATGGCGGTTATTGCAACTTTTAATGTCATACAGTATTTGGGCAGAACATTTTCAAACACGTTTTCTTTGGGGGGGGGGGGAAACTGTTTTATGAATAAAATAAAAAGTCGCTAAAGTTAGCCTAATTTTTTTGTATATTGTGAAAGATAATGTTAGGCCGAGTAAATAGATACCCAACATGTCATGCTTTAAAATTGTGCACACTCGTGGAATGATGTCAAACATCGGTACTTAAAAATCTCTATAGGCAACACTTTAACATTTTTTACAGGTTACCAGTTTAGAGTTACAGAGGAGATCTTGGGCTAGAATTGTTGCTCTCGCTCTATGTTCCCAGCGATACCTCACATGTATGGATTCATACCGTTTACATATGTGGCCGTGACGTACGCATGTGTTCGATTCTGTGTGCGAGCAGGCGGGGACAGGGGCACTTTAATTTTTTTTTTATGTTTATTCTTTTTTTATTTTTACACTTTTTTCCCTTTCATTTTTTTTATTTTTTATAAATTTTATTCCTATTACAAGGAATGTAAACATCCCTTGTAATAGGAAAAGTGCATGACAGGTCCACTTTATGGAGAGATCTGGGGTCAAGACCTCAGATCTCTCCTACAGGCTGGAAAGCCAAAAATAAAACGCATCATCACGTTGCACCTAGGCCTCCAAGAGTCATAGAGACTTCCGGGGACAATCTGGTCCTCGGCAGTCTCTATGGTGTACTTCTGTAGGCGGCCGATTCCTAGAAGCACCGCTATGCTTGTTTTTATGGTGAAGGGAATCGCCGGCTAAAAAAACATGATATCTGAATGATGCCTGCAGCTGCACCCATCAATCAGATATCCCCACTTAAGGCCCTGGACGTCATATAACATCCAGCGGTGAGGAAGTGGTTAATGATAAAAATCTCAATTCATAAAGTGCAGAAATGTGAAATAAATGCAAATTTACATTTCATAAAAATATACCAACATAATAAATTAGTGAGTTGAAAAATCAATATTAAAATCCTATAATCAAATATTAAGTCCCAATTCATGAATTTAAAAAATCTCAATAAGGTGTATAGTCCCATACCCCAGTGCAAGTGTATGAGCATTATGGTTACCCTCAAAGTGCTGGTTGTATCTGTAAGACTTTATAAATGTATCTACTCTTTATTATATTTATTATTCGTTTGTTGTGGCTGGCGTGTTTGGAGATTGATATAGCGCCTGGAGGTGCATCCTTTGCTTTCACGGATATTGGGGATCTGTTTCTCCCCCCGATATCTGAGATTTGACGGTTAATGTAAGGTGAAGGAGAGGGAAAGAGAAGGAAAGGGGAAAAAAAGAAGATTTTGGATATTGTATGTCTGGAGATCCATTTTGTGGGTTCTCTACACTGCTTTGGACTGCCTAGGGTAATGTATGGGATTAACCAGTGGTGGGATTCAGCCGGTTCGCACCGGTTCTATGGAATCGGTTGCTAACTTTCTGCAAGTTCGCAGAACCGGCTGTTCCCTCTAAGCTGGCGGCCGGGGAGCAGCAGAGCAGTGCGCCCCGAGGCCGAGCCCGCCCATTCTGTGACAATAGCGAATGAAAATTTGCTATTGTCACAAGGATCCTCCTCCTGGCCAATCAGGGAGCGGGTCCTCCCGGTTCCTGATTGGCCGAAAGGCAAACGCCGTGCCATTGGCCGAGGAAGCGGGAGGACTGAGGAGACGCGGGGAGCCGGGACTGAAGAGAAGCTGCCGTGATGACCGTCCGTGAGGTAAGTAAACAGGTCTCGCAAGGGGAACGCTGGCACTCTGCAATGATTCCGGGCAATGCTGTGGGCACTCTGCAATGATTCCGGGCAATGCTGTGGGCACTCTGCAATGATTCCGGGCAATGCTGTGGGCATTCTGCAACGATTGGGGACAATGCTGTGGGCACTCTGCAATGATTGGGGGCAATGCTGTGGGCACTTTGCAATGATTGGGGACAATGCTGGGGCACTCTGCAATGATTGGGGGCAATGCTGTGGCACTCTGCAATGATTGGGGGCAATGCTGTGGCACTCTGCAATGATTGGGGGGCATGCTGGTCTCTCGACATTGAAAGGGGGGCACGCTGGTCACTGTGCATTGAAAGGGGGGGCACGCAGCGCTGGTCACTGTGCATTGAAAGTGGGGCATGCTGGTCTCTCTGCATTGAAAGGGGGGCACGCTGGAAACTGTGCATTGAAAGGGGGCACGCTGGTCATTCTGCATTAAAAGGGGGCACACTGGTCACTGTGCATTGAAAGGGGGCACGCTGGTCACTTTGCATTGAAAGGGGGCACGCTGGTCATTCTGCTGGGAAAGTCGGAACTGGTTACTAAAATTTTTGAATCCCACCACTGGGATTAACCCCTTGGTCATTTATTCCTGAGGGATGGTGGTTATTCACTGACCCATCTTTATTTGGTTTTAAAATATTTCACAGATTAGATGCTTTATTTGTGTCTCGGCTAGGTTTATACTCTGTTGAAGCAGACTTTGGATCGTATTTTTTATTCTTTTTGATCGTATTTACCATCAAACACATGGATCCCGAAGAAGCCTTACAATTGGGCGAAACGCGTTGTACCAGATCCTTTTGCACGTGTATTTGTACTTGCGGATCCCGTTAACTCAGGTTGAGGATATATGTTTGTAGCAATGTTACTGCTATTTAAATGACTTTTAACAATTGACGTATTAATAAATTGATTACGTTTTTATTTATTTGTGGATTATTGTAGCATTAGAAAGTATCATATAACTTGTTGGGCACTTAAAAATCCCCTCATTTTCCCGTCATCTCCTCCAATTGGAGGAAAGGTGGGTAACCTATTTCATAACTCTACTCTTTATTATATTAACCACTTAGGGACCGCCTGCGGTGCGGTACATCTACTGCGAGTGCCTCAGCTAGGCTGAGTTAACTTACACGTACTTGATCTGGCTCTTCTGGGAAAAAGGCACGTGCGCGCCAGAGGCATAACTAGAACCTTCATGGCCCAGTGCAAGAAACCATGAAGGGCCCCCCTGACCCCTAGCCAGGGGCCCTTCCCTTCAAGCCTGGGGCTCTTCCCACTGATCCTGGGGCCCTTAACTCTTGTTGCGGGGCCCTTTCACAAGTTCTGCAGTGGGCCCCCTTCCTGCCATCTTGGGGCCTCCCCACGGTGGTAGAATGCCAGGGCCGGGTCGCAAGTGTGACCTTTATGATCCTGGAAGTTCACCCACTGGTGTCAGTAGTTTTATTTTTTGGTATTTTAATTGTATTATTTTTTATCATTTTATTTTATTTTTTTACAATGTCACTGACTATGACTCTGTCCATTCAGAAAAGGAAGGAGCTGGTAAATTACATATTTACCGACCCCTTCCTGGTTCTCTATTGTGACACATCCCCTGCAGCAGCTGGCAGGAGAGGGGAGGGAGCACAGTGGGGGGGGCAGCACAGTAGGGGGGGGGCAGGGAAGCACATAGGGGCAAAGAGACTGCAGAATACAAAGTGAACTGGATAGGAGTAGTGGCGGGGGCAGTATACATAGGGACCAATCTCCTCCATTTCCCTCCTGCAGCTACAGGAGAAAAAAGGAGGACAGTGATTTCTCTACATGCTGCCCCCCCCCCTCCTATCCAGGTGTACAGGGGAGCTGCACAGGACTGGAGCATGGGGCCTGGTTGCAGTTGCAACCCCTGCAATTACGCCCCTGGTGCATGCCCCACCCTTTCTGTGCTGGGATTTACTACAGCACATGGTTGGCTGCAGGTCCCAGCCTGCTGAATGGCTGTGTCCAATCACAGCACAGAGCTCTGTGTTTACAAACAACACATGACTCTGTATATAGATTAGTAATGTGGTTGTTTCTTCTCCCTGCAAAGCAGGAAGAAAAAACAGCCACATATATTTATAAAAACACACAATACACATTGTTAGGCACACAGTTAACTCTTTGATTGCCCCTAGATTTTATCCCCTTCCCTGCCAGTGTCATTAGTACAGTGACAGTGTACAGTATTAGCACTGATCACTGTATTAGTGTCACTGGTGATGTCAGTGTCAGTCAGTTAGTGACCTTCCCAGCTAGCACCGGCTAGCTCTCAAAAATACTGAGAAACCACATTAGCATGCCTCATACCTGTCCCCGTCACCTCTTCAATCTTTACAAAGGAGACATCGATTTCTCGAGCGAACTCTCGCACAGCCTCGGCGGGGTCCTCATATGTGGAAGGATCAATGTAATACTTCACTCCTAAACCTTAAGGCAAAAAGAACAAAACCCAGAATATAAAATGTTAATTCACTATTTCACCTCTCCTTATATTGTAGAAGTGCCTCACATCAGCTGAAAATTAAAATCAGGCTTTCTGTGTAAGAGCTCATACATCAACTAATGGTTAGGAGGAAAGGAGTACTTGTTGGGTGCTAGATTCATTCCTTAGATATGAGGGTGGTCAGTGATCTTTGCTAGATGTACTGGCATTACTGCAAAGATTTAAAAAAGAATAAAAATAAATAAAAACAATTTTTTAGTAGAGCAGGATGGAGTATGAACTTCAGACAATGCTTTTATTGCTACCTGCGCCTTCCTGTTACAGTGACAACCACTCCTATTTCTTTTACTGGTGTCACAGGGGCAGGAAGCGAGGGCAAATCTCCCCAAAGGAATGAAAGACCAAAAAAAAAAAAACCCTTCCCCACTTTACCCAAAACGTAACCACTTAACCGGTTAAGGACCGCCCGCCGCAATTATACTGCGTCAGGCAGCCCCTCCTGTGCAAAACGACGTAGGTATACATCGGTCACGCGCCTGCAGCTAGGGGATGAGCGTGCCCGACCCCACTCGGCAGCAGTGAAGCCGATGCACAGGGCAGGCGGCTCCGATTGCATATGCAGTGCATAATTTTAGCACTGGTTACTGTAGTAATGTCACTGGTCCCCCCAAAAGTGTCAAAAATGTCAGTATGGGGTTCGATCTGTCCAACATAATGTCGCAGTCCCACTAAAAATCGCAGATCCCCGCCATTAATAGTAAAAAAAAAAACAAACAATAAAGATGACATACATTTTTCCAAACCAATCAAAATACGCTTATTGCAATTTTTTTTAACTAAAAATATGTAGCAGAAAACAAATTGGCCTAAAATGTTAAAAAAATTTAGATTTTTTACATTTTCTTTTTGAGAATGTCATATAGCAGAATGTGAAAAAGATTGTTTTTTTTTTTTTTTTTTTTCAAAATTGTCGCTCTTTTTTTGTTTATAGCGCAAAAAATAAAAATCGCACAGGTGATCAAATACCACCAAAAGAAAGCTCTTTTTGTGGGGAAAAAAAGGACAGCAATTTTATTTGGGTACAGCGTCGCATGACCACCCAATTGTCCCTTAAAATAACGCAGTGCCGAATCGCAAAATAGGGCCTGGTCAGGAAGGGGGCAAATCCTTCCGGTCTTAAAGTGGTTAAAGTGGAACTCTAGTGCATCTGAAAACATAGTTACATAGTTTGCGAGGTTGAAAAAACACAGTCCATCCAGTTCTACCTATGATGTGTGTGTTTGCTGTTAACCGTACATTGTATACCCCTGTATGCTGTGACCTTTAAGGTGCCCATCTAATAGTTTTTTGAAACTATCGATGCTCCCTGCTGATACCACTGCTTGTGGAAGAGAATTCCACATCCTTACCGCTCTGACAGTAAAGAACCCCTAACGCAGTTTAAGGTTAAACCGCATTTCTTCTAGTTTTAGTGAGTGGCCCCGTGTTTCATTGAATTCCCTTTCTCTGAAAAGTTTGTTCCCTATGCTAAGGTCACCAGTAAGGTATTTGAACATTAATATCATATCCCCTTTCAACACCACAAATCAAAAATGCTATTTAGTTCATTTGTATTATTCAAAGCAATCTCCCCCATCCATCCAGGTCTCCATGCTCCATTATTTTGCTGAGAAATCATTTTGAAAAACACCCCCCTAGCATTTCTGGTCATGGCCATCTTGAGTAAGGGCAGATGATTCATGTAACATTTACTTGGAATCCATTTGCCCTTAGCTCAGGCATAGGCTGAGCTGAGAACCCTCCCTTCTCTCCTGAAGACTTCTGGGATGTATGACATCATTTGCCTAGGCATGGAAACCAGGAACTAACTGAAGAAATGTAACAAAAATGTTTAAAGCAAGTACATATGATATTTCCTATCTATTTACTAATACTAGCAGCATTTGGATTAAAAATAGTCCATGTTGATTGAGAGAGTGAAGTTCCACTTTAAGTCCCAGCGTCATCTGGAAATGGCACCTGGACCCAGCAACTCCTGCAGGTTCCCACCAGCACTAGCCCTGGCACCCGGGCTGGAATAAGCGGTGGGCAGTAGGAGTGGTTGCCCTGGGCACGGTGGGGATTTTGGGGAGGTTGTGCTAGAAGGGATGATTTAAGAGGGGAATTTGTCTTAGGAGGGTGGATTTCTGTTAGGAAGGGGGATTTGGGAGAGAGACATTGTGCACCGACTTAAGCCACGATAGATGATGGCAACTGTCTTGGCTGATAAAACTATTACGGTCGGTCTCCTTAAAGTAAGTGGTGGTAACATGAACACCATCCCTGACCTCTATGTTGAGATCCAGAAAAATAATCCGTTTACTACTAGCCTCGTGTTGCAATTTAATGCCTAAACAGTTGTCATTTAGCTTTGCAATATAGTCATTTAAAGACTGCACATTGCCATCCCAAAGAGGAGGATGTTGTCTATATACCTATACCAGAGGAGGAGTTCCGGTCTTCAAACATTATAGACAACATCCTCCTCCCACTTGGCCATAAAAAGGTTTGTTATGCTGGGCGCACCTTTTGCGCCCATAGCTTCTCTCCTATTTTGCACATAAAAGAACCTGCTGAACCAAAAATAATTGTGTTCCATGGAAAAAGATAACAAGCGCAAGATGAACGTACGCTGAGCCAGCGCCAAACCAGAATCACGTTCCAGAAAGGTGTCCACTGCTTCATAGCCATGTCTATGGAAAATTATGGTATACAAAGAGCATACGTCAGCAGTAGCCAAAACATAACCATCCTTCCATTTCACTCCCTCAAGTAGTTTCAATACCTGGGTGAAATCACGTAAGTATAATGGGGTCTGTGTTACCAAGGGTTGAAGGTATTCATCAATATATTAACCCACCCTAGAAGTCACTGAATCCTGTCCACTGATGATGGGACAACCGGGGGGGTTGACTGGATCCTTGTGGACCTTCGGGAGATAATAGATTACCGGAGCCCTTGGGACCACAGGAGCCAAAAAAAACCTTTATTTCTTGGTATAGATCTTATCCTGGTAGCCCTGATCAATAAGCTTAACCAGATATTTTTTAAACCTCGAAGTGGTGTTAGATGGTAAAGAGATATAAGTTTTATGGTCAGATAAAATTCTATTCATCTCTAACAGATAGGCTGACTTATCTAACACAATGCCTACACCTTTGTCTGCCGGACTTAGTGTATCTAAGCATTATGCACGGTATCATAACAAAAAGCCAGATGGCACCATAATTATGGGTGTAGACCGTTTTTCCCCACATTGGAGAGGGAGCCACGTCCGGCGGGAGATCTCAAGACTTGAGACCCGCTGGATTTATGAACTCAAATGTTACACACCTTCCGGTTTAAATATTGATTGGTACATCAATTGTTTTGTGAATAACAGTTGATTTTTGTCTTTTAATTGTTGCTATTTTGTAATTTTTTATTCACATTGAGTTATTCACATTGAGTTATTGGAGCTGTTGGTTGTTCCATAGCTCCAATAAATTTTTATTTAGGTATGAAATGATTGTGTCTTTGTATACATATGTGATGATGTTGAGATGTAATGTTGTTCAGAGTCCACTAGATGGCGCTTCAGTATGTGTCTCATTATTTGATTTATTTGAATTTTGTGGCCCATATTGGATGTGGAGCTACTAATGGAATCTATTTTAGGGTCCATATGGATATTCATCATTTCTTCTTTTTAATTAGAATACATTGTTAGTGTCATTATTTGATGTTAACCACTCCTTGTCGTTCTTGTATGGAGTGGTATCGCTAACCATGATGGTTTTATCTGCTTTCCTTGCTTAGGAGTGCATGGAGAAACCCAAGCTAGTGATGTATTTCCGCTTCCTTTGTTTGGAGCGCATCATAAAGCGCAAGATTGTTTTTCATTTCCCTGACCGGTCATTTCCGGGCTGGGTGTTTTTTAAAGGGTGCTTGCGATCAGTCGACACACCTCTGATGACGTGTATTTGTGACCAAACGCGTAAGTTGGGATTTGATGACTTCTGATTTGATGACTTTTATGCTTTCAACAAAATGTGAGTGCATCTTTTTTAAATAAATAGATTTTATTTTAAGAACTACTACACTATTTTAGTGTCTCTGTATTCCAGAGGTTAAGCTATTGGTCCTGCCTACTGCTTCTAGATTGGGAGCTTATTAAAGATCAAGTGTGGAGTTGTTTTTTGGCCTTGGAACTATTGTGGGGGACATAGTGTATATCTGGCCCAGCAACTGAATGGTTGTATTTTGGCTTTCCCTGTGTCTTTACTGACCTCTCTATAACTTAGAGGGTCAATGTGATCTGGTAAGCAGGATTGCTTTCTCCCTCACGATGGTGACGAGTGTTTCTGGCTCTGGTGTGGGGATTCCTTCTAAACATCACGTGTCTAAATGTATGCACTTTTTTGTTCCAACTGGACTTCATTATTTTAATTGGCACTGCACCCTTTTGTCATAAAAATCTCCATAGGCAACACTTTACATTTTTTTTACAGGTTATCAGTTTAAAGTTACTAGTGTTAGAAATATTGTTTTTGCTCTAACAATTGCAGCTATACATCACATGTGTGGTTTGAAAGCTGCATTTTTTTTATTATCATTATTGTTTAAATTTTATTTTTTTATTTTTACACTTTCCCTTTCATTTTTATTTTTTGATCACACTTTTTTTTCCTGTTACAAGGGATGAATACATCCCTTGTTAAAAAAAAAAAAAAGGGGTATGACAGGTCCTCTTTACGGAGATATCTGGGGTCTATTAGTCCTAACATCTCTCTTCTATGCTGAAAAAGCCTAAACCTCCCCCCCCCCCCCCCCCCCGATCTCAGGCTTTTCAGAAAAACATTTTTTTTTTTTTTTTTACACTTTCCCTTTATTTTTTTATTTTTTGATCACAGTTTTTTTTCCTATTACAAGGGATATGCACATCCCTTGTAACAAAATAGGATATGACAGGTCCTCTTTTCAGAGATATCTATGGTCTATAAGTCCTTACATCTCTCTTCTATGCTGAAAAAGCCTAAATTACACCCCCCCCCAAAAAAAAAAAAATAAAATAAAATAAATCGATCCCAGGCTTTTCAGAAAAAATTGTTTTTTTTTATTTATATTTTTACACTTTCCCTTTAATTTTTTTTATTTTTTGATCACAATCTTTTTTCCTATTACAAGGGATGTACACACATCCCTTGTAACAAAATAGGATATGACAGGTCCTTTTTACGGAGATATCTATGGTCTATAAGTCCTTACATCTCTCTTCTATGCTGAAAAAGCCTAAAATCCCCCCCCCCCCCAGAAAAAATAAATAAATAAATCTAACGCAGGCTTTTCAGCAAAATTTAAATTTTTTGTACACTTTCCCCTTTCATTTTTTATTTTTTGATCACAATTTTTTTTCTTATCACAAGGGATGTACACATCCCTTGTAAAAAAATGGGACATGACAGGTTCTCTTTAAGGAGATATCTGGGGGTCTATAAGTCCTCACAGCTAAAAAAAAAGAGCCTAAACACCCCCCCCCCTCAAAAAAAAAAAAAAAAAAGAATAGATCTCAGGCTTTCCAGCAAAATTTTAATTTATTTATTTTTTACACTTTTTCTTTAATTTTTTATATAATTTTATTTCCTATTACAAGGGATATACACATCCCTTGTAATAAAATAGGGTATGACAGGTTCTCTTTACGGTAAGTCCTTACATCTCTCTTATATGCTGAAAAAGTCTAAAATCCCCCCCCCCCCCCCCAAAAAAAAAAAAAAATAGATCTCAGGCTTTCCAGCAAAAAAGAAATAAAAAATACCCGTGTTTACATCTGCCAGAGTCGGAAGTGACATCATGACATCGCTTCTGGCCTCCGATGGTCATAGAGATGACCAGGGACCATGTGATTCACGGCCAGCTCTATGGTACACCGTCACCACCGCTGGATCCGTCCTCCAGCTCCCTGATCAATCGGGAGAGCCCAGAGAAGCACCAGAGGGCAGCGGGAGAAGGAGAGTCCCCTCCCGCCACCTGTAAAAGCAATAAAGCGGCTAAACAGCCACTAAGATGGCTTTCACACTGTAGGGAATTGGTGAAAAAAAAAAAAAGATATCTGGATGATGCCTGTAGCTGCACCTATCATTCAGATATCTCCATTCAAAGTACATGACGTCATATGACATCCATCTGGGAGAAGTGGGTAAACGAATCAGTGGTGCTCCTGCCATGAAAGTCTTTGTTCATCCATTTCCTGTTATAGGGTGACAACACCTTTTCCCTATCTCCCATTTGAGCTCCTGCGTTGTCACCCTGTCAGATGGAGGAGAAATACACATTACTCAGACTTGGTCCACTGTTGTCACCACCAGGAAACCCGCCCTGAGAAATGCCATGAAGCTATAATTAGAGTACACGCAGGAAGTGGGCGCCAAGGGGCTGCAGGAGATCAGCGACACTGAGATGCAACAAAGGATGGAAAAAAAGTGAAAAAGTACATTTTGTATTATACACAGTGCTTTGGCCAATGAATTTTCATCCTATTAGGGATTACATCTACATAAGTCAAAGGATATTATTGAAGAAAATGGATTTATGATGCTGTTGTCCAGGATGCCCTACAAGGGGCATTATACAGAGACAAAGCTTCACTGGCAGATCCTATCCAAAACTTGTAGAACACTTCCAAAGAGAGAAATTCAATTTAGGACTCACCTCTTGAACTGATGTAGTGCTGCAGTCTGTCAGTATATGGAGTTTCTCTTCTTTTACTGAAAATATATTGAAAAAAAAAAAAAAAAAAAACACATTCTATTACTGGACGGGAGAGGTAGAGAAAAGCAGCAAAGCCACAAATTTAACCTAAAGTGTAACTTCACCATATCTGAGCACCACAAACCAAAAACTGTATTTAATTATTTTTTAATATTCAAAGTAATCTCCCCCATCGCTCCATGTCTCCATACTTTATTTTATTAGGAAATCACTTTGAAAAACACCCCTTAGCATTTCTGACCGTGGCCATCTTAAGTAAGGGCAGATGATTCATGTAGCATATACTTCCTGGAATCCATCAGTCCTTATCTTAGGCATGCAGACAGGAGGGTGTGCTTAGCTGAGAACACCCCCCCCCCCCCCGAAGACTCCTGGGATGTATGTCATCAGGTTGGCCAAGGCCTGGAAACTAGGAAGTAACTGAAGAAATGCAAAAAAAGTTTAAAACAAGTAAATAAAATATCCTTTCCTGTCTATTTACTAATGCTAGTAGCATAAGGAGTAAAAATAGTTCATGTTTATTGAGAGAGTTAAGTTCTGCTTTAACCACTTGCCGTATATATACGTCACTAGCCTGTGAGGCTCTGGGGAGCGAGCACGCTCCCGCTCCCGCGCGGTCACGGACCCCCCCCGCGTGTGTGACCGGCGGACCCAATGTCCGCCGGTCACTCTGTGATCGTCGCTGCAGAGGGAGAAAGTCAGGCGGCTAATGTAAACAAGCCGCCTGTCATTCTCCCCTGTGTAGAAAAACTGATCATACGGTTCTACTATGTAGGACCGTTGATCATTGTTCCTACAGCTCAAGCCACAGCCAATCACAGTAAGAATCACGCCCCTAGGGACACACACAGCCCCTCCCTCTCAAATAAAGTTAACCCCTTCACTACCAGTGTAATTTTTGCAGTAACAGTGCATATTTATAGCACTGATTACTGTAGAAATGTCACTGGTAACCCCAAAAGTGTCAAAAATGTCAGTCAAGGGTCCGATCTGTCCGCCGCAATGTTGCAGTACCGCAAAAAAAATTGCAGATCGCCGCCATTACGCGTTAAAAAAAAAAACAACAAAAATTACATAAATCTTTCCCTTAGTTAGTAAACGCAATAACTTTTGCGCAAACCAATCAAAATACGCTTTTTGCAATTTTTTTTTACCAAACATATGTAGCATAAAACAAATTGGCCAAAAATGTTAAAAAAATTTAGATTTTTACATTTTTTGGGGGGGAATTTCATATAAATAAATGTGAAAAATATTGTTATTTTTGCAAAATTGACGCTCTTTTTTTGTTTATAGCGCATGATCAAAAAATCGCACAGGTGATCAAATACCACCAAAAGAAAGCTCTGTTTGTGGGAAAAAAAGGACGTCAAATTCGTTTAGGTACGGCGTCGCACAACCACGCAATTGTCCGTTAAAGTCACGCAGTGCCGAATCGCAAAATACCCCCTGGTCAGGAAAAATCTTCCGGGGCTTAAGTGGTTAATACTGTGCAAAAAAAATATTGTGTGCAGCCTGCACCATTACTAAATAGACTCTAGATGGCGGTGTAGGCTTTTCTATGTATAGAATGGTTTTTCCTGTAGATTTCAGCACTATCAGACATGCTGAAATCACAAAGATTCAACGCCAGTGGGAATGTGATCAAGAAAGGTTTTTTTTTTTTTTTTTAATATGTCAAGCCTCTAGTTTATTTTAAATTATGTATATTATGAAAAGAAAAGAATAAAAATATATGATACTGTGAACTGTTTAATTTATAAAAAAAAAAAAACAAAAAAAAACTTTATGTTTAATAGTGCAAGTTAGGTGCAACTTTGCTTTTCCTTAGAACAGATACATTCCGGCAGGCAATCAGTCAGAATAAACTGGTGGAGTAGTACACTAGGCGATATACTGTACATATTTTTATTTTTAAATATACTAATAAAATATTAATTTATTTATCAAAATATAAAACATTATACTATTTGTAATAGTTATAATAGCACATATAATTATAATATAAAATATTTCTAATATGATATAATATATAATTATAATATCAAATATTTTAACATTTATAAAATAATATAGATGTAGCACCCTCCTAGGTAGGTGCTAGGAAAAAGCATCTATTGCTCCTTGCTTATCAGGGGAGCCTGATCTGTTAGGTTGCCTGTTGCATGTCTCCAGGTGTGATTCACTGGGTCGCAGGGAGTGTCCCCACTGTATCCAATGAGGGAGCTTGTTGGACAGTGGAGGAAACCCAGCCAGTAACACATTAGCTTTTATGGGAGTCCCAGTGGGAGGGCATTCTTGCAATGCATCCTGACAGGGCGTCTTTGGCGGGAAGCAGAGTCCCAGGAGGAGGTGGACGGCTGTCTCTCCTCCTGCAGACTGTGTGGAAGGTGGTCTTAGGCGGTCGGCCTAGTGAACCAGGTGTGGAACGGAGCTGCAGAAGATCCAGTGGAGCTGACAGTGGAGTTGCTGGCAGAGTCTCTCGGAAAAAAAAAGTTTCCGTGAGTACCAAGAGATTTGCCTAGGTGTCTGCCCAGGAAGGGGGACCACTCCAGTGAAGTCAAGGGATCAAGGAGCTAGCTCACACGGAGAGTATTACAGTAAAGGGGGTGCCATTTAGAAAGAAGAATAGGAACAAAGGGGGTGCCAGGAAGGGCCCTGAAGAGTGTTCTGCTGTACAGTACAGCTTATCTAAAGCAGTTAATGAAATACTTCTTCATCGCTAGTGACAAGGTGAAGCAGCGGCCTTGCCGCAATCAGCAATATCTAGTCGTCCCAGCAAACTGTGCATAGGTTATACAAGTTGGAGTATCCCACTCATTCCCTTCTCATATCCAAGTTCTCAAATAAAACTACAAAAAAACCAAACCCCTAGACCAGTGATGGTGAACCTTGGCACCCCAGATGTTTTGGAACTACATTTCCCTTGATGCTCAACAAAACACCCCAGATGTTTTGGAACTACATTTCCCTTGATGCTCAACTGTAGTTGAGCATCATGGGAAATGTAGTTCCAAAACATCTGGGGTGCCATGGTTCACCATCACTGCCCTAGACTGTTTCTTGACTGAGCCAAGCACTTCAAAGTCGCTAAACGATTGTGTTGTTGCTATGGGTAACCCAGGGGAACCTGTCACCAGCAGCTTCTAAGGGAGTAGTGCTACATAATATATAATTATAATATAAATATTTTACTATTTTTAATATTTATAATATAATATATAAATATAATATAAAATATTTTACTATTTTTTATATTTTTACATATTTTTATTATGATTCATTACTCTGCCTTACTTTCAGTAAACTGCAAGGGCTCTAGGTTTAAAAAATGTGCTGTATGAATGGGACATAGATTCGCACAGCTCCAAGGAAACTTGGCACATTTTGTGTAATATAGTCATCTCCTAAAAATCGTGAGCACCATCTAGTTGCCATAATGTGGTATTTTTTCTAAATAGCTCAATCAAGGTAAAAATCCATTATGGAAACTAAATGACGATAGTGAATCTGACCTTTGCACCCAGAAATGCAGTGCTGTATCTTGGCCTAGGCTGACAAGGCCCAGGCCTAGGGCGGCACTTTGCAGGGGGGCAGCAAAAAAGCTGCACACTGCATTAAAAAAAAAACAGACTCCTCCCACCTCCCGCACGAAAAGGGTCCCTGCCCACTTGCGCTACACTTTTAGTTTAGTGCCAGTATTATGGGTCGAATTGAGCCAGAGGGCAGGGTCCAGGAAGCAAATCAGTCTGGCACCCCCATAAAGCAGTCACACTGCTACCTGCCAGTATTATAGGCTGCACTAATGGGCACTGATAGGCTACACTGGTGGCCACTGATGAGGCTGTACTGACGGCCACTGATGAGGCTGAACTTATGGGAACTGATAAGGCTATGCTGATGGGCACAGATAGACTGTGGTTGTGGTCTGCGGTGTACAGATGTCAGGGCGGGTCATAAACAGGAAGGGTGTGGCCTTTACCGGAAGGGGTGGGTCATATTTAAAGTAGGGGGTGCACAAACTTAGTCAGGCCTAGGGCAGAACAAAACATAAATACACCACTGCAGAAATGCATTGCCTACTACAAATAAAATCTAATTCTGAACTTTTATAAGTTAATATGGTGCTTCTATGAATTATACTACATTTATATACTCCTAAAGACCATCCAGAAAAGTCCTAGGAAAAAAATTGAGTTTCTAGTCTACTTCGGCATAAAAACTCATGTCTATATAAAATACACTGAAATCCAGCACTCCTCACCACTTGATGAATATTGAAATATGCATTTATGTCTTGTACTGACCTCTTGAAGAGAAGGATGAGGATAAGCATGATGGAGATTCCAATGAAGGCCAAAGCACCAAGGCAGGATCCAACTATAAGAGGTAGCTTGTCTTGTGATACTTCCGCCTGTTCACTTCCTACAAGGAAAAAATTGGTTTTACATAAAAAAAAGGGCACTGCTGTTCTGTAGTGAAGCAGGGGTCAAAAAAAGGAACCATGGTGGGGTACGCTGGTATTCCACACTCCAGAAAATGTCTGTAGCCACCCTGGCTTAACTACTTAAGCCCCGGAAAATTTTACCCCCTTCCTGACCAGGGGGTATTTTGCGATTCGGCACTTAGTGACTTTAACGGACAATTGCGCGGTCGTGCGACGCTGTACCTAAAAAAATTTGACGTCCTTTTTTTCCCACAAACAGAGCTTTCTTTTGGTGGTATTTGATCACCTGTGCGATTTTTTGATCATGCGCTATAAACAAAAAAATAGTGTCAATTTTGCAAAAATAACAATATTTTTCACATTTTTTTATATGAAATTCCCCCCCAAAAAAATGTAAAAATCAAAATTTTTTAACATTTTCGGCGAATTTGTTTTATGCTACATATGTATGGTAAAAAAATCGCAAAAAGCGTATTTTGATTGGTTTGCTCAAATGTTATCGCGTTTACTAACAAAGGGAAAGATTTTTGTCATTTTTTTTTTATTTTTTAACAAATAACGGCGGCGATCTGCGATTTTTTTTGCGGGACTGCGACATTGGGGCGGACAGATCAGACCCTTGACTGACATTTTTGACACTTTTGGGGTTACCAGTGACATTACTGCAGTAATCAGTGCTATACATATGCACTGTTACTGTAAAATGACACTGGTAGTGAAGGGGTTAACTTTATTTGAGAGGGAGGGGCTGTGTGTGTCCCTAGGGGCGTGATTCTAACTGTGATTGGCTGTGGCTTGAGGTGTAGGAACAGTGATCAACGGTCCTACATAGTAGAACCGTATGATCACTGTTCCTACACAGGGGAGAATGACAGACGGCTTGTTTACACAAGCCGCCTGCCTTTCTCCCGCTGTCACGGACGATCGTGAGTGAGCGGCAGACATCGGGTCCGCCGCTCACACGCTCGGGGGGGTCCGTGAAGCGAGCGCTCGCTCCACAGAGCCTCACAGGCTAGTGACCTACCAGTACGTCACTTTGCCTGTGAGGGGCTGACCGCCGCAGTATATGTACTTGCGGCGCTCGGCAAGTGGTTAAAGTGTTTGTAAATGCTTAATGATGCTTTATTAAAATACCAAACATGTCATACTTACCTGCTCTTTGCTATGGTTTTGCATAGAGAGCAGCCCTGATCCCGCTCTTCTCAGGTTCCCTGCTGGTGCTCCTGGCTCCCCCCCCCCCACTGAGTGCACCCACAGCAAGCCGCTTGCTATGGGGGAACTCGTGCAGGATCGTTTTTAAACCCGGCTCTGTGTGTCAATTGACCCCACACCCCCTCCCTCCTCAGTGTCTGTGATTGCCAGTAGCAGCAGCCAATGACTCCCACTGCTGTCCCTGAGCCAATGAGGAAGGGGAGAGACACTGCTCTTGTGCACATCGCTGGATCGAGATCGGGCTCAGGTAAGTATAGGAGGGGCTTGGGGGGGCTGCATGTACAGGCGGTCCCTGGGTTACAAACATCCGACTTACAAACGACTCCCACTTACAAACGGAGGAAGACAACAGGAAGTGATGAGAAATCTAGCCCTAGGAAGGGAAATTCACTCCTGTAAGAGTTCTCATGGGAAAAAGGTGTCTCCACTAAAGCTTTATCACCAATCCTTGTGTCCACAACAACCCAAAATTTTCAAAATCCAGTTGTCATAGGGACAGAAAGTGAGGGGAAATTTTCTGAACAGGGGTACAGACAGCAAAACAAATGGTACAGGGGTGTTAACCTTTCCCTATGCTGTCCAAAAAACGTAAAAATTATTCTTTTGGCTGGAGATACACTTAAAAAAATGTACCTGTTCCGACTTACAAACAAATTAATCTTAAGAAAAATCTACAGTCCCTATTTTGTTTGTAACCCAGGGACCGCCTGTAGAAGGTATTTTTACCCTAATGCCCAGAATGCATTAAGGTAAAAAAAAAAGAAACTTCTAATTTTTTTCTTGGACCACTTAAGCAGAAGTGACTTTTGAAAGCCTAAGCCTGTTTGTTCAGCATTCTGTGGTTCTCTCCTAATTTCTTTTTATTGTTTGCCTTTGCCTGATGCTGGGGAGTGTCCCGCTCAATAGCCTTTATAGACCACTAGGAGGTTTATTGCCAGTGGTGCAGGCTGAGAGAGGGTATAAATATTCAGAAGTGCCCATGGGAAGTCAAATTTACAGCAGGCCTCCTACCTGGGTAAGGATGCAGTGCTATGCCTTTGGCCTAGAGAGGATGACCCTGTGTTTTGAAAGAGGCCTGGGATTAAGGACTAGAGTGCTGGGTATGGAGACTGAAGCATTATGGAGGAACTTTGTTCTAAGTGGGATACTGGAAAAGCTGGGTAGAAGCTTGGATCTTGACTGAAGTATGGTGACCTCTGCCCAAGGAGTTGGTAGCTGGACCACCCAGTAACTTGAAGCCAGGAGCGGGATTCCCAGGATGCTGGGTTGGCTTCAATGTTCTCTGCCTTTGGAAGCTGTAAGTACCTTTTGTCCCTCTTCCGGAGTTGGCCGCATCACATGGATGTCCTTTGCCCTAACTTTTTCTCCCAGGAGTTTGAAAAGAGGTAATAAATGCTAAAAAGATTTTCTTTAACCACTTACCGCACATCGACGTATATATACGTCGGCAGACTTTGCAGGGGTATACCGGGATGATGCCTCTAGCTAGATCCCGGTACCGTGGTTTAGTGCCAACGGTCGGCTTTCCGTCCGTAAGGACCGATGCAGCTCGGGAGCCGCTCCATCGTTACCCGGGTGAGCGGGAGGGGACGTCCCCCCACCCCCTCCCGCCGCCTTCCGTGACTTTGTTCCCACCGGGAGCCCTGAGCACCCAGCCGGCACATCCGCCGGCTGGATGGAGCCCCGATCAATGCCAGAAACGGCTTCGATTGGGTCTCCGATGACGTAACATGGAGCCGGCGTCCATGACGTCACTTTCGGGTTACTGTGCTGCAAAAAGCGGCACATTTAAAAAACGGCTGTATGCAAAAACGCTTTTTTCGGCGTTTTGCATACATGGAAGTGGAGTGGAGGTCTTTTAGACCCTTGATCCCTCCATAAAGAGTACCTGTCACTACATATTGGTGTCACAAGGGATGTTTACATTGCTTGTGACAGCAATAAAAGTGATCAGATTTTATTTTTTTTAAAAAACCTGTAATAAATTTAGAGAAAAAAATAAAATAAATAGGAAAAAAAAAAAAATTTTAACCGCCCCCGTCACCGTTAGCTCGCGCACAAAAAAACGTATACGGAAGTCGAGCCGCGAATAAAATCGCTGTTCAAACCACACGTGAGGTATCACCGTGATCGCCAGAGCGTGGGCAATAATTAAAAAAAAAGAGCTACACTCTAACTCTAAACTGGTAACCGTTAAATAAATTTAAAACGTCGCCTATTGAGATCTCTATTGACCGTAGTTTGTCGCCATACCACGGGGGGGGGGGGCGCAATTTTAAACCGTAACATGTTGGGTATCTATTTACTCGGCGTGACATCATCTTTCACAATATACAAAAAAAATGGGCTAACTTTACTGTTTAGTATTTTTTAAATGCAGTGAAATGTGATTTTTCAAAATTTTTCCAAAAAAATGGCGTTTTAAAGACCGCTGCGCAAATACCGCGTGACAAAAAATATTGCAATGACCGACATTTTATTCTCCAGAGTCTTTGCTAAAAAATATATATAATGTTTGGGGGTTCTAAGTAGTTTTCTAGGAAAAAATACTGATTTTAACTTGTAAACAAAAAGTGTCCGAAATAGGGCTGGGGCTTAAGTGGTTAAAGAGTCACTGGTGCCCATCTTTACTCATCACTCCACTAATTCCAAAGATCTTACCCTAAGTGAAACAATAGCTCACCCAACCACTGGAGGTTCTTATCTGCCTCTGGTGAGTATGGAGTGCTATATGTGGAATTCTGACAGAGGCTGCATGGAAGGGAGGTAGGAGACACAAGCCTCCAGGGAGGTGAGGACCTCTTCTGTTGCAAGGAGATGCCATTTGGAATTTTTTCTAGGAAACTAACAGGGTCTTTTAAATGATAAAAAGATTTGAGGAGGGATTGCATGAATCTTCAGGAAAAGCAAAGAACATATTTTAAATACTCCATGTGCATCTGTCAACAATATTTCCATAGAAAGGCACTTTGACTTTGAGTGCATAATGTAGGACAGCACAGCCTCTGTTTTGATGAACACTTGCGCTCTTTGCTCAACATCTCTGACTTATTTGGACTCGACACACATTGCGTTTGCGTCGCCCTACAAGAAATACAAGCTGACAGGAGTACTGATCTCGCAGCCGGTAAATGTCATAGTTGTGTATACATCCCTTGTCGCTGAACTCAGCCTCTTCCGCTAATTGCTTCCCTTGTCTTTGCATATCACTGAGCTTTCGGCTATATAGCGGAGGCCTATAATGAGGAGACATGCATTATTCAGTAGACTATGGATAACACCAGATGCGTGGGGACACTTACCGCCCAGCAGAGTCTGGAAGTACATGTTCCCGCTGTAGGACCCATAGCCGCGCTCCGTCCTGGCTCTCACCTGGAAGGCATAAATCGCTCCGGGGTTGAGACCTCCAACTGTAGCTGTATTTGTTTCACTGATAAGAGACAGAGACTCCCCCTCGTCAGCCTGGAAAGAAGAAGGAGAACCAACAATCACAAAGAGCATTGTACTATAGAACATAGGTGAGGGTATCTAACAGGGAAACTTTAGTGATTTAGGTAAATTTTATTGAAGAGTAATTAAACTGTTGTTTTAACTTTATGGCCAAAAGCATATAGACATCTAACCATCACACCTACTATATATTCAAAGGTTTGTGAATAATTACCCATCAAATGTCACTATATGTCCAAAAGGTTTGTGGACACCTGACCATTGCAATCATTATATGATCAAACCCATGAAGACACCTGACCATCACAATCATTATATGGTCAAACCCATGAAGACACCTGACCATCACAATCATTATATGGTCAAACCCATGAAGATACCTGACCATCACAATCATTATATGGTCAAACCCATGAAGACACCTAACCATCACATCTACTATATGTTCAAAGGTTTGTAAATAATTAGCCATCAAATATCACTATATATCCAAAAGGTTTGTGGACACCTGACCATTGCAATCATTATATGGTCAAACCCATGAAGACACCTGACCATCACAATCATTATATGGTCAAACCCATGAAGACACCTGACCATCACAATCATTATATGGTCAAACCCATGAAGACAACTAACCATCGAAACCATTATATGTCCAAAGATTTGTGGACAACTTACCCACACATCCCTTGGAATCCAAATAACTGAGTTATTTTTGCAGTGAAGGGTGCTATTACTATTACTATTAGGGGGAGGCAACCTTCAGCCTAGTACACACGATCAGAAAATAGTACAAAAAATACTGCATTTGAAACGATTCTATGATAATCTGATCATTAGCCAATCGAGAGCCAATCAGGACAGGTATATCCAATGGGACAAGCACGAAGGTTCTTCTCGTACGATACCAGATTGTACGATTTTCGTTAAATCCACACAGTTTTAGTCCGAAAATTCAATACATTACATCACTTCTGAAGTTGTATTCTGTCGTGGGAGAATTTTTGTAGCTTTAGTAACCTCTTCATTTTCGATATGGAGACTAGCATGCAAAAAAAAATGCACAATCGTTCATCCGATAATCTCATTGTGTGTACCAGGCTTTAGAGGGGTGGGGATCTACCTGAACAACATGGGAGAAGTAAAAGATCACAGGTCAGGGGGGTCTGTTGCCAGTTTACAGCAGAATGAGATGCAGGAAATGCTTGTTCTGTGTGTGTTTCCTGCACTGCCTTTGCGGGTTCCAATACATTGTTACTGGCACCCCAAATGCACATCACAAATGCAGTGCATTTACCTGCACCAGATTGGATTTTACTGCCGTACCATGTGATTTGGTGCAGTGTGATTTTAAAAAATAGTGCATGCTTTCCGCAAGACCACGGCACTCAATGTGGAGCCCGATGTGCTCTACTCCAAGGGCACCATCCTGTCCTGGCGCTTCGCAGTCCTAGTCCAGATACAGAGAGGCGGAGTGCAGTTTGTATCACTTCACTGGAGTGCAGCACTCAATATGGAGCTCAATGTGAACCTTCCCCACATGTGAACTCTATTCCAAGGGCACCATCCTTTCCTGGCGCTGGGCAGTCCTAGGCTGGATACAGAGAGACGGAGTGCAGCACTCAATATGGAGCCCGATGTGCCCCTTTCCCACATGTGAACTCTATTCCAAGGGCACCATCCTTTCCTGGCGCTGGGCAGTCCTAGGCTGGATACAGAGAGACGGAGTGCAGCATTCAATATGGAGCCCAATGTGCCCCTTCCCCACATGTGAACTCTATTCCAAGGGCACCATCCTTTCCTGGCGCTGGGCAGTCCTAGGCTGGATACAGAGAGACGGAGTGCAGCACTCAATATGGAGCCCGATGTGCCCCTTTCCCACATGTGAACTCTATTCCAAGGGCACCATCCTTTCCTGGCGCTGGGCAGTCCTAGGCTGGATACAGAGAGACGGAGTGCAGCATTCAATATGGAGCCCAATGTGCCCCTTCCCCACATGTGAACTCTATTCCAAGGGCACCATCCTTTCCTGGCGCTGGGCAGTCCTAGGCTGGATACAGAGAGACGGAGTGCAGCATTCAATATGGAGCCCAATGTGCCCCTTCCCCACATGTGAACTCTATTCCAAGGGCACCATCCTTTCCTGGCGCTGGGCGGTTCTAGGCTGGATACAGAGAGATGGAGTGCAGCACTCAATATGGAGCCCGATGTGCCCCTTCCCCACATGTGAACTCTATTCCAAGGGCACCATCCTTTCCTGGCGCTGGGTGGTCCTAGGCTGGATACAGAGAGACAGAGTGCAGTTTATATAGCTTAACTGGAGTGCAGCTGCCTGCTCACTCTGGCAGTGCAGGCCCTGCTCTTCACTGCTCTACAAACGGCAGGTTGGCAAGCTCAGGGCAGGATCTACCAGTCAACTGGCAGCGTTTGACTGGTAGATCCCGATCGACAGATTGCCGACCCCCACTGTATAGGGTACATAGACATAATGGATATCTGTGTGCTTCCAACCTTGTCAACCATTTAGGAATGCTATTTTCTGTTTCAGTATTACTCTGCGGGGGGCTTCGTGGTTGCCTGGTTTTGGAGCCAAATGAGAGGTCCCTATCCCTGATTCAGCCCTGCTAGAATACTATTCCTCCTGCTGAGGCCAAACCCTTCCACCATAGGCCTCCACCCAACATTCCTGATCATACACCTTTAAATTCCCAAGGAAGGAATGTCTACACAAGAAATAGAACAGCACTTTATCATCCATGTTCCTTCCAGACTCCACTTTATCATCCATGTTCCTTCCAGACTCCACTTTATCATCCATGTTCCTTCCAGACTTCACTTTATCATCCATGTTCCTTCCAGACTCCACTTTATCATCCATGTTCCTTCCAGACTTCACTTTATCATCCATGTTCCTTCCAGACTCCACTTTATCATCCATGTTCCTTCCAGACTCCACTTTATCATCCATGTTCCTTCCAGACTCCACTTTATCATCCATGTTCCTTCCAGACTCCACTTTATCATCCATGTTCCTTCCAGACTCTCCTCTACCCAGGGTCATTAATACTCCCAGGCATATCTCCCAACTTTTTGAATTGGGAACGAGGGACATCTATTAGCAAAACTATGTAGGCATAGGACACACACCCTGCCATGGTCCCTTAATGGAGAATTATACAAAAAAATGAGATTAGTTAAACTCACAAGTGCTTTTTTACCACTATTATTCCTTTATACCGACTTTTGAAATTTACAATTGCAGCAATTTAGAAATTGGATGAAAGGTTTAACACTGGGAAACACTTTTTAAAAGGTAAAAAGTGCATTTTATATACAACTATATAGATCAGACCAAAATGAGGGACAAATGAGGAGGACAGAGGGACATCGTTCCAAATCAGGGACAGTCCCTCAAAATCAAGGACAGTTGGGAGCTATGTTCACAGGACTGTGCTCTCTCTAGTCACCTTCTTACTAGGTACATCTCTCCCGGAAACTCTCCAGGGAATTAGCCTGACATAAGGATCTCCAGCCTGGCCTAAAAGGCCTTTTCAATCTGCCCTAGCCCCTGCCTCCATAAGGGGCAGAATGACTACAGCTGGCTCCTCCTATATACAGTTTTACTCCACCCGGCCTTCTGCCCTGTCCAGGGCCTACATTTGTTGGCTACTTTCTCACAGATGCAGGGTGTTTAGCTCCCATGCCCCTAAACAGAGTGTACCTCTCCCTACCTGATTTATATATGGGTGCTGACTCACCCCTGACCTTACTACGGAATGGGTCTACCTAAAAGGGATCTAGCACAGTGATGGCGAACCCATGGCACTCGTGCCACAGCTGGCACGCAGAGCCCTCTCTGTGGGCAAGTGAGGAAGAAGAGCGCACACCACTGACCGGCTAACCTTTACAAGTTTAGCAGCTTTGTGGGGGTGCAATAGTGAGCAGGGCATGTAGAAGTAAGCAAAGAGGGGGGCTTTGGGATGCAGAGGTGAGTAGCTGGGTTGGGGTACATTTACATATGCAGCATCCCTTGCTGCTCTTATGAGAAGCAATCCACTGTGGATCAATTTCCAGACGGCAGGTGGCTGGGAGGTGATATATCACATTCCCACCCCCTTTACTAACTCTCTGGCACTTTGAAACAGTTAAGTTGGTTTTGTGTTGCAGTTTGGGCACTCTGGCTCAAAATGGTTCGCCATCACTGACCTAGCACCTATGACACTGTCTGCTGTGACCAGACAATGTATGGTCATAGAGCCATCTAGTGGCAATGTAGCTAACTGCACCTGCTTACCTGTACCCCTGTTCACAAAGCCAGCTCCATAAAGACATGATATGGAAGAACTCAGGTGGCATGCACAGACACCTGACCTCAATCCTACTGAACACTTCTGGGATACACAGAAAGGCAGATTACGAGCCAGGTCTTCTTATCCAACCTGACGATGTACACAATGCCAGATCCATATGTATGATTAGCTTCAGCAACTGTATTTCATATCTGGTGGACATGCTCACTAGTACCCTTCCACAGGATCCTGGGTGGGCTTATTTCATAATATGTATACTATAATACCAAATATATCAGGACGCCTGCCTTTACACACACATGAACTTTAATGGTATCCCAGTCATAGTCCATAGGGTTCAATATTGAGTTGGCCCACCCTTTGCAGCTATAATAGCTTCTACTCTTCTGGGAAGGCTGTCCACAAGGTTTAGGAGTGTGTCTATGGGAATATTTGACCATTCTTCCAGAAGTGCATTTGTGAGGTCAGGCACTGATGTGGATGAGAAGGTCTGGCTCGCAGTCTCCGCTCTAATTCATACCAAAGGTGTTCTTTTGGGTTGAGGTCAGGACTCTGAGCAGGCCAGTCAAGTTCCTCCACCCCAAACCCTCTCATCCATGTCTTAATGGACCTTGCTTTGTGCACTGGTCCAAATAATTTGGTGGAGGGGGGATTATGGTGTGGGGGAGTTTTTCAGGGGTTGGGCTTGGCCCCTTAGTTCCAGTGAAGGGAACTCTTAAGGTGTCAGCATACCAAGACATTTCATTCTCCCAACTTTGTGAGAACAGTTTGGGGATGCCCCCTTCCTGTTCCAACATGACTGCACACCAGTGCACAAAGCAATGTCCAGAGTTATATAAGGGTGGGCTAACTCACTATTGACCCATACAGACTAAGACTGGGATACCATTAAACTTCATGTGCATGTAAAGGCAGGCGTCCCAATACTTTTGGTAATATAGTGTATATGTCTACCTAAAAATATAAAAAAAGCATTGATGCCCCCTGTTTATTAAATGCAGACAAAAGCCTGATCCCCAAGTACTGGAAAGCCACAAAACCAACCCCAATACTGGAGTGGACACTACGAGCAGATACATTCTGCCTATTAGAGGAGATTACTATGCTAAAAAAAAAAGATATTTCAGGTATATTCTGTAGCGCTACCCACGTAGGAGCGGCTGGTATGTTGCCCAGGTCGTCCCCACTTTTGCCCTGCAGCCAGACACAAGGTAGATTCACAAAGCCGTAAAGAAGCCTGTGGCGAAACGCGTCGGCTTTGAAGACCTACATCATAAACAGGGACCCTTTGTACTTATAATCTTCTGGGCCCTTTGTACTTATAGTATTCAGGACACTTTGTATTTATAACATTCCTATGTGGAATATTTTTACAATATGTTTATATTTTGTATTCTGTGTAAATGATTTTTTATGCTTCATGGATGTAATAAAATGTATTATTTTTTATTATTGTGATCATCCCTCCTTTTGTGGCCTTTAAAAGTCCAACTTTTTCTTTCACGTTTTTCTTGGTATCCAAATATGGATGTTGGCCAATAGTTCACGGATTTTTATATGAGTATATAGCAGTCCTGTGACTTGTATCAGTGTCTGGTTAAAGCTTGCAGGAGGAGTTTTCATTCTACTTTGACTGTCCTATGAGGCTTCAGGACCCTTGACAGTGCTGATTGGCCCAAGACAAAAAAAAACTTTCTAGTAATACACACCAAACTGAGCATGTGCAGAGTGCCCCCAAGGCTCTGTACTATCTGGAGATGGATTGGGGGCTGTGGAAGAAGGGGAGGATCAGAGAAGACAGGCTCAAACTGCTTTTTACACAATGCAGAGGATTAACCCCTTAGTTTCTACAGTGAGTATAACAAGCAAGCATGCTTTACAGCATATACACACTAATTTTACTGTTGTGAGTTTAGTAACACTTTAACCCTTGAGTACAGCCCCACTGCAAGGGAAAACTTTTTTTTTTGCCTGGAGTTGAGCTTTAATTATACAACAGACATAACAGGATGCAAAGAGTAAATGCTAAAATACCATATGATGCCTCTTTGTAGAGTGCAGCCTTTAGGCAAATGCCTAGTTGGCCCGAGGGCTACACACAGATTTAGTGTTGTAGAGAGGCAGATGTTGCTGGTAGCAGATGTCTGTCTGTGTGCTGCGTTAGGTTCATCGCAGTCATGGGCTAATGAGCCCGAGAGGCATTTGTAGCAGGTACCTTTTCACGGTAACGCAGCTGATAGTCAAGGACCTTGCCATTCGGTTGTTCTGGTTCGGGCCAGGATAAGGTGATACTCTGAGTGGACCGACTGACTTGGTGTATTATGGGCACAGCAGATGGCACTGGAAAAAATAAATAAAAAATTAGACCTATAAAAGACCAGGAGGGAAAGAAACAAAAGGACGAGACGTAGAAAGGTACAAGTAATAAAAATAATTCAAAGAAGGAGGAAAAAAGAAAAAAAAAAAAAAAAACATTGAGCTGGAACATATTTTTCTGCGTATCACAAAAACAGCGAGAATGCAATAACACGGGCGCGTTGTGCTCCGCGCTGTGACATGTGACCTCGGGGAGGGCGACGCTTGGCCGGAGCTGTCACTTTGAATTTGGGTCACCGCATCACCGCCTCTTGTGAGACCCTCACGTATGATACAGAGAAAGCGTCACAAAGACAAATTCAGTTAGAGTGCAGGGCTTGGGGGAGAGAGAGAGAAAGAAGGGAGGAAGGCACAGCTAAAAGGGAAAAGATTGGAGCTAAAAAAGAAAAAAAGGAGAAATAATAAAAAAACAATAAAAAAAGAAAAAAAATCTTGTTTCAAAAGTTTTCAATATTGATTTGTTAAAAAAAAAAACATTGCCTCATAAATGTAGTAGGATTTTTCCTTTATTTCTTTATAATAACCAGGGCTAAAAAAAAAAAAAAAGGAGAAGTAATAAAAAAAAGAACAAAAATACCACTAAAACCCCCTATAAGCTTTAAATTCTTGCTTCAAAAGTTTTCAATATTGATCTGTTAAAAAACATTGCTTAATGTATTATGTTTTTTTTTTTTTCTTTCTTTATACAAACCAGGGCTAAAAAATAAATAAACAAATAAACGAAAAAGGAGAAGTAATAACAAAAGAACAAAAAGACCACTAAAACCCTCTATAAGCTTTAACATCTTGTTTTAGATGTTTTCAATATTAATTTGTTAAGAAAACAAACATTGCCTCGTGACTGTATCATGTTTTTTTTCTTTCTTTCTTTCTTTACAATAACCAGGGTTAAAAAAATAAAATAAAAACTAAAAAAATAATGAAAAAGGAGAAGTTTTAAAAAAAGAGCAAAAAGACCACCAAAACCCCCTATAAACTTTAACATCTTGCTTCAAAAGTTTTCAATATTGATCTGTTAAAAAACATTGCCTCATAAATGTATTATGTTTTTTTTTTCTTTCTTTCTTTATACAAACCAGGGCTAAAAAATAAATAAATGAAAAAGGAGAAGTAATAACAAAAGAACAAAAAGACCACTAAAACCCTCTATAAGCTTTAACATCTTGTTTTAGATGTTTTCAATATTAATTTGTTAAAAAAAACAACATTGCCTCGTGAATGTATCATGTTTTTTTCTTTCTTTCTTTATAATAACCAGGGCTGAAAAAATAAAATTAAAACTAAAAAAATAAATGAAATAGGAGAAGTAAAAAAAAGATCACTTAAACCCCCCTGTAAGCTTTAACATCTTGTTTCAAAAGTGTTCAATATTGATCAGTTAAAAAACATTGCCTCATAAATGTATCATGTTTTTGTTTCTTTCTTTCTTTCCTTATAATTACCAGAGCTAAAAAAAATTAAATTAAAAAAATAAAAATAAATGAATAAATGAAAAAGGAGAAGTCATGAAAATAGAACAAAAAAGACCACCAAAATCCTCTATAGGCTTTAACATCTTGTTTCAACATTTTTTAATATTGATCTGTTAAAAATCATTGCCTCGTGAATATATCATGTTTTTTTTCTGTCTTTCTTTATAATAACCAGGGCTAAAAAAAAAAAAATAAAAATAAAATAAAAACTAAAAAATAAATGAAATAGGAGAAGTAATAAAAAAAGAACAAAAAGATCACTTAAACCCCCCTTTAAGCTTTAACATCTTGTTTCAAAAGTGTTCAATATTGATCAGTTAAAAAACATTGCCTCATAATGTATCATGTTTTTGTTTCTTTCTTTCTTTCCTTGTAATTACCAGAGCTAAAAAAAAAAATTAAATAAAAAAATAAATAAATAAATAAATGAAAAAGGAGAAGTCATGAAAAAAGACCACCAAAATCCTCTATAGTGCAGAACATTAACCCTTCCCCAGCCTGGGCCAGCCAACTTCCTAGCTAATGTGCTGTAGGCAACCTGCCTACAGACAAACCAGCAGTTGACCCTTGCAGTGGGGAGAGGGACCTACTCATTGTTCACCTCAACCACAGCCCATAATATGTCCACTCACTTTCTGGGTGGGCACACTCAAATCACACCCACTTTGTGGGCTGGTCTTGCCCACGCCCTGCCTCTAAATATGCAGAAACCACCCATCACACCCACTTTATGGATTGGCTCCACCCAAACCCTGGCTCTTTTTGAGTTACTGCTCCTAATTGGCTCAGAGTGCTGCTCCCCCTCCTAGTCTGTGTGTCTGCTTTGTGGACAGGTACAGGAGGCAGATTTAACTACAGATACATTAGCCACTTTAAAAAATGCATGTAAAGATTTTTTTAATGAACATACGTCATGTGTATTCTTCTTGGATCTCAGAGTGCTTTGTATATTTACTCCAGATCTCTGCAGTAATCCAGTGTGAGACTTTCCTGTAATAAAGACCGCTCACTGCTGCTCTCTCTCCTTGTGCAGAGTGACTGATCTTGTCTCCGCCCCTCCTGTAGTTTTCTACAGGCAGCCTGCATTGGGTGGGATCTGGTGGGTCCCTCCAACAACTCTGTTCCCTCTCCCTGTGCAGGGCGACTAGTCTTATCTCCACCCCCTTCTGTAGCTTTCTACAGGCAGCCTGCAGTGGGTGGGACCTGGTGTGCCCCTCCTACAAATCTGCTCTCTCTGCCTGTGCAGAGCGACTGGTCTTGTCTCTGCCCACTCCTGTAGCTTTCTACAGGCAGCCTGCAGTGGGTGGGACCTGGGGGGTCCCTCCCACAACTCTGCTCTCTTTCCCTGTGTAGAGTGACTGGTCTTGTCTCTGCCCACTCCTGTAGTTTTCTACAGGCAGCCTGCAGGGGGTGGGACCTGGTAGGTCCCTCCCACAACTCTGCTCTCTCTCCCAGTGCAGGGGGACTGGTCTTGTCTCCGCCCCCTCCTGTAGTTTTTTGCCATGCAGCCTGCAGTGAACAGGACCTGGTGGGTCCCTCCCACAACTCTGCTCTCTCTCCCTGTGCAGGGCGACTGGACTTGTCTCCGCCCCCTCCTGTAGTTTTCTACAGGCAGCTCACAGTGGGTGTTACATGGTGGGTCCCTCCCACAACTCTCCTCTCCTTCCCTGTGCAGAGTGACTGGTCTTGTCTCCGTCCCCTCCTGTAGTTTTATAGAGGCAGTCTGCAGTAGGTGGGGCCTGGTGTGCCCCTCCCACAACCCTGCTCTCTCTCCCTGTGCAGGGCGACTGGTCTTGTCTCCGCCCCATCCTGTAGTTTTCTACAAGCAGCCTGCAGTGAGTGGAACCTGGTGGGTCCCTCCCACAACTCTGCTCTCTCTCCATATGCAGGGCGGCTGGACTTGTCCCCACCTCCTCTTGTAGTTTTCTACAGGCAGCCTGCAGTCGGTGGGGCCTGATGGGCTTCTCCCACAACTCTCCTCTCCTTCCCTGTGCAGAGTGACTGGTCTTGTCTCCGTCCCCCTCCTGTAGTTTTATAGAGGCAGTCTGCAGTAGGTGGGGCCTGGTGTGCCCCTCCCACAACCCTGCTCTCTCTCCCTGTGCAGGGCGACTGGTCTTATCTCCGCCCCCTCCTGTAGTTTTCTACAGGCAACCTGCAGTGGGTGGGACCTGGTGGGTCCCTCCCACAACTCTGCTCTCTTTCCCTGTGCAGAGTGACTGGTCTCGTCTCCACCCACTCCTGTAGTTTTCTACAGGCAGCCTGCAGTGGGTGGGACCTGGTGGGTCCCTCCCATAACTCTGCTCTCTCTCCCAGTGCAGGGTGACTGATCTTGTCTCCGCCCCCTCCTGTAGTTTTCTACAGGCAGTCTGCAGTGGGTAGGACCTGGTGGGTCCCTCCCACAACTCTGCTCTCTCTCCATATGCAGGGCGGCTGGACTTGTCCCCGCCTCCTCTTGTAGTTTTCTACAGGCAGCCTGCAGTAGGTGGGGCCTGCTGGGCTTCTCCCACAACTCTGCTCTCGCTTTTAAAAGGTATATTCTGGGTTTGCAAGGGCATTTAGTGCACACAAAGTCGATTTCTATCTTTTGCGGAATTAAGGATTACATTTAAATGAATGGAGTTCAGCTTTCTTTTTTTTATATATATATATATATATATATATATATATATATATCTGCCCGGAGTTCATCTTTAAACACCACAATTCCAGTGTCGGCTGCACAGCATCACATTAGTGAAAACATAACACCAGCTCTGCTGGGAATCATGAACCTCACAGCTCTGCTATGAGAAATTCTCACCCCTCGGCTCAGCCAAGCGAAAATAATGTAGGAATCCTATAATGATGGGAGGATCAGTAACCAATAAACCAGCAAAGCTGGCAAGACAGTGAATCATTTTTATTGTGCCAACTTCAGAAATGTCTTCTGCTCATCACCCCCCTCCCTCCCAAAAAAAGTAACAAAGAAAGGAAATGATTAAAGCGTATTAAACCCAAAACCAAAAATGTCATATATTGCAGCTTACCAATCATTACATTTGGTGGCTGTATTCGTTTTCTTTTCTTTTTTTCTTTTTAGGCTTTTTTTCCTCTCTGTTTTCAACTGGTGATCTGGCCAGTAAACACACCTCCTGTATTAAAATGCCCCCCCCCCCACTGTGGATGAGGGAGCACAGGGGGCACCTTTCATCAACAGCATTGTCAGTCTGAGGGAAGGGGAGTTTTAGATGGACTAATTTAGATACACTAACAAATTGCAGCTAAATCCCAGCTCACACTTTAAAATCAGTTACAGCTAAAATTTTTTCCATTTGGGATAAAGATTTTACATATAGAAATAAAAGCTGATCATTGTAAGCACCCCTGTAGCTACAACTAAGTCTTCTACCAAAATGCGTCAGCTTGAAGGCTTCTGCTGAAACGCGTCAGAGTTATTGTTTTATTTGTCACACTGATGTACCAATAAACTACACTTCAAGGCGCTCAGTGTGCCCGACTATTTCTTCTACTTATGATGTTGGAGTGTGATGGGACACACTGAGCTCAGGCACCTGTGAGTGGTTCTGGTGTATGGATTGGGTTGTCCCTGCTGAGAGCACTGTTACCCTTCTAGCCTCCAATAAAAAAGAAAAACTAATTGTAACGGAACTGCGACCCACACTGTGTTTGTGGTCTTCCGTCAGTATAAGGCTTCCTTCCGTCTTGAACATAGATATCATATTTTCCAGCCGCCCCCATACAAAGCTAGCCGACAACTTTGCTTATACAAGTTTTAGAACCTTCTCCTTTATTGAACATTCTCACACAGTTTATATACAGCATGGACATCCCCCTCCTGATCAGATTACCCCATCAGATCAGGGGTTTCCTGATTACGTTATCATATGCAGATTAAATTGCATACAGAAATAGAATTGACCTGAACTAATTATCTAGCTATCTGGACAGAAACAATATGTGAGTTCATTAACATTTAACAATGGGACAGACAGGCTTAACCGGTTGCCGACCGCCGCACGACTATGTACTGCGGCGGTCAGCCCCGGCCAGGCAGAGTGACGTATCGATACGTCACTCGCCTGTCACTGACTTGCGAGCCTATTGCGGGCGGGCGCGCGCCCGCCGAGGCGCGCGCCCGCCCTGGCTCGTTCACAGACAAGTCAGTGCGTGTGTCCGGCGGACTCGATGTCCGCCGGTCACACTACGATCGCTCCTGTGAAGGGAGAAAGGCGGAGCGGCTTATGTAAACAAGCCGCCCGTCATTCTCCCTGGTGTGAAAATGAAGATCAGATAGTTCTACTATGTAGAACTGTTGATCTTTGTTTTTACACCAATAGCAATGTCCCTGCACAGTTAGAAACACGCCCCTAGGACACACTTAACCCCTCCCTGTCCAATAAAGTTAACCCCTTCCCTGCCAGTGTCATTTTTGCAGTAACAGTGCATATGTATAGCACTTATTACTGCAGTAATGTCACTGGTACCCCCAAAAGTGTCAAAAATGTCAGTCAAGGGTCCGATCTGTCCGCCGCAATGTCGCAGTACCGCAAAAAAAATCGCAGATCGCCGCCATTACTCGTTAAAAAAAAAATATACCAAAAATGACAAAAATCTTTCCCTTTGTTAGTAAATGCGATAACTTTTGCACAAACCAATCAAAATACGCTTTTTGCGATTTTTTTTACCAAACATATGTAGCGTAAAACAATTTGGCCGAAAATGTTAAAACATTTTGATTTTTACATTTTTTTGGGGGGGAATTTCATATAAAAAAACGTGAAAAATATTGTTATTTTTGCAAAAATTACGCTCTTTTTTTGTTTATAGCGCATGATCAAAAAATCGCATAGGTGATCAAATACCACCAAAAGAAAGCTCTGTTTGTGGGAAAAAAAGGACGTGAAATTTGTTTAGGTACAGCGTCGCACGACCGCGCAATTGTCCGTTAAAATCACGCAGTAAAAAAATCGCAAAAAAAACCCTGGTCTTTTAGCAGCCAAATCCTCCGGGGCTTAAGTGGTTAACAGAATCCACATCACACCTCAATACACAGACAATAGGGAGAGCATGTCTCTGACATTGAAGTTCAATGCACATTATCATAAGTGTAAACACAGAACCAATTTGAAGCAATCCATACCATATTCTCAGTGTCCATTAAGTATCTGTCTTTCATTCCCAGTGATGGTGAGTACTGTCAAACTAATGCAGCTATTGTATCTAAGAATTGGTAAGCAGCGTTAGATTTACTAGCAGATTTACACTAATACATTAATGAATTGAAGCAGAACTCCAACTCACACTTCATAATCAGTTACAGCAAATTGTTTTTTTTTTTTTTTTTCCTTTTGGGATAAGGGTTTTCCATGACTAAACAAAAACTGATCATTGTAAGCCCCCCGACAGTGGTAAATGGTTTGTCCCTCTAACGGCAAGATAGCTTTTCTGTTGAAAAACAGCAGACTTACTGGCTGGATCACCAGATGAAAATAGAAGAAAGAAAAGAAAATGAATGCAGCAATCACATCTAAGAACAGATAAGCTGCAATAGAATAAAAGTTTGCTTTTGGGTTTACCACTGCTTAAAATTCTAAACCCAAAAATAAAAAAAAATGTAGGTTTTTTTATTTAGTTCTAAGATAAAGTGGTTGCATTCGTTTTCTTTTTCCAACAAAATACATTCCCTGTGAATACAGAAAATACCTGTTGATCCTGCCAGATAGTTAGGGGCTGACTGGAAACTTTTGGCCCAGGGGGGCAAGTACAAACCAGAGGCCCATGGTGCAGAGACTCAGCCCCCCCTCCCTCTTCCTGCCCTCCTACTGACCCCCATTCCAGAATGAAAGCTCCGCTCCAGGTACTCTCAATCCACCGGGCGAATCCGGGTTCCCGACTTGGCCAGCAGGGGTAGTTGGGGGGAGCAGGGGCTGCCTGGGGAGGAGAGTCTCCAGTGGGGCAGGCAACTGGCCTCTGCTCAGACATAGTTTACACCATCCATGCTGGGAGGGAGGCCTGCACTCTGTCTTTGCTTTCATCCCTCACTCAGTGGGGACTTTTTACTTCTCGTCACCAGTAATCCTTTAGGCATGTCTGTGGCAAAAGCAGTGGAGCCTTTTAACGGGGCATCAGAGTGGCCCAGGGGGCAAATGCCCCCTGGCCCAGTCCTCCCCTGCAGAGAGGGTCCGTCCACAACTGTATTTTTAATGCATTGAAACGAATGTGAAACAATGTTGTCTGCCTTCCCAACTATCTTCTGTGAACTACAAATCAAATTCCCCCCCCCCCCGAAAATCCATCTGCAGGGTAGATTGCTTTTCAGAGGCCTGCAAGAGGAGGTTTTTCAGGCATTCAGCAAACGATACTGACATTTTTGTTTTTGCTGAACCAATTTTACGTTGCAGAACTATGCAGTGACTGCAAGCCATGGACTTGGCCCACAGGTGCAGCTCAATCCCACTCACCTACATGGGAGAGTTTGGCAGGTGGTGCCACTTGTCAAACTCTGTATTTGCTTCAAAACTGTTTGTAGGTGGGCGGTCAGAGGGCAGTAAAAACGCAGGTCATCCATCTGTTTTTATCCCCCAGCCACCCCTGTGAATGGAGTCTAACGTAGATGAGTAGAGGAGGAGGTATTTGTAGTCCAAATCAGGAGAGCTAAGTATGATAACATCACTGCTCTGCCATAGATAGTCAGGTGAGTGGGCATTGTTACCCTACGACAGGAAGTGTATTACTGGCGGAATCACCAGATGTAAAGGAAAAAAGCTAAAATAAAAAATAAAAAAAGCGAATGAAGCCACCATATTTAAAGGGATTGTAAAGCCTCATGGTTTTTTTCACCCTAATGCATTAAAGTGATTGTAAAGTCTCGTGTTTTTTTTCTTAAATAACAAACATGTTATACTTACCTGCTCTGTGCAGTGGTTTTGCACAGAGCAGCCCGGATCCTCCTCTTCTCCGTTCCCTGGCTGGAGCTCCGGGCCCCTCCCTCCTCTTGAGTGCCCCCAAAGCAAGCTTTCTGCCACAGATGAACACAGGGATCCTGTGTTCCTGCTGTTAGGGAATACAGATCTCTGTATTCATCTAGTAAGTCCATCCACCACACAGTTAGAAAGCACCCTCTAGTCACACATTTAACCCTTTAATCGCCCCTGGTTTTAACCCCTTCCTTGCCAGTGGCATTAGTACAGTAACAGTGCATATTTTTAGCACTGATAACTGTAGTAATGTCACTGATCCCCTCAAAAGTGTCAGTTAGGGGTCCTATCTGTCCGCCGCAATGTCGCAATTCCGCTAAACATCGCAGATCGCCGCCATTACTAGTAAAAAATAAATAAATAAAAATGCCATAAACCTTTCCCCTAGTTTGAAGATGCTATAACTTTTGCGCGAACCAATCAATATACACTCATTGGGATTTTGTTTAACAAAAATATGTGGCAGAATACATATTGGCCTAAAATGGTGAAAACATTTGAATTTTACATTTTTTTTTTATTGGCTGTTTTATAGCAGAAAGTAAAAAATATAGTTTTTTTTTTTTTTTTTCAGAATTTTCGCTTTTTTTTGTTTATAACGCAAACAATAAAAACTGCATATGTGATCAAATACCACCAAAAGAAAACTCTATTTGTGGGAGAAAAAAAGGACATCAATTTTATTTGGGTACAGCGTCGCACCTATGAGCAACTGTCAGTATAAAAAAATGCAGTGCCGTATAGCAGGCATGGCGTGGTCATTAAGGGGGTAAAACCTTTTGGTTCAGAAGTTGTTAAAAAAAAAGTACATTTAATGGGGTATTAACCGCTTGCCGACCGCCGCACAACTATTTACTGCGGCGGTCAGCCCCTCACAGGCAAAGCGACGTAGTACTACGTCGCTAGCCTGTGAGGCTCTAGGGAGCGAGCGCGCGCCGCCGGAGGCGCGCTCCCGCTCGCTCACGGACCCCTCTGCGTGAATGAACGGCGGCCCCGATGTCCGCCAGTCACTCGCAATCGTCGGTTACACCGGGAGAAAGGCAGGCGGCTAATGTAAACAAAGCCGCCTGTCAATCTCCCCTGTGTAACAGCACAGATCATACGGTCCTGCTATGTAGGACTGTAGATCTGTGCTGTTACACACACAGCCACATCCAATCACAGTTAGAATCACGCCCCTAGGGACACACTTAACCCCTCCTTCTCCAATAAAGTTAACCCCTTCCCTGCCAGTGTCATTTTTACAGTAACAGTGAATATGTATAGCACTGATTACTGTAGTAATGTCACTGGTAACCCCAAAAGTGTCAAAAATGTCAGTCAAGGGTCCGATCTGTCCGCGGCAATGTCGCAGTACCGCAAAAAAAAATCGCAGATCGCCGCCATTACTCGTTAAAAAAAAAAAACATAAAAATGACAAAAATCTTTCCCTTAGTTAGTAAACGCAATAACTTTTGCGCAAACCAATCAAAATACGCTTTTTGCAATTTTTTTTACCAAACAAATGTAGAAGAAAACAAATTGGCCTAAAATGTTAAAAAATTTTGATTTTTACATTTTTTTTGGGGGGAATTTCATATAAAAAAATGTGAAAAATATTGTTATTTTTGCAAAATTGTCGCACTTTTTTTGTTTATAGCGCATGATCAAAAAATCGCACAGGCAATCAAATACCACCAAAAGAAAGCTCTGTTTGTGGGAAAAAAAGGACGTCAAATTCGTTTGGGTACAGCGTTGCATGACCGCGCAATTGTCCGTTAAATTCACGCAGTGCCGAATCGCAAAATAGGTCAGGAAGGGGGTAAAATCTTCCGGGGCTTAAGTGGTTAATGAATGCAGAATTGCAATAATTGTGTATTTTATATCTGCCTGGAGTTTAGCTTTAATGCTAGTAGGACTGACCTGACTGGCTGATGCTGAGGTTCAGAGAGGCGTGTTTTGGCTGTTCAGCACTCATTTCAGACACTTTATTGGTTGATAGCACCTCCATGGTGTAGGCCACGCCTGGTAGGAGCCCAGTGAGATGGACACGTGTCTGTGTAAGCTCTACCTGGCCGGGTCTAAACATCACTCCGTTCCCACACCGGAGGCAGCGTCCGCTCATACACTCTTTACATGCCACTGAATACATGACCTCCTTCCGACCTCCCAAGTCCTTTGGAGTCCTCCAGGTCAGGGCCACAGATCCAGGACCTGTCACTTCGTAATTCAAATCCCAAGCTGCTGAAGGAGGTCCTGGAAAAAAAGGGGAGAGTTTATATAGCAATTTACTAGCAAATGGTGGAAATCCACCGAATGGGGTTGATTTACTAAAGCTGGAGGGTGCAAAATCTGGTGCAGCTCTGCATGCTAGCCAATCAGCTTCCATGTTTTATTGTCAAAATTTAAATAAACAAGCTGAAGTTAGAAGCTGATTGGCTACCATGCACAGCTGTACCAGATTTTACACTCTCCAGTTTTAGTAAATCAACCAATGTGCTTTTTATATGATTTTTATAATCTTTGATTCCAAATATAAACTGAAAATTGAAGACACCTATCCAAAAAATGTACACTTAGTCTTCGAATGACTTGTGTCTGCCCATTTGCTATATCATCTAACAGTACCTGAGCATAGAGAACATTCCTAAATCTTTATTGCTCCCTCCCTCTGGTCACAATTTACTATAAATTGCTAGATAGTTTACACAGAGTTTTCACAGCTGCTGTCTAAAATAATTCTGCCTGGATAAAATGATGTCATTCCTCCTTACCTCATTTACTCCAGGAAAAACTTTTTTTTTTGTTATGGATGGAGGAAGAATTACAACCTCTGCCACTTTCACTCTTTTATTGCTGCTTGAACACTGGATGGAGAGATTTTCTCTACTCTGTCGCAGTGAAAAAGGTCAAATTTCCAAAAAAGGACACAGATAGCGCTTAACCCTCCCTTACAACTATTTTTATTGCTGACAGTTTCCCTATTGAAGATTTCTCCTCACTTCCTGTTCTGCTTAAATATTTTCACCTAGAAAGAAGAGAGCGGCCATCTTTCAAATGCAGACACAGAGAACAACGAACATAGGCTCTACATTTTGGTAATTCTTTTAGATGACGTTTCTTAAAATATGCTTACAAAATGTATACAATTTAGTCCTTTGAATATTATCTAGATCAGCCTTTCTCAACCAGGGCTCCTTCTGAGCTTGCTACGGGTTCCCTGAGCTGTGGCCAGACTTTTTTACCTATGTTGATCACTATGAGGGACCTCCTGGCACCCAGACTGGGTGCCTCTTTCAAGATACAACTTTCTCCACTCTGAAACCAGGAATCAGGTATTATAGCGGAGAATGTCACCCAAGTACTAGACAACACTAGCTTAGGTGCAAACGGGAACTGACTTTATTTTAAACCCATACAGAATATATACCACACAAAATCAGGTAAGAGCTAGATCACATTTTCCTAAACAATGAAACCTGTAAACAGTAATGTCATCAGTACATCTTACAGTACATCTAATGAACAGCTAACATAAACATAAACACATAAACATCCCACAATAGTTTGTTAACGCGGTGAAGTTGACACAATGCTAGCAGACAGACAGAAACAATAGGTGACTTAATTAACAATGGGGATTCACACCTAGGAGGCACACAATGGGGAATTATAAAATGAGAGAAAGACACCTTAATAAACAAATTACACATAGCAGCAGGAGACACCAGCATCAGATTTGTTAAAGCTGATTATAATCTTCTGCTTGGAGTGTCTGAGTTTAGGAGGTGGGGTTGAAGCAATCCATGCTGGTTTGAGCACAGAGGTCCCAAATCAGTATCCAGGTTCCAGATTCCCAGAGTCTGTGTTTTTGGGGAGACATGGACTCGAATCTGAAGCAAAACCACTCCAATGGTCCCCCAGGCACCCTCCAAAGGAATAGATCCCCCTCAAAAGTCAGGCCCCATAGTCAGTAGGCAAGAAGCTACCCTGCAGGCCCCTCCAAAAGCCCCTGCCCCAGTTGGGTCTGTCACGACCACCAAGGGGGCAGTTGTCCACTAACGTCAGTGCAAGGAGTCACTTCTACACTGTCTGTAAAGGTAAGAAGACACCATAATCTGAGTTTCTGTTCTTTTGGTATTAGGCCTTCTTCATACGGGCGTAATGAAGCGTACACCCATGTAAGGGCTGTGTTTGCCTGCTTGGGGATCCAACGATGTTCTGTGTAACCCCCCTGCAGGCAGTTCAATTCATGTTATTGGAGACACAGCTGTTTGCATCAAGGGCCATTCACCTGTACTGATTGTCAAATTGGGGGGGCAGTGGATGTGTCCCTGCAGGTATACAGGTATACACAAAACATTTGAATCCCCATGCAGGTAAACTCAGAAGTCACACATGACACTGATTCATATGCCCCATATGAATGAGAACAAACAGTGTTGGTCAGTGTAGAAGTGATCCATACATTGCTGATTAACACAGCTGTTACACAGAGCACAGATTCATACACCCTTTATGAAAGAGGCCTAACATTGGTGGTCACTGTAGAATTGACACTTATAGTGTTGGTCAGTGTATAAGTGACCCTTACACTTTTGGTCAGTGTAGAAGTGACCCTTACATTGGTGGTCAGTGTAGAATTGACCCTTACATTGTTGGTCAGTGTAGAAGTGACCTTTACTGTGTTTGTCACCGTAGAAGTGACCCTTGCATTATTTGTCAGTGTATAAGTTACCCTTACATTGTTGGTCAATGTAGAAGTGGCGCCTTACATTGGTGGTCAGTGTATAAGTGACCCTTACATTGTTGGTCAATGTAGAAGTGGCACCTTACATTAGCGGTCAGTGTATAAGTGACCCTTACATTGGTGGTCAGTGTATAAGTGACCCTTACAGTGTTGGTCAGTGTAGTAGTGACCCTTACATTGGTGGTCATCATAGAAGTGACCCCTTACATTGTTGGTCAGTATAGAAGTGACCCTTACTTTGTTGGTCAGTGTAGAAATTACCCCTTGCATTGGTGGTCAGTGTAGAAATGATCCTTACATTGGTGGTCAGTGTAGAAGTGCCCTTACATTGGTGGTCAGTGTAGTAGTGACCCCTGAAATTGTTGGTCAGTGTGGAAGTGACCCTTATATTAGTGGTCAGTGGAGAAGTGACCCTAACATTGGTGGTCAGTGTAGAAGTGCCCTTACATTGGTAGTCAGTTTAGAAGTGACCCTTACATTGCTGGTCAGTGTAGAAGTGTCCCTTACATTGCTGGTCAGAGTAGAAGTGACTCTTACAGTGTTGGTCAGTGTAGTAGTAACCCTTACATTAGTGGTCAGTGTAGAAGTGAACCCTTACATTGTTGGTCAGTGTAGAAGTGTCCCTTATATTTGTGCCCAGTGTAGAAGTGACCCTTTTATTAGTGGTCAGTGTAGAAGTGACCCTTACATTGTTGGTCAGAGTAGAAGTGACCCTTACATTAGTGGTCAGTGTAGAAGTGACCCTTACATTAGTGGTCAGTGTGGAAGTGACCCTTACAGTGCTGGTCAGTGTGGAAGTGACCCTTTTATTAGTGGTCAGTGTAGAAGTGACCCTTACATTGTTGGTCAGTGTAGTAGTGACCCTTACATTGTTGGTCAGTGTGGAAGTGTCCCTTACATTGGTGGTCAGCATAGAAGCGACCCCTTACATTTTTGGTCAGTATAGAAGTGACCCTTACATTAGTGGTCAGAGTAGAAGTGACCCTTACATTGCTGGTCGAGTAGAAGTGACCCTTACATTAGTGGTCAGTGTAGAGGTGACCCTTACATTAGTGGTCAGTGTAGAAGTGACCCTTACATTGTTGGTCAGTGTAGTAGTGACCCTTACATTGTTGGTCAGTGTAGTAGTGACCCTTACATTGTTGGTCAGTGTAGTAGTGACCCTTACATTGATGGTCAGTGTAGAATTGACCCTTTCTTTGTTGGTCAGTGTAGAAGTGAACTCTTTACATTGTTGGTCAGTGTAGAATTGACCCTTTCTTTGTTGGTCAGTGTAGAAGTGAACTCTTTACATTGTTGGTCAGTGTAGAAGTAACCCTTACATTGTTGGTCAGTGTAGTAGTGACCCTTACATTGTTGGTCAGTGTAGCGGTGACCCTTACATTGTTGGTCAGTGTAGTAGTGACCCTTACATTGTTGGTCAGTGTAGTAGTGACCCTTACATTGTTGGTCAGTGTAGTAGTGACCCTTACATTGTTGGTCAGTGTAGTGGTGACCCTTACATTGTTGGTCAGTGTAGTAGTGACCCTTACATTGTTGGTCAGTGTAGCGGTGACCCCTTGTATTAGCAGTCAGTGCAGGCAGAAAATCAGTATATCACTAATCTTTCACAAGGATCCCAATGTGCCCGTGGAAGTACCCTAGGAGTGCACACAGCTCGGGCTGAGTAAGGCTGATAGACATTAGGAATATTTTATTGTGCTTGTGTTACTCACCTGTACAGGGATCATTCGGGGACTCCTCTGGGGTGCGGTAGAATCCCCTGTTACATGTACAGGTAAGTGCCCCTGATGTTGTAGAATTGCTGTTACTTGGGCAGGGATGGCAGTGGTCTGTTGAAGCATCAGACGGGTTGTATGTCCCAGGCGGGCAAGCTGTAAATAAATATAATGACATTTAGCATTTATTCAGCAATACATGTATCCTGCATCAATGGGTTGGTTCTTGCATGAAGAAATTATATTCGTTACGTATAATCCACATTGTTCTTTCATCTTTGGAAGCAAAATTAGTAAATATACATTGCTCAAAAAATTAAAGGAACACTTTTTATTCAGAGTATAGCATCAAGTCAATTAAACTCCTGGGATATTGATTTGGTCAGTTAAGTAGTAGAGGGGGTTGTTAATCAGTTTCAGCTGCTTTGGTGTTAATGAAATGAACAACAGGTGCACTAGATGGGCAACAATGAGACAACCTCTAAACCAGTCATGGTTTTACAGGTGGAGGTCACTGACATTTTTTTCTCTGCTCATCTTTTCTGACGGTTTTTCACTAATTTTGCATTTGTCTGGAGTCATTGTCACTACTGAGAGCATGAGGTGATACCTTGACCCTATAGAGACAGTCCAACTCCTCCAGGATGGCACATCAATACGTGTCATTGCCGGAAGGTTTGCTGTGTCTCCCAGCACAGTCTCAAGAGCATGGAGGAGATTCCAGGAGACAGAGAGTTACTCTAACAGAGCTGGACGTAGCCATAGAAGCTCCTTAACCCATCAGCAGGACCGGTATCTGCTCCTTTGTGCAAGGAGGAACAGGATGAGCAAAGCCAGAGCCCTACAAAATGACCTCCAGCAGCCAACCGGTGGGAATGTCTCTGACCAAACAGACTTCATGAGGGTGGCCTGAGGGCCGACATCAGCTAGTGGGCCCTGTGCTCACTGCCCGGCACCATGGAGCTTGACTGGCATTTCCCATTGAACACCAGAATTGGCAGGTCCGCCACTGGCACCCTGTGCTTTTCACAGATGAGAGCAGGTTCACCCTGAGCACATGTGACAGACGTGAAAGGGTCTGGAGAAGCCGTGGAGAACATCGTTGCCTGTAACATCGTTCAGCATGACCGGTTTGGTGGTGGGTCAGTGATGGTCTGGGGAGGCATATCCATGGAGGGACGCACAGACCTCCACATGCTAGGCAATTTGAATCATCGCTATTCCGCATCATAATGATACAAAGATCTTATTTATGATAAATTGCGGCTTATGGATAGTACTGGTTGGAGTTGGTGGAGGATAGTTCTAATGGGTTTAAACGTACTCTCAGTCTTGCCATTTGAATTCTTTTTAAGGTTTGTGTCTACCTAAGTTCTATCCTTTGTCCCACACTCGCCCGGGAGACTGCCTCCTTGGCATTGCCATTTCGTTACATCTATTTGGTTGTTGATAATAACCTCCTCTTAAGCCATACTCCTGATGAAGCTGTTTTAGAAACACGAAACATGTAGAGTAAGATTGGAGATATCCAGTGTTGGAAAACCCCCCTAATGGGGAGAGATATCTACAGTACATTATCCAGTCAACTCAAGAGGAATACTTTATTTAATTGTCTTTTTTATCGATTGTTTTTTTTTTATCAAATTGTATATGTTGTGATGTTTAGCCCTATTTGGGGAGTTTTATATGTGCAATCAATATATTTTTGTAATTTTTTTTTTATAAGAGTTTGTGATTTCATGCTGTACCATAAAAGTCCTTAAGTGCCGGTTCACACTAGTACGACTTGTCAGGCGACTTGGTCAGCCTGACAAGTCGTGCACCGTCGCGGTCCATAGTGTAGTACAGGACCGGTTCTAATAGGAGAGACACAAGTCGCTTTCGACTTAGAAAAAGGTTCCTGTACTACTTCGGGGCGACCTGGAGAGACTTGCATAGACATTCATTTTATGAAGTCCGTGCAAGTCGCGCCGAAGTCGCGGTGCACGCGACTTCACAAGTCGCCCCCTAAGTCGGATCGCCATAGTGTGAACCGACACTTAGCCCAATTGTTTTAGAGCCTTCAATGGAACAAAATGCCAACAAATCTTTTAATACTGGAGTTGGTTAATTAAAAGAAACCACCCAACGCACTTGGAGGGCTCAAAGATCTTCAGGGCTAACCCTTCCTTCTTCAGGGCTTTTATTTGATTTAAATCCCTGAAGAAGGAAGCCTATTAAACATGTTGGATGTTTTAGGATTTCTTTATGTGAACCAACATCAGTATTAGCAGATTTTTGGATTTGGTCTGGAGCTTTCATTAGATATTCTATACCAGGAGGGTTTTTATTGTCACCTCTAGTTTAGCTGAGGAGGTTTACTGGCTTTTGTGTCCTGGAGATCATTGTCACTGGGGACAGGAAGGGATAAGAGATCCCAAAAAAATGTACATTGCCACAAGAACAGGAGGTGAGGGAAGGAATGGGGATCATTCAATGGGATACCTACAGTACTTATCCAGTCAACTCAAGAGGAATATTTTGTCTTTTTATCGATTTCATCTATTTTTCATCCATTTTTCGTCCGTTTTCATCCATTTTTCATCCGTTTTTCTTCCGTTTTCATCCATTTTTCATCCATTTTTCATCCGTTTTTTTTTTTTACATCCACTACCAATGCAAAAACGGATGAAAAAACGGACCGTTTGTCCGTTTACATCCATTTTTCGTCTGATCCGTTTTTTTGACGGATAAAAAATAGGGCATTCATCCGTTCCAAAAACAGACATTGACGGAAGCTGATGAAAACGGATGATCATCTGTTGTCATACGTTTTTACATAGAGATGCATTGATGTCAACGGATGGATGAAAAACCGGCAAACGGGCCGTATGTGTGAAAGGGGCCTTAGGTTTTCTTTATGTGAACCAACATCAGTATTAGCAGATTTTTGGATTTGGTCTGGAGCTTTCATTAGATATTCAATACCAGGAGGGTTTTTATTGTCACCTCTAGTTTAGCTGAGGAGATTTACTGGCTTTTGGGTCCTGGAGATCATTGTCACTGGGGACAGGAAGGGATAAGAGAACCCAAAAAAATGTACATTGTCACAAGAACAGGAGGTGAGGGAAGGAAGGGGGATCATTCAATGGGATACCTACAGTACTTATCCAGTCAACTCAAGAGGAATATTTTGTATTTTTTATCGATTTCATCCATTTTTTATAATTTTTTCGTCCGTTTTCATCAATTTTTCTTCCGTTTTCATCCGTTTTTCGTCCTTTTTTCATCAGTTTTTTGTCCGTTTTTCATCCATTTTCCATCCGTTTTTTTTTTTTTTTTACATCCACTACCAATACAAAAATGGATGAAAAACGGACCGTTTGTCCGTTTACATCCATTTTTCGTTCGATTCTTTTTTCTTTGACGGATGAAAAATAGGGAATTCATCCGTTCCAAAAAAACGGACATTGACGGAAGCGGATGAAAACGGATGTTAACGGATGATCATCCATTGTCATCCGTTTTTACATAGAGATGCATTGATGTCCATTTTTCATCCATCAACGGATGGATGAAAAACCGGCAAACGGACCGTATGTGTGAAAGGGGCCTTAGGTTTTATTTTTGTGAACCAACATCAGTATTAGCAGATTTTTGGATTTGGCCTGGAGCTCTCATTAGATATTCTATCTCAGGAGGGTTTTTACTGTCGCCTGTATTTGAGCTAAAGAGGTTTACTGACTTTTTTGTCCTGGAGATCATTGTCACTGGGGACAGGAAGTGATAAGAGATCCCAAAAAAATGTACATTGCCACAAGAACAGGAGGTGAGGGAAGGAAGGAAGGGGGATCATTCAATGGGAGCATCTCATTTGGTCACCGCTGGCCTAGTGGGATATTCTACTTACTTTAGAAAGGGTTTCTCTCATTTCCTGTTGTAATCATAGAAAAGGAACTAAAGGGCAAATCTCTCCAATGGAACACAACAGAAAAAAAAAAAAAAGTTAAAAAATAAACCGGACAGGTGTAATCATTCCTTAATCCATCCAAAAAAGTTTTAACTTCACATATAAAATATCTCACAATTACCCATCCAGTGTGTATGTTGTATCAGGTAACCGTACCTTGTAGTTTACATTCCTCTTAAAGAGGACCTATCGTCAGGTTTAAATTTTGATGTGCAATAATGTGCTGGTGTAACACTTCCAGGTATTTATTATTGCACTCACAGTACTTCCCCTGACAATGGGGTTGATTTACTAAAATTGGAGAGTGCAAAATCTGGTGCAGCTGTGCATAGTAGTCAATCAACATCTAACTTCAGCTTGTTCAATTAAGCTTTGGCAAAAGAAATTCGGAAAGCTGATAGGTTTCCATGCAGGGCTAAACCAGATTTTGCATTCTACATTTATAGAAAATGAACCCCAATGTCTTCATCTAATTTTCTCAGCACATGGATGGCACCATATTTATTCAGGCATCATACAGGGGCAGCTACTACTTCCTGGACTTAAATGCTGTCTCATGGGTGACACGGTAATATAAATCCTGGTGCCTGTGCCATTCTTGGCTTAGTTCACAAATGTCAGCCCTTCACCTTGTGACTTGCTACAAAGTTACAATGTGCATGTGTGTATGTGTATATATGCTGATGGTGTCAGTATAGCAGTGGATGGTGTCATAAGGGTAGAGATTGGTGTCAGTAGAGCAGTGGATGGTGTCATAAGGGTAGAGATTGGTGTCAGTATAGCAGTGGATGGTGTCATAGGGGTAGAGATTGGTGTCAGTAGAGCAGTGGATGGTGTCATAAGGGTAGAGATTGGTGTCAGTAGAACAGTGGATGGTGTCATAAGGGTAGAGATTGGTGTCAGTAGAGCAGTGGATGGTGTCATAAGGGTAGAGATTGGTGTCAGTAGAACAGTGGATGGTGTCATAAGGACAGAGATTGGTGTCAGTAGAGCAGTGGACGGTGTCAGTAGGGCAGTGGATGGTGTCATAAGGGTAGAGATTGGTGTCAGTAGAACAATGGACGGTGTCAGTAGGGCAGTGGATGGTGTCATAAGGGCAGAGATTGGTATCAGTAGAGCAGTGGACGGTGTCAGTAGGGCAGTGGGTGGTGTCATAAGGACAGAGATTGGTGTCAGTAGAGCAGTGGACGGTGTCAGTAGGGCAGTGGGTGGTGTCATAAGGGTAGAGATTGGTGTCAGTAGAACAGTGGACGGTGTCAGTAGGGCAGTGGATGGTGTCATAAGGGCAGAGATTGGTATCAGTAGAGCAGTGGACGGTGTCAGTAGAGCAGTGGATGGTGTCATAAGGGTAGAGATTGGTGTCAGTAGAACAGTGGATGGTGTCATAAGGACAGAGATTGGTGTCAGTAGAGCAGTGGACGGTGTCAGTAGGGCAGTGGATGGTGTCATAAGGGTAGAGATTGGTGTCAGTAGAACAGTGGACGGTGTCAGTAGGGCAGTGGATGGTGTCATAAGGGCAGAGATTGGTATCAGTAGAGCAGTGGACGGTGTCAGTAAGGCAGTGGGTGGTGTCATAAGGACAGAGATTGGTGTCAGTAGAGCAGTGGACGGTGTCAGTAGGGCAGTGGGTGGTGTCATAAGGGTAGAGATTGGTGTCAGTAGAACAGTGGACAGTGTCAGTAGGGCAGTGGATGGTGTCATAAGGGCAGAGATTGGTATCAGTAGAGCAGTGGACGGTGTCAGTAGGGCAGTGGGTGGTGTCATAAGGACAGAGATTGGTGTCAGTAGAGCAGTGGACAGTGTCAATAGGGCAGTGGACGGTGTCAGAAGGGCAGTGGATGGTGTCATAAGGACAGAGATTGGTATCAGTAGAGCAGTGGACGGTGTCAGTAGAGCAGTGGATGGTGTCATAAGGACAGAGATTGGTGTCAGTAGGGCAGTGGATGGTGTCAGTAGGGCAGTGGACGGTGTCAGTAGGGCAGTGGGTGGTGTCATAAGGACAGAGATTGGTGTCAGTAGAGCAGTGGGCGGTGTCATAAGTACAGGGATTGGTGTCAGTAGGGCTGTGGGCAGTGTCATAAGGACAGAGATTGGTGTCATTAGGGCAGTGGATGGTGTCATAGGAGCAGAGATTGGTGTCAGTAGAGCAGTGGAAGGTGTCATAAGGACAGAGATTGGTGTCAGTAGAGCAGTGGATGGTGTCAGTAGGGCAGAGATCGATAGTAGAAGAGTGGATGGTGTCATAAGGGCAGAAATTGGTGTCAGTAGGGCAGTGGACAGTGTCAGTAGAGCAGTGGATGGTGTCATATGGGCAGAGATTGGTGTCAGTAGAGCAGTGGATGGTATCATACGGGTAGAGATTGGTGTCAGTAGAACAGTGGATGGTGTCATAAGGACAGAGATTGGTGTCAGTAGAGCAGTGGACGGTGTCAGTAGGGCAGTGGATGGTGTCATAAGGGTAGAGATTGGTGTCAGTAGAACAGTGGATGGTGTCATAAGGGCAGAGATTGGTATCAGTAGAGCAGTGGACGGTGTCAGTAGAGCAGTGGACGGTGTCAGTAGGGCAGTGGATGGTGTCATAAGGACAGAGATTGGTGTCACTAGAGCAGTGGGTGGTGTCAGTAGGGCAGAGATCGATATCAGTAGAACAGTGGATGGTGTCATAAGGGCAGAAATTGGTGTCAGTAGAGCAGTGGATGGTGTCATAAGGGCAGAGATTGGTGTCAGTAGAGCAGTGGATGGTGTCATACAGGCAGAGATTGGTGTCAGTAGGGCAGTGGATGGTGTTCTAAGAGCTCACTCCTAGGACAGAGACTGAGCTGTCAAAGATAGCCAATAGGACCAGCTCCTTATCATGTGATCACTGAGGCATTGGTCAACCCTTCTCTCCCCCATGTGTTCAGGACTTTTTAAAGGAATGCTGGGATAGGCAGGAAGAGGTAGCTACAGTCGTCCGCTATTTTAAAGTAAGTAAAGCTAAACAAAGAGCCAAATACAGATCAGCATATAGAAACCTACATAAACATAACATTTTACAACTCAACGTTTTTTCAGGCACCCGAAATTCTGCTTTGAGGAGGAAGTGACATCACAATGCATATCATCTGCCAGCACAGGACAGGAATTTATGCATGCTTCCTCTTCTTTAATGCACCACTGTTGACGTGCCCCGCCATGCGCAAGAAAAAGCGGCATGTAAATGTAATGTAAATGTGTGTGAATTGTGTATAAGTGCTAAAACACGGCTCCCTGGGATTCCCATGTAGCTTCAACCTTAATTAAGGCTTTCTCTAGCCGGATTTCTGCAGGCGGAGACGTTTCTTTCTCTCTCGGTATTCAGAGACACGGCCCTTCTACATGAATGAACAGGAGTGACCGCAGGGGACCGCACAGGCCAAATACTATGGTAAAAAAGCCATCTCCTAATTCAGCGATCTCTCATAACGGAAGCCGAAAGGAGGTTGCATGCAAAATGAGACAGCGGTTAATTAACCCTAATTACATTTAATTTGTAAGATGCTTCGAGTATGTGCTCATTTAAAGTAAAATGATGGGCAAAATTTTAAATGACATACAGTATATGATGCAGACTGTCACATTTATTGACACAGCAGTCCCTCCCTGTAACAGTTTGATTACCTGTTGATCCTGCCAGTAGATCAGTTACTTTCCCATTTCCTGTAAATGTGACAACATTGTTTATTCTGCAGTGAAATGGCCCTGCAGCGCTGTCACACTGTGGACAAGATAGTCTTAGATGGATTTTTAAATGGATTTTAAAGTGTTAGTAAACCCTCCATGGAGAAAATAAAGCTCACATTAAAGTGTTACTAAACCCAGGAGCCTGCAGTCACTATATCTGCTCTCCCCAAGAGCCTGCAGTCACTATATCTGGTCTCCCCAGGAGCCTGCAGTCACTATATCTGGTCTCCCCAGGAGCCTGCAGTCACTATATCTGCTCTCCCCAGGAGCCTGCAGTCACTATATCCGGTCTCCCCAGGAGCCTGCATTCACTATATCTGGTCTCCCCAGGAGCCTGCAGTCACTATATCTGGTCTCCCCAGGATCCTGCAGTCACTATATCTGGTCTCCCCAGGATCCTGCAGTCACTATATCTGGTCTTCCCAGGAGCCTGCAGTCACTATATCTGGTCTCCCCAGGAGCCTGCAGTCACTATATCTGGTCTCCCCAGGATCCTGCAGTCACTATATCTGGTCTCCCCAGGAGCCTGCAGTCACTATATCTGGTCTCCCCAGGAGCCTGCAGTCACTATATCTGCTCTCCCCAGGAGCCTGCAGTCACTATATCTGCTCTCCCCAGGAGCCTGCAGTCACTATATCCGGTCTCCCCAGGAGCCTGCATTCACTATATCTGGTCTCCCCAGGAGCCTGCAGTCACTATATCTGGTCTCCCCAGGATCCTGCAGTCACTATATCTGGTCTCCCCAGGATCCTGCAGTCACTATATCTGGTCTTCCCAGGAGCCTGCAGTCACTATATCTGCTCTCCCCAGGAGCTTGCAGTCACTATATCCGGTCTCCCCAGGATCCTGCAGTCACTATATCTGGTCTCCCCAGGAGCCTGCAGTCACTATATCTGGTCTCCCCAGGATCCTGCAGTCACTATATCTGGTCTCCCCAGGATCCTGCAGTCACTATATCTGGTCTCCCCAGGAGCCTGCAGTCACTATATCTGCTCTCCCCAGGAGCTTGCAGTCACTATATCCGGTCTCCCCAGGATCCTGCAGTCACTATATCTGGTCTCCCCAGGAGCCTGCAGTCACTATATCTGGTCTCCCCAGGATCCTGCAGTTACTATATCTGGTCTCCCCAGGAGCCTGCAGTCACTATATCTGGTCTCCCCAGGAGCCTGCAGTCACTATATCTGGTCTCCCACAGTACATAGAACATGGAAATGCAATTATTTTAGTGAACATAAACTGCTAAAGACCTTGCCTCATCTGCATTACAGTATATAGCAGCCTTGTGACTTCTATACGTTCCTTGTAAAGATTGTAGAATAAGGTGGGTTGCCCTTAGCAACTGACAGCAGATAAACAGCATTGAAAGTTCTTGGCTCAGTCAATAATCAGTCCAGGGGATGCTGTTTTTGTGTTTTTATTGAGAACCTGGATAGGAGAAGGGATGAGTGGCATACTCCAACTATTAACTAGTCACAGTCTTGAGGACAGCTAACTGTAGAATGCAGCAAGGCCGCTGCTTCACTCTGCCACTGAAGTGAAGATGCTTTAAAGGTTCCTGCTTGGATATTCTCTTCAGGGTTCTAAACTGGCACGCCCTTTACTCTCACTGCCTGTGTGCTGACACCCGTACGCTGACTCTATCCTCTGGAGGGGTCCCCTTCCTGGCAGACCCCTGGGCAAGTTCCTCTGTACTCACGGACACTGTTTTCCCAGAGTCACTGTTACCTCCAAACTCTACCAGTTAGCCTCCACTGGACCTCTTGGTTCAGCCACACTTTCTGGTTCACCAGGCTGACTGCCTGTGACCACCTTCCACAGCTTCAGAAGAGGAGACAGCCGTCACCCTCCTTCTGGGACTTGGCTTCCCGCCCAAAGACCCCCTGTCACATGTGCCCTTGGCTTTTTTTTTAGCATATCCCAGGATGCACCACTCTTCTGTGCCAACCCACTGAGACAGCTACAAAAGCCTGCGTGTCACTGGCTGGGTTTCCTCCACTGTCCAACAGGCCTCCCTATTGGACACAATAAGGACACTCCCTCAGCCCAGATGAATCACACATGGAACAGGCCTAACTAACAGATCCTGCTCCTTGTGAAGCAGGGAGTACATAGATTGAATCTGCTGCTCTGCTGTTAAGTAGACAGAGACAAAAACTATTCTGTCTATCTAGCACCTGACTAGGAGGGTGCTACATCAGTATAGACCACTCCTATAGACTTTAAAAGGATTGACCTCTAAGTTCAAGTTTGCTGAAAATGCAAAGAAGATTCACCAAACCCTCAAACCCTTGCCAAACTGAACCTGGGCAGATCCACCCATCACGAAACACATTGAACTTTCCCACTTGGGTCATCCTAGAACACAGGTGTCAAACACAAGGCCCGCGGGCCGAATGCGGCCCCCCAGGCCATTTTATGTGGCCCTCGCACCTCTCCTGCAGCTGCAGCACCCCCCCCCCCCCTTGTCTCTGCTCCCACTTTGTCTCAGTAGTCGGCAGCAGAAAGGACAGAACTCCTTTGTCAGATCCTGTGCTTCTCTGTGATGCTGCAGAAAGCCTCGTCTTTGCCCCCCCCCCCCGCCGCCTTCTCAGCAGTCTGCAGCAGAGAGGAGGGCAGAACTCCTCCTACAGATCCTGCACCTCTCTATGCAGCCACAACACCACGTTTTCTCTGCTTCCCCTGGTCTCAGCATTCAGCAGACTCTGTAGCCCTCCTCTGGTCCATCTCCAGGCCTTGCAATTTCTTTTCTCCAGATCCACCTGCATCTTCTTCCTGGCAGTAGCACAAGGTAAGGAGGTGCATTGTGATGTAAGGAAGGGTGGGTGACTCTTGACTTATGATGGTGGGGGGGGTCTTGACATCTCATGTAAGGGTGTAGGGGGGCGTGGTCTAGTCTTACAGATATAACCGGCCCTTTGAGGGCAACCATAATGCTGATGCGGCCTGCAATGAAATTGAGTTTGACACCCCTGTCCTAGAACATAAACCTGAGGCTGCAGTGGGCACAGATCTGGACATCTGAAGATTGGATAAATGTTGCCTGGTCTGATGAATTTTATTGTTTATGGAATCACACAGATATTATGCCAGGCACCATAGCTGAATCCAACAGAACACCTCTGGGGTGTGGTAGACCAAGAAATGAATTTGGACAATGCAAATGGTAAGGGAACATTGGGGGAATGTGGAATCCATGCCGTGAAGACCTGAGCAAAGAGTGGCCCTCCCTAGTATTAGTATAGAATTCCTTCTAAATTGTACACATTTTGTAGACATTTCCCTAAATAATGATTTTTTTTTGTATCCTTGCCAGGAGTTCTCCTTTAATGTTGATATTTAGTTTAATCTTTCTGAAGCCGTAATGAAAATGCACATATTGGAGCATCTTGTCGGTTTCAGTCTGACGTTCTTTCCATAGAGTGACATTTCACTCTACAAGAGGCAGAAGTCTGTTCACGCTTTGGGGCTGGTGACCTAGATTCATTGGGGGAAGATAAGTGTTTCACATTTTGTTTTCCTCATGCCACAGGGAACACAGTAATAAAATAAAAAGGTGGATGGAGTCTTTGCTGATGTTGCAATCATGTAAAACAACAAAAAAATTAATATTTTTTTGAAGAAGAGATTTTTAAATGTGGTCCACCATGCCCCCCCTCAACCTCGCACAGTGCATCCAGATCCCCCCCGAACCCCTGAGAAACCTCAGACCCCACAGTGTACCCCTACCTCACGCAGTGCCCCCTGGTTTGCTATAGTCTCCAGCCTCCATAGTGCCCCAATCTACAACAGTTTCTTATAGTGCCCTCCAGTCCCCCACATATGGATAAGGAAATCACACCTGCTGAGATTATTGTGTTCTGATGGCAGGGAGTCTAACCTGACGTCGGAATACACTGATCATTGCTGCCGGCTATAGCTGGTGATGCGAATCGTGCAGACACTTTCCAACAGGCTACTTGCACAGATGTCAGTTAGTAGATTGACTTCTGTACAACCAGCCTGTCGGATTTTTATCCATGTATGGCCAGCTGAAAGTGATTGTAAACTCTCGTTTAAACAAAAAATAAATAAATAACACACACGTTAGCGTCGGTTCACACTATGGCGATCCGACTTCGGGGGCGACCTGTGAAGTCGCGTGCACCACGACTTCGGCACGACTTGCACGGACTTCATAAAATGAATGTCTATGCAAGTCGCTCCAGGTCGCCCCGAAGTAGTACAGGACCCTTTTTCTAAGTCGGAGCGACTTGTGTCGCTCCTATTAGAACCGGTCCTGTACTACACTATGGGACGCGACGCTGCACGTCTTGTCAGGCTGACCAAGTCGTACCAGTGTGAATGCAGACTTCTACTTACCTCCTCTGTCTAGTTGGTTTTGCACAGAGTGGCCCAGATCCTCCTCTTCTCAGGTGCTTCTTCTGTAATCCTGGTCCTCCTGTTGAGTGCCAGGAGGTCACAGATTCCTCTCCGTCCATTCAGACACGGAGCCATGACCTGGCCCCGCCCCATCTCTCTCCTGATTGGCCGGCTCGCTGACTTTGATTGACAGCAGCAGGAGCCAATCATTCCATGCTGCTGTTTCAGCCAATGGGAAGGGGAGTCTCAGGCAGCTGAGAAACTCCTGCAACATCGCTGGATAGAGATGGGCTCAGGTAAGCTTGAGGGGGGCTGCTGCACACAGAAGGTTTTTTTTATCTTAATGCATTAAAGCCGGTTCACACTGCCACGACCATAAGTTGCCCCATATAGGAGCGACTTTTTACCGTGACTTCAGCACGACTTGTGAATTATTTTGCGCGACTTATATGACAGACGACTTTGTATTTGGCCAATCAGAATATGATGTGTTGTGACCTAATTCCCCTTTTCTGTTTTTTTTTTTACTCATTTCCTCATTGCACACCAGTGCCACATATCAGTGTCCACCAGTGCCACTGCCCACCAGTGCCATGTATGTGTCCACCAGTGCCACTGCCCTCCAGTGCCACGTATCAGTGTCCACCAGTGCCACGTATCAGTGCCACGAATCAGTGTCCACCAGTGCCACGTATCAGTGCCACAAATCAGTGTCCACCAGTGCCACGTATCAGTGCCACGTATCAGTGTCACGTATCAGTGCCACATATCAGTGCCACGTATCAGTGTTCACCAGTGCCACGTATCAGTGCCACGTATCAGTGTCAACCAGTGCCACGTATCAGTGCCACGTATCAGTGCCACGAATCAGTGTCCACCAGTGCCACATATCAGTGCCACAAATCAGTGTCCACCAGTGCCACGTATCAGTGCCACGAATCCGTGTCCACCAGTGCCACTCACACAGACCAAGCAGAGATAATGGAATATATATATACCATTACACGGCACCGATTGATTAACATTGCTTTTGTTATGTCAAGCGACTTGGGGCGACTTGAGGGCACAGAAGTCGCCTCACAATTTGGGCTAGTGTGAATGGGCTCTTTAGATAAAACAACCTTCTGCCTTTACAACCTCTAAGTTTGTTGGGGCTACTGACATTACACGCAAGATGGCTACACCCAGCAGCAGCCTCAGGGTGTTGAAAATACATAAATAATGGTATGATGCAAAGAAAACTGTGGTGTCCTCTAATATTAGTGGTCAGTATAGAAATGACATCTTACTGGATAGTGGAAAATTGTATCTTGTAATTATCCATTGCTGGACAGTGTACATGGGAATTTCATGTACTATTTTTCTCTGATCAAGGAACACCTAGCAATGCCAGGAGGAACCCTGGTAAAGATTGCTCTAGAGCAGTGATATCCAAATTGCTGCCCCTTGGGCCAGATGCGGCCCTTTGCTTGACTTTATCTGGCCCTTGGGCTGGTGTTCCTTTCACTGATACAAGACACTATTCCTCCCACTGATGCCAATGATGGGGCATTATTCTTCCTACAGGCACCAATGATGGGACACAAATCCTTCCACTGACACCAACAATGTGGTAATAATATTCCTCCCACTGACCCCGAATGGGCATTATTCCTCCCACTGACACTAACAAACCCAAAATCTGAAGGCCCTTTGTTTAGAAAATTTGGAGACCCCTGCTCTAGAGGAATCCTAGGCTCCAAAAGGCCTGGTCGAAAAAGAGAGTTTAGAGAGACTCTAGAGGAACCCTATGGTTATATGGAATTCTGGTTGAGAAAGGCTGCTCTAGAGAAACCCTAATCTTCCATGGAACCCTGATAGAAAATTGCTCTAGAGCGGGGTTTCTCAACCAGGGCTCTGTGGAATCCTAGGGTTCCTCATGAGGTTGCTAGGGGTTCCTTGAGCAATGAGCAATTTCTTCCTCTCAGGTAAGTTCCCCCTGACACCATTGTTCCTTTTAGCTATCTGTAATGGGGTAACTCTTCCCAATGATGACAAGAGTAAGGAGCATTCTTCCCACTGACTGTCACACTAATGTGTCATGAGTTGTAGATTTTTAACTTTTAGCAGGGGTTCCCCGAGACCAGAAATTTATTTCAAGGGTTCCTCTGTGTTGAAATGGTTGAGAAAAGCTGCTCTAGAGGAACCCTAGACTTCCATGGAACCCTGATAGAGAAATGTTCCAGAGGAACCCTAGACTTCCATGGAACCCTGGTAGAGAATTGTTCTAGAGGAACCCTAGACTTCCATGGAACCCTGATAGAGAATTGTTCTAGAGGAACCCTATACTTCAATGGAACCCTGGTAGAGAATTGTTCTAGAGGAACCCTATACTTCAATGGAACCCTGATAGAGAATTGTTCTAGAGGAACCCTATACTTCCATGGAACCCTGATAGAAAATTGTTCTAGAGGAACCCTAGACTTCCATGGAACCCTGATAGAGAATTGTTCTAGAGGAACCCTATACTTCCATGGGACCTTGATAGAGAATTGTTCTAGAGGAACCCTATACTTCCATGGAACCCTGATAGAGAATTGTTCTAGAGGAACCCTAGACTTCCATGGAACCCTGATAGAGAATTGTTCTAGAGGAACCCTAGACTTCCATGGAACCCTGATAGAGAAATGTTCTAGAGGAACCCTAGGCTCGGACAGAACCCCGGTAAAGAAAGGTTGTTCTAAAGCAGGGGTGGGGAACCTTTTTTCTGCCAAGGGCCATTTGGGTATTTATAAAATCATTCGGGGGCCGTACAAAATGATCAACTTAAGAATGTGCCTGTTATATTTGGTCAAAAATGTAATTTACTCACCCCTAATGTGACGGATGCAACTGCTTCTCTTTGGTGAGGTGTGTGATGTTAGCTGGTATTGATGATGTTGCTACTTGCAACTGGTTTTCCATGTTTGCGTCGGTCAGTCTGGAGTGTAGTCGACTTTGTGGTGGTAAGTTTTGAAAAGAACTGCTGGTGGGTAATGCTGGTGGGTATAGCTGGCTGGTACTGCTGTGGGTATTGCTGATTCAGGCTGGTACTGTGCTGTGGGTACTGCTGGCTGGTACTGCTGGCTGGTACTGTGCTGTGGGTACTGCTGGCTGAGGCTGGTACTGCTGGCTGAGGCTGGTATTGCTGTGGGTACTGCTGGCTGGTACTGTTGTGGGTACTGCTGAGTGCTGACTCTGGCTGGTACTGCTTTGGGTTCTACTGGCTCTGACTGGTACTGCTGGCTCTGGCTTATACTGCTGTGAGTACTGCTGGCTCTGGCTGGTACTGCTGGTTCTGTCTGGTACTGCTGTGTGTGCTGCTGACGGGAAATGCTGGCTAGCAGCGGCGCCGTGCTGGAGGAAGGGGGGATGTTTCCTGTATTGGTCACAGGCGGAGTGCATATGATATAACTCTGCCTGTGACTCACTCAGACCGTCAGAACGGAGCCGGAACTATATAGGAAGCATCGGCTCCGTTCTCACAGATCAGCTGAGAGACACAGACTCAGCTGCACGGGGGGCCGGACCAAATGACTTCGAGGGCCGCATACGGCCCCCGGGACGTTGGTTCCCCACCCCTGTTCTAAAGGAATGAACTGGATGGATGATCTAACACTTTTATATAAAATTATTTTTTGGCATTTTAGTTTTTTTTGATCCTTTCAATCCAAAAACAAATTAGGATAAATATTTCAGAGAGAGAGTTTTTGTAAACATATGAAGAGGGACACTAGTAGGGACTGGTAGCAAGGCACAGGGAAAGAAATGACTTGGAAACATTCATAAAAAGTAGCTGCAGGCGATGTACAGCACTGAGTGTCTTTTCAAGCTGCTTGTGTATGCGTCTTTCAGTATATTGAATATTACAAGCCACCAGAGAGCAGATAAAAGGTTAGGAAAGCTACAAACAAATGACAATGGCCATCCCGCTCTGATAAACAATGTATGCATCTAAAATGGCAACATAACAGACTCATTAACATTTCTCACAACCGTTCTTGTGGAAACGTGCCTAAAAACCTCTAACTGCCAGGCACGCTATAGAAAATTTGAATCTTAGTACCACTGCATGGCCAGACTTCCATCGCAGGGTTCATCGGCACCAAGACATTTCTAAACCAGCATCGTTCAACCTTCTACCCCAAAGGAATCCTTGAAAAAAAATTCAGAAGGCCCCTATTAACAATTATACCTACATTTCACAGTAAAATGGCATAATCAATAAGCTGTTAAAAGTTTTAAATAAAAGAATAAATAATATGGCATACCCAGAATATTTTACAACCAAATCTGATCATTTAACAATACTCCTTTGATCTATACATCAGTATTGATCATGAAAATAAATGAAATAGAATGACCAGAAGATAAATACAGACTGAAATGTTTTAGTGTTTCCTTACACTGTTGATTAGTGGAGAAATGGTCCTTACATTAGTGGTCAGTAGAAAATAGCCGCATACATTAGTGGTCAGTAGAAAATACCCGCATACATTAGTGGTCAGTAGAAAATACCCGCATACATTAGTGGTCAGTAGAAAATACCCGCATACATTAGTGGTCAGTAGAAAATAGCCGCATACATTAGTGGTCAGTAGAAAATACCCGCATACATTAGTGGTCAGTAGAAAATAGCCGCATACATTAGTGGTCAGTAGAAAATACCCGCATTCATTCGTGGTCAGTAGAAAATACCCACATACATTAGTGGTCGGTAGAAAATACCCGCATACATTAGTGGTCGGTAGAAAATACCCGCATACATTAGTGGTCAGTAGAAAATACCCGCATACATTAGTGGTCAGTAGAAAATACCCGCATACATTAGTGGTCAGTAGAAAATACCCGCATACATTATTGGTCAGTAGAAAATACCCGCATACATTAGTGGTCAGTAGAAAATACCCGCATACATTAGTGGTAGAGAGGTCTTAGCCCACATTTGTGACAATGTTTCATGGTAAACTTTTTTTATTAATCAACAATCAACCCCTAAACTCAAACTGCCCCCCCCCCCCACTATCTTAATTAAAGTGTGCTTCTCCTGTAACGTCCACATTTCCAACAGTGATAGGCCCCACCCACATTTCCAACAGTGACAAGCCCAGTCCACATTTCCAACAGTGATAGGCCCTACCCACATTTCCAACATTGACAAGCCCAGTCCACATTTCCAACAGTAATAGGCCCCACCCACATTTTCAACAGTGACAAGCCCAGTCCACATTTCCAACAGAGATAGCCCCCACCCACATTTCCAACAGTGACAAGGCCAATCCACATTTCCAACAGTAATAGCCCCCACCCACATTTCCAACAGTGACAAGCCCAATCCACATTTCCAACAGTAATAGGTTCCACCCACATTTCCAACAGTGACAAGCCCAGTCCACATTTACAACAGTAATAGGCTCCACCCACATTTCCAACAGTGACAAGCCCAGTCCACATTTCCAACAGTGATAGGCCCCACCCACATTTCCAACAGTGACAAGCCCAGTCCACATTTCCAACAGTGATAGGCCCCACCCACATTTCCAACAGTGACAAGCCCATTCCACATTTCCAACAGAGATAAGCCCCACCCACATTTTTAACAGTGAAAAGCCCAGTCCACATTTCCAACAGAGATAAGCCCCACCCACATTTTCAACAGTGACAAGCCCAGTCCACATTTCCAACAGAGATAGCCCCCACTCACATTTCCAACAGTGACAGGCCCAGTCCACATTTTCAACAGAGATAAGCCCCACCCACATTTTCAACAGTGAAAAGTCCAGTCCACATTTCCAACAGAGATAAGCCCCACCCACATTTTCAACAGTGACAAGCCCAGTCCACATTTCCAACAGAGATAGCCCCCACCCACATTTCCAACAGTGACAAGGCCAATCCACATTTCCAACAGTGATAGGCCCCAAACACATTTCCAACAGTGACAAGCCCAGTCCACATTTCCAACAGTAATAGGCCCCACCCACAATTTCAACAGTGACAAGCATGGTCCACATTTCCAACAGTGATAGCCCTCACCCACATTTCCAATAGTGACAGACCCCGCCCACATTTCCAAAAGTGACGGATCCTGCCCACATTTCTAAGGCTTCATGTACACACAGTCTACAAACAGTTGTTTGCATTTTCCTGCGGTCAAAACGTTCCTATCCTGAGCAACCAGCCTGCACGGCCACCGAAGACCCGATCAAATTCGGCTCTGATCGGGTCTCCAAGCAAAAACCCGGAAGTGATGTCATGACATAATTTCCGGGTACTCTGCGCCAGATTTAAAAAAATGACAGCATTCAAAACAGCCAAACCTGGCGTTTTGAATGCTTTTACGTGCAGAGGAGGGGTTTGGGGTCTTTTAGACCCCCAGATCCCTTCACAAGAGTACCTGTTAAGAAAAATAAGTATCAGTATCGATATCGGCAACGAAAAACCGATATAGGTCGATCACTAGCCCTGCCCTCATTTCCATTTGTGCCCCGCCCAAAACGTACATGAACTTCTTTGGGACATATTCTTGCATTTTTTTTACCCCTATGAATTTCAATGAGAGTCCTTGAAAAATGCCTAAAATGTGTTTAAGGCATGTCATGAGCTTTTTTGTGTTCCCTGCCACTCCCAGTAATTAAAGGACTTTCTCAGCATTTCTTCAAAATCACCCAAAAACACTCATGCTCAAATGTGAATAGGCAAGAACCAGACAATTGTGACAATAGATGGACAACAAACAGACAATCATTGTAATAGAGGGGTCAACAAATGGGCAATCATATACAGGACATGAGCAACAACCAGACAATAAATACAATATCAGGGCAACAATTGGGCAATTGTTCATATATGACTTTAGCAGGCAGATCTTTCCACTGAACCCTCAGGAAAGAGGAAGTGAAACGCGTGTGTCAGTAGAACAGAAAACCAATGAAAATTGCCAAATCCATGCCATGTATATAACGGACCTGGAGAGCTGAAGGTTCCAGCAACCGAAGAAGTATTTGGCCTCATGCACATGGAGGCTTATCATGAGGACCTATACCCACCTATCCAGCATCCTCTTCATTTGAGGGTCATCAAAAATCTAAAGCTGGCCATACATAGATCAAAATTATTTTCAGATGGGACTGGCTGAGATTTCATCTATCTATGGGCAAGCCTATTGGACCTAAGTCAATCCATCGATCCATTCATTGGGTACAACCAGCCTGTCTGATTTTTTACATGATGACTGCTGCCGGTGTTCTATCAGAATGCCTCTACCCATCAGATTGTGTAATGGAAGTGACTTTCAGACCATAAAACACTTACTGCGCATGCGCGATGCGTTCCACCATGCGTTCCAAACACTTCATGATCTGACGGGTTGCGGTATTCTGATAGAACACCCATGCTGCTATCTTACTACACCCAGCTACGTCTTGAATTTCTGAGTAATTTTAGCAATAAAATGAGCGTATATAAATAAATATAGTATATTGACATCTGTGATGCTGTTTTGAGGTTACATTTTCAAAGCAGTGAAGGTGGGGGAGGCCATGTTGGTACACCCTGCACGAGGGATCGATCGATTCTCGGTGGGGCCAATTATCGGAGGCCGATATTCACTTTTTTTTAAGTATCCATATTAGCCACAAACTTGCCGATATGGTTGATATTGCTTCAAGCGGTTGTACCTGAGTGATGCCTGCAGCTACAGACATCATCCCGGTGCCTTTTTTTAGAGCGGACAGTTGGCTTTCTTGTAATAACAACCAATGCGGCTAAGCAGCTACTCGGCTGTTATTACAAGCTGGCATCGGGAGGCTCGAGCAACCAGCTGGCACGTACGCTCGCTGGCCGAAAACCCAAACAAAATCAGAATCAGCTTTGATTGGGTCTTCGATGTAGTAACCCAGGAAGGGATATCATGACATCACTTCCGGTTACTGGAGCCTTAATCGCTTGCCGACCGTCCGCTGCATATATACTGCGGCAGGCTGGCTCGGCTGCGCGAATTGCCGTACGGCGATCCGCGGGAGCAATCCTGGGGGCACGCGCGCACCCCCATTAGACAGCAGGGAAGCTGATTCACGTGGCCGGCGGCCGCGATTGCCTCCGGGCACCAGCGATCGCTCCCCGTGGAGAAAGAGCAGCGGTCTCTCTTCTATTTAGGATCACAGGTCTCTGTGTTGATTCCACAAGCCCATTCCCCTCACAGTTAGGAAATACCCCCTTGGCTCACACTTAACCCTTTGATCGCCCCTGAGTTAACCCCTTCCCTGTCAGTGTCATTATTATAGTAACAGTGCATATTTTTAGCACTGATTACTGTAGTAATGTCACTGGTCCCCCCAATAATGTCAGTTAGGTGTCCGATCTGTCCGCTGCAATGTCACAGTCTCGCTAAAAGTCGCTGATCGCTGCCATTACTAGTATAAAAAAAATAAATAAAAATGACATAAATCTTTCCCATTGTTTGTAGACGTGATAACGTTTGCGCAAACCAATCAAAATACGCTTATTGGGATTTTGTTTTACCAGCATATGTAGCAGAATACATATTGGCCTAAAAGGATGAAAAAAATTAGATGTTTCATTTATTTTATTGGGAATGTTATATAGCAGAAAGTGAAAAATATTGTTTTTTTTTTTTGTTTTTTTCAGAATTGTCACTCTTTTAGTTTAGCACACAAAAAAAAAAATCACACAGGGGATTAAATATCACCAAAAGAAAGCTCTATTTGTGGGGAAAAAAAAGGACATACATTTTATTTTGGTAAAGTGTCCTACGACAGCTCAATTGTCCATTAAAATAACGCAGTGCTGAATGTCAAAAAATGGCCTGGTCATTAAGGGGGCAAATCCTTCCGGTTCAGAAGTGGTAAAGGTACCAAATTCAAAAAAATGACAGTATACAAAACAGCCAAACTTGGCTTTTTTAATGCTTTTAAGTGCAGAGGAGGGGGTTGGGGTCTTACAGACTCCAGATCCCTCCATAAAGAGTTCCTGTCACTGCCTATTACTGTCACAAGGGATGTTTACATTCCTTGTAATAGCAATAAAAGTGATCAAAAGGAAAAAATTAAAAGGGACAGTATAAAAAACAAAAGAAAAAATTAAAAAAGGACAATGTAAAAAACAAACAAACAAAAAAAAAAATAAAAAAGGACAGTGTAAAAAACAAACAAAAAAAAAATTAAAAAAGGACAGTGTAAAAAAACACAAAAAAAAAAACCAATAATTAACCACTTGCCTACCGGGCACTTTCACCCCCTTCCTATCCAGGCCAATTTTCAGCTTTCAGTGCTCTCACGCTTTGAATGACAATTGCTACACTGTACCCATATGAAATTTTTTTCACACAAATAGAGCTTTCTTTTGGTGGTATTTAATCATCTCTGGGTTTTTTATTTCTTACAAAGAAAAAAGAAAGTTTTTCTTATTTTCTGCGAGTAAATTTTGAAAATAAATAAATTTTTCTCCTTCACTGATGTGCGCTGATGAGGCGGCACTGATGGGCACTGATAGGCTGCACTAATGGGCACTGATGAGGTGGCACTTATGGGCACTGATGAGGTGGCACTGATGAGGAGGTACTAATATGCGGCACTGATGAGCACTGATAGGCGGCACTGATGAGCACTGATAGGCGGCACTGATGAGCACTGATAGGTGGCACTGCTGGGCACTGAGAGGTGGCACTGCTGGGCACTGAGAGGCGGCACTGACGGGCGGCACTGATGGGCACTGAGAGGCAGCACTGCTGGACACTGATGGGTGGCACTGATGGACACTGACGGGTGGCACTGATGGGCGGCACTGATGAGCACTGATGGGCAGCACCATCAGTGCCCACACTCAGTGCCCATAGTGCTGCCAGTCAGTGCTTATCAGTGCCTAGATGACCAGGCATTGATGGGCACTGACTGGCATTGATGGGCACTGACCGGGCACTGTGGGCACTGATGGTGGGCACTTAGTGTATTTTATTTACCTTGTGTAATCAGGGCAATGGTGATCAGTGCCCTGATTACATTCTTCTGTGTCCCCGGCGGCTGATCGGCTCTGCTCCTTCCTCACACTGCAGTCTCTGTGTGAGGAAGGAGAGCTGGCAATGAGAGATGATCTCATATGTTTACATATGAGATCATCTCTCATTGCATGGGCCGATCTTGTGGTAAATGGCCGCTGTGATTGGCCATTTACCACGATCTGTGATTGGCTGTGTCCAAGGGACACGGCCAACACAGATTTTCCCCTATGCGCGCTCGCGGGAGCGCGCGGGGAGCCTGTCTCTTGGAGGCCGTATAAAGACGGCCTCCCGGAAATTCGAGTTCGCGCTGCAGCCGTACTTCGACTATAGCCACGGATCGGAAGAAGTTAAAATAGGACAGTGTAAAAAACAAAAAAAAAAAATTAATTAAAAGGACAGTGTAAAAAAAAAAAAAAAAAAATTAATTAAAAGGACAGTGTAAAAAAACAAAACAAAAAAATTAATTAAAAGGACAGTGTAAAAAAAAAAAAAAAAAAAATTAATTAAAAGGACAGTGTAAAAAAAAAAAATTAAAATTAATTAAAAGGACAGTGTAAAAAAAAAAAAAAAAAAAATTAATTAAAAGGACAGTGTAAAAAAACAAAACAAAAAAATTAATTAAAAGGACAGTGTAAAAAAACAAAACAAAAAAATTAATTAAAAGGACGGTGTAAAAAACAAAAAAAAAAAATGAATTAAAAGGACAGTGTAAAAAAACAAAGCAAAAAAAACTTTAAAATGTGCAGAATATCGGCACCTAATATTGGCTATCGGTCTGAAGGGTGTTCAGAAAATCAGAATCGGCCCTGAAAAAACAATATAGTTTGATCCCTACCCTGCACTGCTCATCGCTAACACTTTATGGTTTCAAAATGAAATATCCAAACAGCATCACAGATATCAATATATTATATTTATTTATATACGATCACTTTATTGCTAAAATTACTCTGAAATGAAAGATGATGCTGGGTGTAGTAAGATGTCGGCATGGCTGTTCTATCAGATTACCGCTACCCGTCATTGCGTATGCGCAGTAAGTGTTTTTGGGTCTGAACGTCACTTCTATTGCACAATCTGATAGGTAGCGGCTTTCTGATAGAACACCGGCAGTAATCATTGTGTTCTGCAGGCAAGGAAGTCTCCCTGCGCCCCCTTCTGGCAGATCACAGTAGCGTGCAGGAGGCATTCCCCCATCCCCATTAATATTGATTGTGTTGATGGGGTAATAAAGCAATTTTCTTTCTTTCCGCCTCTTGTGAAAGGAAAGAAAATCAAATAATTTATGGGCTGCTTAAATTCAGCATTCTAAAGACCCTCTGCAACCTGGCTGTTTTCCCTTGTCAGTCTTCCACCCAAATAACAGATTATATTAAAGCGATTTCAGAGATTAGACCGGCATAATCAGCAATGGATCCTTCTTGATAAATGAAAGGGAGTGTACGAAGGCAATGTATGGAAAGACATGGAGGGAAAAAAAGAGGATTAATGGCTTAAATCCTTTGTTACAGAAGATGTCGGTGAAGTATTGGTCAGCATGCAGAACCAGTGCAATTGTATATATTGTTTTTATTGTATTTATTTATTACTTTATTTTATTAGAGGTCTTTGTACTTTATTCATTAATTTATGTTAACATTATCTTTTAATTATTTCTTTGATTTATTTTTCAGTTTTTCTTTTTTTCTTTTTTTTAAATACACTATATTGTCAAAAGTATTAGGACACCTTTACACACACATGAACTATAATGGCATCCCAGCCTTAGTCCATGGGGTTCAATATTGAGTTGGCCCACCCTTTGCAGCTATAACAGCTTCAACTCTTCTGTGGGACTATGGGAATGTTTGACCATTCTTCCGGAAGTGAATTTGTGAGGTCAGGCACTGATGTTGGACAAAAAGGCCTGGCTTGCAGTCTCCGCTATAATTCTTCCCATTGGTGTTCAGGTTAAAGTCAGGACTTTGTGCAGGCCAGTTAAGTTCCTCTACCTCAAACTCGCTCATCCATGTCTTTATGGACCTTGCTTTGTGCGCTGATCCCAATCATTTGGTGGAGGGGGATTATGGTGTGGGGTTGTTTTTCAGGGGTTGGGCTTGGCCCATTAGTTCCAGTGAAGGGAACTCTTAAGGTGTCAGCATACTGAGACATTTTGGACAATTTCATGTTCCCAACTTTGTGGGAACAGTTTGGGGATGGCCCCTTCCTGTTACATAGTTACATAGTTAGTGAGGTTGAAAAAAGACACAAGTCCATCCAGTTCAACCTATGATGTGTGTGTGTGTTTGCTTTTAACCGTACATTGTAAACCCCTGTATGTTGTGGTCTTTAAGGTGCCCATCTAATAGTTTTTTGAAACTATCGATGCTCCCTGCTGATATGACTGCTTGTGGAAGAGAATTCCACATCCTTACCGCTCTTACAGTGAAGAACCCCTTACGTATTTTAAGGTTAAACAATTTTTCCTCTAGTTTTAGTGAGTGGCCACGTGTCTTATTGTATTCCCTTTCTCTGAATAGTTTGTTCCTTATGCTAGGGTCATCACCAGTACAGTATTTGTACATTGATATCATATCCCCCCTCAATCGTCTCTTCTCCAGAGAGAATAGGTTCAGTGCTTGTAGTCTTTCCTCATAGCTGATGCCCTCCATTCCCCTAATTATTTTTGTTGCCCTTCTCTGGACTCTCTCCAGTTCCAGCACATCCAGCACATCCTTCCTGAGGACCGGTGCCCAGAACTGGACGGAATACTCCAGATGTGGCCGGACCAGCATGACTCCGCACCAGTGCACAAAGCAAGGTCCATAAAGACATGGATGAGCGAGTTTGGGGTGACGCGATAACTTTTAGACCCCGTTCACATAGGGGCGGCGCTACTTGCTGGGGCGACATGCACGGACTTCATATCATTGAAGTCTATACAGGTCGCCTCCAAGTCGCCGCAAAGTAGTACAGGACCCTTTTTCTAAGTCGGAGCGACTTGTGTCGCTCCTATTAGAACGGGTCCTGTGCTAATCTATGGCAGGCGACCCACCGCGACTCTTCAGGCGACCAAGTCGCCTGACAAGTCGCGCTAGTGTGAACCGGGTCTTACACAAACCAATCAAAATATGCACCAAAAATATGTAGCAAATGTAGAAGAAATGGCTGCACTCCAGGCGTGATCAAAATCCACACTCCACACCTGGAGTGCAGCCATTTCTTCTACATTTGATTATCCACGGAGGCGTGCCGAGGCGTGCACCGGTGTGTCATTAGGCTTCTGGAATCACCTAGAGCAGTGAGTTCTCTTCCTTTCTGTAAGAAATATGTAGCAGACAACAAATTGGCCTAAAATGTTTAAAAAAAAATAGATTTTTACTTTTTTTTTTTTTTTGGGGGGGGGGGGGGAATGTTATATAGCAGAATGTGAAAAATATTGTTTTTTTTTTTCAGAATTGTTGCTCTTTTTCTGTTTATAGCACAAAAAATAAAAACCGCAGAGGTGATCAAAAACCACCAAAAGAAACTCTATTTGTGGGAAAAAAAATAGACATCAATATTATTTGGGTACATCGTCGCACGACTGCGCAATTGTCCGTTAAAATAACGTAGTGCCGAATTGCAAAATAACGCCTGGTCATTAAGGGGGAAAATCTTCCGGTACAGAAGTGATTAAAGTAAATCTGTCCAAAGCTTGGGCAACTCATACTGAGCCTATACTGAAAAGATCCGGAAGGGAAGCCCCACACTGATTGATCTGCTTGTGCTTGGAATAAACCTGGAAGTGCTCCATCCTGAAGCAGTAAAGGCTTTTAATGTGTTATTTCCAGTTTCCTGAATCTTCGATTTTTACTGTTGCACAAAAAGGCAACAATGTATGCATTTCTCCTTTGTATTTAGTTTTATTGATGTTATTCAGTTGGTATTTCAGAGGTTTCAGTACATTTCCCTGCCTTCCACACTTGGTGGACCTGTCGGAAAGTCAGATGCTTTTGGATACGGGTCCATTCGTTATTAAACTCCATGACCATGGTCAATATTACTAAAGATGTTTGGATAGCATTATTAAAGCGGAGATCCACCCAAAAGTGGAACTTCCACTCATTTGCTTCCTCCCCCCTCCGGTGCCACATTTGGCACCTTTTGGGGGGGGGTACCTGTTTTTGACAGGTACCCTTCCCCACTTCCAGAAGACGGCGCCGCGGCGCTGTCCCTCGGACGTTTGGCCTCCTCCTCCTTCCCCCGCTGCTGAGCCAATCTGAATGTGCAGCGCACTTCACGCATGCGCAGTAGGGACCCGCTCCCATGAAACCGCAAGGCTTCACTGCCGGGTTCCCTCACCGGCAATGGCGGCGGCAGCACCCAACAGCCGATGTAAACATTGGCTGCGGTGCTGACATCGCTGGACTCCAGGACAGATAAGTGTCCTAATATTAAAAGTCAGCAGCTACAATATGTGTACAGTATGGTACACAGTATAGCTGCAGACTTTCAATTTTTGGAGGGGGAGGCGGAACTCCGCTTTAAATTATTAACCGCTTGCCGACATGTACGGCAGCAAGGCGGCTCTGCTGCACTGGATCACATACTGAACACGTACACCACGGTATTATACACATTACACATTACATACCCCCCCCCCCAAAACAACTCTATTTGTGGGGAAAAAAAGACAACAATCTAATTTAGTTACAGTGTTGCACGACCGCGCAATTGTCAGTTAACCACTTCTGGAGCGGGCCTTTTTTCTGACACTTGATGCCCACAAGGTAAAATCCGTTTTTTTGCTATAAAATTACTTAGAACCCCCAAACATTATTTTTTTTTTTTAGCAGAGACCCTAGTGAATAAAATGGAGATTGTTGCAATATTTTTTATCACACCGTATTGGCGCAGTGGTCTTACAAACGCAATTTTTTGGGGAGAAAAGTTATTTTTTGAATTAAAAAATAAGAAAACAGTAAAGTTAGCCCAATTTTTTTCTATAATGTGAAAGATAGTGTTACGACGAGTAAATAGATACCCAACATGTCATGCTTCAAAATTGCGCACGCTCGCGGAATGGCGACAAACATTCGTACTTAAAGATCCCCTAGGCGACATTTTAAAAATGTCTGCAGGTTACCAGTTTAGAGTTACAGAGGAGGTCTGGGGCGCAAATTATTGCTCTCGCTCTAACGATTGTGGTGGTACCTCACATGTGTGGTTTGAACAATGTTTACATATGTGGGCGCAACTTGCGTATGCGTTCGCTTCTGCGCGCGAGCTAACGGGGACAGGGCGCTTTAATTTTTTTTTTCCTATTTATTTTATCTTTTTTTTTTTTTTACACTGTTTTTTAAAAAAATAAAATAATTCGATCACTTTTATTCCTATTACAAGGAATGTAAACATCCCTTTTAATAGAAATAAGCATGACAGGTCCTCTTTAATGTGAGATCTGGGGTCAGAAAGACCTCACATCTCACATCTACACTAAAAAGAGAGAGAAAAAAAAAGAAAAAAGTCATTTTTTTTCATCTTGAAAAAAGAAAATGGACTCTTTAAATCGGTTGCTAGGAAGTGACGTGTGATGTCGCTTTGGTCCTCCAAGGCCATAGAGTGTAGTGGGGGCCATCTTGCCCTCACTCGACTTCCTGCCTAAGGGGACAGCGGACTGGATCAATTTCCCCACTACCGGCGGGTCCGGTAAGCGTGGAAAACGACCGGGAAGCGGGCAACGCTGTTTTTTTCTGCATTTTTAATTAATTAATGCATTTGGCTGTCAGTGGGGAGGACTGCTGACAGCTGATCAGTCATTGGTTGTTAAAGCGGTAATAAACCCCCCTTGGTGATTTTTACCTACAGGTATGCCTAAATTAAGGTGCACCGGTTAGGAGATATTCACCCTTCATGCAGCTAGTGACCTCATACCGTGCCGAAACTTCACAGCTTCGTGCCAGAACCGAGGGCTCCCGCACCCATGCGTGGGAGTGCCGTCATCGCAGCTTTGGCCAATCCCAAAGCCAGAGCGTGCGAACCCAAAAGAAAGACCGGGGGAACATGTCAGCTCTCTCAGCAGTGACAGTACAGTGCTAGAGGGCTTCGTTCCAAGGTGAATATTACATAATGTGCTAGTATGCAATGCATACTAGCACATTATGCCATTGCCTTGCAGGTTGTTGTTTTTTTCGACAGCATCCGCGATTTACAACCCTTTTAAGGACGCGACCGCCAGCTTCCTGGCCTGCTACATTAACAACCAGCTATTCTTCACACAGAATTCAAATCGATCGATCATTTTTCGACCAATCTGAATTCAAATTGTTCTAAAAATTCGTAATTCGTTAGAAAATTATTAAAAAAACTAAACAAAATTCCAAAACAAATCAACTAAAGGAAATTAGTAACATGACGTATCCAAAACGAAACACATTTTTCCATTCTGCAGAATTCTACTTCACAATTATATTAATGTAGGAATGAATATTTCTATCATTGTGTGACCCCCAGATGTGACTGTCTTTTAATCACTTAAGCCCCGGAAGATTTTACCCCCTTCCTGACCAGGCCCTATTTTGCGATCCGGCACTGCGTGAATTTAACGGACAATTGTGCGGTCGTGCGACGCTGTACCTAAACGAATTTGACGTCCTTTTTTTCCCACAAACAGAGCTTTCTTTTGGTGGTATTTGATCACCTGTGCGATTTTTTGATCATGCGCTATAAACAAAAAAAGTGCGACAATTTTGCAAAAATAACAATATTTTTCACATTTTTTTATATGAAATTCCGCCCAAAAAAAATGTAAAAATCTAAATTTTTTAACATTTTAGGCCAATTTGTTTTCTGCTACCTATGTTTGGTAAAAAATCGCAATAAGCGTATTTTGATTGGTTTGCGCAAAAGTTATTGCGTTTACTAACTACGGGAAAGATTTTTGTCATTTTTGTTGTTTTTTTTTTTTAACGAGTAATGGCGGCGATCTGCAATTTTTTTGGGGGGACTGCGACATTGCGGCGGACAGATCGGACCCTTGACTGACATTTTTGACACTTTTGGGGGTACCAGTGACATTACTACAGTAATCAGTGCTATACATATGCACTGTTACTGTAAAAATGACACTGGCAGTGAAGGGGATAACTTTTTTGGAGAGGGAGGGGTTAAGTGTGTCCCTAGGGGCGTGTTTCTAACTGTGCAGGGATGTGGCTGTGTGTGTAACAGCAGAGATCAACGGTCCTACATAGCAGAACCGTATGATCAGTGCTGTTACACCAGGGAGAATGACAGGCGGCTTTGTTTACATTAACCGCCTGCCTTTCTCCCTCCGTAACTGACGATCGCGAGTGACCGGCGGACATCGGGTCTGCTGGTCACTCGCACGGAGGTCGCCCCCTATAGGCTCACAGGCTAGTGACGTAGCTGTACGTCGCTTTGCCTGCACGGGGCTGTCGTCGGCAAGTGGTTAAAATACATTTAATCCCTCGTTTCCACTGAGCGGTACGGTTCAGTTCGGTACGGTTCAGTTCGGTACGGTTCAGTTCGGTACGGTTCGGAAAGGTACACCTTGATCAGGCTTGCGTTTCCACCGCAAACAGTACCTCAGCTCAACAGTACCTCAACAGTGTAGCTCCACCCTGTTGGTACGGTACTAATGTGCTTGGTACCCCAATAAAAGGGTCCCAAAAAAGTGGGTAAGGTTCGGAATTAGGGTACCATTCACAACTTTTGACAATGGAAACTGAAAAAATTATGTACAGTACCGAACCGAACCAAACTTTGGATTAACTTTCACAAATACTTTAACTCTTACCCCGACACTGAGTTCCATCTTCACTCACTTCTCTCCCTGGATTGCAGGCACAACTTCCGCTGGACACCATCCATTCCCCCTCTCCTCCGCAGTGTAGACTGAGTTTTGTAGTCCCCAAAGGGTGAGCGCCAACAACACAACTGCCTAAGGCTTCAGCCAGTGATGCCCCTCCTTCTCCACGAGATGGCGTCTCATGGAAGGATGCCAGGCTGCGCACCGTGGCTGGGCACTTGTGAAAGAAAACTTTGACTCCAGCCATAGAGAGGCAGGCCCCAGAATCCACAAAGGCCAAGTAAAATCCATTTTTACGGAGCGGCCCAAAATCTAAATTCCTCTCATCCATCCGTGGACCTTGGCCTCCCTTGCCTGGGTCCCTACTGAAGCTTTTGCCAGCTCCTATGGTATCCACTTTTGTCCAGGCCTCCTCTGTCCACTCCCAGTCCTCAGCTTCCATGGCAGCGTCAGCTTGTCGATAAAAAAGTGTGAACGTTTCCCGGCAGGCCAGGTGACGTCTTCCTGGTGGTGGTCGTAGACTGGCACAGTCTCGTATTGAGAAACGGAGTGTGACGTGGACACGCTGGGCACCACGGGCAGCGATGTAGCCGGTGCGGAGCCAGTTGCTCTGGTTGGAACGTTGAGCGTATGAATTGCAAACTTCGTATGTTCGTAAGAGGCGCCGTTGGCCATCTAGGACACTAACTTCATCCCACTGAGAAGAACAACCAAAGAAGAGTTAATGTTTTAGTAACAGGCATCCATTTACTGCAATTTAAACTTAGCATAGATTTCCTAAAAGAGTTGGAACCCCTAATGAATGACTACCTTTCCCTGTTGGAGCATGTGATCGTCTCCAGGGTAATAATACTCTAGTACTTGGGCCTGAGCAACCAATCACTAGTTTGACTTTTAGGCATAGTGAAGCAACAAAAAGTGGCATGAGAGCACAGGGAAGGAGAATAAAGGTGGTTAAGGGGAAAGGGATTGGTGGTTTTCTAGAGATTCTTTCGCTTGAAAGCCCCTTGAAAGTGACACTGCATTGGCAACAGCCAGCCAAAAAAACACCAATTACTTCTACATATAGCAGAAAGTTCCTCCCACACCCCACCATGTGTTCTGGACTCATCTGTTCCTCCTGGGGTCCAGGTCCCCCATGGTGGATGTCAGGATGGAGCAGGAGATCAATGAGCATCTATTCGACAATCTCCTTTGTGTAGCATGTGTATCACCCTCCCAGATACTGTAGGTTTCTAGATAAATTTAGTTTAGCTCCTCTGTAATTAGTGGGGCAGGGGTTGATTGTTCTAAACTGCTCAGTGTTTCACAGGCTACTGGTCTGATTGCTTCCCCCTCCTATCTAGAAGATTCTAGATTTACAGTTGGAAGAAGAATAATGGGAAATCCAGCCAATCCCTGGGGAGGTATGTCCAGAAGGTGGCTGGAGAGCATAAAAATAGTCTGAAGCCTAGGGTAGAGATTTTTTTTTCTTGGATTCTGTGTTTAGCCCTGCCAGAGGAGTCCCATGGCTGAGGGGCTCTGCCCCTGTGGGCAGTTTGCTGGAGACGCTGCTTGGAGGTTATTGAGGTCCCAGCCCTTGCCTAGGCTGGGGGGGCCTATTCTCTAAAGTCTGAGATCTTTTTTTTATGGTCTGAAGAATCTCACTGGAGGATACAAGGTGGAGCCTGGAGGGAAGAGAGTCCAGTGGTTTGTGGTATCGCAACTCTGTCCCACTCACCGACCAGTGCTAGGTGGATATCAGATCAGAACATTAAGGGGTATGAGAGATGATTACGGCCACGTGCCTACGCAGGTTTAATTGAATGGACTATTGTCTTTATTCAATCTCAACTACTATATAACTATGTAGAAGGTGGAAACTGATGATCCTGTGGTATTGTGAGTACTGACCTATGTCCTGTGCCCTAGAGTACTGTTCTGCAAAGAAGGATGTCCTTAGGCATTCTTCTAGCAAGTAGTGACTTTATGTAGGTCCTCTGCTAGTATAGTAAGAAGAGTAGTGTCCCCAGTTATTTCAGTCCTTTCAGGGTATCTGATGCCTTCTTCCATACCCATCCCAAGTAAAGAAACACAAAAAGACACCCCTAGACTGTGTTTTTGAGCTAGTGATAAAGAAGAAAACACCATGTATCTGGCTGTATGAGTACTAAGTTGGAAAAATGGGACCATCAAAGCCAGCAGCTCCTTTAGGGGTACGCTACATATGAACCTGGAAGTGCACTTTGGATGAGCACTTTCGGGTTCAGAGCTGTCAAACTCCGACTGCTCTGGCCTAGGAAGAAGCTGATTGATCATCATTTATTGAGTGCAGAGGTGACATTAGGGGTCCCTATCTTCTTAAAGAGGACCTATTTCCTGCAGTATGCCATAGGGAGGCTTGTTAGCCCCTTTGTGATAGCTATAAGGGTAAAAAATAAATAAATCTGTAAAAAAAAGGAAAATGTAATAAAATCAGATATAACATTTTTTAAAAGCGCCCCCCTCCTATGTACAGACACATGCACCAGCTGCATACGCATGCAAAATTGATGATTCTGCTACACCTATTAGAGCAATAGAGCACAGAGAGCAATCATTTTAGGGCCATCATTCACTGTCAACTCTAAATTGATAATCTGTAAGGCTCGGTTTCCACTAGTACGACTTGCTGTGCGACTTGACACATGTCAAGTCGCACAGCAAGTCAAAAGCCATTGATTTCAATTCGGCCCATTTCCACTGCCGCGACTTGAGTTGCGGCGACTTCAATAGTAGTTCGTGCACTACTTTTGAGCCGGCTTCAGTGCGACTTCCCTCTATAATGAGGGACAAGTCTCACTGAAAGCCGCAAACAACTTTAGCTACGAAGTCGCGCTGGAAGTAGCACGACTTCGTAGCCGCGGTAGTGGAAACCGAGCCTAAAGAACTTTATAACGTTGGATGGATAGTTCAGTACTCATCCGTTTCACATTTGCACACAATTTTCAGGCTTGACATACGTTTGTATTTGACATCTTATTACTCGCCTCATCTTTTAATATTTTACTAAAAAAAATTATATTATATTTTGTGGGTACTAAATTTAATTAGGATTTTTTTTTTAACTAAAAAATATAGATTTGATAAACAGAAACGCAAAGATCCTGTGATATAAATAATTGATGATTGCGGCAATACCTCACGTGTGTGATTTAAACACCGTTTACATTTGTGGGAGTGGCTTACGTATGCGTTTTCTTTGGTGGGCGAGCACGGCAGGATGGGGGCGGCTCGCTTGTGCATAATCACGTAGATCTACGTGATTATGTGCACGCGGATTCGGCGCCGCGCACACGCTGCTGGGGCCGCGCTCCCGCTGTGATTAGACAAAGCTGGAGGCAGACTGCGGGAGGAGCGGGCCCGATCGCCACCGGCCTCCTGCGATCTTCAGCAAAACTGGCAGGAGAGCCGTCTGGAATGTAAACAATGTAAGACGGCTCTCCTGTCAGAGAGGCAGGGAAAGATCATGTGATTCAGCTAAGCTCAATCACCCATCTCTCTGTGCCTCTGTTCAATCCACCCCCCCCCCCCCACAGTTAGAAAGAACATATAGGGAACACATTTAACCCCTTGATCACCCCCAGTGTTAACCCCTTCCCTGCCAGTGTCATTTATACAGTAACAGTGCATATTATTTATAACTTTTTTATGTCACTGGTCCCCAAAAAGTGTCACTTATTGTCAAATTTGTCTGCCCCAATGTCGCAGTCCCGATAAAAATCGCTGATCAACGCCCTTACTAATAAAAAAAATAAAAAAAGTCCATGAATCTATCCCGTAGTTTGTAAATGCTATAACTTTTGCGCAAACCAATTATTATATGCTTTTTGGGATTTTTTTCCCAAAAAATATGTAGCAGAATACAAATTTGCCTAAACTGATAAAAAAATGTAATTTTTAATTTTTTTTTGGGGAATGTTTTATAGCAGAAAGTAGAAAATATTGTTTTTTTTTTTTTTTTCAAAATTTACGCAGAGGTGATCAAATACCACCAAAAGAAAGCTCTATTTGTGGGAAAAAAAGGACATCAATCGTATTTGGGTACAGCGCCTCACGACCACGCAATTGTCAGTTAAAGTAAGGCAGTGCCGAATCGCAAAAGTGGGTCATTAAGGGAGTAAAACATTTTTTTTTTTTGTTTTACCATTTTTTTTATTTTATTTGTTTATTTTTTCACTGTCCCTTAAAGAAAAAAAAAACCCCTTCTTTGCACTTAAAATTATTCAAAACCCCAAAATCTGCATTTTTGAATACTGTTGTTTTTTTTTTTTTAAATTGGCGCCATTGACAGCCGAGTAAACTACATTGCTACTACATCGGAGACCCCATTAAAGCCGCATCCGGCTTTGTTCAGGACTCCAGCCAGTCGGTGTCTGGTGGGACGGGGGACCCAGGCGGAGCAGCGGGAGGGAGGGGTAGGGGAGTCCCCTCCCGCTCCCTGTGATAACTGCCGAGCGGCTGCTGAGTCACATTGGATGTTAACACTAGAAAGCCGACCGCTTGCTTTAAAAAATGGTACCGGGGTGACACCTCTAGCTGTCGGCATCACCCCAGTACAACCACTTCCTCAAACCGACGTACAGGTACATTGGTTTACAGGAAGTGGGTAAAATCAATTTTTTTGAAATATAATTGTCACTTACCCCTCCTTCAGGGTAGGTCGTCCAGCCAATCTCTGAGGTCTCGTAGGTTGTGTCAAGTAAAATTTCTGAGGAAAAAAAAACAGAATCATTTTACCACTATCACCGGTAATAATCGTTGGATTTGAAATAAAGGATTCCCTGGCATATGGTCATCTGGTAACACTTAGTCGAATTTCGAAAGAATTTTCTTTTGAAAATCTTATTTAAGAATTTTCGTTCAAATTTTGCACCATTAGTGGGCCACAGCAACAACCGAGTTTTGTGTGGTCATCGAATTTGAGTGATTGGGCATGTTTGAAATTTTTTGAAAAATTAACGATTTTCTAATCGATGATGGGAGAATTGTGCGAGAAGTATAATTTAAAAAAAAATGCACATGAGTGCAAGAAAAAATAATTTAAAAAACTAGGGTGGATAAAAATCAAGGTTTAAAAAAAAAAAAAAAATCAGATTTTTTTTTATTTAAATCACATTTTTTAGATTTTTATAAAATAAATTTTAATAAAATGCTTGTTGGAGTAAAAAATCTATCTAAAGATAGTTTTCTATTTAGAATACATTATTTAATTTAGTTTATTCAGCATTAAATGGAGCTTAGTTGTGTAACATGAGGCTGTATATTCTGCAATATTTACATTTTTGGTAAACTCATTCAATGAATCCAAGCTCTGCAAGCTGAGATAACATGCCCTGCATTGATGCATTCACACAATTTCACAGTAACCATGAGATAAAACAAAATTCCTTTATCCTGTTGTTTTGCAAATCTATGTACACTACAAACTGTATAATTGAATTGGTTCTCATATCGCTGTTTTACTAACCTGACCGCTTATTATTCTAAATAGGAAACCTTCATTTTGTTTGCAAATATTAAAGATTGTAATTACTAGCCATAATAAGTCCTTCCATTTAAAGAGCACCGGTCATTTCAGATCCATCATGACTGCGCCTGTTAGCGGGCATCCACTCACCTACTGCCGCCACATCCCTCACCTTGTTGTGCCGCTGCTGCATCACCAGCCCTCCCATTAAAATGAATGGGACTGTCGTGAGTCAACAGCGGGTCAGAGGAGGAGCCGGTGCGGGACAGAGATGACAGTTGCTCTTTAAAAATGTATGATTTAAATTTAGTTGATTTAAATCAAACCTTTTTACTAATGATTTAAATCATGATTTGAACTGTGATTTAAATTGACTTGATTTAAATCAAATCCACCCTGAACGAACATTATAGTAATATATATATATATATATATATATATATATATATATATATATATATATATATATATATATATATATATATACATATACACACACACACACACACTGTTGGTGACAACAGTGGACCACACCTGCCTGATAAGCATTGAAACAGACAGTAGTCTGCATCAGAAGCCCATTTGACGGGTGACAACACAGGAGCACAATTGGGAGACAAGAACAGAAAGTTGTCACCCTATTACAGGAAGTGGCTTAAATAGGACCATCATGGTAGGACCACCAGGGATTTTTTCTTAATGGAAGGAAATAGAGAAATTGCCCACATGAAGACAAAATCTTTTTTCTTTTTCTTTTTTAGATCCAAACTTTTTTTGCAATACAGACTATATATGATATAATAATGTGGTTTATACTGGAAATTGTATTTATTTATTTATTTCTTTATATTAGTAATGGTAGCGATTAGTGGCTTATAGCAGGACTGTAATATTGTGGCAGACAATTGGACACTAACTGACACTTTTGACACTTTGTGGGAACCAGTGACACTAATACAGTAATCAGTGCTTAAAATATAATCAGTGCTTAAAATATGCATTGTCACTGTACTAATGACACTGGCTGGGAAGGTGTTAATCAGCTAGGACAATCAAAGTGTTAAATGTGTGCCTAGCCAGTGTTTGTGTACACGTGTGCTGCTTTCACTAAGGGAAGTGATGAATTGTATTCCCTGGCCTGCTTTGCAGAGAATGAAAATCTATCACTTCCTCGCTGACAGAAACAGAGCTCTGTGCTATGTGCTCTGTGCTATGTACTTTGTGCTATGTGCTCTGTGCTATGTGCTATGTGCTCTGTGCTATGTGCTCTGTGCTATGTACTTTGTGCTATGTGCTCTGTGCTATGTGCTCTGTGCTATGTACTTTGTGCTATGTGCTCTGTGCTATGTACTCTGTGCTATGTGCTCTGTGCTATGTACTTTGTGCTATGTGCTATGTGCTATGTGCTCTGTGCTATGTGTTATGTACTTTGTGCTCTGTGCTCTGTGCTATGTGCTCTGTGCTATGTACTTTGTGCTATGTGCTCTGTGCTATGTACTCTGTGCTATGTGCTCTGTGCTATGTACTTTGTGCTATGTGCTCTGTGCTATGTACTTTGTGCTATGTGCTATGTGCTCTGTGCTATGTGTTATGTACTTTGTGCTATGTGCTCTGTGCTATGTGCTCTGTGCTATGTACTTTGTGCTCTGTGCTCTGTGCTATGTACTCTGTGCTATGTGCTCTGTGTTATGTACTTTGTGCTATGTGCTCTGTGCTCTGTACTTTGTGCTATGTGCTATGTGCTATGTGCTATGTGCTATGTGCTATGTGCTATGTGCTCTGTGCTATGTGTTATGTACTTTGTGCTATGTGCTCTGTGCTCTGTGCTATGTACTTTGTGCTATGTGCTCTGTGCTATGTACTTTGTGCTATGTGCTCTGTGCTATGTACTCTGTGCTATGTGCTCTGTGCTATGTACTTTGTGCTATGTGCTCTGTGCTATGTACTCTGTGCTATGTGCTCTGTGCTATGTACTTTGTGCTATGTGCTCTGTGCTATGTACTTTGTGCTATGTGCTATGTGCTATGTGCTCTGTGCTATGTACTCTGTGCTCTGTGCTATGTACTTTGTGCTATGTGCTCTGTGCTATGTACTCTGTGCTATGTGCTCTGTGCTATGTACTTTGTGCTATGTGCTCTGTGCTATGTACTTTGTGCTATGTGCTATGTGCTCTGTGCTCTGTGCTATGTGTTATGTACTTTGTGCTATGTGCTCTGTGCTCTGTGCTATGTGCTCTGTGCTATGTGCTCTGTGTTATGTACTTTGTGCTATGTGCTCTGTGCTCTGTACTTTGTGCTATGTGCTATGTGCTCTGTGCTATGTGTTATGTACTTTGTGCTATGTGCTCTGTGCTCTGTGCTATGTACTTTGTGCTATGTGCTCTGTGCTATGTACTTTGTGCTATGTGCTCTGTGCTATGTACTCTGTGCTATGTACTCTGTGCTATGTGCTCTGTGCTATGTACTTTGTGCTATGTGCTCTGTGCTCTGTGCTCTGTGCTATGTGTACATAGGAAGAGCTGTGTTCTGTGTCTCTCCTTGCTGATCAGTTGGTGCTGCTGGACATCTATCGGTCAGTACCTGCTGATCAGCGTGTGCTGTGTCCAATCACAGCACAGCCATGGCGCCAGCACCGCCCATGCGCCCCCCCTAACCAGAAGTTCTGGATCACGCTGTCGCCCTGCCACAGTAAAGGTACGTGGAGCGGTCTGCAAGTGGTTAAAGCATGGGGAAATGTAAACTGTATTTTTGTTTTGAATGGAGTGAGAAATAGTTAGAACCCCTGTCAGATCTTTATTAGGGTCCTTTCACACGGGCGATCCGATCCGCCTGTCAGTTTTTCAGGCGGACCAGATCGGATGCTCCTTGCATCCCTATGGGGCAGCGGATATCAGCGGTGACATGTCCACTGACACCCGCTGCTCTCCTATCCTGTCCGTGAAATCCGGACGGATGGGAACCCTATTCTCCATCCGTCCAGCGGATCGGATCAGATCGGATGAGAACGGACAGGCGGTCCATTCTCATCCGATCTCCCCATAGAGGTCAGCGGGGATCTGACAGCTCCGTCTCCGCACACAGAGCGGAGACAGAGCTGTCATCCACCTGCTCAGCGGGGATCGGCGGATCGATCCCCCACTGAGCAGAGAACGGACCGCACCCCGTGAAAGGACCCTTACTGTCTGTCATTCATCCTCCCTATATGTCCTAGCGACTGTTGTCACTGAGACAGCATGGGATATAGTGACTGCAGGCTCCTGGGTTTAGTAACACTTTATGCCCCAGTTCACATCGGGGCGATTTGACATGCGACTTGCGATGTCAAATAACATGCCAAGTTGCAGCCTATTGCCTGCAATGGCACCGTCCACATTAGTGAGCCACCGACTTTGCGGCGCCGCACCGATTTCCAAAAGTAGTTCCTACTTTTGGTGACTTCAGGGGCGATTTCAATAGACATCTGTGCATGAACCCGCACAGATGTCCTTCAAATCGCCTCCGAACTCACAATAAAAAGCGGATTTGAAAGCATGCAAGTTCAGCTGAACACGATTTCAAACCTGCCTCCAATGTGAATGATCCTTTGTTGCATCTTAGTGCTGCTGATCTCCTGCAGCCACTTTGCAGACAGTTCCTTTCTACATGCACTACGCTGATAGCTGTATGACACTGCTCAGGGTGGTTTTCCTGATGGTGACAACAGCAGACCATTCCTGCATAAACTGTGTTGAAACTGCCACTTGTAGTTTCTATTGAGAGTCCATGTGACAGGGTGACAACGCAGGAGGACAATTGGGAGGCGGGTGCGTAGCGTTGTCACCGTATAACAGGAAGTGCCAGAACAAGGCAGGGAATTATTTTAATGAAAGCTGCGAATTAAAAAAGATTGAACTTTTATAAAATGTCATTAACATGTTAAATCTGGTATGAGATTGTAGTGATCGGGTTTACACGACTTTCCTAATATGATATAATTGATATTTCCTATGGGCGCCCGCCGTCCTTCATTCCATTCTTTTTCCTTTTTGATTTCCCTTTCGTGCTAAGTTCTGCATTTGCTAATCTGCTGGAGTGGAAAGTAGGTCATAATTCTATAGCAGCTGAGTCCAGCCTGGTCCGTCCTCTATATGGTGTGACTGACGGCTGCTGCTGTGCGTTGTCTGGGATGTCTGACGTAAACGCGGTGGCGCTCCCCAGCGACGGATTCTTGCATGGAAGATCATGTTGGTGAAATGTTTTCCATATCTCACTTCTCATAGCTCCTGGGGGAAACCAGGACACAGCCTTCTACGTGTCTGCCCAGGAGACGGTGTGCTTGTTAATATGACATTAAGCCGAACAATGCAACAGTGGGAGGGAGACTGGGGAAGGGGGGAGCTATGGTGGCTATCGTACACTGCAGATGGTACTACAACTCCCAGCCAGCAATACATGCAGGAACCAGCAAGCCCAGGATGTCATGTGACCTTTTTATGGACTACCTCGTTAGGTGTTAATAAAGAATCAAAGGCAAAACCTTTTTTCTTTGATTTGGCATAGAGAGAGGGCGCGTTCACACCAGGTCCAACGTGGGAATGCACATTTTTCTGCAACGCACAAAAATGCGCTTCCTTCTGCAGACGCACGCAGGTGCCATTAATTCCTATTACAGTATATACTCGAGTATAAGCCGACCCGAATATAAGCCGAAGCACCTAATTTTACCTAAAAAACTGGGAAAACGTATTGAGTATAAGCCTAGGGTGGGAAATGCAGCAGCTACTGGACCCAACTGGACCCAACTGGACCACTACGAGGCCCAATACAGTGGCTGCGGACATGGTACAGGCATGGTACAGGAGATGGTACAGGCATGGTACAGGAGATGGTACAGGCATGGCACAGGAGATGGTACAGGCATGGCACAGGAGATGGTACAGGCATGGCACAGGAGATGGTACAGGAGATGGTACAGGCATGGTACCGGAGATGGTACAGGCATGGCACAGGAGATGGTACAGGCATGGTACAGGAGATGGTACAGGCATGGTACAGGAGATGGTACAGGAGATGGTACAGGCATGGCACAGGAGATGGTACAGGAGATGGTACAGGCATGGCACAGGAGATGGTACAGGAGATGGTACAGGCGATGGTACAGAAGATGGTACAGGCATGGCACAGAAGATGGTACAGGCATTGCACAGGAGATGGTACAGGCATGGCACAGGAGATGGTACAGGAGATGCTTCAGGCATGGTACAGGCATGGCACAGAAGATGGTACAGGCATGGCACAGGAGATGGTACAGGCATGGCACAGGAGATGGTACAGGAGATGCAGTGCTGAGGGCATGGTACAGGAGAATATCTTGTACCATGTCCGCAGCACTGCATCTCCTGAGGAGACTTGCTTATCTTTCGGTGAGGCGCCTTACATTTAGAAATGGCGCCGCCCGGCGCCAACACGTCACTGCGCATGCGCCGTCTGCCCGGGAATAGCCGAACATGTACGGGCTTTCCCGAATGGCGGTGGCGCATGAGCACTGCACCGGAGAACAGGTAAGTGAGACTGTGACTCGAGTATAAGCCGAGGGGGGCTTTTTCAGCATAAAAAAACATGCTAAAAAAGTCGGCTTATACTCGAGTATATACGGTATCTAATTCCTATTATCATTCCCATGCCTTTGACAAACACATGTGCGTTCATGGCCATCAAAACCAAGAACTGACATAGTGCGATTTTAAAAAATCATGCCTGGACTACCTTTTTATGCGTTTGACATTAGCAAAAAAAAAAAAAATTAAAATACACACCAGTGTTAATTTTGGCAGCAAATTTTGATTTAGTTTTAGTCCTAGTCTTTTGACTAGGACTAGGCTTTAATTGCATTTTAGTCATCTGCAATTGGTTTACATTTAGTCGTATTCAGCCGTCTAAAATCTAATGGGTTGAGTTAAATTAAAATGCATTATTTAAGCTTTTCTCTACAATTTCCAAACTCATTATATATTACTGGAGTAAAAAAAACATGTAATATTAGGTTACTATTTATGGTATTAGGGTTTGAACAAATTTACAGCCAACCGCTCTGGGTGGTCTGTAATGCACACAGTGCTCTCATTGGTGGTCTAAGGAGGCCTGTAATGCATACAGTGCTCTGGACATGGACAGCCTCTGGACAGACTGAGGAGGCCTGTAATGCATTGTATGCAGTGCTCTGGACGGACTGAGGAGGCATGTAATGCACAGTGCTCTGGGACAGTGGTCTGAGAGGGCTGTAATGCTGCACAGTGCTCTGGATGGTGGTCTGAGGGGAGGCCTGTAATACACGGTGCTCAGGGACGGTGGTCTGAGAGGCCTGTAATGCTGCAAAGTGCTTTGGATGGTGGTCTAAAGGGAGGCCTGTAATGCTGCACAGTGCTCTAGATGGTGGTCTGAGGAGGCCTGTAATGCAGTGCTCTGGACAGTGGTCTGAGGGAGGCCTGTAATGCTACACAGTGCTCCGGACGTTGGTCTGAGAGGCCTGTATTGCAGCAAAATGCTTTGAACGGTGGTCTGAGGGAGGCCTGTAATACTGCACAGTGCTCTGGACGGTGGTCTGAGGCTGTAATGCACAGTGCTCTGGATGGTGGTCTGAAGGAGGCCTGTAATGCTGCACAGTCCTCTGTATGGTGGTCTGAGGAGGCCTGTAATGCTGCACAGTCCTCTGTATGGTGGTCTGAGGAGGCCTGTAATGCTGCACAGTCCTCTGTATGGTGGTCTGAGGAGGCCTGTAATGCTGCAGAGTGCTCTGTATGGTGGTCTGAGGAGGCCTGTAATGCACAGTGCTCTAGACGGTGGCCTGAGGGAGGCCTATAATGCTGCACAGTGCTCTGGATAGTGGTCTGAGAAGGCCTATAATGCTGCACAGTGATCTGGATGGTGGTCTGAGAAGGCCTATAATGCTGCACAGTGCTCTGGATGGTGGTCTGAGAAGGCCTATAATGCTGCACATTGCTCTGGATGGTGGTCTGAGGAGGCCTGTAATGCTTGCACAGTGCTCTTGATGGTGGTCTGAGGAGGCCTGTAATGCACAGTGCTCTGGACGGTGGTCTGAGAGAGACCTGTTATGCTGCCCAGTGCTCTGGCTGGTGGTCTGGGGGGAGGCCTGTAATGCAAACAGTGCTCTGGGACGGTGGTCTGAGTGGAGGCTTGTAATATACAGTGCTCTGGTATGTTGGTCTGAGAGGCCTGTAAAGCCGCACAGTGATGGATGGTGGTCTGAGAGGAGGCCTGTAATGTACACACAGTGTCCTGCTATGGACGGTCCTGAGTCGGGACTCTCGACGGGAGGTCTGTAACTCACAGTGCTGCTCTAGATGATAGTCTGAGGAGGCCTGTAATGCTGTACAGTACTAAGTGCTAAATAGTAAGCACACTGGGGACTCGCTTGCTTGCTGGGAGCGGAAGCACTCACTGGCTCTGCACTGGCTGAGCTCCGTGGAAACCGGCAGTTCACGGGGATAAACGTCCCTCCCCCACATTTTCGTTTCATTTTCAAAAAAAAAATGGAATTGATTTTTGTCAGTGGACAAAAATGCGGTGTACTTTTCGTTTTTGTTACTGTAAATAAATTTTGACGCAAATGTTTTCATTGATGAAATTAACTGCTAAAAAAATGGGAAGATTGGTGATGGCGCTACCTATAAGATAAATGAAACCATATATAGTGCCCCTAGTGACGTGAAAGGGGGTATATTGGTTGGGTGACCCACAAATAGTGCAATGTCATAAATAAAAATAAATGAAATATAAATGAAAATGTGGGAACAAATATTTATTCAAATAAACCAATGAATACAGGAAATAAAGTGAACTGATAACGTGACAGAAAACCCACAACCACAAGTATGTGAATGGATTATGAATAAACTGATAAATGTGCCACATACATGTGTATAAATATTGGTGAAAAAATGTGGATGGGTGAAATTCCACGAGTGGCCACTGGGTGGCGTAAAATGTTCGTACAACCTGTATGCTGGTATATGGGGAGATTCCTCTTCGTAATGGGCGAGCAGTCAAAGGTCAGCGGCGGATTCCTTAAGTGCTCACATGGAAAGAAGAATGCCCCATGGTGAATAAATGAATCATACAGTCATACAATAGCGGCATAGTAAACTCACTCGTTCAGAAGATCAGAGTCAGAAGAATCGTGCGCGCCGGGATGCTTCCGCGTTCCACGGCCGACAACCGGAAGTGACGTTTGACGTCGGAGACTCCGCCCTACGCGTTTCGTCACAATGACGTCAACTGGAGCGGCCTCATCCACATTTTTTTCACCAATATTTATACACATGTATGTGGCACATTTATCAGTTTATTCATAATCCATTCACATACTTGTGGTTGTGGGTTTTCTGTCACGTTATCAGTTCACTTTATTTCCTGTATTCATTGGTTTATTTGAATAAATATTTGTTCCCACATTTTCATTTATATTTCATTTATTTTTATTTACGACATTGCACTATTTGTGGGTCACCCAACCAATATACCCCCTTTCACGTCACTAGGGGCACTATATATGGTTTCATTTATCTTATAGGTAGCGCCATCACCAATCTTCACATTTTTTTAGCACTTTTCACCTTACACCTAAGGTTTGATTGGGGCAGTTTACACCTCTAATCTGTGATCATCCTCCCAACATATATTTAAGTCCGTAGCGCTGGTCATATTCTCTTCATTACTATTGATGAAATTAACACTGATGAACATGCTTGGACACACTTCATGGTATGAATGAGGAGGGTTATACCATTGGTCAGGTTGTTTTTTCCATCTGTGTCCCATTGCGGAGAGTTCCCATCATTTCCTCTCCCATAAACACAACAGGAGAGAAGAGAGAGGAAATCCCTGGTTTCCACCAGGTCACCAGAACGGTGTTCTCATTGGAAGATTTCCCCTCCTTTCCTATTCTGGTGACAACCAAAATAGAGAGGGTAAATCTCCTGGTATCACAAACTGCAATAAAAACCTGAAAAAAAAAAAAAAATTCCCTCTGTTATACTTTAACCACTTGACCTCTGGAGGATTTACCCCCCTTCATGACTAGGCCATTTTTTGCGATACGGCACTGCAATAATTTAACTGACTGATAATTTTACTATAAATGTGACGACCTTTTTTCCCCACAAATAGAGCTTTCTTTTGGTGGTATTTGATCACCAACTTCGTTTTTTTTTTTTTTTTTTTTTTTTGGCACTATAAACAATAAAAAGGCCAATTTTGAAGAAAAAAAAAAAAAGAAAAACATTTTTTTACTTTCTGCTATAATACACATCCAATAAAAAAAAATTAAAAAAATCAAATTTCTTCATAAATTTAGGCCAATATGTATTCTTTTGGGAACACGCAGGAACAACCCCCTTCTTTTAAGAGACTAATGAACTTTTATTTTGATTTTCACTTCAACTGCCTAGATAATCACACCACAAATTATTATAATTCATTAAATACTATTTTCAATGCACAGTTTTATGCCATTTGCATTTTGATATATATTGCACACATCTTTTTTGCACTTTGGAAGCACGTTTGCACTTTCAATCTAAGCACGTAGGCACTTTGTAAAAATGACGGTTTATATATATTAATATTTGATACATTGAGATAAGGGTAGTAGCACCTCACTATAACACATATACAATATGTATCCTGCTACATATTTTTGATAAAGAAAATCCCAATAAGCGTTTATTGATTGGTTTGCGCAAAAGTTATCGCGTCTACAAACTATGTGCTATATACTGGAATTTGTATTTATTTATTTTTGTATACTAGTAATAGCGGTGATCAGTGGCTTATAGCGAGCCTGCGATATTGTGGCAGACAATCGGACACTAACTGACACTTTTGACACTTTGTGGTAACCAGTGAAACTAATACAGTGATCAGTGCTAAAAATATGCACTGTCACTGTACTAATGACACTGGCTGCAAAAGGGGTTTGACAGTTAGGACAATCAAAGTGTTAAATGTGTGCCTAGCCGGTGTTTGTGTACACAGTGTGCTGCTTTCACTAAGGGAAGTGAGGAACATTATTCCCTACTTTGCAGGGAATGAAAATCTATCACTACCCCACTGACAGAAACAGAGCTCTGCCCTGTTTACTGTATATAGGAAGAGCTGTGTTCTGTGTCTCTCCTTGCTAATCAGTTGGTGCTGTTGGACATCCATTGGTCAGTACCTGCTGATAGCTTGTGCTGTGTCCAATCACAGCACAGCCATAATGCCGGCAACGCCCATCTGCACCCCCCCCCCCCACCCGGAAGTGCTGGGTCACGCTGCCGCCCTGCCACAGTAAAGATATGTAGGGTGGTCTGCAAGTGGTTAAAGCATGAGGAAATGTAAACTGTATTTTTGTTTTGGATGGAGTGAGAAAGAGCTAGAACCCCTGTCAGATCTTTATTGCTGTCTGTCATTCATCCTCCCTATATGTCCTAGTGACTGTTGTCACTGAGACAGCATGGGGTTGATATTAACCACTTGCTGACCAGCCGCCACAGGTATATGGCAGCAGGTTGGCAGGTTCCCGTGAATTGCTGTACCTGTAATCCGTAACCCCCCCCTGGGACGGACGGATGGGCGGCAGACAAATACACCCCCCCCCAGCAGGATGGACAGGTGGCCAGCAGATAAATACACCACCCCACCCCCCCTAGCGGGACGGACGGTAGGCCGGCTGGCAAATACATCACCCCAGCGGGACAGATGGATGGCCGGCAGACAAATACACCACACCTCCCCCCCCAGCAGGACGAACGGATGAACGGTAGGCAAATCCACAACCCCCCCCCCCCAGTGGGACGTACGGATGGCCGGCAGACAAATACACCACCCCCCCAGTGGGATGGATGTATGGCCGGCTGGCAAATACACCACCCCCCCAGCGGGACTGACGGCTGACCGGCTGACAGTCAGCATTCTTACCTCCTCCGGCCGTGCGTCTCCTCCCTCTACCTGGCCATTGGCCAGTAATCTTTTCAGCCAATCAGGAAAGGGGTCTCATGACCCGCTCCCTGATTGGCTGGGAGGAAAATCAGTGTGATAATAGCGAATATTCATTCGCTATTGTCATACAAGTGGGTGGGCTCAGAGCGCAGTGCTCTGCGTCCCGAGCCCACCCTTTTTTAAAGCCTATTAGAGCCTCTGGCTCTAATCAGGTGCTTCCAAAAAAAAAAAAAACCCCTATTGGAATCCATGCGTCCGGCACCCTGCATGTAGATTAGGGGGCCGGAAGCATGGATGGGGGGACAGCAGCCCTGAGCCCCCACTGGTCTGCACACATTTGCAAATACATGTAAAAGCTACAGAGCCCCATCAAGGCACCCCAATTTCTGTAGTCCTCACTATAACTTCTAGGAGTCTCCACAGTGGAAGTATATGCATTTTAACCACTTCAGCCCCAGAAGGTTTTACTCTCTTAGACCCTGTTCACACCTGAGCGTATTTCAGCTCGTAAAACGCTCATCTCTGAAGTCTCATGGCGCCCAACAAGCAAAATCCCATTCATTTCAACTGCCCCCTGTTCAAATATGAGAGTTTTGTCACCTGAAGCAAAACGCCTGAGGATCCTTTCACACGGGCGGTCCGTATGTCCGTTTTTCCGTTTGCCCGTTTGCGTATGTAAAACGGACATAATGCATGTCAATGGGATTGCGGATGTCAGCAGATGACCATTCCCTGACATCCGATTTGCGTCCTTTCAGTTCAGTTCCATTTTTTGGAACGGAACAGAACCCTATTTTTCCTCCGTTTAAAAAACGTAACAGACGCAAAAACGGATGTCAGCGGTGTCATCCGCTGACATCCACAATCCCATCGACATACATTATGTCCGTATATCATCCGCAAACGGATGGGAGGAAAAATGGACAAACGTAACGGACACTCCAAAAGTGCATCCGTATCTGTTTAAAAAAAAAAAAAAAAGAAAAGGTCATTGAGCAGAGGAAAAAACGAACCGTGTGAAAGGACCCTAAAGCTCAAAAAGTTATTTTTTGGCAGATTACAAGAGTTTTCGTTAGAGGTCGATGCTTGCCTCCAAACACCTGCAAAAAAATGCCTGAAAAAAGCTCAAAGAAATGCCTGAAAAACGATATGCTCAGGTGTGAATGGAGCCTGTCTGCTCAATCTCATCAACCCAGACAGAAGGATCACCGACACCAGAAAAAATTGCTCAAAGCTTGACTTATATGCCAGAGGTCCTGCCGCCATTTTGAACTCAGTTTGGTGGCATACTATGTCATTTTATGTGCCTCGTATTTTTTATACTTTATATGGACTGATTGCACCGTCAGTTGTAGAGTCTAAACACCATTCCCTGATGTTCATGGTTTGCTGGTGTTTTTAACCACTTTACCACCGGAGGATTTTCCTGCTTTACGTCCAGGCCACTTTTTACAACTTGGCACTGCGCAACTTTAACTGACAATTGCGTGGTCATGCAATGCTGTACCCAAACTAAATTTGCGTCCTTTTTTTCCCACAAACAGAGCTTCCTTTTGGTGGTATTTGATCACCTGTGCGATTTTCATTTTTTACAATATTAATAAAAAAAGAGCGAAAATTTTGCGACAAAATTGACATTTTCTACTTTGACAGTTAAAAAATATCCAATATATTCAATTTTTGTCATATATTTAGGCCAAAATGTATTTAGCTACATGGCTTTGACAAAAAAATCCTCAATGAGTATATTTTTAACCGCTTTAAGACCGGAAGATTTTACCCCATTCCTGACCAGGCTATATTTTGCGATTCGGCACTGTGTTACTTTAACGGACAATTTCGTGGTCGTGCGACGCTGTACCCAAATTCAGTTTATGTGCTTTTTTCCCCACAAATAGAGCTTTCTTTTGGTAGTATTTGATCACCTGTGCGATTTTTAATTTTTGAAAAAAAAAGAGCGACAATTTTGAAAAAAAAAAAAAACAATATTTTTTACATTCTGATATATAACATTCCCAAAAAAAATTTAAAAATCAACATTTTTTAACATTTTAGGCCAATTTGTTTTCTGCTACATATTTTTGGTAAAAAAAATCATAATAAGCGTATTTTGATTGGTTTGCGCAAAAGTTATTGCGTTTACTAACTACAGGAAAGATTTGTCATTTTTATTGTTTATTTTTTTTTTAACTAGTAATGGCGGCGATCTGCGATTTTTTTTTTTGCGGGACTGCGACATTGCAGCGGACAGATCGGACCCCTAACTGACATTTTTGACACTTTTGGGGGTACCAGTGACATTACTACAGTAATCAGTGCTATAAATATGCACTGATACTGTAATAATGACACTTGCAGGGAAGGGGTTAACAGTATAGGTGATCAAGGAGTTAAATGTATGCCTCATGCTTACTGACGTGTGTGTGTGTGTGTGTGGGGGGGGGGGTTCTGTGACACAGATAGAGATCGCAGGTTCAGCTATGCTGAATCCTGTGATCTCCTGTCTGTCACTGAGAAGATCCGCCTGCTTTGTTTACATAAGCAGGCAGGTCTTCTCACTCTTTCCCCGACGATCAGGGAAGAGAGGCTATCGCTGCCTCTCCTCCTCTGGCCTGACTCCCACTGTGTCTAAACACAGCGGGAGCGTGCCGCCGAAATCACTAGTAGTCCAGCGACGAAGGTCTATGTCGCTGGACCCAGGGTAGCCGCACTGCCGCCGTAGGATTACTGTGAACAGTCATCAAGTTGTTAAGCCAAGAAAGCCAAACCCAAAAACGTATGAAAAAAACGCAAATGCAGCACAAAAAGTGCACGTGAAGTAGACAGCAAGTGCATGTCAAACTCCCTTCAATCACACTTCAAATACATGTAAACATGCCGTCATAAAACGTGCAGTTATGTGTGGTTCCTGGTGTGAATGGGCACTTAAGGCTTGACATTTGTGTTATCTATTTGCTTAAAAACAGCCTCATGCTTTATATTTTACCAAAAACACAGAAAATTTACTATCAAATACCGTCATTTTCATTTTCTGATGGACTCCATGGCAGCATACGCTCGGGTAGCCCCGCTCTCACCCCTACCCCACAGGACCCTACTCCCATAAATTTTCAGTCTGAGCCAGAGGCCGCATTCCGTAACTAGCCTACTCATGACTCTGGGAGGGAACCCTTGTTGCCATGGAGTCCATCAGGAAAGGAAAATTACGGTAAGTATTTCATAGTAAATTTTCAGTTTTCCTGACAGACTTCCATGGCAGCATGCATTTGGGAACTAATTAGCCCAAAAAACAAGAGTGGAATGTCAGAAAAGTATGGTTTCAATCATAGCCAACAAACCCTATGGATAGATATTGACAGCATTAGGAAGTTAGCTACACCTGACAAAGAACCAGTACAGCTTTAATGGAAGACATCTCGTCCTCCTATAACTATTCATTGCGCCCTATCACAGGGAGCCCACAAAGCCTACACACTTCTGGATGAGTTTGTGGTGACTCATGGCCGTACGGCGCCCCTGTTGCCCATGACGCCCTGTGCGGCCGCACAGCTCGCACACCCCAAAGGCCGGCCCTGGTGACTGCTTCCATAGGAACCAAGCCCTAAGCTTTATAAGCCTAATGACTAGCTGGAATGACCAACCCAGCAAAACTTCTGGATGACATCTCCGTCCCGCTGATTATGCTAGAAAGAGTGACAAATATGTCCTAATATTCTGAGCAAAACAGTAGCATAAGAGCATGCTCGAAAAATCCCAATATCCATGGCATGGAACCAGTTATTCGTGGTGGTCCTGCATATGGGAGAAACAAATCCTTTGTTCTCATAGAATGCGGAAGCCACCTCAGATTGCCGCCCAGTATGGATCTAAACACTACCTGTACTGGGCAGCAAGCCACAAGGATCCCTCTTGGCACAAGGCCCAGATCCCAACAATCTCCTGACTGAGGAAGAGGACCCATAGAATGGCTGCCTTCACGACTAAGACTTTACTCAAAACTGAACTGAAAGATTCCACCTGGAGCAGCAAGCTGTCAATGGGCCTTAAGTGTCCTGATTCTGACCAAGCTTACTGCTGAGGATGTAGCCCTAGAGATTTTGACATCATGGCTCAATCCTTACTCCAACTTGACTGGAGGGGATTCCATCTGGAGCTGTAAGTCACTAAGGATCCTTCTTAGCCTAAAGCTGTGATCTTGGCAAACTTTGTGCCTGAAGAGATAGCCCTTAGAGTGCATGTTTTCATAGCTCAGTCTTTACCCAGGCTGGACTGAAAAAAGATTTCATTTGGAGCCAGCAAGGAAGCCCAGAACAAGAAGTAAACACTGCCTAGAGAGACTTGGTCTCCTTCGAGTCTCAGATGCAACCCCGCATCAAAGTATTGGATGTGTAAGGGGGATAGTTTACCTAGGAGACATTGGATATGAAAGAGACTGCAGAGATCTGCCCTCTAAGAGAGCTTTAGGATCAGTTGAAGTCCAGAATGCACCTGACCAGCGGACTGAAGCAAAGAAAATAAAGCAGTCCAAACTGAGCAAGCTCTATTCAAATCCTTTGTAGGATTTATAAATATTAGCTTAGAGAAACAACAGCCAAGCCTGATTAGTCTCTTCCTGCCAGGATGAGAAAGTGGAAGAGCTGAAGAAAGGTGGAATATTGCTCTTTATGACAGAAGATCTCATCCGAGAGAAAGAACTTCAATCTGATACCCCGGTATCAAGGGAAGGAACCAATGCCTGTTTGGCCAATAGGGAATTACTACAAACATTGCCACAGTCTTTAGCAACAGACACCTCCAAAAAACTGTATATGGATCGAACTGGAAAGCATATGGTTTGTGAAAACTTTCCTGATCTGACACAGCATTCGCACCCAGGTCTTGACCCAGGCCCCTAGGGAAAAGCTTTCCAGATTGTAACAGTAAGGCGATGGTACCAGATCTAACGCTGAAATCTTGTCCAGAGATAAAGTCCACTTAGAGGGACCTGTATGTAGGAAACCACTTATTATCCCATTGGGCTACAGAATATGATTCTTCCCAAAAATTCCATGTCTATTTAAAAGAGATAAAGAATTCTACTTCACCCAAAGAAACAGAGGTATGTCATAAGACAGCTCTGGAAATTGGAAATAGGCATCCCTCTGAGCAACAATAGTACTCCTCCAAAAATCACATCTGCTAGAATTGCCATCCCTGGAGACTGTAAGAACCACATTGGCTAGCAGAACTTGCTTATTGTTGCTGGAGCAAAGGATTCCTCCTGGCAGAGTCAGAGGCTTGAAGGTGGCTGATTGACCAACATGGCCTGAAGTGCTTGACATGAAGGTCCAACCGTACAAATCCAAAGCTGTATCTTCTTAGCAGAAGAGGAGCAACCAGGTACCCATAAGATACAAATGGGTGGCACAAATATGAAAGGCCAGTAAGTAACCTCTCCCCCAGAAGTGGAGCTTTTTGAAGACTACTTGGTTGAGGACTCTCTCTTCAATTCTTCCTGGACTCCTGGTTGGAACTGCAGAAGCAAACCTGTTTGGAGTTAGATACTGACTTGAACTGCAGACCGCTTTCATTCAGCAGACATGTACTCCTAGGGAAGGAGGCTAGACTAAACACAGCTCTTAGCTGTCAAATGCGGCTAGCCCTTGAAGGCGACTTTTTAGACTCTCACAATGAAGACAAGATAGTCCTATATGTAGAATTATTCCCAGCTATTTTCTATCAAATGAAGCTAGCTTTTGAAGGGGACTGCTAGACTCTCGCAATGTAGACAAGAATATTTTACTTGTAGAACCAACTCCAGCTATTTACCATCAAGATAAAGCTAGCCTTTGAAGGGGCAGAATAAACTCTTGCAATGCAGACCACTTGTCAGAAATATTATTTAGGATAGAATATTCTTCACACCAACTTCCATTGTATTGGAAGAGAGGCAAGTTAAAGCAGGCTCCCAGGCTGCAACTGCAGATAGATATACCCCTTAGGGACAAGTCCAACACAAGGCTATCAACAGAAGAAGCTACATCCCCTGAGGACACATCAAATTCTGATTGAGTATACTGAAGGGCACAGCATCCTCCAATGACAACTCCATGTATACGGCTAAGCTGATGAAGGCTACATCCACCTAACAGGTGACTTATTATGCTGGAAAACCTCTTCCCCATAAACGCCCTAATCTGACATCCTGCAGTGAAGGTAGAAGTGTCCTGGTTGGGGTTTGAACTTCAAAAACCCAGTACTGCAAGGTGCTGACCAATAAGACATTCTGCTGCTCTGTCCTTATATTCAATTTGCACCCCGATTGAAGAATAATCTTCTAGCTTAAACATCATAGGAAAAAAGGCAATGCAGTCCTTTGGAAGTGCTAAATACTTGCATTGCAGATACCTCTGCTATTTTAGGCATCCTAGCAGCCTACAAAAGGAGGTACCAAAAAACCTGCTCAAAGATCTTCCTCAGCTGCATATTCTTTTTAGGAATTGTTTGAAGAGAGGTAAAGCGGAGTTTTGGGCTAAAAAAAATTTTTAAGCTAAAAATACCCCAGGGACAGTCAGGGCTAGTGCATTTAAGCAACGATAGCCTTTGAACTGTCCCCTTTTTCACTTACCTGTAAGAAGAAACACTTACCTTGAAAATATCTTGTCCATCAGGTGTGGGCAGCTGAAGCCGAAGCGTGTCCTCTTCAGTGACGTCGAAGTCCCAGAATGCCCTGCTCGTCACTTCCGGTGCAGGCGCGTCATCCCTGAACAACTTCTGCGCATGGCTAGAAGCTGTTCAGCAGGGAATGATGCGCCTGCACCGAAAGTGACGAATGACTCCGGTGCAGGCGCATTGACTCCTGGGATCGATGACGCTCATCTCCCAGGAGTCAATGCAAGGAGGAAGTGACGTCGAGGGCCACAGAGGGAGGAAGAGGAAGGAAGGTAAGTATATTTTCATTAAAAACAAGGTAAGTGAAACAAAAAAAAATGTAATTATCCAATTCTTTTTCAGGTTCATCTAAGCTAGCGGACGGTGCAAAGATAGTTTTTAGGGTGGAACTCCGCTTTGAATTGGCCAATTGACTGGTCCTGCAAGAAAAATCTTGACATTGTCATAGTAGAGAATCCTTCCACAGGGAGAGGTGTAACAGACTCCTTTAGAGTGTCTTGACTACCCGGGGCAACCTGTTGGTTGCAGTCATCTTACACGCTGGATGCCTAAACAAGGCAGTAAATTTATACAGGGTTTTACCAGCCAAGGCATGAGCAGCAAAGGTCCAGTTTACGGTGTGCATAATAAATGTAGATCTGGAGACGCTTAATAGCAAGTGTCCATTAGACAGCTTATCATACACTAGCTTTAAGATACCCACAGAAGGGCTGACAATCCAGGAACAGTATCAGTAAAGAATACACTACCCCCCTCCAGCTATAACCTGCATAGAGCAGACAAGGCATTGAGGTATAAGGCTGCAGAGGACATCAGAAATAAACAAATCTCAGTAAGTTTAAGGGAGAACTCCAAATTGTTAAGAATTTCCACTCAAGCCATGCAGCAATTTATCAAATAGCCTTCCCAATACAAACTGAAGCAGCCAGAATCTGGAATGGTTGTACAAAATAACAATCAAGCTTCTAGCTTTAGTTTTCAAAGCTTAAAGAAGATCTTTAGTCATTTAAAAAAAAAAAAAAAAAATCGGCAGCTACAAATACTGTAGCTGCTTACTTTTAATAAAGAGAAATTTACCTGTCCAGGGATCCAGCACTGTCCTCACCTGGGCCAGTTCCTCACTGGTCTTTGGGTCCCTGGCGCCACCATGTTTACTGTGGAAAGGTGGCTGTGACTCCCTGTAGCTTAATTTGGCTTCCCACTGCGCAAGCTGTGCTGCACCCTGAATGGTCCTGCAGTCCCCTGGGACCTGCGACCAGGAGGTTGCAGGCAGTGGGGGGGGGGTGGGTTACTTCCGCTGCGATTGCCTAGGTGATCCCACCGGAAGTAGGAGAAGGTACCTGCAAGAAATAGGTACCTGCTCCCTAAAAAAAAAAAAAAAAATTGCCAAAAGTGGAAGAGGGGGGAGGAGGATCAGCGAAATTTCCTTTTTAGGCCCCTTTCACACAGGCGGACCGTTCAGATCCGCCTGTCTGTTTTTTTGGCAGATCTGAACGGTCCCCCCATGCATCCCTATGGGACATCAGATGTCAGCGGAGACATGTCCGCTGACATCCGATCTGATCCAATCCGTCAAATCTGGACGGATGGAAAACCTATTTTCCATCTGTCCAGCGGATCGGATCGGATGGGATTGGATGAGAACGGACCAACGGTCCGTTCCCATCCGATTTCCCCCATAGAGATGCATGAGGAACTGAGAGCTGTGTCTCCGCACACAGCGCGGAGACACAGCTGTCATCCTCCTGCTCAGCGGGGGATCGGCGGATCGATCCCCCGCTGAGATAAACGGAGTTTGTCCGACGGACGGACAGTGTGAAAGGGGCCTTAAGGTGAAGATTCACTTTAACTGAACACGCTGAAGATAGAAACTGATTGCTTATGGGCCATACACACTATAAGATTTTCTGAAGACTTTCCTTTAGATTTACCAAAACCATATAATATGAGGTCAAACCTTAACACTTTCAATTTGTATGCAATCTGGCAGGCCTTTGCACTACATAGAAAAGGTAAATCTGAAGGAAAAAGTGTTCAGAAAATCTTATAGTGTGTATGGCCCTTTACTATGCACAGCTGCTCCCACCTAATAAATTACCCCTTATAACGCTTTGGAAGTTTTAGGAAATCTTCCAGCCGAAAATGTGCAAATGTAAAAAAAAAGGATCTGGCAGCAAAAGGGTTAATGATTTTTTCATAATATAAATTTCGTTAATTGTTTTTATTTTTAATCTAGCCGGGGTTAAAAAAGATGCATCCAACCTATACAGCACAATAAAGTAAAACTCTGACTCTGAACCCATGGGTCTTCTATGTGATTTACAGCAGCAGAGATGTCAGAATAGTGTTATAATAACCAGGTGAGGATCATCAGTCCCATAATATACAGACTCTTTAAATATTTACTTTACGGCTCATTACTATTTAGAGAATCACACCATTGTTGTGGCTGCGAATGTCTGTGTGTACATTCCGAGTGCAAACTGTCACCATCAAGGGGTAGGATCTTAATGTATGGATCACGGCGCAAAATCTTCCCCTCGCTGCATCCATCTAGGGACAGAGCCTTGTACAGCCGTGGCCAAAAGTTTTGAGAATGACACAATTATTTCACAACGTCTGCTGCTTCAGTTTGATGGCAATTCGAATATACTGCAGAATGTTATGAAGAGTGATCAGAATGATAAATTGCAATTACTGTATATACTCAAGTATAAGCCGACCCGAATAAAAGCCGAGGCACCTAATTTTACCTAAAAAAACTGGGAAAACGTATTGACTCAAGTATAAGCCTAGGGTGGGAATTGCAGCAGCTACTGGACCACCATGAGACCCAAAACAGGGGCTGTGGGCATGGTGCAGGAGCTGTGGACATGGTCCACAAGATGCAGGGCTGTGGGCATGGTACAGGAGATGGTACAGGGTATGGTACAGGCATGGCACAGGAGATGGTACCAGCATGGCACAGGAGAGGGTTCCGGCATGGTACAGGAGAGGGTACAGTAGATGGTACAGGCATGGCACAGGAGAGGGTACAGTAGATGGTACAGGCATGGCACAGGAGATGGTACAGGCATGGTACAGGAGATGGTACAGTAGATGGTACAGGCATGGCACAGGAGATAGTACAGGCATGGCACAGGAGAGGGTTCCGGCATGGTACAGGAGATGGTACAGGCATGGCACAGGAGATGGTACCAGCATGGCACAGGAGAGGCATGGTACAGGAGAGGGTACAGTAGATGGTACAGGCATGGCACAGGAGATGGTACAGGCATGGTACAGGAGATGGTACAGTAGATGGTACAGGCATGGCACAGGAGATAGTACAGGCATGGCACAGGAGAGGGTTCCGGCATGGTACAGGGTATGGTACAGGCATGGCACAGGAGATGGTACCAGCATGGCACAGGAGAGGGTTCCGGCATGGTACAGGAGAGGGTACAGTAGATGGTACAGGCATGGCACAGGAGATGGTACAGGCATGGTACAGGAGATGGTACAGTAGATGGTACAGGCATGGCACAGGAGATAGTACAGGCATGGCACAGGAGAGGGTTCCGGCATGGTACAGGAGATGGTACAGTAGATGGTACAGGCATGGCACAGGAGATGGTACAGGCATGGCACAGGAGATTGTTCAGGCATGGCACAGGAGATGGTACAGGTATGGTACAGGAGATGGTAAAGGCATGGTACAGGAGATGGTACAGGCATGGCACAGGAGATGGTACAGGCATGGCACAGGAGATGGTTCAGGCATGGCACAGGAGATGGTTCAGGCATGGCACAGGAGATGGTTCAGGCATGGCACAGGAGATGGTTCAGGCATGGCACAAGAGATGTTACAGGCATGGCACAGAAGATGGTACAGGAGATGGTTCAGGCATGGCACAGGAGATGGTTCAGGCATGGCAAAGGAGATGGTTCAGGCATGGCAAAGGAGATGGTATAGGCATGGTACAGAAGATGGTTCAGGCATGGTACAGGAGATGGTTCAGGCATGGCCCAGGAGATGGTTCAGGCATGGCACAGGAGATGGTACAGGTATGGCACAGGAGATGGTACAGGCATGGCACAGATGGTACAAGAGAATCTCCTGTACCATGCACTGCATCTCCTAGGTCATAATTTTGCCTAAGAACACAGCCATGACGAAAGAATGGTGCAAAAACATTTGAGAATGACACAATTATTTCACAACGTCTGCTGCTTCAGTTTGATGGCAATTCGAATATACTGCAGAATGTTATGAAGAGTGATCAGAATGATAAATTGCAATTACTGTATATACTCAAGTATAAGCCGACCCGAATAAAAGCCGAGGCACCTAATTTTACCTAAAAAAACTGGGAAAACGTATTGACTCAAGTATAAGCCTAGGGTGGGAATTGCAGCAGCTACTGGACCACCATGAGACCCAAAACAGGGGCTGTGGGCATGGTGCAGGAGCTGTGGACATGGTCCACAAGATGCAGGGCTGTGGGCATGGTACAGGAGATGGTACAGGGTATGGTACAGGCATGGCACAGGAGATGGTACCAGCATGGCACAGGAGAGGGTTCCGGCATGGTACAGGAGAGGGTACAGTAGATGGTACAGGCATGGCACAGGAGATGGTACAGGCATGGTACAGGAGATGGTACAGTAGATGGTACAGGCATGGCACAGGAGATAGTACAGGCATGGCACAGGAGAGGGTTCCGGCATGGTACAGGAGATGGTACAGTAGATGGTACAGGCATGGCACAGGAGATGGTACAGGCATGGCACAGGAGATTGTTCAGGCATGGCACAGGAGATGGTACAGGTATGGTACAGGAGATGGTAAAGGTATGGTACAGGAGATGGTACAGGCATGGCACAGGAGATGGTACAGGCATGGCACAGGAGATGGTTCAGGCATGGCACAGGAGATGGTTCAGGCATGGCACAGGAGATGGTTCAGGCATGGCACAGGAGATGGTTCAGGCATGGCACAGGAGATGGTTCAGGCATGGCACAAGAGATGTTACAGGCATGGCACAGAAGATGGTACAGGAGATGGTTCAGGCATGGCACAGGAGATGGTTCAGGCATGGCAAAGGAGATGGTTCAGGCATGGCAAAGGAGATGGTATAGGCATGGTACAGAAGATGGTTCAGGCATGGTACAGGAGATGGTTCAGGCATGGCCCAGGAGATGGTTCAGGCATGGCACAGGAGATGGTACAGGTATGGCACAGGAGATGGTACAGGCATGGCACAGATGGTACAAGAGAATCTCCTGTACCATGCACTGCATCTCCTAGGTCATAATTTTGCCTAAGAACACAGCCATGACGAAAGAATGGTGCAAAAACATCCCCCGCAAGCAATTTCCCCCAACCATCCAAGAACAGTTTGGGAACAATGCCTTTTCCAGCATGATGGAGCACCTTGCCATATGGCCAAAGTGATAACTAAGTGGCTAGGGGATAAAACATCCACATTTTGGGTCCATGGCCAGGAATCTCCCCAAACCTTAACCACTTTCAACCCAAGCCAATTCTCACACTTTGCTTCAACATTAAACTAACACAGTGCCGAATCGTAAAAATTGGCCTGGTCATTAAGGGGGAAAATCTTCCTGTCCAGAAGTGGCTGGGATAAAGTGTGCATGAGCCCTTAGGAGATTTTAGGGGAGGTTCTATCCATTGTGAAAATGCCCTATAGGTATGGAAATAGCTTAAAGCGTAACTCCACTTTTGTTGAGAAAAAAACATTCCCCTCTGGGTGATCTCTGTACATTACAAGGATTATAACAAACTTTGTTGCAGATTCCTTTCTTTTGTTATTCTGAAGAAATCATTGTTTGTTCCTCTGTGCTGAGTGAGTCGAATGGGAGTGGTTTCATAATTATCTATCAGCTGTGGCACTGAGAAAATCTGCTGGGCCTGCATTCCTTTAGACGTGTTCCTATTGGGAGTATCTCAGCATAAATTAATATTTTGTTGCAGGGGATGCCTGAAATCTGACTTGTATCTTAGTGCAGACCTCTGGGAAAATCAGTCAGCCAATCACACAAGCAGGAAATTATGTTTCTGGGGTGTGGTCAGTATACATTTTGTGTACAGACCAGCTCCAGGTCGCCATATTGCATTGCATTTTTCAGCATGCCGTACCCTACACGCTCGTCTGAGAGACTTCTAATGGGGATGCAGGCGGCTTGCTGACCTCACCAATTAAATAAAAAATGACGGCTCAAACCCCGCCTCAGTCTGGACTGTGCAGGACATATACAATATGGCGGCCGCTATGTGTCCTGCACAGTTCAGACTGAGGCAGGGTTTGAGTCGTCATTGTTTATTTAATTTATGAGGTCAGCACGCCACCCGCATCCCCATTAGAAGTCTTCTCAGATGAGCGCGTAGGGTACGGTGTGCTGACGTCACTGCGCTGCCTGGAGGACAGGCTATACGAGAGACGGTCGGCTTCCTTTGAATTTTTAGCGGTTATCATTCATCTACATGTGAGTGCAACCTTTTATGTGTCTATTAAACTGGTTTTGCGTTATTACACTATCGAGCCTATTGTTTTCTTGTATGGTGTCACCGGAGATCTCATCTGAGATCAGTGCCGGGATCAGTTCAATCCCTCCCTTTTTGGCCATCTATGTTTGGGCTCACTGAAGCAAGGGATCTCCTATGAAAAGTGGTGCTGTGAGGAGACTAATAAAAACTAAGGTGACCAGCGCTATGGGATATGCAGTGAGTGTAGGTTAAAAAATCACGGTGTAAGCTGCCAACAACCAAACCCAAAGGGGTTAAAGAATGAAAAGTGTGCAAGCGGGGTTGTGAACGGCGCTACCGTGTTAAAAGCATAAATACATTTGGTGAGTAAATGTTATAAATAGTGGTATAAAAAACATAGGGAATATATGTAAAATGTATATATAAAATTAAAAGTGCTGAATGTGCTATTCTTAATAAGGTATAATTTATAAAGTGCACATGTGACTTGTGGTTTTTCAAAAACCAATTTTAGTGAGAGTACATACTCTGTGCCTTTAAAATAACAAAGTGCAAAGTGCTAATGTAGAAAAAAAGACACAAAACTAAAGACAAGACGGTGATTTTTTATTTTTCATTAAAGGAGTGACCTGTTTAAAAACAGGTTTAAAAGTGATTGTGCACAATAAAGAGATCTAAAACCTCTGTGCTTTAGTGAACAAAAGTGAAAAAGAAAGATTTAGAAGCCATTCAATGCAAGCAATTTGCGGGTAAAAAAGAAGAAATCTGGGTTGCAGACACCTGCGTGGCCGCTAGGTGTCGCACCCTATATACAACCTGGTGAGTCTTTTCTATGTTGGATATCGTCTAGGGGCTCCTATATTCCCTCTGATTTTCCGAAGTGTGGTCCTCAAAGAAAAATACAGAGAGGGGAACCCCCTAGTACCATATCGCAAATGTGTATAGAAGAAACGTATAGTAGCTCACAGGGAAGAATCAGGCTGTCCTCGATCAGTGGTGGTGTACGCCGGGAAGCTTCCGCGTTCCACGGCTCTGGCTCCGGAAATGACGTAATGACGTCGAAGACTCCGCCCTACCGGTTTCGTCGATAGACGTGTACTTGGACGTCTCCAAGTCTCCAAGGCCGCTCCAAGTAGACGTCTATCGACGAAACCGGTAGGGCGGAGTCATCGACGTCATTACGTCATTTCCGGAGCCAGAGCCGTGGAATGCGGAAGCTTCCCGGCATACACCACCACTGATCGAGGACAGCCTGATTCTTCCCTGTGAGTTACTATACGTTTCTTCTATACACATTTGCGATATGGTACTAGGGGGTTCCCCTCTCTGTATTTTTCTTTGAGGACCACACTTCGGAAAATCAGAGGGAATATAGGAGCCCCTAGACGATATCCACCATAGAAAAGACTCACCAGGTTGTATATAGGGTGCGACACCTAGCGGCCACGCAGGTGTCTGCAACCCAGATTTCTTCTTTTTTACCCGCAAATTGCTTGCATTGAATGGCTTCTAAATCTTTCTTTTTCACTTTTGTTCACTAAAGCACAGAGGTTTTAGATCTCTTTATTGTGAGGAGACTATCTGTACAGGCTGTTTTTATACCTGATTCTGGTAAGCTGATATGCATGTCATATTTGTTGGAGCACCGTGATGACAGCAGGCATTGGCTTCCTATCTTTCATCCACTCCACCTACTCCTATCATTTTTGGATTCTTATCATTGGGACCTATAATATATGTTTATATCATTATATGGACACTATTTAAATTTATATTATATGCATTTATTTTGTGATTCCTAGCAGTCACTTGATATTAGTTCAGCATTTTCTTGATGTCATTTATTAACATTTCAGGTGTCTTTCACATGCTATTTTGTGATTCATATTCTCTCACTTGATATTGGTTTATCATTCTTTTTTGATTTAATTAATCAGCTGGAGGTCCCTCCCATGTCACTATTTTTCTCTTGGTGTCAGAAAAACTTTTCAGAAGTGACTCATGCTGAAAGCAGGGGAATGGGGCAGCAGACAGAAGTGACACTTAGGGGTTAATTTACTAAAGCCAAATAGACTATGCACTCTGCAAGTGCAGTTGCTCCAGAATTTAGTAAACGAGGTAAAGCTCCACTTTGCAAAGAATACCCAATCACATGCCAGGAAAAAAAAAAAAAAAAACAGCATTTTTGCTTGCACATAATTGGATGAGGGAAGTCAGCAGAGCTTCCCCTCATTTACTAAGCTCTGAAGCAACTGCACTTGCAGAGTGCAACTGCATTTTGCAAAGTGCACAGTCTGTTTGCATTTGGTAAATGAACCCCACAGTGCTCCTTATTGAGTACACACTTTGGAGGAATATGCTTTGGTTATAACGACTGAGGTTTACAACCACTTTAAACACTTTACCACCGGAGGATTTTGCTGTCCAGGCCACTTTTTGCGATTCGGCGCTGTGCAACTTTAACTGACAATTGCGCGGTCGTGCGACAGTTGCGCGGACGTGCGACACCGTACCCAACTGAAATTTACATCCTTTTTTCCCCACAAACCGAGCTTTCTTTTGGTGGTATTTGATCACCTGTGCGATTTTTACTTTTTGCGCAATAGACAAAAAAAAAAAAACAATATTTTTAAATTTTTTTTATATGAAATCCCCCCCCCCCCCGTCATCTGTGACACAAGGGGGCGTGGTCTCCCGATGACGTCATCTGGCGGCCACGCCCCTAATGGCTATATAATAAGCTGCAGAGACCAGAGGCCGGCATAATCGCTGAAGACGTCGTCGGAGGAGGACCGGAGGAAGAAGGGCAGCCGACAGCCGACAGCAAAAGAGCAGAAGACCGGAGAGGAGAAGACAAGAAGATTGGACAGCAGAAGGGCGGACAGCAGAAGACCCTCGGAGAGGAGAAGACAGCAGAAGACCCCGTAGAGGAGAAGACAAGAAGGGCGGACAGCAAAAGAGCAGAAGACCCTCGGAGAGGAGAAGACCCCCGGAGAGGACAAGAGCCGGATGAAGATTTTTAATAAATTTTCCAAAACGTCTCCTGTCGTTATTTCCATACACTGCATTTTATGGGGTGAATGAGTAGGGGTACAGTGTACCCCATACCCATTCACATAGGGAGGGGGTCCGGGATCGGGGGCCCCCTTGTTAAAGGGGGCTTCCAGATTCCGATGAGCCCCCCGCCCGCAGACCCCCACAACCACCGGCCAGGGTTGTGGGGATGAGGCCCTTGTCCTCATCAACATGGGGGCAAGGTGCTTTGAGGTGCGGGGTGCAGAGCCCCCCCTGCCCCAAAGCACCCACACCCCCCCCATGTTGAGGGCGTGTGGCCTGGTATGATCCAGGGGGGGTGGGGCCGCTCGCTCGTCCCCTCCCCTTTCCTGGCATGCCGGACTGCATGCTCAGATAAGGGTTTGGTATGGATTTTGGGGGGGACCCCACGCCGTTTTTTCGGCGAGGGGCTACCCTCAAATTCCATACCAGATCCGAAGGGCCTGGTTTGGAACCTGGGGGGGAACCCCACGCCGTTTTTTTCCCCATTTTGGCGTGGAGTTCCCCCTCAAGATTCTCACAGTGCAGGTCGCACCGCAAGTCGGATCACCCTGATCCGACCTGCGGTGTGACTTCCATTCAAATCATTAGGCTCCCATAGGGAACCATTGATTTTGAATGGAGGCAGAAAAAAACGCTGCTAACAGCTACTGTGGCCAAACGTGCAATAACGCTAGTAGAAAAAGCTACTGAAAGCACGTTTTTACAGCTGCTGTTTCCCGGCGTTATGTAAACAGCTTTGGAGCACGTTTTTATGACGCCCTGTGTGCATGGAGCCTTATTTGTTTCTTGTTTGTAGTAAATCTGAATCTCTTTTTCCGTAATGCAACACATAAGCAGCAACTCATAAAATACACCTTCTCTGTTATGTGCTCTCAAAATCAGCTGCCCTAGCTGAACTAATTCTTTAGGTTCTAATTAGCAGGCCATTTTCAAGCATTTTTAAGACCTTATTTGCTGATATCTGAGTTGTATAGCCTCTAGGGCAGGGTTGTTGGTCAAACTGGTCTCATGAAGACAATATCTGCCCATCTACGCTGTCATTAAGTGCCTTAATTCTACCTCATCTACAAATGTCAGTCACACTTGCCCAACCATATGTTTGTTCAAACCAACAAAGATCACCTGGAGCAAGACCCTAGCCAAGCTAACTCTTTGGGTTTCAATTATCAGGCCATTTTCAGACAGTTTTAAAGGCCTATTTTGCTGACATCGGAGCTGAATAGCCAGACAGAGTTGGACAGAGTTGTTGGTCAAAGTGGTTGTATGAGGACTCTGTAAGCAAGTCGACAAGGTCCTTGTATGAGTGTCTCTAGTTTGTAAGTCTACCTCATATAAAAGATGGTCACATTTGCTTATCCTTGTGTTTGTCTGAACCTATCAAGGACAGGGGCGTAACTTCAGGGGTTGCAATTACAATGGGGCCCCATGCTCCAGGGGGCCTGTGTGGCTCCCCTGTACACCTGGACAGGAGGGGCGGCGGGGGCAGCATGTAGAGAAATCACTGTCCTCCTTTTTCCTCCTGTAGCTACAGGAGGAGATTGGTTCCTCTGTATGCTGTCCCCTCCACTCCTCCTATCCAGTTTACTTGTGTTCTGCTGTCTCTGGGCCCCTGTGTGCTCCCCTGGTCCCCCCACTGTGCTCCTTCCCCTCACCTGCCGGCTGCTGCAGGGGATGTGTCACAATAGAGAACCAGGAAAGGGGTCAGTAAATATGTAATTTACAAACTCCTTCCTTTTCTGAATTGACAGAGTCATAGTCAGTTGCATTGTAAAAAAAATTAAACATAATGATAAAAAAATAATACAATAAAAATACCAAAAAATAAAAACTACTGACACCAGTGGGTGAACTTCCAGGATCTCAAAGGTCACATTTGCAATGGGGTCTGGCATTCCACCACCGTGGGGAGGCCCCAAGATGGCAGGAAGGGGGCCCACAGCAGAACTTGTGAAAGGATCCTGCTGCTGGGCCGTAATAAAGCCCCCTTCAACGAGAGTAAAGGGCCCCAGGATCAGTGGGAAGAGCCCCAGGCTTGAAGGGAAGGGCCCCGGCCAGTGATCCGGGGGGCCCTTCATGGTTTCTTGCACCAAGGCCCTGAAGGTTCTAGTTACGCCTCTGATCAAAGGTCACCTGGAGCAAGACTCAGTCACCTAGAAGGACAGTGCTACAAAACCACCTTTGTTCTGAAGCCAGCACATCTCCAACAAGACCCAGTCACCTATAAGGACACTGCCACAAAACTACCACAGTTCTGAAGCCAACATGTCTCCATCAAGACCCAGTTATTAATAAAGACAATGCTGCTAAACCACCTCTGTTCTAAAGCCAAAACATCTCTAACAATACCCAGTCACCTAAGAGGACACTGCTACGAAATCACCTCTTGTCTAAAGCCAACAGATCTCCAACAATACCCAGTCACCTAGCAGGACACTGCTACAATGTCATCCATGTTCTGAAGTTAACTCATCTCCAGCAAGACCCAGTCACCTATATGGACACTGCCACAAAACCACCACTGTTCTGAAGCCAACATGTCTGCATCAAGACCCCGTCACCTATAAGTACACTGCCAGAAAACCACCAATGTTCTGAAGCCAACATGTCTCCATCAAGACCCCGTCACCTATAAGTACACTGTCAGAAAACCACCACTGTTCTGAAACCAACACATCTACACCATGACCCAGTCACTTATAAAGACAATGCTACAAAACCACATTTTAACACATCTCCAACAAGACTCGGTAACCAAAGAGGACACTGCTACAAAACCACTTCTTGTTTAAAGCCAACAGATCTCCAACAAGATCCAGTCACCTTGCCACAAAGCCAACTCTGTTCTAAAGCCAATGCGTTTCCCAATGACAAGACCTAGTCACCTGTAAAGACATTGCTACAAAACTACCTCTGTTCTGAAGCTAACACATCTCCAACAAGACTCGGTAACCAAAGAGGACACTGCTACAAAACCACTTCTTGTTTAAAGCCAACAGACCTCCAACAAGATCCAGTCACCTAGGAGGACACTGCCACAAAGCCAACGCGTTTCCCAGCGACAAGACCTAGTCACCTGTAAAGACATTGCTACAAAACTACCTCTGTTCTGAAGTCAACATGTCCCTAACAGGACTCAGTCACCTAGGAGGACACTGCAACAAAATCATCTCTGTTCTGAATCCAAAACATCTCCAACAAGACCCGGTCAACTAGGAGGACACTGCTACCAAAACCACCCCTGCTCTGTAGCCAACACATCTCCAACAAGACATGTTCCTCGAATTGCCGTCTAATAAGCCATTTTCTGGTCCAAATAGATTAAAGCAGCATTTCAAAGTTGCAGATGAAGCTTTTTCATTCATTTTTGTTAAGGCAACAAAAGTGGACAAAGAGAGGATAGAGGACCATGAAAATTCGGAAGCTCACCTTCTAGAGGAGATACGAGGGGTAGCAGGCAAAAGATCCAGAGAAGTATTCTAGCAAGCATGATGTTCGCTGCGCTTACGCCAAGCAGGTGCTGGCTCCCTATGAGAAGCCCAGGAGTTGTAATCGCAAGGATGCGCTTGTCCCCTCATGACCTGATGATGATGCCCAAAGGCTGCCTAGATAGAGAAGAACAAGACAGCGAGGAGTCCCAGTTGGCCACATCATGGGGGTACACTTCCATCCTATCGACGCCTCTGTGTCGGTGTCCACATGACGGTCTATGCTCCAGACTTTTACAGTCTCCCTTAGTTGTGTCTGTCTCCCTGCTCTTCCTGTCGCAGGGGTAGTGTGAGTCTGTGATTCTCCCTCTGAGCCACCCCCACCCCCCTCCACAGCTGTCTCACTAATCTGTGCACGCTCAGTGCCCCTCACTCTCCCCCACCAGTCCGAGAACCATGTCCGCACTCTCACATGCACCAACTCTCTCATCAGGGAAGAGTCTATATACACTGAGATCAGGACACCTGTTCATTAAGTATAATTAGCATTTACCGCGTGATTTCAAATGCCAAATGTATGCACGGCAAATATGACTTCTCTACAGCAAATTACCTTATTCTTAATTTGAATTAAATAATGCAGAAATATATATACACACACAGACACTAACCATTCCAATATGACCACTAATAAGCATTAAGTAAAGTTAATAACATTGATTATCTCATTACAATGGAACCTGAAAGTGGGTGGTATATATTAGGCAGCAAGTAAACATGTTGTCCCTGAAGTTGATGCGTTAAAAGCAGAAAAAATGGGCAAGCGAAATAATTTTAGCAACTTTGACAAGGGTCAAATTGTAATGGCTAAATAATAAAATAGTGATAATCAGCGCAAAAACCATAAAATTCAAAAAATTTGAAACCCATATAAAATGGTGCACACAAGGCTGCAAACAATCAGTGCTAAAAACACCAGTGACTAATCAATAAACAATATTGCTGCGCCAAGTGAAAAAATATCAATAAATGTGTCTGGATACTTTTAAGTAAGATAACAACTCAATCTTAATAAATCAACTCTAATAGTAGTGATTTCCAATGATCTTAATAGTCCCAATTAATAGTGAATCATAAAAATAAAATCAAAATGAACAAATCAATCTTCATCTGTGATCACAAAATAAAGTGCTGCATGCTTCACTCCAAGTGCTCCCAGTGGTTAGTGCAAGATAAGCAGCTCACCTTAGGACTAGACTCCTGAGAGTCAAACATGCTATGGGATGTAAGGATAACAGCAGGGGCGTAACTACAGGGGTTGCAGGGGTTGCTATTGCAACCGGGCCCCATGCTCCAGGGGGCCTGTGTGCTCCCCTGTACACCTGGATAGGAGGGGCGGCGGGGGCAACATGTAGAGAAATCACTGTCCTCCTTTTTCCTCCTGTAGCTGCAGGAGGAAAATGGAGGAGATTGGTTCCTCTGTATGCTGCCCCCACCACTCCTCCTATCCAGTTCACGGTCTCTGGGCCCCTGTGTGCTCCCCTGATCCCCCCCCCCCACTGTGCCCCCTCCCCTCTCCTGCTGGCTGCTGCAGGGGATGTGTCACAGTAGAGAACCAGGAAGGGGTCGGTAAATATGTAATTTACCAGCTCCTTCTTTTTCTGAATGGACCGAGTCATAGTCAGTGACGTTGTAAAAAAAATAAAATGATAAAAAAATAATACAATTAAAATACCAAAAAATAAAAAAACTACTGACACCAGTGGGTGAACTTCCAGGGTCGCAAAGGTCACACTTGCAACCAGGCCCTGGCATTCCACCACCGTGGGGAGGCCCCAAGATGGCAGGAAGGGGGGCCACTGCAGAACTTGTGAAAGGGTCCCGCTGCGGGACCGTAATAAAGGGCCCTGCTAGGAGAGTAAAGGGCCCCAGGATCAGTGGGAAGAGCCCCAGGCTTGAAGGGAAGGGCCCCGGCCAGGGGCCTGGAGGGGCCCTTCATGATTTCTTGCCTTCGGGCCCTAAAGGTTCTAGTTACACCTCTGGATAACAGCCTGATGTCCCTTCTTTCACCGCCTCCAGCTATCCCTCCGTATAGACCAGGAACCCGGTGTATATAAAAGAAGAGAAGATGTAATGGTCTCTGTTTTGCAAAAAGCTATTTATTTCCTCTCAAACAGATGACATTACACTTACATTGAAATGCACTTAAAGCAGTGCGGGCTTCCAGCGTCATAAACAGCTCTCTGTACACCTCCAGGAATCAACGTACTCCAAGCAGGCTCCTCCCCCGTACGCGTTGCGTCAGAGACTTCGTCAGCGGGGTCAATTTGGACTATTAAGATCACTGAAAATCACTACTATTAGAGTTGATTTATTAAGATTGAGTTGTTATCTTACTTAACCACTTAAGCCCCGGAGGATTTTCCTGCTAAAAGACCAGGGGGTATTTTGCGATTCGGCACTGCGTGAATTTAACGGACAATTGCACGGTCGTGCGACGCTGTACCTAAACGAATTTGACGTCCTTTTTATCCCACAAACAGAGCTTTCTTTTGGTGGTATTTGATCACCTGTGCGATTTTTACTTTTTGCGCTATAAACAAAAAAAGAGCGTAAATTTTGCAAAAATAACAATATTTTTCACATTTTTTTTATATGAAATTCCCCCAAAAAAATGTAAAAATCAAAATTTTTTAACATTTTCGGCCAATTTGTTTTATGCTACATATGTTTGGTAAAAAAAATCGCAAAAAGCGTATTTTGATTGGTTTGCGCAAAAGTTATCGCGTTTACTAACAAAGGGAAAGATTTTTGTCATTTTTGTGTTTTTTTTTTTAACGCGTAATGGCGGCGATCTGCGATTTTTTTTGCGGGACTGCGACGTTGTGGCGGACAGATCGGACCCTTGACTGACATTTTTGACACTTTTGGGGTTACCAGTGACATTTCTACAGTAATCAGTGCTATATATATGCACTGTTACTGTAAAAATACACTGGTAGTGAAGGGGTTAACTTTATTTGGGAGGGAGGGGCTATGTGTGTCCCTAGGGGCGTGCTTTCTACTATGATTGGCTGTGGCTTGGGCTGTAAGGACACTGATCAACGGATCTACGTAGTAGATCCGTGTGATCAGTGTCTTTACACCGAGGAGGATGACAGGTGGCTTGTTTACACAAGCCGCCTGACTTTCTCCCGCCGATCACCGAGTGACCGGCGGACATCGGGTCCGCCAGTCACGCGCGCGGGGGGGGGGTCCGTGACCACGCGGGAGCGCGCCTCCGCGGGCGAGCGCTCGCTCCCCAGACCCTCCCAGGCTAGTGACGTTAATTAACGTCACTCTGCCTGGCAGGGGCTGACCGCCGCAGTAAATCTACTTGCGGCGGTCGGCAAGCGGTTAAAGGTATCCAGACACATTTATTGATATTTTTTCACTTGGCGCAGCATTATCGTTTATAAATTGTAATGGCTAGACTACTGTGTCAGAAAACTGCAGCTCTTGTGGGATGTTCCCGGTCTGCAGTGGTCAGGACTAAAAAGAAGCGATCCATAGAGGGAAAAAGGGTGAATCAGCAAGAGTCATGGGTGTCCAAGGCTCATTGAAGGAAGTGGGGAGCGAAGGCTGCTCTGTGTAGTCCGATCCAATAGAAGAGCTACAAATTTCTGAAAAAGTTAATGCTGGTTCAGATAGAAAGGTGTCAGAACACACAGAGTATCGCAGTTTGTTGTGTATGGGGCTGAGTAGCCACAGACTGGTTAGGGTGCCTCCTGCTGACCCGTGTCCACAGCCAAAAATTGGCACATGTCCATCAGAACTGGACCACAGAGCAATAGAAAAAGGTATCTTCGAGATGTTGACTTGGCCTCCAAATTCTTCAGAGCTCAATTCAATGGAGCATCTGTGGGATGTCCTAGAAAACAAGTGCCTACAATGGTCTAAAAGTGCCTACAATGGGCACATGATCATCAGAACTGGACCACAGAGCGATTGAAGAAGGTATCTTCGAGATGTTGAGTTGGCCTCCAAATTATTCAGATCTCAATGCAATGGAGCATCTGTGGGATGTCCTAGAAAACAAGTGCAGTCTATGGGGCCCCACCTTGCATGTTACAGGATTTAAAGGTTCTGTTACTGACAGCTTGGCGCCAGACACAACAGCATACGTTCAGACGTCTAATGGAGTCCATGGCTCAATGGGTCAGGGCTGTTTTGGTGGCAAAAGGGGAACCTACTCACCTACTCATATTAGGTGTTATGGTGGGAGGTCATAATGCTATGGCTGATCAGTGTGTATATAAAACTCCTTTTATATGAAAAAGAACAACTTTATAAAGTACAAAGGTCATTTCAAACTATATAAACATTATAAGCGCACACCCGGCCCTGCTCATAAATCCAGGACAACATTGTCCACATACCTATTTTTTTTCATCCTTTGTTATATCTCAGTGCTGCTGATCCCTTGAAACCAGTTTGCAGCTACTTCTTTATGCATTCCAGTGAATGACCACATGCCATTTCTTAGGGTGAGTTTCCTTATGGTGACAGCCGTGGACCAGTGGAAAGTAGGCATTGAAAAAAAAAAAAGTGACAGGGTGACAGTGCAGGGGAGAAATTCGGAGACAAGGACGGAACAGCGTCACCCGATACCAGGGGGTCCCTGAACAACGGCTTTCATGGTGGGATCACCATGGATGGATTACCATGGAAAGAAATGATGAAAGAGATAAACTAGACAAGTTGAAGAGACAAAACCTCTGTTTTTTAGATGTCCGCGTTTTCGGGTGCATTTATTAAATGGCAAATAGACTGTGCATTCTACAAGTACAGTTGCTCCAGAGCTTAGTAAATGAAGGGAAGCTCTACCAATCTTCCAATCATGTGCAAGCAAAAAAAATGCTGTTTTTTTTCTCCTTGCATGTGATTGGGTATTCTTTGTAAAGTAAAGCTTTATCTCACTCAGATACTAAGCTCGGGAGCAATTGCACATGCAAAATTGCACAGTCTATTTGCATTTAGCAAATCAACCTCTTTGTGTATAATATAAATTAACATAAGAGCATAGTTAAAGCATTTGTTACCCCAACATTTCATATTCCTGATATGTGGCTGCTGTACCATGTACTTGTATGAGAAAGTCTCCTGTTCTCTTTGTATTGCTTCCTTTATGTGAAATCCCTGGTGTTCTTGCCAGTCCTCTTGCTTTCCTATTACAAACTGATCACACCAAGCAGGAGAGCACAGCTTGATCAGTTTTATAGCTATGCTGGGAACTTACCCTGCTCTTCTCCAATGATCAAACTTGTCCTGAAACACCCCCCCCCCCCCTGCTGCACAGCTATTCACTGGCAAGCTCAGTGTGCTACTTCTCCTCCCCCCAGCTCTTATGCAGCTGAGAATAGAGGGAATGGGAACATTTCTAAAAAAAAAAAAAAAAACATTTCTAAAAAAAAAAAAAAAAAAAAAAAAAAAAAAAAAAAAAAAAAAGGGTATTAACCACTTCAGCCCCGGAAGGTTTTACCCCCTTAACCTCCCTGGCGGTATGATTCTTTTGGATTTTAGGTGCTGAAAGCGGTACAATTATTTTGCATGCAATTCTTGTGAATGAGCAGCCTAAACCAATTGTATACATTTATTATATATATAATGTATACAGTTGGTTTGGGCTGCTCATTCACAAGAATTACGTATATATATACATATATATATATATATATATATATATATATATAGATGTGTATATATATATATATATATATATATATATATATATATATACTGTGTGTGTGTGTATATATATATATATATATATATATATATATATATTTACATAAAAAGTACAGTAAAACTGCAGGAAAGGGCACTGGGGGGCAATGTAATGTGATTTTATTTTATTTTGCATTGTATTGGTGTGTTTTACATTTGAATTTGCCGCCGGTTCCACCCCCCTGCGAACGTCACGGCGCAGGAGACGGAAGCCGGGGCACAGAGAGGATCGGGAGGAAGAACCGCCGCTACACACCGCCGGACACATCACTGGATCCCGGTGACAAGGTAAGTAACCTCTTTTACAGGATCCAGCGATGCTTCTGGCGGTACCCCGAGTGTGGCTCGGGGTTACCGCTTTCGGCTCTGAAATTTAACCCCGAGCCACGCTCGGGAATACCGCTAAGAAGGTTAATGACTGGGCCATTTTTTTCGATTCGGCACTGCGTTGCTTTAAATAATAATTGCGCGGTCGTGCTATGCTGTACGTGAATACAATTGATGTCCTTTTTATTTCTCACAAACAGAGCTTTCTTTTTGTGGTATTTGATCACCTGTGCGGTTTTTAGATTTTGCGCTTTAAATCAAAAAGGGCGACAATTTTGGAAAAAAACACAATATTTTTTACTTTCTGCTATAAAACATTCTCAGTAAAAATTTTTTTTAAAAATCTAATTTTTTTATCAGTTTAGGCTAATTTGTATTCTGCTACGTATTTTTGGTAAAAAAAAAAAAACCCCAAAAAGCCTATATTAATTGGTTTGCGCAAAAGTTATAGCGTTTGCAAACTATGGGATAGATTTTATTAGTAATGGCGGCGATCAGCGATTTTTTTTTTTTAGCAAGACCGCGACATTGCGGCGGACAAATCTGACACTAAGTGACACTTTTTGGGGACCAGTGACACCAATTCAGTGATCAGTGCTAAAAATATGCACTGTTACTGTATAAATGACACATGCAGGGAGGGGGTTAATACTGGGGGTGATCAAGGGGTTAAGTGTGCTCCTAAATTGTGCTTACTAACTGTGGGGAGGGGCTCTGTGACAGGCTTAGCTGAGACAGACTATCTCACTGTGCCTGTCTGATAGGAAAGCCGACTGCCTTGTTTACATAGGCAGGTAGCTCTTCTGTCAGTTTCCCTGGAGATTGCGGGAGTCCAGCGGCGATCGCGCCCGCTCCTCCTGCTGTCTTGCTTCCACTGTGTCCAATCCTGTGTCTAATCACAGCGGGAGCATGGCTCTGGCGGCACTCGAGACCACATGCACATAATCACGTAGATCTACGTGATTATGCGCAGCCGAGCCACCCTGCCGCAGTAAATCTGCGTGGGGCGGTTGGCAAGTGGTAATGTTTTTTTTAATTTTTTTTATCTATACACAAATGTTTTGCTTTTCATTTCTATTTTAAACTGAATGGGTTGTTTTTACAAGTTGATCGTTTCCAGTCACTTTAAAGTGAAGAAATGTGAAGTCTTTAGGAAGAAATGCTAATTGTTTTGCAAAACACTGAAAAATATATAATAGTGTGCTTTTTTCCAGAAATACAACATCCAGCCAAATCTTAAGGGGTATAGATATATAATATGAATGCTAAAAGGTAGGTAGGTACCTGAAATGAAAAAAATACATGCACCCAGGCATCCAATAGGAGAAAAGAGCAGAGACAGGAGAGCTCTTAGGACTCTTTCACACGGGCGATCCGATCAGATCTGCCTGTCATTTGTTTAGGCGGATCTGATCGGATCCTCCATGCAGCGCTATGGGGCAGCGGATGTCAGCGGAAACACCTCCGCTCGGGGTTAGATTTTAGAGCCAAAAGCGGTAACCCCGAGCCACACTCGGGGTACCGCTAGGAAGATCGGTGGATCCTTGTAGAGGTTTTACTTACCTTTTCTCCGGGATCCAACGAAGAATGCGGGCAGTATGCGGCGGCGGAGCTTCCTCCCTATCCTCTCCGTGCCCCGGCTTCCGTCTTCGGCGACGTGACGTTCGCAGGGGGGTGGAACCGGTGGCAAATTCAAATGTAAAACACACCAAACACACTGATACCATTCAAAATAAAAAAAATTCACATTACATTGCCCCCCAGTGCCCTTTCCTGCAGTTTTACTGTACTTTTTATGTAAATATATATATATATATATATATATATATATATATAATATATAAATATATATATATATATATATATATATATATATATACAGTACATATATATATATATATATATATATATATATATATATATATATATATATATATACACATACATACATATGTGTATATATATATATATATATATATATATATATATACACACACGTAATTCTTGTGAATGAGCAGCCCAAACCAACTATATATATATATATATATATATATATATATATACATATATTATGTATACATATATTATATATATATATATATATATATATATATATATATACGTATATCTATCTATATATATCTATATATATATATATATATATATATATATACATAATATATGTATACATACATATATATATATATATATATATATATATATATATATATATATAATGTATACAGTTGGTTTGGGCTGCTCATTCACAAGAATTACATGCAAAATAATGGTACCGCTTTCAGCACCTAAAATCCAAAAGAATCATACCGCCAGGGAGGTTAATGGAGTCCCTGCATTAAGGTAAAAAATGTCCCAGTAATTGTACCGCCCCCCTCACCTCCCTTAACACTCAGAGGCATAACTAAAACCTTCAGGGCCCCAGTGCAGAAAACCTTGAAGGGCCCCCCTGACTCACTGGTCCCAGGGACCTTTTCATCAGTCCCGGGGCCCTTTCCTTTGGTCCCAGGCATGCTGGGCGTTAGTATTGCACTCACTAACACTAATGTTGGGTACTATTGTACTTCAACTTCTTCAGTATGAATTGCTATAAAAATGCAGGGGCACTGTGGTGTGAATTGCACTGCTATTGTGCCCTCTGGAAGTGTTGAGGGCTGCACTTAAGGGTCCTCTGTACTTTTCAAGTTGACCACCACTAGGGATGAGCTCAGGCATGCTCAGACAAGAATCTGAACCCTCTAAGTCTTTCAGAGTCCGTTGTTAAGGGTAAGGGAGTGAGGGAACTCGGCTTGACCACCAGACTTCCACCACCGACAGGTGCTCCCCCCCTTGTTCTAAAGACTCACCAAAACACAGGTGAAACCAGACCCTTCAAATTATCCACCACTCTCAGGATATAGGACTCCAGATCCGGACCACTTAGCTCTCTCCTTCAAACGTTACTCCGTTCACCATGGCATGAAAATGAACAGAGTAGGGGCAAACAATAGTGTAATTCCGCATAAACAGATTTATTCAAGCAAAATAAAAACACACATTGTGTCTGGTTTCACCTGTGTTTTGGTGAGTCTTTAGAACAAGGGGGGGAGCACCTGTCGGTGGTGGAAGTCTGGTGGTCAAGCCAAGTTCCCTCACTCCCTTACCCTTAACAACGGACTCTGAAAGACTTAGAAGTCTCAGATTGGACTGTGTACTATAGTTTTGAAGGACTGTTGGATAATTTATTCATGTCCATTTTCCTAGCGCTGCTAGTGTTTTAGAGATATTTTTCTATGGTTCAATATTCTACAACACCTCATTTGCATACTGTTTACTTTATAGCAGCTGCTTAGACCTTGTGTCCTTATTGATGTAACAAGTTGCCTATCCAAATAATTCTTTGAGCGCAGGGTGAGTGGGTGTATGCCATAGGTCCTTCTAATCTTTACATATTCTTCACTCTTAGTGTGGAAGAATCTGAACCCGCCTGAGCTATCCCACCAAGAAGCTGTCATTGCAGACCGCCAATCATAAGCAACAGAAAACATTGCCCTGCAGTCACATATATACCCCCCTCTTGAACATGTGTGGCTGCAGGCCAGGGCATACCTCCAATGCTTATGATTTGCTGTTAGCAGTGACAGCTTCTTGGTGGGATAGCTCAGGACGGTTGGAACTCATGTCTGAACACACCAGTGCTCATCCCTGATCACCACTGCTGTAAAGCATAGGAGCATTTAGTTCTGCTCTAAAACCTAAAGGGCCACAGTGGGTGGGTAGGAATTGGTTAAAAACTCCTACATATCACACCTTGGGACCCTTATCCCCTGTCACAAGCTGGTGACCTTGGTGCCCTGTCAGAAGCTGGTGACCCCGGTCCCCTGTCACAAGCTGGTGACCCCAGTCCCCTGTCACAAGCTGGTGACCACAGTCCTCTGTCACAAGCAGGTGATCCCAGTCCTCTGTCACAAGCAGGTGACCCCAGTCCTCTGTCACAAGCAGGTGACCCTGGCCCCTGTCACAAGCTGGTGACCCTAGTCCTCCATGTCACACCCATTCCTCTGATTCCCTCTACTGGGAATACCGGGCAGTATGAAGAGAGTGGCCTGCACTCTGCCCTTCCTCACCCTGACCTGCTGACTCCTTTCACCAGGAAGCCTCTCTTCTGGACCGCAGCGCTCAGCACAGCTTCAGCAGGCTCCTGGTGAAGGAGACAGACATGGGGAACTGCATGTGCTTCTTCAATATCCTCCACAAAAAATCCAGAGTCCACAGGGGCCCCCCAGCTTCTTCTCCCACCTGCCGTCCACCAGTGACGAGCTCCTGCTCTGATCCAGCTCCCCTCCACTCCAGGCTCAGTACTGGCACAGGGAAGCGAATGGCTCCCTGACCCTTTATCTGTCAGCTCCGTGCAGAGTCTCCTCCTGCCTGGGAAACAGTCTGATCACTTCCAGCAGTATAGGTTCAGTCAGAGTTCCGCAATTGCGACTTTTGTGACCCTTTTGAGTCCTTTATCATTCTTGAGCTGTGCCTGTCTGCAACGGCACTCTCCTCTTTTCTTATCATAGGACACAGAGGGAGCAGCGGAAGCCATTGGCTCCTGCTGTTGTCAATCAAATCCTGTTAGAAGGTAGCAGAGCCAAGCTGGGTTGTGTGTGTCTATGGACGATGTCTATGGATGCTCACAGCCCAGCTCAGGAGCGAGCCCATACAAGTGCAGCCGGCTTGCTATGCTTGCACTCACAGAAAAGGAGGAGCAGAGAATGCTGATGGGGGATCCCAGAAGAGGAGGATTGGAGACCATTCTGTGAGTATAACATGTTTATTATTTTAGGGGTAAAAAATACTATTTATAAACCCTTTAATGCAATCCAATCCTAGGCCCGTGCAAAGGATCTGGATTGTGTAAATAAATAGTAGCCCTGCCCCCTCGAGGGTGGCTGGATTTCTCACCTTTTTGGGTCCCCTGGGTTACCGATAGCAACTGCATGCAGAATCTTAACACTTTATTTTTTTCTGGCTCAGTCAATGAACAGTCTACGGGTTGTTGTTTTATTTTATATTGGGATGAGTGAAGGGATGAGTGGGATACTCCAACACTTGAACTATTCACAATGCTGAGGATTTCTATCTGAGAATGCAACCAGGCCACAGCTTCATCCTGCCACTAGATGAAGCTGAAGTAATGTTCTTTAGCACTTATCTTCAGGGCACTCACCTAGTACCCCCTTTCTATCCACCAGCTAATACCCGTCCTCTGACTACTCTTCTCCGGAGTGGCCCCCTTCCTGGTCAGGCCCTTAGACACGATCCCTTGTACTCCTCCTAGTCAGCTCTCCTTGACCTCTGACTTCAGCTCCACACTTCTGGCTCACCATGCCAACTGCCTGCGGCATTACACCTACCACTGCAGAAGAGGAGGCAGCCAACACCCTCCTTTCCGGGACTCTGCTCACCAGCCAAAGACCCCGAGCACATGTGCTCCTGGCTTTTTATGCCACACCCCACAATGCACAGAGATAGCAGTCTGTGCCAGTCACTGGGGCTGTATCAAAGCCTGTGTGTCACTGGTCATGTTTCCTCCACTGTCTACTGTGCCTCCCCATTGGACCAGTTGGGACACCCCCTCAGACCACATGAATCGCACACTGAGCACATTGAGCATACCTAACTCACCGATCCTGCTCCCTGTTAAGCAGAGAGAATATAACATTTACCTGCTGCTCCTCTAATAGGCAGACAGAGCAAAAAACTACACTCACTCTCTAACACCTATCTAGGAGGGTGCTACACAAACAAGGCTCATTGTTGAATTGCGTGGGTGGATGAGTGATATGGGCGGGTGGGGGGAGAGGGGTTTCTACTGTTCGTAATAATCCAAAGAGATTAGACTGGTTTAGACAATCTTTGATAAGAATTTAATGGAACCCAGTGGCGGCTGGTGCTGCATGGGCCGGGGGGGGGGGGGGGGGTTTGGGGCGTCAGACGTCACAAAAAAAAAAAAAAATTTTTGCAAGGCTAAAAACACCAACAATGATTCATGATGTATATCTAACAAAATACAAATATAAGAGGTATTCTGAATTAAAGGGACTAAAATTAATTAAAAATGCAATAAATTACACCTGTCCGGCTGCACCGTTGGGGCTGTAGGCCTACTCCCCTGTGCCCGAAGTGTGATAGGGAGCAGGGAACATGTGGAGATGCCCAAAACTTTTTCGATATTGGTTTACGGTTATAACCACAATATCCAGAGTTTATAACTTTCGATTGCTTTGTGATCCGGTGGTTTGCATCTTGGGGGCCCTGGAGGTGGAAACCTTGACCCCCAATGCCCATGTGGCGGTGATTCGGTTGCTATACATAGCTCGAAAACTTATAGCTAGATACTGGATCTCCACAAGAGTCCCATTGGTGCAGCAGTGGATTAAACAGGTTAATAGCTCCCTAATCAGGGAAAAGTTAACGTATCAGCACAGGAAGGCACTAAAAAAGTTCTACTCAATCTGGCAGCCTTGGCTGGAGGATCCAGCCTTGGCTCCTCCAGAGCTGGTCATGCATAGGCTGTTTGAAGTTTAATCACAAATGTTTGGAATGTTGCAGGTGATTGCAGATGGTGAAGAGTCCCTTCCCTCCCTTTCTTCTCTTTGCTCCCTGTTGCCCTTCCCTAGTGTTTTTCTTTCCCCTGCCTCTCTCCCTTCTTCCCCTCCTTTTCATTTTCTTTTTTTTTTTCACTTTCTTATTATCCTAATGTTTTCCACTTAGCTACTTGATTGCCTGGCAGTTATTTTCTGCTGGTTTCAGCTATTATTTTCATTGCTTTGTGGTTTCTTATGCATTCATTGTACCACTATATGTTGTTTAAACATGCTCCTTATTTGTATTACGATTAATACTGTTTGTACAATGTTTGCTCTTATTCTTCAATAATAGTTTACTTTCTTTGGAAAAAAAAAAATACAATAAATTATACAAAATGCTAGTATAAAAAATAGTACAAAGAATAGGGAAACGATCAACAGGTATGTATATAGATATAATCAAAAATAATAAAAAATAAATATAGGAATAAATATAAATATAAATAGAGCAGCAAAAAAATCCCCCGTAAACTGAAAAACGCTCTAATTTCATGAAGTTATGTGTTCATACAGGTTGTTTCATATACAGGCAGTTCTTCTTATTACCAGTAGGTGGCGCATGATGTATAGCTACCATGACTTATTCAGCTATTTACTCAGCCACACATCTTACTCCATCTACTGGTAATATAGAGAACTGCTTATATCTGAACTCCACTTGTATGAACATGTACAGAATGTACTGCATGTCTGTTTGTTGCTCTTTATAGGTACATTTGCTGGAATCTGTGAAATCTTTTTTTTACCATACATTATATATATATATATACAATTTATTATAATACCATTAAACTACAATATGGCTTGTGTAGCAATTGTAAATGCTGTATGATATTTTTATTTAAAGAAGCAAACTTATGTGCTAAAATAAGGTATATGACACCCTAGATCTAAAAGATGGATAGATGAAAGCAATCGTGGAACAACACAGAGAGAGCCGCCGATTTGGTAGTGTCACCACATATCCCAATGCTATTTAAAGAGCAAAAAATCAGCGCTCAACTCCTTGATGAGATGAACCACTCTAACTGCATCCAAACGTGAAGCACAATTAAATATTTCAAAAATGCTGAAAAATGCATAAAAGTGGGATAATCCAAGATAGACAGATATTCTATGTGTCAGTGTAACACAATCAGAGATAATATAAATCTAAAAGCTTCCACAAACCATTATTTAAAATCTCCAAAGATGTCTAAAAGAACAGAGGTAATATATAAAAGCGATGATGAAGGAAATGATCCCAATATTATTCTAAGTGTAATAAATCAAAACTGGATATATCTGTAAATGATATAAAAGTGATGAGCAGTGAAAAATACTTTTCAAAAAAAAAAAAAAATACTTTTCAAAATATGCAGCAAAATTCTTAATTCAAATAATATAACATACAGTGATAAACCATAAATTAAATAGAATTCAGCAAAAATGAATGATCAGTGTCAATCTAAACATATAAACTTGTGAATAAGTGCTGAGTAAAGTTCATAAATGTCCGTGCAGTCCTTTAAAATTATCTTTATGGTGATTAAGGTGCAAGGTGCTCAGAAATTCAATAATAAATTCAGGTGAATAGAAGAGTGAGATCAGGCTTCCAATCACAGCCAGGTGGGTGTGAGCAGGTGAGCTAGCAATCCGACATTAAGTGAAATGGCCGCTCACCTCTATAACACTCAAAAAGAGCGTTTTATGATGTAATCTTAACTCTTCTCAAACATCTCAATCTCCTTACATCAGAAGTATACTTGTTCTGTCTCCGATCGTTATGACTTTATATTCAGGAAGAAAAGTACTGGTCCCAGCTTAGGTATATGCCAATCTCGTTTGTTATCTCTCGGTCCGTCTATCAGGTACTCAAACAAGAGAAGCTCTCATGGTGCAGTATATAAGGGTAAATATTTATTTATTAAAACATGCAGGTCACTTACTAGAAAGCAGTAAACACAGCGTGGTTAAATATCCAAACAGCCGCCGATGCGGTGAGTTCCGATGCTTCCGGTCTCAGCCGAAGACCGGAAGTGACGTCAATACGGCTTGTCCCTGACGCGTTGCGCTACAACACACGTTAATTTTTTTAAAGGGGTAACAAGCTTTTAGATTTATATTATCTCTGATTGTGTTACACTGACACATAGAATATCTGTCTATCTTGGATTATCCCACTTTTATGCATTTTTCAGCATTTTAGAAATACAGTGGGTACGGAAAGTATTCAGACCCCCTTAAATGTTTCACTCTTTGTTATATTGCAGCCATTTGCTAAAATCATTTAAGTTCATTCTTCTTCCTCATGAATGTACACATAGCACCCCATACTGACAGAAAAACACAGAATTGTTGACATTGTTGCAGATTTATTAAAAAAGAAAAACTGAAATATCACAGGGTCCTAAGTATTCAGACCCTTTGCTCAGTATTTAGTAGCAGCCCCCTTTTGATCTAATACAGCCAGGAGTCTTTTTGGGAAAGATGCAACAAGTCTTTCACACCTGGATTTGGGGATCCTCTGCCATTCCTCCTTGCAGATCCTCTCCAGTTCTGTCAGGTTGGATGGTAAACGTTGGTGGACAGCCATTTTTAGGTCTCTCCAGAGATGCTCAATTGGGTTTAAGTCAGGGCTCTGGCTGGGCCATTCAAGAACAGTCACGGAGTTGTTGTGAAGCCACTCCTTCGTTATTTTAGCCGTGTGCTTAGGGTCATTGTCTTGTTGGAAGGTAAACCTTCGGCCCAGTCTGAGGTCCAGAGAACTCTGGAGAAGGTTTTTGTCCAGGATATCCCTGTACTTGGCCGCATTCATCTTTCCCTCGATTGCAACCAGTCGTCCTGTCCCTGCATCTGAAAAACACCCCCACAGCATGATGCTGCCACCACCATGCTTCACTGTTGGGACTGTATTGGACAGGTGATGAGCAGTGCCTGGTTTTCTTCACACATACCGCTTAGAATTAAGGCCAAAAAGTTCTATTTTGGTCTCATCAGACCAGAGAATCTTATTTCTCACCATCTTGGAGTCCTTCAGGTGTTTTTTTAACAAACTCCATGCGGGCTTTCATGTGTCTTACACTGAGGAGAGGCTTCCGTCGGGCCACTCTGCCATAAAGCCCCGACTGGTGGAGGGCTGCAGTGATGGTTGACTTTCTACAACTTTCTCCCATCTCCTGACTGCATCTCTGGAGCTCAGCCACAGTGATCTTTGGGTTCTTCTTTACCTCTCTCACCAAGGCTCTTCTCCCCCGATAGCTCAGTTTGGCCGGACGGCCAGCTCTAGGAAGGGTTCTGGTCGTCCCAAACGTCTTCCATTTGAGGATTATGGAGGCCACTGTGCTCTTAGGAACCTTAAGTGCAGCAGAAATCTTTTTGTAACCTTGGCCAGATCTGTGCCTTGCCACAATTCTGTCTCTGAGCTCTTCAGGCAGTTCCTTTGACCTCATGATTCTCATTTGCTCTGACATGCATTGTGATCTGGAAGGTCTTATATAGACAGGTGTGTGGCTTTCCTAATCAAGTCCAATCAGTATAATCAAACACAGCTGGACTCAAATGAAGGTGTAGAACCATCTCAAGGATGATCAGAAGAAATGGAAAGCACCTGAGTTAAATATATGAGTGTCACAGCAAAGGGTCTGAATACTTAGGACCATGTGATATTTCAGTTTTTCTTTTTTAATAAATCTGCAACAATGTCAACAATTCTGTGTTTTTCTGTCAGTATGGGGTGCTATGTGTACATTCATGAGGAAGAAGAATGAACTTAAATTATTTTAGCAAATGGCTGCAATATAACAAAGAGTGAAAAATTTAAGGGGGTCTGAATACTTTCCGTACCCACTGTATTTAATTGTGCTTCACGTTTGGATGCAGTTAGAGTGGTTCATCTCATCAAGGAGTTGAGCGCTGATTTTTTGCTCTTTAAATATGATATTTTTATTGGTGTCTTTAAAGGATAACTCCACTTTCGTGGGGAAAAATATCAGCAAATAAAGAAAAAAACAATATAGAGTATACAATTGCGACACAAATCATATTGTAATTGAATGTTACTAAAAATTACCTTTCCTTTTTAATTTGCAGCTGTTGTAATTTTCTGAAAAAGCAATACAATATGGCCGCCTGGAGCTGTCCTGTACACAGAATGTATACTGACCACACCCCCAGAAACATAATTTCCTGCTCGTGTGATTGGCTCACCAATTTTCGCCGGAAGTCTGCACTAAGATACAAGTCAGATTTCTGGCATCCCCTGCAACAAAAATGTAATTTTTGGTGAGATCCTCCCAATAGGAACACGTCTAAAGGAATGCAGGCCCAGCAGATTTCCTCATTAGTGCTTTACAGCTGCCACAGCTGATAGATAATTATGAAACCACTCCCATTAGACTCACTCAGCACAGAGGAACAAACAGGGATTTGTTCAGAATAACAAAAGGTAGAAATTTGCAACAACGTTTGTTATAATCCTTGTAATGTACAGAGATCACCCAGAGGGGAATGTTTTTTTCTCAACAAAAGTGGAGTTATGCTTTAAATCTTTATTAGAGTAAAACAAACAGACAGTATCTGCAATCTAGAGGCTGAAACTGATATAGCAACATTGAAAATATCAACACAAATTTGGAAAAGAAAAGAAAATCATAATGTAACACAAAAGGCTCCATCAGTATCAGTATAAGCCTTGTTATTCGTTGTTACTTGATTTACCTAACCACATATGCCATGGTTTCCAAACTTTTCCTATAGCAGATATTTATCTATGGAGAGGATGATGTAAATGGACAAGTGTCTGTTTACACCGGCTTGCATCCAATCCGATCCACTAAAAACAGACGGATTGGGAATCCCATTCCCCATCCATCTAGCAGATCGGATCGGATGGTATCGGATGGAAATGAACAGGTGGTCCATTTCCATCGGACTGTCCCATAGAGAACAGCTGTGTCCGTGTCTGCTCAGCATCAGCGGATTGGACGTGGACCTGTCATCCGCCTGCTCAGCGAGGATCAGCAAAGAGATCCCTAGCTGAGCAGGCAGATCCGCCTGACAGAGTCCGCTCCATGTTTTTTTTTTTCTTTACTTTTTACATTTTTCTACAAATATATACTTTTTTATATCATTTTTTTTTGTATTGTTTTTTTTTTTTTGGGTGGCACTGATGGACACTGATGGGCAGCACAGATGAGCAGGCACTGACTGGCAGCACTATGGGCGCTGATTGTGGGCACTGATGGAGGGCACTGATTGGCACTGTTTTTCACGTTTCTGTAATCAGGGCACTGATGGTCAGTGCCCTGATTATCTTTCCTAGTCTCCCCTGTGAGGAGGAGCCGCTGATCGTCTCTCCTCGCCACACACTCTGACAGTGTGAGGCGAGGAGAGCCAAATAACGGCACTTCCTCATTTACATGTGACCGGCTGTGATTGGACACAGCCGATCACATGGGTAAAGAGTCACGTCATTGGCTCTTTACCGAGATTGGGGTCGCGACGTGTCCTAGCAACACGGCACGGCCACGATCGTCTCACTGCGCGCCCCTGTGGGTGCACGAGAGAGGCAGTTCTGTTGCGCCGTCATATGACGGCGTCCCAGAACATTAGCTGCACTGCTCCGCCGTCATTTGACGGTGGGCGGGTGCTGGGCAGTATGTGGTTAAATAAAACAAACATGTCATACTTACCTGCTCTGTGTAATGGTTTTGAACAGGGCAGCCTGGATCCTCCTCTTCTTGGGTCCCTCTTCTGCGCTCCTGGCCCCTCCCTCCTGTTGAGTGCCCCCACAGAAAGCAGCTTGCTATGGGGGCACCCGAGCTGAGTCACCGCACCCTGTGTCCATTCAGACACGGAGCCGCGGCAAGCCCCCACCCATTTCTCTGCTTATTGGCTGACTGACTTTGATTGACAGCAGCGGGAGCCAATGGTGCCACATTGAAGCGGACAGTTCGGACCCCAGACTGACATATTTGACACTTTTGGGGGAACCAGTGATACTACTACAGTAATCAGTGCTAAAAATATACACTGTTACTGTAATAACGACACTGGCAGGGAAGGGGTTAACACAGTAAGTGTTCAAGGGGTTAAATGTGTACCTAGGGGCGTGTTTCTAACTGTATGGGTCGGGGCTTGTGAAATGATCACAGAGACATGTGATCCTATATAGAAGGATCACAGGCGCTCTGTGATCATTCCAGGGAGAAGAGCGGTCAGCTGTGTTTACAATAGCTGATCGATCTCTCTCAGCGGGGAGCGTTCACGGGTGCCGGCGGTGCGCGTTCGCCCCCTAGCTGCAGGCGCGTGTCTGACGTATACCTACGTCAGTTTGCGCAGGAGGGCCGCCCTGCCGCAGTATAACTGCGGCGGACGGTTGCAAAGCGGTTAATAAAAGAATAATATCATCTCTTAAAAAATGTATCCAATATGGTTTTCATTTGAAGGTGACGCCAGGGATGTCTGCGTGGGACCTAATGGCTTCTGCCAAAGGCTCAACAAGTTAGTTCAATATAGACGGAGAAAGTGGAAAATCTGTGATGGGTCCCATTTGAAATAATAAAACATTTTAGATAGCCTATTGGAAGTGTACACTTGGGTGAGGGGCATAAATACAAGGGTTAGAATGGAAGATAGAGCATTCCCAGAAAAAACAGACTTTGATAGGACTTGCGTCATATATACCCAGTGGGTGCGGTCAAATGATAGGGGGCGTGATAGGGTTATATGTCCTACTTTTACTTATCGGTGTCCCTCCTTCCCATCTCATAAAGTTGAGAGGTTTGGGCTCGCTGTTGTTATGCATTCATCCCATTGCATGTTATCATACGGCAAAAAAATGCATTCAGGAGGAATGTCATCAGCTGCTTAACCGCACTTTGAAAAGCAATCCACCACAGATAGTCTGAACCTAACGTTAGGACACATATATTTTCCTCAATCTAAAAGAAGGAAGTCAAGGTGTTTCCTAAAACTTTTATACAAACTTTGCAGGATTGAGACAGACACAGCAGGAAAAATCCTGTTTAATGTACCTGTGAGGTCTTGGCAGCCTCTATTACCTTTATGCCCACTAGGTGGCAGGGTTGTATTTTCTATTGATGAGAATGTTGGAATGTTCAAAATCACAAAAGTTATCGCGTCTACAAACTACAGGAAAGATTTATGTAATTTTTATTGTTTTTTTTTTTCTTTTACTAATAATGGCGGCGATCTGCGACTTTTAGCGGGACTGCAACATTGCGGCAGACAGATCGGACCCCTAACTGACATTTTTGACTCTTTTGGGGGGGACCAGTGACATTACTACAGTAATCAGTGCTAAAAATATGCACCGTTACTGCAGTGGCGTACCTAGAGCATTTGGCACCCGGGGCGGATCCTATATCTGGCACCCCCCCCCCCCCACTTTAAAATGTAAAAACACCCGCAAAAAATTGTAATGTCTCCAAGAATATTTATTGCACAAATTTCCCAGCCCCCCTATCACAGTGCCCTTTGCAGTCTGCCCCCCCCCCCCCCTGTCTCTCTAATCACAGTTCCCCCTTTTGCACTCTCTGCCTCCCTACCTTTGGCATAGACAGATAGCTAATACTATTATCAATGTGTTTAAGTTTGAGTAGGAGATTGGAGACATGCTAAAGGAGATAGTCAGAGACTGAGGACATGATGCAAGAGATGGTAAGAGACTACGGACCTAAAACAAAAGAAATCAGATACTGAGGACATGATACAAGAGATGGTCAGAGACTGAGGACATGATACAAGAGATGGTCAGAGACTGAGGACATGATACAAGAGATGGTCAGAGACTGAGGACATGATACAAGAGATGGTCAGAGACTACGGACCTAATACAAGAGAAATCTGATACTGAGGATATGATACAAGAGATGGTCAGAGACTACGGACGGGATACTAGAGATGGTCAGAGACTGCAGAAAATACACAGGAGATGGTCAGAGACTGAGGACATGATACAGGAGATGATCAGAGACTGTGGACATGATCCAAGAGATGGTTGGTCAGAGACTGAGGACATGATCCAAGAGATGGTCAGAGACTGAGGACATGATCCAAGAGATGGTCAGAGACTGAGGACATGATCCAAGAGATGGTCAGAGACTGAGGACATGATCCAAGAGATGGTCAGAGACTGAGAAGAGCATTAGGGGGGCCGGAGAGCACAGGGCAAGCAGAGAGCACTGGAGGAGCTGAAGGGCGCGGGGGGGGGGGGGGGACTGGAGAGAATTAAGAGGGGTTTGAAAAGCATTGTAGGGGGGTTGGAAGGCGCAGGGGTGGAACTCACTGAGGGGGGAGGCAGGGAGCACAGGGGGGTGGAGAGCACTGGGGGAGCCAGAGAGCATAGGGGGGAGATGAAAAGCACTGCGGGGAGCTGAAGAGCACTGGGGGGCTAAGGAGCGCTGGGGGGCAAGAGCACTGAGGGGTTAAGAGCACTGAGGGTGTTAAGAGCAAGGGGGGTGTTAAGAGCAAGGGGGGTGTTAAGAGCAAGGGGGGTGTTAAGAGCAAGGGGGGTGTTAAGAGCAAGGGGGGTGTTAAAAGCAAGGGGGGTGTTAAGAGCAAGGGGGGTGTTTAGAGCAGGGGGGTGTTTAGAGCAGGGGGGTGTTTAGAGCAGGGGGTGTTAAGAGAAGGGGGGGTGTTAAGAGAAGGGGGGTGTTAAGAGCAGGGGGGGGGTGTTAAGAGCAAGGGGGGTGTTAAGAGCAAGGGGGGTGTTAAGAGCAAGGGGGGTGTTAAAAGCAAGGGGGGTGTTAAAAGCAAGGGGGGTGTTAAGAGCAAGGGGGTGTTTAGAGCAGGGGGGTGTTTAGAGAAGAGGGGGTGTTAAGAGAAGGGGGGGTGTTAAGAGAAGGGGGGGTGTTAAGAGCAGGGGGGGTGTTAAGAGCAGGGGGGGTGTTAAGAGCAGGGGGGTGTTAAGAGCAGGGGGGTGTTTAGAGCAGGGGGGGTGTTTAGAACAGGGGGGGTGTTAAGAGCAGGGGGTGTTAAGAGAAGGGGGTGTTAAGAGAAGGGGGTGTTAAGAGCAGGGGGGTGTTAAGAGCAGGGGGGTGTTAAGAGCAGGGGGGTGTTTAGAACAGGGGGGGTGTTAAGAGCAGGGGGGGTGTTAAGAGCAGGGGGGGGTGTTAAGAGCAGGGGGGGGTGTTAAGAGCAGGGGGGGGGGTGTTAAGAGCAGGGGGGGTGTTTAGAGCAGGGGGGGTGTTTAGAACAGGGGGGGTGTTAAGAACAGGGGGGGTATTAAGAGCAGGGGGGGTGTTAAGAGCAGGGGGGGTGTTAAGAGCAGGGGGGGTGTTAAGAGCAGGGGGGGTGTTAAGAGCAGGGGGGGTGTTTAGAGCAGGGGGGGTGTTAAGAGAAGGGGGTGTTAAGAGCAAGGGGAGGGGGGGGGGCTGGAGAGCACTAGGGGGCCAGCAAGTTGTATAGGAGAGGGGATGGGACAGCTGCATATAGATGATTTGATCTTTACATATTCCTCCTGCTGCCGCTAACTGACTGCAGGAGGGAGAGGAGAATCTGCCATTCAACGGCAGCAGGAGAAATACGGAAAGATGAATCCTTCTATATCCAGCTGTCCCATCTCCTCTCCAGTCCAGACAGTCACACAGGAGGAGGCTGCTCAGTGCTCACCTTCTTCCCGCCGGCCGCCGCCCCCGCGAGCAGCGCGGACTTTAGAAACTGCAGCTCCTTCACACTGACATATTCCGAGCAGCCTGACACCCCCCCAGTGCGTGGCACCCGGGGCGGCCCGCCCCCCCGCCCCCCCCGTAGGTACGCCACTGCGTTACTGTAATAATGCAATTGGCAGGGAAGGGGTTAACCCAGGGGTGATCAAAGGGTTAAATGTGTACCTAGGGGAGTGATTCTAACTGTGGGGGTTGGCCTTGTGAAATGATCATAGAGACCTGTGATCCTATATAGAAGGATCACAGGCGCTCTGTGATCATTCCAGAGAGAAGAACGGTCAGATGTGTTTACAACGGCCGACCGTCCTTCTCTCTCAGCGGGGAATGATTGCGGGTGTCAGGCGGCAATCTGAGCCGCCTGCCCCATGCATCGGAGTCCCCGCTGCCGAGTGGGGGCGGGAGCTCGCCCCCTAGCTACAGGCATACCTACAGCGGTTCGCACAGGAGAGCCAGCCTGCCGCAGTATTTCTATGGCGAGCGGTCCGAAAGCAGTTAATATACACTTTTTGGAATTTTTTTCTTTACCAAAAATATGTAGCAGAATACAAATTGGCCTAAACTGATAAAAAAGTTCGATTTTTTAATTTTTTTTTATTGGGAATGTTTTATAGCAGAAAGTAAAAAATATTGTTTTTTTTTTTTTTGTTTTTTTTTTCAAAATTGTCGCTCTTTTCTTGTTTATAGCACAAAATCTAAAAATAGCACAGGTGATAAAATACCACCAAAAGAAAGCTCTATTTGTGGGGGAAAAAAGGACATCAATTTGGGTGGCGGCTGGTGCTCCATGGGCCATGGAGGTGACAGACGGACCACACCCCACCCCCCCCCCCCCGGACCACACCAGCCCACACACCATACCTACCCACCCAGCCTCCCCCCCCCCCGGACCACGCCAGCCCGCACACCATACCTACTTCCTCCCACTGATACCAATGATGGGGCATTATTCCTCCCACTGGTACCATTGATGTGGCACTATTCCTCCCACTAACACCAATGACGGGGCACTATTCCTTCTACTGATACCAATGGTGGGGCACTATTCCTCCCACTAATACCAATGACGGGGCACTATTCCTCCCACTAACACCAATGACGGGGCACTATTCCTTCTACTGATACCAATGGTGGGGCACTATTCCTCCCACTAATACCAATGACGGGGCACTATTCCTCCCACTAATACCAATGATGGGGCACTATTCCTTCCACTGAAACCTATGATGTGCACTATTATTCCTACTAAGACCAATGATGGGGCACTATTCCTCCCACTGACACCAATGATGGGCACTATTCCTCCTACTAATACCAATGAGGGGGCCTATTCCATCCACTGACCCCCGAAATGGGACACTATTACTCCCATTACTACCAATAATAGACACTATTCCTCCCACTAATACCAATGATGGAGCCCTATTCAATCCAATGATACCAATGATGGGGCACTATTCCTCCCAATGGCACCAATTATGGGCACTCTAAATCCCACTAATACCAAAGATGGGGCACTATTCCTCCCACTGACACCCATGATGGGCACTATTCATAATACTAATACCAATGATGGGGCACTATTCCTCCCACTGACACCAATGATGGGGCACTATTCCTCCCACTGACACCAATTATGGAAATATTCCTCCCACTGACACCAATGATAGGGTACTAATACCAATGATGGGGCCCTATTCCATCCTTCGGCCCTCAAATTTGAGACACTATTCCATCCACTGATACCAATGACGGGGCACTATTCCTCCCACAGATACCAATGATGGGGCTCTATTCCTCCCACTAATACCAATGACGAGGCACTATTCCATCCACTGATACCAATGATGGACACTATTACTCCAACAGACACCAATGATAGGCATTATTCCTCCCACTAATGCTAATGATGGGGTACTATTCCATCCACTGACCCCAAAAATGGAACACTATTCTTTCCACTAATACTAATTATGGGGCACTATTCCTCCTACTAATACCAATGTTGGGGCTCTATTCCATCCACTGACCCCAAAAATGGGGCATTTTTCTTTCCACTGATACCAATGATGGGGCACTTTTCCTCCTCCTATTGGACACAGATGCCATGTAAATATTTTTACTCCTACTAAAGTTGGGTCATTTGTTACTCCCAGTGGGCCACAGTCCAACCCCATTACGTCTGTAGGACAGAAAACTGGCCCTTTGTCTAGGAAATTTGTAAACTTCTGTTATGAAGCCATTTATTTCAAACTGCTACAGCTGTTTCAATGTTTTTGCCCATCAAACCCTACTCCGTAGAAGCCATGGCTTCCATACACTGCACTGATGATGGCCAAAAGGTTTTCAATCAGTTGTATACAGTTTGGAATAAATGGCTCTTTAATATCAGGCTCTATAACTGCACTGTCTACCAGAGGTTCTGGATTTGTATCCGGCTTCTGGGGCACCCAGGAGTGATTTGTATGGTCACCAATCATAACAACCACCTGAAAGGCCACCCTTGAGCTGATTTACCCCGATGGCTTTAGATACACAATGTTCTGCAAAAGCACAAACCAGATTTACTCTTCATTATCCATACCAAATCCAGATCAATGACAACTTAATCTTTATATAAATACTTCTCGCGCTGCACATTACCTCCAATGACTCCGTTTGTGAATCAATTGCATCTCTGCAAACATTCCATTGAAGCTCATAGGACTTGCAAAACACGATGACAGCTGTCCCCAGTCTTATATGATTACATCTCTATTTGTTTAGATTAAAGTAGAACTCCAGCCAAAAACAACAAGGTAAATGAATAGCCAATTAAAGGTAAAATTGCAAAACCAGCTTTAGCTGCAACATTTATCTTGAATGGAGAGATTCCCCTGTGGTATTAAGATTTTATTAATCTGTTTGTCTTTCAATGGTGGATTGTCAGCCCTTTATTTACCCAGTACCATTTAAGAATGGCACTGAATAAATAGCCGCGCACTGGTTGATCTGCCTGGTAATCGCTTGTAGGTGGGGTGCAGCGCTGGGCGGCAGAATAACACTCATCCCAGCACAATGAAAGAATTGTATTGAAATACTGCAGAAACGGTTCACAAATAACCGGGAGGGAAGGCAGCCCAGCCAGGAACACTCACGGTTCCAACAGTGTGAAGAGGGCAGAATGTAGCTGAGCTGCCAGCGTCTGTAGAAAGGGACAAAATGCGGCCTGGCCGTCTTGTGCCCAATAGGCAGGTGTCCAGAGAAGTTGCAAGCCCTACACTTTATTTCCTCGTCAGGATCTTTCCCTGCCGCTAGTACTGTCCTATCAGATGGGGTACCTGTCCCTACTCTACCAACTCGCAAAATGCGTGCCAAACCTGGGAGCCAGGGCCTTAAATAGGCTCTGCCTGACCCAAGATGGCTACCAGAGTCTCATGGGGTGGCGGCATCCAATTGGATGCTTGCCCAGTGACTTAGAAATCCATAAAGGAACTGTTTGCCTCTAGACTTCCTTTCCAACTGCTGTGCCACTGCGGAAGAGCGCCACCTGCAGTGGAGAAAGTAGACTGCACCTGCATACACGCTGTGTACAGAGCTGTCATTAGATAGTTCGGCACACAGAGACAATGTACGCAGCCAATACAAGGGGCTGGTTACCATTTGATCCCTGTTATTGGTCATCACTGTTTACAGTGTTGATCCCCTTCCACTTACAGCAAGGTAAGGAAAGAGACCAATACAGATGAATGGATTCAGGGCTGCAGATTCATTCTGTTGCAGTGACACAGGGATCATTTTTATTTCCCCTTTCATGCCCCCTCTATGCTGTCTTTCCTGTATATTAACCCTTTCACTTCTCCTATCCAGAACATTAATCCCTTCATCCCCATCCTGCCACTGTATGTGACCTGTACATTAACCCCTTCACTTCCTCCTCCCTCTGTGTATGACCTGTACATTAATGTATCTAGTGCACCATTCACAAGCTTCATGTTTACCCCCCTTAGTACGGGCAAGAGATCACCCTACTTTCCAAAAGTCATATTTTTATTTTTTTGTACTATTCTGGTGTCAGGGGGACAGGGTTTTTTTTTTTTTTTTTTAAGTTTGGTCTTTTTTTCTTTTTATATAAAAAAAATAAATAAATAAAAACATTGGTTATTAAGGTAAATGTAAACCCTCCCCTTGTAAAACCACCTATTCAGTTTAAAATAGAAATGCAAGGCAGAACATTTGTGTGTGTGTGTGTATAAAACATTATAAATATATGTTTTTCCTTTTTTTTTTGTGATCACATAATCTTTATTCTCAGCTGCATAAGGGGCTTTGAGAACTGGGGGGGGGGCAGTACACCCATCTTCCCAGTTGATGAATGTGCAGAGGGGTGTGCCAGCACAAATATTGGCCATTGGAGGACAGACATGCTGTCCTCCCACCGGCACAGCCAGAAAACTGACCAAGCTGGGATGGGTGTGCTCTCAAGCCTAGGGTGGTCAGTTTGCAAAAGGAAAGCACAGGCACTGGCAGGATCACCAGAAGTTTCACACAAAGGAAGAAATACAAAGAGAACAGGGTACTCTTTAACACAAGTACATGGTACAACATGCACATATCAGGAATTTGAAATGGTGGGGTAACATATCCTTTAAAGGCCAAATTTACCTTTTGGAAAAAAATGCATGTATTTTCTTCCCTCAGGAGCCTGATCAGTGGATAAGGGGTGCGATGTCTGGTTCCTGCAGACAAGCCCTGCAGTTTTCAGCTTGTACCTCCGATACAGGCTGACTGTTACAAGCTGCATGGCTTTTGAATGAACTACCAGAATGCTCATCAGCGCCCCCACAGTTCATTGAGAACTACAAGCTGGCAGCCGCATTGATTGTTGGTACTTGTAGTTCTCTCATTCACAGAACTCTGCGAATGAATAACGGGCTGTCTGAGCAGAGTCCTTTCAAAATGTAACAGCGGCTGCGGGGAGAAGATCCCTTTACCGCTCCCACAAGGAGGGGAGGGGGGGATCGGTGTGCGGGATGAGCATCCTTTGCCCGCTGTCTGCCGGGGGGGGGGGGAATCGGGGGGAAGGTCTTAAGCAGGGGCGGCTCGTCCATTGAGGCCCCCCTATCCATGCGTCCAGTCCCTTAATCTACATGCAGGGTGCCGGACACATGGATTCCAATGGGGATTTTTTTTTTATGAAGCACGTGATTAGAGCCAGAGGCTCTAATAAGCTTCAGAAAAGGGTGGGCTCAAGGCGCAGAGCACTGCGCCCCAAGCTCACCCAGTTGTATGGCAATAGCGAATGAATATTCCCTATTATCATACTGACTCTCCTCCCAGCCAATCAGGAAGCGGGTCGTGAGACCCCTTTCCTGATTGGCTAAAAAGAGACGTGATTTTACTGGCCATTAGCCTGGAAGAGGGAGGAGACATATGGCCAAGGAGGCACACAGCGGCAGCACTGGGAAGGAGCAGGTAAGGATGCTGACTGTCCGGCTGGGCAGCCAGCCAGCCATCCATCCAGTCATCCGTCCCAGGAGGGGGGAGGAAGGAGGGAGGGAGTGTAGAGCAGATTGCAGGCCAGCCATCAGTCCTGGGGAGGGTGTTTTGGGTTTGCCGCCGCCCCCCAAAAATTTTTTTTCACCAGCTGCCACTGGTCTGAAGTATGTTACACCCGAATTGTGGGTGTAACATGTAACATGCTTTGAAACATGAACTTATCCTTTAAATACCACCTAAAGAAAGCTCTATCTGTCTGAAAAATTGCTAAAATACTTATTTGTGTGTTGCAAAACAGAGTAATTGTCAGTAAAACAATCACAGTGGTGAAAAATGAAAAAATGGCCTGGTAATGAAGAAGTATTACAGGCTGGTACAGGAGTGGTTAATGATGGCAGAGATGCATTCAATTGTGTCTCTTATATTTGCCTGGAGTTCAGCTTTAACTATGATGTCAGTTTACAAAGTTGGAGGCATTATTTAACATGAGTTTGTTAATTTAATTAGCTCATATTTTTGCATCGATGTTCAATTTACAAACAAATTATCACTTTGGAACGGTACCATAGACCCCCTACTACATCAAAGTTGGGGTACCTTTGGGTGGGTGTTGGATTCTCTGAGATCCCAGAGATACTGAATATATGGAGCTGTCTCTTTGCTGGATTGGGATATCTCTTCGCTGAATATATGGGGATGTATTTTTGCTGGATTTGGATGTCTCCTTGCTGAATATATGGTAATGCCTGTTTGCTGAATTGGAATGTATTTTTGTTGGATTGAGATGTCTCTTTGCTGAATATATGGGGCCGTCTCTTTACTGGATTGGGATGTCTCTTTGCTGAATATACTGTATGGGGATGTATCTTTGCTAGATTAGATTCATTTTCATATATTAAGTTTTAAGAGTGTTAAAATAAAAATGGGTGCACTGAAGAACACAGGAGCAGGATGCCTAGTGCCTGGATTTGGTGGAACAGCCAGTAGGTGGGCCCTGGGGAATGTTGGTGGCCAGGCCTGGAGGGGCCCAGGCCTAAAGCTGTGTAAGGGGCCCCATGGTCATATTTGGACAATGTCATAGTCATGCAGCCGTTTTAGGTCAGTGATGTCACCAGCATTCCCGCCCCTTTGTTACATGTGGCTGTAAGGATCTCCACTGGTACAGCTGATTGGGCCACAGCCTGCTCTCATGTGACAGTTTCTAATAAATGTATTTCATTACAAAATGTAGAGGTTGTTTTTATTCTTTGAAAACAATAAGAGTTCATCAGTTACAACATCCATCCATGATAAATGGATCAGATATCTCTAGTAGTAGAAGGATTGTTATGTTGTCCAAATATCATCTTTCTTCTTCTTTAGCACATTCTTTTCTAACTTCAGGATTTTCATGTTTCTCCTGTATTTGTCTGAAATGTTCTTCATTTTCTCTGAATCTCACCCATGGACGTTAACCCCTTCATGATGGAGGATAAAACAAACCTTAATGTCCAGACCCAATTTTGCAATTTTAACATGTGTTAGTAAAAATATATACATCATTTCAGCTGCTTTGTGTATCTACCGTATATACTTGAGTATAAGCCGACCCGAATATAAGCCGAGGCACCTAATTTACCACAAAAAACTGGGAAAACACATTGACTCGAGTATAAGCCTAGGGTAGGAAATGCAGCAGCTACTGGACCCACCACAAGACCCAAAACAGGGGCTGTGGGCATGGTGCAGGAGATGCAGGACTGTGGGCATGGTACAGGAGATGCAGGGCTATGGGTATGGTACAGGAGATGCGGGGCTGCCGGCATAGTGCAGGAGATGCAGTGCTGCGGGCATGGTACAGGAGAATCTTCTGTACCATGCCCACAGCTCTGCATCTCCTGAGGAGATGCAGGGCTGTGGGCATGGTACAGGAGATGGTACAGGCATGGTACAGGAGATGGTAAAGGCATGGTACAGGAGATGGTACAGGCATGGTACAGGAGATGGTAAAGGCATGGTACAGGAGATGGTACAGGCATGGTACAGGAGATGGTAAAGGCATGGTACAGGAGATGGGACAGGAGATGGTACAGGCACGGTACACGAGATGATACAGGAGATACAGGGCTGCAGGCATAGTACAGAAGATGCAGTGCTGCAGGCATGGCACAGGAGAATCTTCCTGAAGAGATGCAGGGGCTGTGGAGGAGTCTCACTTACCTTTTTTCGGTGAGGCGCCTTACATTTAAAAATGGCGCCGCCCGGCGCCAACACGTCACTGCGCATGCACCACTTGCCCGGGAATAGCTGAACGTGCACTGGCTTTCCTGAGCGGCGGTGGCGCATGCGCACTGCACCGGAGAACCGGTAAGTGGGACCCTCACTTGAGTATAAGCCGAGGGGGGCTTTTTCTGCATAAAAAACGTGCTGAAAAAGTCGGCTTATACTCGAGTATATACAGTAAGTGATACCATGTTTTTTTTTAGGCCAAATTGAGACAACAAAATAGGACATTTTTGTTTTTTTTTATTTAATTTGTTTTTTAATTTATCTGTATATTTATGACTATTACCATAATTTAACACCAAAGAATAACCCAAACTAAATTCTCCTGATGAGTGCAGCAATACCACATATGTGTATGTTATTTGTTGTTTGTACCTGTAGTAGGGCCCAGGAGCTATTTGCTTTTTTGTATCCTACCTAAAACACACAAACACTAATGGACACGGACACTAAATTAAAAAATGCCTTTTTTTAAATCCTATCTAAAATATACTGACCTTGACCTTTGACCCTGATCTTAAACTTTAACCCTTGCCTTGATCCTAAGGCCCCTTTCACGAGATCAGACTGATCGGGTCCGCCTGTCTGTTTTTCAGGCAGACTTGATCGGGCCACCCATTGACCTCTATGGGGAGGTGGGTGTCAGTGAACATGTGTTCGCTAACACCCACCTGGCATCCGACCTGACAAGATCCGCTGAAATCAGACGCATGGCGATACGTTCGCCATCCGTCCAGTGGGTCGGTTAAGATTGTCCGTTTTCATCTGATCTCCCCATAGAGGAGAGCCGGACTCTGACAAGTCCGTCTCTGCACAGTGAGTGAAGACAGACCTGTCATCCGCCTGCTCAGCGGGGATCAGGAGAGTGATCCCCATTAAGTAAGCAGAGTCTGTCAAAACGGATCCGCCCCATGTGTAAGGGCCCTGACACTGACCTAGACCAAACCTTGATCTATTATTTTTTTTTACACACTTTTGTTTGTTTACATCACGTGTTAAACACAAGGCCTGCGGGCCGAATGTGGCCCTCCGGGCCATTTCATGTGGCCCTCACACCTTTAATGCATCTGCAGCACACCCTTTATCTCTCTGCACCCACCTTATCTCAGCAGCCACACAGAGAGGAGGACAGGGCTCTTCCTACAGATCCTGACCTTCTCTGTGCAGCCGCGGCAATGCTTGTCTCTGCTCTCCCCCCAGGAGTGTGAGTGTGCTCAGTGTCCGTATGCATGGGCAGACTGCACAGTGACTGGGCACTGTGATAGCCAATCATAAGCTATCACAGCGATCAGGTGACCGGGAACCAGAAGTCCCAGGTCCCAATCCTTAGTAAAAGACCTGAAAGGAAAGAAAAATTACAATGGATATTTCTTTCCATTCAGAGAAAGAAAACACATGGGCAGACTGCACAGCGACCGGGCACTGTCATAGCCAATCATAAGCTATCACAGCGGTCAGGTGACCGGGAACCGGAAGTGCCAGGTTCCGATCCTTAGTATAAGACCTGCAAGGAGAGAAAATTACAATGGATATTTCTGTTCAGAGGAAGAAAACACATGGGCAGACTGCACAGCAACTGGGCACTGTGATAGCCAATCATAAGCTATCACAGCGATCAGGTGACCGGGAACCGGAAGTGCCAGGACCCAATCCTTCGAAAAAGACCTGAAAGGAGAGAAAAATACAATGTATATTTCTTTAAGTTCAGAGAAAGAAAACACATGGGCAGACTGCACAGTGACTGGGCACTGTCATAGCCAATCATAAGCTATCACAGCGGTCAGGTGACCGGGAACCGGAAGTCCCAGGTCCCAATCCTTAGTAAAAGACCTGCAAGGAGAGAAAAATACAATGTATATTTCTTTCCATTCAGAGAAAGAAAACACATGGGCAGACTGAACAGCAACTGGGCACTGTGATAGCCAATCATAAGCTATCACAGCGATCAGGTGACTGGGAACTGGAAGTCCCAGGTTCTGATCCTTAGTATAATGACTGGGCCTCTCAGTTAAAGCCTAGTCTCTGTACTGGGAGCAAGCTGTGCTGCACGCTCCCAGCACAAACACAAGGATACATATAAGCGGCACCCGGGTTTAAAGCCGACCTCCTGGAACCCGGCATATATGTGTTACTGTGTCATTAAGGGTTTAACGTACATCTTTTTTGTTTGTTTTGGATATAATTGAGTGGGATTAGAACACCTGTCTTGTTTTAGTGCCATCTGTGTCCCTGTTAGGGAGATTCATCCTCTCTATTTCTCCTGTTTACCATTATCATGGAAAGTGAAGGAAAATGGCAACATTTGAGTTGTCACCAGAACAGGACTGGAGGGGAAATCTCCAAATGGGGGCACTAGTTCTGGTGACATTTAGGGATTCCCTCACTTTGGAGGATTTCCTCTCACTTTCTGCTTTGGCTATAGGACAGGAAGTGACAGGAAGGACACAGATGTCAAAAGAATAAAACAAACAGGAGCTATAACCCTTCCTGGTACAGTGCCTGTAGCTGGCTGGTACAGGGCCTGTGGGTGGCTGGCTGTCTGGCACCATGTGGTGGGTGGCTGACTGGCTGGCACCCTATGGTGGGTGGCTGGCTGTCTGGCACCCTGTGGTGGGTGGTTGGCTGTCTGGCACCCTGTGGTGGGTGGGTTGCTGACTGGCTGGCACCCTGTGGTGGGTGGGTGGTTGGCTGGCACAGGGGCTGTGGGTGGCTGTCTGGTACAGGGCCTGTGGGTACCTGGCTGGCTAGTACAGTGCCTGTGGCTAGCAGGTACAGGGCCTGTGGTTGGCTGGTACAGGGCCTGTGGGTGGCTGGCTGGCTCGCTGGTACAGTGTCTGTGGCTGGCTGGCTGGCACAGGGCCTATGGATGTGGGTGGCTGGCTGGCACTGGGCTGCTGTGGGTGGGTGTATGGCTGTGATACACTCCCCTTAGACTAGTCCCGACTTCAGACGAGGCTATCCAAGGCAAGGGAGGTGGCCTAAGAAGGCAGAATGATGTCACAAAAATATTGGCAATATCGGCCATTTCCGGGGCCGATACCGATATATCGGGGAAAGTGCATATCGGCCCCCAATATATCGACCTTGCCAATAATCGGTATATCCCTAATGTGCAGTAGGGACCCGCCAGTGAAGCCGCAAGGCTTTACTGCCGGGTTCCCTTACCGGCAATGGCAGCGGCGGCAGCACCCGACAGCCGATGGAAACATCAGCTGCGGTGCCGACATCGCTGGACTCCAGGACAGGTAAGTGTCCTAATATTAAAAGTCAGCAGCTACAGTATGTGTACAGTATGTGTAGCTGCTGACTTTTAATTTTTGGAGTGGGAGGCTGGAACACTGCTTTAACTTCTGATTGCTAGCTCTTTGGCAAGCCTTCGTTTTTGTTCTTATTATTCAAGGCTCTGAGCTGGGTCGGTGGGGCTACACATTGCGGATGGATGAATCTTCTGCTACTACTATTGTATTTTGACCGCTCCCCCTTCAGCTGTCAAAATGCCCAAATAGCCTCTGCATTTGATTGGTTGCAGCCATTGACAGTTTATTGTCCAGCTCCTTCAATTTTTTAATCAAGGGATGTAGGGCAATAGGCAAATGAGAGAGCCACCAGCTGAAATCCGAAGAGTGTATGGCTAGCTTTATAGAGACCTTTTTTTGTTGCCCCTGCAGGACAATGTATAAGGATCACTTATCCCTCAATCCCCCTCCAGAAGGATATAATGACCTTTATTTTGCTTCCCCTGTTGTGCAATGGAAATATCAAGCCCTTTCCACTTTAGTTATTGCTAGTTCATGTTTATAATTATGTTTCTCTCTTTACAGCTTCTTCACAAAGACCCGCTGTGCAGGCGAAAGCTCCTAAAAGATTTCAGAGAGCATCCATTTTTCAAGGAGATCAACTGGATTGAGGTGGAGTTGGGGAAGTCACCTGCATTATTTCATGCACGACCTGTAAGTATAAGTTTCAGAGAGAAGTTTGGGCACATTTAAAGGTCGGGGAGGATTTAGGGCTCATTCACACCAGAACACAGTGTGGGAAACCCACTCATGCAGCCCCAGACCATGACAGTCCCACCACCATGCTTTACTGTAGACAAGACACACTTGTCTTTGTACTCCTCACCTGGTTGCCACCACACACACTTGACACCATCTGAACCAAATAAGCTTATCTTGGTCTCATCAGACCACAGGACTCGGTTCCAGTAATTCATGCCCTTAGTCTGCTTGTCTTCAGAAAACTGTTTGCGGGCTTTCTTCATCATCTTTAGAAGAGGCTTCCTTCAGGGACGAAAGCCATGCAGACCAATTTGATGCAGTGTGCGGTGTATGGTCTGAGCACTGATAGGCTGACCCCCCACCCCTTCAACCTCTGCAGCAATGACGACAGCCATCATATGTCTATTTCCCAAAGACAACCCCTGGATATGGCGCTGAGCACGTGCACTCAACTTCTTTGGTTGACCATGGGGAGGCCTGTTCTGAGTGGAACCTGTCCTGTTAAACTGCTGTATGGTCTTGGCCACCGTGCTGCAGTTCAGTTTCAGGGTCTTGGCAATCTTCTTATAGCCTAGGCCATCTTTATGTAGAGCAACAATTCTTTTTTTCAGATCCTTGGAGAGTTCTTTGTCATGAGGTCCCATGTTAAACTTCCAGTGACCAGTATGAGAGAGTGAGAGCGATAACACCAAATTTAACACACCTGCCCCCCATTCACACCTTAGACCTTGTAACACTAATGAGTCACATGACACCGGGGAGGGAAAATGGCTATTTGGGACATTTCCACTTAGGGGTGTACTCACTTTTGTTGCCAGTGGTTTAGACATTAATGGCTGTATGTTGAGTTATTTTGAGGGGACAGCAAATTGACACTGTTATACAAGCTGTACACTCACTACTTTACATTGTAGCAAAGTGTCATTTCTTCAGTGTTGTCACATGAAAAGATATAATAAAATATTTACAAAAATGTGAGGGGTGTACTCACTTTTGTAGGGATCTTATGCATAGGAAAGTGCACTAAGTGACATTTTGCCATCTAGGCATAATAATTTTACCAGGACAACATCTTTTTAAACGGTAGTAAACGGCTGTGTGGTTTGCAAGGTAAAGGCATACTAGCACATTATCTGAAACTTATCTTAGAACGAATCCCTTCCAGCGGTGAGCTGTCACCACTAACAAGGCTTCCATCTTCACCTAATTTCCTTCCGGGCTTCTTAGACTCCACCATCTGACTGCTGGAGCCACGATGACATCACTCCCGCACATGCATGCGGAAGCCGCCATTTATGCCACAGGAATCTGAAGGAATGGTCCGGGTGGCTGTTCCTTCAGAGCGCATGTGTCAGTGACGTAGCCGGCAGCATGTACTGTAAATATCTCCTAAACGGTGCCTTACTATATATTATTATTATTATAGGCTTACCTATAGGTACAATTTATGCATTGGAGTTTACTCCCACTTTAACCAGTTCAGCCCTGGAAGATTTTACCCCCTTCCTGACCAGGCCCTATTTTGCGATTCTGCACTGCGGTACTTTAATGGACAATTGCGCGGTCGTGTGACGCTGTACCCAAAAAAAATTTACATATTTTTTTTCCCACAAATAGATCTTTCTTTTGGCGGTATTTGATCACCTGTGTGATTTTTGTTTTTTTTTGCGCAATAAACAAAAAAAGCGACAATTTTGAATAAAAATATATATATATTTTTGCCATTCTATGACATTCCCAAAAAAATAAATAAATTAAATCTAAATTTTTTAACATTTTAGGCCAATTTGTTTTCTCCTACATATTTTTGGTAAAAAAAAATCGCAATAAGCGTATTTTGATTGGTTTCCGCAAAAGTTATTGCGTCTACTAACTACGGGAAAGATTTATGTCATTTTTATTTTTTTTACTAGTAATGGCGGCGATCTGCGATTTTTAGCGGGACTGCGACATTGCGGCGGACAGATCGGACCCCTAACTGACATTTTTGACAATTTTGGGGGTACCAGTGACATTACTACAGTAATCAGTGCTAAAAATATGCGCTGTTACTGTAATGATGACACTGGCAGGGAAGGGGTTAACACTGTTGGTAATCAAGGGGTTAAATGTGAGCCTAGGGGAGTGATTCTAACTGTGGGGGGCAGGGCTTGTGCGTTGATCATAGAGACATCTATGATGAGCTCTGTGATCATCCCAGGGAGAAGAACGGTCGGCTGTGTTTACATCAGCCGTCCGTCCTTCTCTCTCAGCGGGGAACGATCGCTGGGGTCAGACGGCAATCGGAGCCACCTGACACACGCGCCGGCTTCCCCGCTGATGAGTAGGGGCGGGAGCGTGCCGCCGGCGGCACACGCTCGCCCCCCCCTAACTGCCTGCGTGCGACCGACATAGAGCTAAGTCGGTTCACCCAGGAGCGGCTGCAGTAAATTTGCGGCGGGCAGTCATCTAGTGGTTAAAGAATGCGTTATGAGTTACTTTTGAAGACTATCAAAGACCCTGACATTCATCAATCACCACATTGACTTAAATACATATTCCCATACTGGGACACATAAGTTGTCCAATAAATGAACTATGCTTTTCTCTTGTAATTTTAGATTCTTACCTGGTTCTTCCCCGGTTCTCCTAGAGATTTGTCCTACATACACTATTGGGTTGATTTACTAAAACCAGATAGTGCAAAATCTGATGCAGAAACCAATCAGCGTCCAGGTTTTATTGTCTAAGCTTAATTGAACAAGCTGAAGTTAGAAGCTGATTGGCTACCATGAAGAGCTGCACCAGATTTTTAGTAAATCAGAGTTTTAGTAAATCACCCCCTATATTACCATAAGTATGAGGGCACCCTTCCCAATTGATGAGTTCAGGTGTTTCCAGTAATGGGAACAGGCAATACTATAGTATACAAAGACATTTCAAAACAATCAAACGCCTCCAACTGGGTGGCAACATTTTGGAAAAGGCCCTTTATTGTTCCAGCATTACTGTGCCCATGTGTACGAAGCCAGCTCTAAAAATACATGGTTCGGTGAGTTTGGCATGGAGGACCTTCAGTGGTCTGCAGAGAGTGAAGGTGGTAGCAGCCAGCCACAAAGGGGTCCATATTAATGCACACATTTTGGAATAGGATGTCCAACAAGCTCATGTAGATGTGGAAGTCAGGTGTCCACCAACATTTGTCCATAAAGTGTATCTTATACATATCATCCTACGCAATATGTTTTAACATAACAAGGTTTAACCAGGAGAAAGTCCATTTTTTTAGTTATCTGTGTGTTCAGGACAAGGATGTGGGGTAGGTGGGAAAATTGGTACGGTTGAGCTTGTTTCATTGATCATCTCCCCCTGAAAAATAAAAGTATGAGACATAGAATAAGAGTATGTCATATACTTACTAAAAATATTATGTATTAATTAAAAAAAATAATAATAATTAAAAGTAACAGCAGTACTGTGATGCCAACCACTGCCAGTGGTGGATATCAAATCTTTATTTTCAGTAAAAAAATACATTCAAATTCATTTTTGTGTAGTAAAATCTCCAAATTTTCTGTAAATTATAAAGGATGAGGATGAGTCTAAGTCAATAGGGATACCAAACCAAAGAAATGGATACCAAACCATTTTCTTTAACATTAAAGCGGAGTTCCGAGCACGAAAATGTTTTTTCAATAAACATACCCCCGGGACAGTCAGGGCTAGTACATTCCACAATGGATAGCCTCTGATCTTTCCCGGTTCGCACTTACCTGCAAGAAGAAATACTCACTTATAAAATTTCTTCTCCAGTGTTGCCATCTCTGTTGTGGGCAGCTGAAGCCGGCGCGGTCCTCTTCTGCGTCCTCTTCCGTGTCTTCTTCTCCCAGAATGCGCCTGCACCGGCCCCTCTCGTCACTTCCGGTGCGGCGCCGCATTCCTCCACAGCTTCTGGGCATGCCCAGAAGCTGTTTAGCAGGGAATGCGGTGTCGCCCCGGAAGTGACGTGCGTGGCCGGTGCAGGCGCATTGATTCCTGGGAGCGATGACGTTCAGCTCCCAGGAATCATTGCAAGCCAGGAAGTGACGGCGCGGGCCGCGGCCACAGAGGGAGGAAGTGGAGAATAGGTGAGTATTTTCTATCTACAATTACAAGGTGAGTAAAAAAAAAAAAAATATACCTAACTATCCAATTCCTTTTCAGGTGAAGAAGATCCAGCGGATGGGCACAAAATTAGGTCGATTTTGTGCCCGGAACTCCGCTTTAAAGAGGTTGTAAACCTCCGATTTTTTTTTTTTTTTAAAACGAACACCTGAAAGAAAAACACATAATGAGCTAGTATGCATTGCATACTAGCTCATTATGAAATACTTACCTAAGAACGAAGCCCCCACAGTGCCGCCCGCTTACCTGTCCATGGGGGACTATGTTCTGTCACCCTTCTTCCAGGTTTGCAGCATCCGGCCATCTGATTGGCTGGAGCTGCGATGACGTCATTCCCACGCATGCGCGTGGGAGCCGACGGTAACGGCACGGGGCTCTGAAGGAACCCCACGAGCGGCCGTTCCTTCAGAGCGCATGCGCCAGTGATGTCACTGACTGCATGTAAGGTAAATATCTCTTAAACGGTACATGTTTAGGAGATATTTACAGTACCTATAGGTAAGCCTAATCATAGGATCACCTATAGGTACAAGTTGTAGAGGAGGGTTTACTTCCTCTTTAAAATGCACTTAAAACCACTAAACGTGATATATTTTGCAAAAAGAGAGACATCAAAACATGGTTGTCTAATGTTGCATGATTTTAGAGCAAAAGTTTATCATATTTAAATTTTCAGTACAAATTTTCAAATTAAAAATTCAAATTTTCTGTAAATTTTAAAAGATGAGGCTGAGTCAATTAAATAAAATAACAAAAAACCCCCCAAAAAATAGGGTTTCCATCCGTCCAGGTTTGACAGATAGGATCGGAAGCAGATAGCAGCGGGTGTCAGCGGACATGTCTCCGGTGACATCCGCTGCCCCATAGGGATGCATGGGGGGATCCGATCAGATCCGCCTAAAAAACTGACAGGCGGATCTGATTGGATCGTTCGTGTGAAAGGACCCTTACAGAGCATAGCTGAACCTGCGATCTGTCCCTGTGTCACTCAGTCACCTCCCCCCACACATGTTAGTAAGCACCAGGCATGCATTAACCCCTCCCTCTTCAATAAATATTAACCCCTTCCCTGCCAGTGTCATTTTTACAGTAACAGTGCATTTTTATAGCACTGATTACTGCAGTAATGTCACTGGTACCCCCAAAAGTGTCAAAAAAAGTCAGTTAGGGGTCCGATCTGTCCGCCGTAATGTCGCAGTCCAGCTAAAAATCGCTGATCGCGGCCATTACTAGTAAAAAAGAAAAAAAAAAACAACAATAAAAATGACAACAAGTAGTTAGTAGACGCAATAACTTTTGCGCTTATTGCGATTTTTTTTTTTTTCCAAAAATATTTAGCAGACAACAAATTGGCCTAAAATGTTAAACAATTTTGATTTTTACATTTTTTTTTGGAAATGTTATATAGCAGAATGTGAAAAATATATATATTTTTTTCAGAATTGTTGCTTTATTTTTGTTTATAGCGCAAAAAATTTAAATTGCACAGGTGATCAAATACCACAAAAACAAAGCGCTATTTGTGGGAAAAAAAAGGACATACATTTTATTTGGGTACAGCATTGCTCGACTGCGCAATTGTCCGTTAAAGTAACACAGTGCCGAATTGCAAAAAAATGGCCTGGTCATTAAGGGGGCAAATCCTTCCGGTCCAGAAGTGTTTAAGATTACATTCTTGGTTTTGGCATTAAAAATCAGAAACAGCTAAACAGTACCCTCAATACAAGAGACTGAGTACTTACTTTTTCTTTTGTCCGTGCTTTCAGAATGTCGGTCCATGGAGGGGAAATCGTCCACTAAAGTCTACTGGGAAACCAACACTTCTGGGAATGTTGATCTCATTGATCCCCTGCAGCATGCAATGGTTTCTCCTGCCGAACTCCACATCTTTACAGGGTACAGTAGAGAGGTGGATGTCACTGGAAGGAGCCAACGAGTGGGGGGGCATCAATGAGATCGATTGAAGTGTCTGTTTTCCAGTAGATTTCAGCAGAGGATTTCTCTTCTGGCAGGACAGCAGGAAAGGTAAGTATTTGGACTCTTCCTTTTCAAGTGATTCAGATTTTTTTCTTAATGATAGGGTCCCTTTAAAATGTGTACTTACTGTACGATGATTGATAATTGCAGTGTGGTCGGCTTCCATGATGGCATTTTGGGCTTTAGCTATGGTCTCTTCATCCCAGTCTGCACCATTAATATTCACAATGGCATCCATTATGCTAAAAGGGACAAACATCAGGAGGCAGATGTGAGATTGGGGTAAAGAAGCATTTAAAGACACAGTAATCTAACACATACCTGCCAACTGTCCCGTTTTTCCCGGGACAATCCCGGCAAATAGGAGCCTGTCCCAGGTATTTTACAGTGTCCCTGTTAATCAGGGACAATGTAAATCACAAATTTTTCATTTTGTGCCAAACAGTGTCGCTCTCACCCCAGCTAGGAGTTGTAGTTCTGGCAGCAGGTTGTCTCTCTCTCTGTGCCCGCTCACTCTTCCCGCCTGTCGCAAATTTAACGTGTCACCGAAGGCAGGGTGTCAGCATGGTGCACTTTCCAAAATCCGCCAGCAGGGGGAGGCAGAGCACCTTCCGACAAGCTGGAGGCCTCACACTCCATTAATTACTACTATCAATAATGTTTTTTTATAGATATAATTTATACACCTGTTAATTGATACATATATATATATATATATATTTTTCTAGCTCTAGATAAATGTGTGTACATATCCGTGTATGTGTGTGTGTGCATATATATATATATATATATATATATATATTGCTCAAAAAAATGAAAACAGACCTCAATCCTCAATGGGAAAAATCTCATGCTGGATATCTATACTGGTATGGACTTGGTATGTGTTAGGATAATATGGACTGGGTAATGTGTTAGGATCTATACTGGTATGGACTATACTGGTATGGACTCTGTAATGTGTTAGGATGGTATGGACTGGGTAATGTGTTAGGATCTATACTGGTATGGACTGGGGAATGTGTTAGGATCTATACCGGTATGGACTGGGTAATGTGTTAGGAATCGGATCTATACCGGTATGGACTGGGTAATGTGTTAGGATCTGTACTGGTATGGACTGGGTAATGTGTTAGAATCTATACTGGTATGGACTGGGTAATGTGTTAGGAATCGGATCTATACTGGTATGGACTGGGTAATGTGTTAGGAATCGGATCTATACTGGTATGGACTGGGTAATGTGTTAGGAAGGAAAGGATGCTACATTGTTTTATGTAAATTAAAATTATCACCCTACAGAGGGCTGAATTCAAAGACAGGTGAATAAAGTGTGAAATGTGCTCAGGTGTGACCATAGAAAAAATGGAATATGTAAATCTAAATAAAGTGCAAGGTGTAAATAAGTACGATAAAACCTAATTATACCAGATAGTATAATCATACTTATTTACACCTTGCACTTTATTTATATTTACATATTACATTTTTAGTATGGTCACACCTGAGCACATTTCACACTTTATAATTGCAGGGAATTGTGATGAGAATTTTAAACTTTAGGCAGAAGTAGTGCAGCTGAATGGGAGAATTATTCCAACTCTGCTACTTTGGCCTTAAGTTTTAAATTTCCTGTAATTCTCTCTTTATGAAGTAGACCCTATAATCTGATAAGTAGGCGGAGATTAATTATGCGGAGTGGGCGGAGCTTCAGGGAAGTGGGTGGGGTAAGTAATTGATAGCTGTGCTGCAAAGTGTCCCTGGAAATTTTTTTCAAATGTTGGCAACTATGCTAACAGCAGGGGCATAACTACAGGGGTTGCAACTGCAACCGGACCCCATGCTCCAGGGGTCCTGTGCGGCTCCCCTGTACACCTGGATAGGTGGGGGCAGCATGTAGAGAAATCACTGTCCTCCTTTTTCCTCCTGTAGCTGTAGGAGGAAAATTAAGGAGATTGGTTCCTCTGTATTCTGCCCCCGTCACTCCTCCTATCCAGTTCACTTGTGTTCTGCTGTCTCTGGGCCCCTGTGTGCTCCCCTGGTACCACCCCCCCACCCCCCCACCACCGTGCTCCCTCCCCTCTCCTGCCGGCTGCTGCAGGGGATGTGTCACAATAAAGAACTAGGAAGGGGTCAGTAAATATGTAATTTACCAGCTCCTTCCTTTTCTGAATGGACAGAGTCATAGTCAGTGACATTGTAAAAAAATAATACAATTAAAATACCAAAAAATAAAAACTACTGACACCAGTGATCACAAAGGTCACATTTGCGACCGGGCCCTGGCATTCCACCACCGTGGGGAGGCCCCAAGATGGCGGGAAGGGGGCCCACTGCAGAACTTGTGAAAGGGTCCCGCTGCGGGACTGTAATAAAGGGTCCCGCAACGAGAGTAAAGGGCCCCAGGATCAGTGGGAAGAGCCCCAGGCTTGAAGGGAAGGGTCCTTCATGGTTTCTTGCACTGGGGCCCTGAAGGTTCTAGTTACGCCTCTGCCTGAAAGAATTTATTCAGCTGATTGTTTCACCCTTTGACTCACACTCTGTGAGATTAAATTGCATACCACCATGCCGTGCATTGCAGTACTATTCATTGTGAACCCCAACACACAATCACTGCAGGGAGCAGCATACCCATACTGCAGTATACCACAACCCACATGCCACAAAGGGTCATGAAATGAATAGACTGTCTTAGTTAACATAGAGCCTTAACCCTTGATAATACATTGAATTGCAAAGCCATGAGGTCTATTTATATAAAATAAAAATTGCTGTGCAAATGCGTCACTCATTCGCTCAGCTGACATAAATGCTCACTAAAATAGTATGTTTGTTTCCTGGGATTGTCAGCTCCATCTAGTGGCTGAAATGCAGTATTTTCTTAAATACTTCAATGAGAAAATACCACTAAATGTCATTGAACATTCTAGGAAATAAATGCATTAGGTAAATTATGTGTAGCACTGCCCCCTAGAGAGCCACTGAGAATTACACTTCTTGGGTTCGCCTGGGTTACTATTAGCAACTGACAGTAGATAAACTGCATTAAAAGTTCTTGGCTCAGTCAATAACCAATCCAGGGGATGTTGGGTTTTTTGTGTTTTATTAAGAACTTGGATAGGAGAAGGGATGAGTGGGATACTCCAACTAGTAACTATGCACAATTCTGAGGACAACTGATTGCAGAATGCGGCAAGGCCTCTGCTTCACCCTGCCACTGAAGTGAAGATAAAGTTAACTGTTCCCGCTTAAATATTCTCTTCAGGATTAACAACTTGGCACCCCCTTTACTCTCACTGCCTGCGTGCTGACACCCATCCGCTGACTCTAGCCACTGGAGTATTCCCCTTTCTGGGCAGACCCTTTGGCAAGCTTCCCTGTACTCACGGACACTGTTTTTATAGAGTTGCTCTGCCTTCACCTCCACAGTCATCTTTGCTGGACCTCTGGGTTCAGACACACCTTTGCTGGTCCACCAGGCCGACTGCCTGTGACCACCTTCCACACCTACAGAAGAGGAGACAGCCGTCACCCTCCTTCTGGGACTTGGCTTCCCGCCCAAAGACCCCCTGTCACATGTGCCCTTTACTTTTATAACATATCCCAGGATGCACCACTGTTTGTGCCAACCCACTGAGATAGTTACAAAAGCCTGTGTGTCACTGGCTGGGTTTCCTCCACTGTCCAACAGGCTCGCCTATTTGATACAGTGGGGACACTCCCTCAGCCCAGATGAATCCCACCCTGGACACATGCAACAGGCCTAAATATTAATCAGGGTCCCCTGATAAGCAGAAGGAGCCACTAGGTTTTTCCTGCCTAGCACTTACCTAGGAGGGTGCTGCATCTGGCAAAGATATGTGATGGCTGTGCGAGTGATTGACACATTAGAACATCACATTTTTTCCCTTATAGTCTGAATGAGCCCCTAATGACACCAGGACTGAAATTTTGATGTTAGAGTCCCCAGCTCAGAATGTGATTCTATGCTCTTGTTTTTGACCTTTGGCATGAAATCCAATTTTAGTTTTTTTGTCTTTTTGAAGTTTTGCATAAGTGGATTTAGAAATATGACGCGAAGGCAAACGCTATCTGAACTGATTTATATACAAAGCAACAAACACGTCAGAGAATAAAACTCAGCTTTTTTGCTTCGTTCTCCATGATCTAATTAGTTCAATAAGAGAGAGAGAGAGTCCCTCTCTTAAACATATCATCTGTATTCATGGCTCAGATTAGGATCCATGTTTAGGCATAGGAAGGATATTAGGTGTAGTGTATTTTGGTCTCAACAATTTAATCACTAATACATTATAATTTATATTTGCTTAGACTTATGACATTTTCGGGGCACAGATAATATCAGTGCTAGGAGCACGCTAGGATGGTGGATTTTATAAAGTTTAGGTAAGTATTAAACTTTCATCTACATTATGGTCAAGACTAAAGAATAAAAAAATCATTTTTTATAATTCAAATATCAAATATTGCACATAAAAAGAGAAGTTTGGGAATGTATGTTGCACCCTCCTAGGTAGGTGCTAGAGAGAGAAAGTATCTTTTGGGTCCTGTCTGCTTACCAGAAGGACTGCAGATAAATCTATATTGTTCTCTGCCAACCAGAGAACAGGATCTGTTAGTGAGGTCTGCTCATTGTTAAGGTGCAACTCGTTCTGTTGGCAGAGTGTTGCACACTGGGCCAATAGGGAGGCATGTTGGACAGTGGTAGGAAACTTGACAAATTACTGCACAGGCATTTGATACAGTCCTGGTGATTTGGCAGAGGAAAAGTGCCTTGGTGGATGCTAGGATACTGTATGTGCTCGGGGCCTTTGGGCTGGATAGCGAAGTCCCGGAGGGAGGGGACGGCTGCCTCCTCCTCTGTAGAGGTGCCATGCGGCCTCAGGTAGTCGACCTGAGGGCCTGGAGAGTGCTAGTGAGGAACTGAACCCAGAGATCCGGTGAAGCTAACTGAAAGGGAGACACTGGAGGATCTGATTCTGCAGTACAGTGAGTACAGATCTGTGTCAAGGGGCCTGAACTGAGGGGGCCACCCCTGCAGCTAGAAGAGTCAGTGGATGGGTGTCAGTAAAGGGGATGCTAGTGAGTGTCCCGAAGATAATGTAGATTCACCAAGTCTATTACTGGAGAGAAAGGAGTAAAGAGACTTAACCTTTTCCATACATGTGGCAGTATCGATTAAGCAGTGCAGCTGCTTCCACAAGCAACCTGGTGAGGCCAAGTGAGAGTTGTCCCTATCCATTGTGAATAGATACAGTTGGGGTATCCCACTAATCCCTTCTCCAAAATAAACACTAAAAATCAATACCCATGGTCTGTTTATTGTGTGACGAGCCATCGGGAGTAAGGAGGGATCTGTGAACTGTTCCCTAAGCGACTGTGTGCTGGTAATCAGAGGAGGCCCAACAAGTCATCATACAGCAAGCCCTACGGGGACAGTGCTACATGTAAAAAAAAAAAAAAAAAAACCTTATACTTAGGTGGTTGCATCATTGTTACGATGCTGCATTTGTCCCCTGCAGCCTTTAAGACTGGGAATTGAGTGATCAAAAGCTGTTGATCGCTCAGTTCTTGGTCTTCAGTGAGCAGAGAGTGGTGACTGTCAGTCACCGGCTCTCTGCTCTGCCCACTCCAGCGCTCACTGGAGCGCCGAGCCATACAGGGGCAGGAGCGGCTGGCTTAGGCTCTCAGCGGCACGCCAGCTGCCCGTGTTCTGCTGAAAACTCCAACTCGTCGAAATCTCCAACCACGTCACTTGTGTGATTGTACAGCAGCAATAATAGGAGATTTTGGCAGCCAAATCAATAAATTGCCAAGTCTTGGTAAATCTGCAATTGAATCATCATAATGTTCAAAAACTGAGTTTATTCCAAACATAAATTGTATGCAAAGCTACTGCATTTCGGGGGCCACGCACCATGTATTGGGCTTGGGGATTGTTGTGTTGAGCAGGAACTCTTCATTTACTTCTTGCTGAGACAGTTTAAAAGTAAAAGGGCCTTGGGCCTTATTTGTCACATCCTCTATGTATGCTGATTTATGCGAATGACAAACTATATAAAATCTATGCAGCCTATTACCATCAACCATCTGCCATATACGTCGTCCATCCGACTGCAGCACATCTAGAATTTCCTACCGCATTGACTTGGTAGGTTATGACTAGTATTTATTCATTTTTACTTTTATTATTATTATACCTACAGTCAGGTCCATAAATATTGGGACTTCGACACAATTCTAATCTTTTTGGCTCTACACCACCACAATCAGCTTTAATTTGAGGGTATTTACATCCAAATCAGGTGAAAGGTGTAGGACTTACAAAAGTTTGTATATGTGCCTCCCACTTTTTTTTCTTTTTTTTTTTTTCATTTAGTTTCAATAATTTTTTATTAAAGTTTGACAAGTAGAACAAGGGTAAGCTGCCAAGTGAGCAAATCAAAGCGGTACAAATGGGTCAAGGCATAACTTTAGATACAGCAAGTACAAACATCATCATAACTTAGCATACGTATACAGGCAAGTGAACTGAGCCATACAACATGTGACATCATCCCCTGGGCACCCCAAGGGGAACAAACTGTGCCCCAGGGAGATGACAGACGAGAGATCTTTACGGGTTCACTTCCAGCAGCCTAAGTAATCTTACACTCAAATGACTGTAACAACATGCTCTGAACGCAGAGCAAAGCACCCAGAATTGACCCAGACACCAAGGTAAGTCACCTGGAGGGAGTAAAGGCTAGAAAGACAAAATGGTGGGAAAGAAGAACAAAAAGGGGACGGGGACGGAGGAAGGGAAGAATAAGAGAGAGAGAGGAAAAGGGTAGAAGATGAAGACGAAGAGAGGTCCAGCTACATCCCAGTCATGAAATCATATTGTCTCAGTCCGAGACAGTACACTTGGGGTGAGATAACCAACATTCCCACTTCCTCCGGAATGAGGGAGTGGCAAAATTGGCACTTGCAAGCAATCTTTCCATCATACATTGGTGGTTAAGCTCAAGGATGACTTCATTATGAGAAGGGGGTACAGGAGATTTCCAATGTGTAGCGATAGCAGTTTTCGCTGTGAGAAGCAGGTGTATGACTACTGTTCTATGGCAAGGTTGAAGGTCTTGAATATTGAGATGCAAGATAGCTAATGATGGAGATGGGGAGACAGTGTCATGTGTAATCTCCGAAATCAATGTGAATATTCTGTTCCAGAAGGAGCGCAGAGAGACACAGGACCATAGTGTGTGATACAGGGTCCCTATCTCTCCACACTGTCTCCAGCAGAGGGAGGAGTGGGACGGGTAGAACTTAGACAGTTTAAACGGTGTAAGATACCAGGAGTGGAGTACCTTCTGGTATTGTTCCCAATGTGTGGCACATTTAGTGGCAGCATAAGTGGAGGCAAAGGTTTTTAACCAAGTGGAATCTGAAAACGACTCCGACAGGGTTCGTTCCCACTTGATGACGGAGGAGGGTTTAGAGAAAGTGTTGTGGTTATTATGGAAGGCGTAAAACAGTGTAATGCCTTTCATGTGAGGAGCAGTGTTCTGAAGGAAAAGATGTACCAAGTTAGGGAGTTCCAAATAAGTGGGAAGCGGATTCTTTTTAAGGAAAGAGCTAACCTGGAGATAAGTGAAGAACGTACTCTGTGGTAAATCAAAACGGGCCTGTAATCTATCAAATGGACTTATGCGGGAGTCCTGGAATAGATCGCTCAGGAGCGATATTCCCTTTCCCAACCAGGGCCGTAGATCAATGTGAGGGATGAAGTGGTTCAGCACTTTCAGTGGGATGGGTATAGTGCTCACGGAAGCTTCAGGAGGCTGCAAGCTGCAGAATTCCTTCCACTGGGTAAAAGAGGCTAGCGTTATTGGGTTTTCAAGAGCAGTAGGCCTAGCACCTAGTGCGGCAGCAATAAGAGACAGTCGTAAATCGGTACAAGGGAGTTCAGAAGCTTCGATGGATGCCCACGCTTTGTGTGGAGATGGTGCCCACCAATATTTAAGCTGATCTAAAACACACGCCTTATAGTAGGCTGCCAGGTTGGGGACGCCCATGCCGCCGTGCTTTCTGTGTAAGACCATGGTTTTAAGAGGGCATCTTGGGGGCTTAGCGTTCCACACAAAACGTGTCAGAAGTTTTTGGAGAGCTGAGAAAAAGGACACAGGCAGGGGGATGGCAATGGTTCGGAAAAGGTAAAGTAGTTTCGGGAGGACAAGCATCTTGAAGGAGGCTATTCGACCCATTGTGGACAGTTCCTGCGTTTTTAATTTCTGCAGTACAGCGGGCAGGGATTCCAGGAAGGGTGAGGACCAGATAAATGGGAATTTCCCGGCAAGGGAGCTATGTAGAGCAGGCGGTATATGAAGGCCCAGAATTTGGGATTTGTTTGCATTGAGCTTGTAATAAGACACCTTGCTAAAGTCAGACAGGAGTGTATATGCTTCCGGCAGGGAGGTGGCCGGGTCTGTAATCATGAGCATGACATCGTCGGCAAAAAGGCTTATCTTGTGTTCCAAGCCGGCCACCGACAAACCTTTTATGCGAGGGTGAGAACGGAATTGTTCCGCCAGAGGCTCCATCAGTAATGCAAATATAATGGGGGACAAGGGGCACCCCTGTCTGGTTCCGTTAGTGATTCGAATAGGTTTAGATTTCATTCCGGAATTGAGGACAGTGGCAGACGGGTTGGAGTACAAAGACAAAACAGCTGATTGTAGCCACCCCCCAATTCCGAAGGCATCAAGAACCGCCCTTAGGTAGCCCCAGTGGACCCGGTCGAACGCCTTCTCCGCATCCAAAGAGAGGAGCAGAGAAGGCGTCCGAGTAGCTCCAGCTCGGGAGATCAAGCCGACAAGTCGTCTCGTTCCGTCCGGGGCCTGGCGACCCGGGACAAATCCAACCTGGTCCGGATGAACCAGAACAGGCAGGACCCGCTGTATCCTGAGGGCCAACAACTTAGCAAATACTTTAACATCGGTATTTAAGAGCGAGATCGGCCTATAGTTTGCCGGAACCGCAGGGTCCTTGCCGGACTTAGGAAGGGTCACTATCACAGCCCTTAACATATCTGAAGGAAACATGGATGAGGAGGAAGCAAGTTCAAAAACTGGTTGCAATCGTGGAGTAATTTCATTAACTAGAGCCTTATAAAATTCATTGGGGAGGCCATCCTCCCCAGGGGACTTATGGTTGGGAAGTTTGCGAATGGCCGACGAGATTTCAAGGGAAGTAAAGGGTAGAGAAATGGACTGGAGTTGATCCGCTGTGAGTGCAGGAAGCTTGACCTTCTTGAGAAAGTCCTCAATTAGTTCAGGACAGGGCTGGGGGGTGGCAGGGTCCGATCGCAGGTCGTAAAGTGATTGATAGTAGTCTGCGAAGGTGTCGGCTATGTCTTTTGGGTTAGACATAGAAATCCCAGTGTCAGGATGTGAAATGGAAGCAATTTTACTTTTGGCTTGTTGCGCCTTGACCCGCCTGGCTAGCCACGCCCCAGCTCTGTCTCGAAGGCCATAAAACTTGGCTTTAGTATATTTCAGGTTGTTTTCATATTTATAGAGAAGCAGGGATCTCAATTTTTGCCTGTCTAACACTAATTCTTGGGTAAGAGTAGGGCTCGGGTTAGATTTATTGGTGGCCTCTTTGGCTGCTATGGTAGCCAGTAGTTCCTCAACTTGCTTCCTCCTGCAGCGTTTAAGTCTAGAAGCGAGTTGAAGCAAAATCCCTCTCATATACACCTTATATGTGAGCCATAAATTAAATTGGGATACATCATCCGTGTCGTTGAATTCAAAAAAATCTTTATGTGCTTGTACGATCTTTTGGTACGAAATCCTGTCCTCCAACAGAGAGGTATTCATCCTCCAGATTGGGGGTGGGGAGTTGCCAAGATTGTCATCAAATTCCAGGGAAATTGGAGCGTGGTCGGACCAGGAGATCGTACCAATTTTAGCACGCAAGACATTTTGCAAAGATCTTTTATCGGTCAAAAAGTAGTCTATGCGGGAGTAAGATGAGTGGGCAGCTGACAAAAAGGTGAAGTCCTTCTCGTTCCCATGGAAACATCTCCATATGTCGTATAGGTCATACTTTTGTAGTATGGAGGAGAGAGAACAAGTCGGTCTCCGAGCTTGAGCAGTGGAGTCCATGGAAGGATGCATTACAGTGTTGAAATCGCCTCCAACAATAAGCGTGCCTTGTACAGTATCTTTCAGCATGCGAAAAAGATGGGTAAGAAACTTCCTCTGCCTGGTATTGGGGGCATACAGGTTCACCAGTGAGAAGAGGGTGCCATTAATTTCACAAACAAGAATTATATATCTCCCCAGTGGATCCTCGATGGTGCGCTTAAGGAGGAAAGAGGCAGAGGCGTGAATGGCAATAAGAACACCACAGGACTTTTTGGGGGCATTTGCCATATACAGGTGCGGAAAGTTGGTGAAAGACAGTCTCGGGCACTTGTCCCTGGCGAAATGGGTCTCCTGCACAAATAGTACGTCTGCACGCAGAGATTTTGCTTCTTTCATTAAGGAGGCTCTCTTGGCAGGGCAGTTGAGGCCCTTAGCATTAATTGACACAAATTTCAGTGGCATGGTAACCAGGGGGGATTATGTGGCATAGTGGCAGGGGAGCATGGTGAAAGGATGAGTAATGCAAACACTCGCCAGTATAGGGTCCTGCACTGATATGGACAACATGTCAGAAGGTACCTGCATCCAGGAGAGCGGTCAGCACGCGGTCGCCAGGTTGACAGTGTACGTTGACAGCAAAACAAGATGGCGGAGTCAAGTACGATGAGCAGAGGCAGATTCTGGACCAGTAGTGAGAAGACTAAAGGAGGGATGGACAAAAAGAAAAAAGTCAAGTAAAAGAAAATCGCAAATACACATAAAAAAAGCCTGAACATGCAGGCGCAATGGGCGGCCGTAGCCGCTAAAGCACATCGGGGGAGATGATGGAGAAGCATCACAGAGAACAAGAAACTCAGCAGAGCACTCAACAGGCGGGTAACCTGAAAAAATATAGGAAAAAGAAAAAAAAATACAGTAGAGGGCTCCCTGCCCCACACATCCTGAGGTAGCACAAGGAGACGGAGGAGCATAGAGCAATTCAGGTATCCATTCCAGGTCCGGCTTGGCTCAGGCGCTCTGGGGTGGACCTCCCAGGAGGCACGGAATCAGCTGGGAGCAATTGCCATTGTTTAAACAGTTGGATGCCCTTTTCCACGCTGTGTATAGGATGCATTTTACCGTTCCATGTGACAAGCAGTTTAGTGGGGAAGCCCCATTTGTAGATAATGCTGTTGTTACGGAGAATTTTCGTGAGTGGGGACAATTTCTTCCTGTTGAGAGCCGTTTGTTGGGATATATCGGTGTAAAGGGATATACCAGCAAACTCATCCGGCACGACCGGGTCATGTTTGGCCGCCGCCATGATTCTCTCCTTAACGTGATAGTAGTGTATGCCGGCTAGAGTATCCCTAGGTGCTGTGTCAGGCAGAAAGTTAGGCTTGGGGATTCGGTGGGCCCTGTCCACACATAGCTCAATATCACTGAGGGATGGAATGAGTGATTTCATGAGGCGTTGGACGAAGTTGGTCAGATCTTTAAGTGGTACGGATTCAGGGATGCCCCGGAACTTAATGTTATTGCGCCTAGAGCGGTTCTCTATGTCCGCAAGTTTGAACTGGAGGCGCTGCATCTCGCTTTCCTGGTCAGCATAGGCGTCAACAAGGTCGTTATGGGCAGTGTACAGATCCGCCATTTTAGTCTCCAGATGCTGTATCCTGTCATCATGTAGTTGTACAGTATCATGAAGTGGAGAGAACATAGTAGCAAGCTAATTAAATAAAGTACTCTTCATGGAAAGCAGCATTTTTTTCATGGAGGACTTTGAGATAGCCTGATCAGTGGCTGGGAATGCATCAATGGGGATGCCTGGCTGAGCCTGAAGTAAAGCCTGGTAAGCCGCAGTGTGAACTCCAGAGGGGGCTTCCCCTTCATGTCTGCTGTACTTTGTTTTAGTGGGGCTACTAGTGGTAGGTGAGGAGGGCGGAGAGGTCACTGCCAGTGTATCCTGGGGGGGGTCCGAGGTCCCCTGCAGATAATAGAGAGGCAGAAAGGGTACCTGAGGCAGAGCGCGGGAGGCCGGGGCCGGCGCCATCTTGTCTTCCCCTGTGTGGAGCCGCCGGGTAAAAGTCTGTGAGCCGCTGCGGCGGCTTAGTCTGCTTCCGCCGCTTGGACATGTCTGAGACCGCTCGGCGGGTGTTCTGGGATGCCGCAGTTGAAGTGGGGAGAGATAGTCTGCCGATACTCCGTCGCTGTGAGCCGCTATGAGGTGAGGTGGCGGGGAGCTCTCACTCTAAGCGGCCATAAGCATCGCCGGCCGGACACGCCCCCCGTGCCTCCCACTTTTTAAGGGACCAAAAGTAATGGGACAGATTAACAATCATAAATCAAACTTTCACTTTTTAATACTTGATTGCAAATCCTTTGCAGTCAATTACAGCCTGAAGTCTGGAATGCATAGACATCACCAAATGCTGGGTTTCATCGGTGATGCTCTGCCAGGCCTCTACTGCAACTGTCTTCAGTTCCTGTTTGTTCTTGGGACATTTTCCCTTCAGTTTTGTCTTCAGCAAGTGAAATGCATTCTCAATCGGATTCAGGTCAGGTGATTGACTTGGCCATTGCATAACATTCCACTTCTTTCTCTTAAAAAACTCTTTGGTTGCTTTTGCAGTATACTTCGGGTCATTGTCCATCTGCACTGTGAAGCGCCGTCCAATGAGTTCTGAAGCATTTGGCTGAATATGAGCAGATAATATTGCCCGAAACACTTCAGAATTCATCCTGCTGCTTTTGTCAGCATTCACATCATCAATAAATATAAGAGAACCAGTTCCATTGGCAGCCATACATGCCCACACCATGACAGTACCACCACCATGCTTCACTGATGAGGTGGTATGCTTTGGATCATGAGCAGTTCCTTTCCTTCTCCATACTCTTCTCTTCCCATCACTCTGGTACAAGTTGATCTTGGTCTCATCTGTCCATAGGATGTTGTTCCAGAACTGTGAAGGCTTTTTTAGATGTTGTTTGGCAAACTCTAATCTGGCCTTCCTGTTTTTGAGGCTCACCAATGGTTTACATCTTGTGGTGAACCCTCTGTATTCACTCTGGTGAAGTCTTCTCTTGATTGTTGACTTTGACACACATACACCTACCTCCTGGAGAGTGTTCTTGATCTGGCCAACTGTTGTGAAGGGAGTTTTCTTCACCAGGGAAAGAATTCTTCGGTCATCCACCACAGTTGTTTTCCGTGGTCTTCCGGGTCTTTTGGTGTTGCTGAGCTCACTGGTGAGTTCTTTCTTTTTAAGGATGTTCCAAACAGTTGATTTGGCCACACCTAATGTTTTTGCTATCTCTCTGATGGGTTTGTTTTGTTTTTTGAGTCTAATGATGGCTTGCTTCACTGATAGTAACAGCTCTTTGGATCTCATAATGAGCGTCGACAGCAACAGATTCTAAATGCAAATAGCACACTTGAAATGAACTCTGGACCTTTTATCTGCTGCTTGTAAATGGGATAATGAGGGAATAACACACACCTGGCCATGCAACAGCTGAGCAGCCAATTGTCCCATTACTTTTGGTCCCTTTAAAAAGTGGGAGGCACATATACAAACTGTTGTAATTCCTACACTGTTCACCTGATTTGGAGGTAAATACCCTCAAATTAAAGCTGAAAGTCTGCAGTTAAAGCACATCTTTTTTTTTATTTCAAATCCATTTTAGAGCCAAAAAGATTAGAATTGTGTCGATGTCCCAATATTTATGGACCTGACTGTATAATCCCTGTTTTTTTTTTCCATTTTACTATCAATTTTTGTATGTTTATTATTTACATAGCCACCTGCCCCCCTCTTTAGGATTGCCTCCATGCTCGCCTTGTTGTCCGTTCTCACTGACTGGGTTTGTATCCTTTCTGTGTGCAAGGTAACATTGTTATTCTTGACTATATAGTTTCAAAAGAATGTTTCTTTTTGGTTCTATATACATATATATGGTCCCCTATGGACACACTACCATTATCACGTCTTTGGTAATGAAAATGTACTTTCACATATTTTATTGGGTTGTAAATATATCTCTTTCTCTTATTTTTAGTCTTTTTTTCCCCATTCCCCTGAGGAAGCGGTTTCCCGCGAAACATGCCGGGAATCCTTGGGAACATTTAATGTCGTCTGTCTATACCTGGAGGAATCCACATCAGGAATACCTCCCCCTCAGGTTACACATGACATATGTCGGTTTTTAAAAGCTTTTTATTCATTTTCTGAATTTCTTGATGTGTTTGATTATTTATGATTTTTCTTTTTGTGTTTTGATCTTTTTGATGTATTTGATGATTCATTTCCTTTTTTTCTTTTTGGGAAAATGTTTAATTTATCCTGTACGTAATAAAGAATTTTGATATTTTTATATATACTAATAGTCTGATTATCTGTCTGGGTATTGTACCATCAAAATCCCTTCCTCCTTTTGCCCCCCCCCCCCCCCAATTCTTTATGCTTCTCTCTATAAAAGTAAAAGATGATGGGGTCTGTCCCAACTCAAAACCAAACTGTTATTATATACCAGCTTACCAATTCATAGATATGGTGTAGAGCTGCACGATTCTGGATAAAATGAGAATCACCCCTTTTTTTTTTTTGCTTAGAACAAAGATCACGATTCTCGGTGTAACATCATCTTTCACATTATACAAAAAAACTGGGCCAACTTTACTGTTTAGTTTTTTTTAATTAATTGAAATGTATTTTTTCCCCAAGAAATTGCTTTTGAAAGACTGCTGCACAAATACAGTGTGACATAAAATATTGCAAGTATATATATGCAGTGGGTACGGAAAGTTTTCAGACCCCCCTTAAATTTTACACTCTTTGTTATATTGCAGCCATTTGCTAAAATCATTTAAGTTCATTCTTCTTCCTCATGAATGTACACATAGCACCCCATACTGACAGAAAAACACGGAATTGTTGACATTGTTGCAGATTTATTAAAAAAGAAAAACTGAAATATCACATGGTCCTAAGTATTCAGACCCTTTGCTGTGACACTCATATATTTAACTCATGTGCTTTCCATTTCTTCTGATCATCCTTGAGATGGTTCTACACCTTCATTTGAGTCAAGCTGTGTTTGATTATACTGATTGGACTTGATTAGGAAAGCCACACACCTGTCTATATAAGACCTTCCACATCACAATGCATGTCAGAGCAAATGAGAATCATGAGGTCAAAGGAACTGCCTGAAGAGCTCAGAGACAGAATTGTGGCAAGGCACAGATCTGGCCAAGGTTACAAAAAGATTTCTGCTGCACTTAAAGTGGAGTTCCACCCTGTTTTTATACTTACCTCCATCTTCTCGCTCCGGGTCACCTGAAAAAGAAATGGATAATCGCATATATTTTTTTTTTTTACTTACCTCGTAGCGAAGAAAAAATACTTACCTTACTTCCTTCTTCCTCCTTCCTCGGCCGCGGCCCGTCGTCACTTCCTGGCTCTGCAATGATTCCTGGGAGCTGAACGTCATAGCTCCCAGGAATCATTGCGCCTGCACCGGCCCCGACGTCAGTTCCGGGTCGCGCGCGTCATCCCCTTCTAAACAGCTTCTGGGCATGCCCAGAAGCTGTAGAGGGATGACGCGCGCGACCCGGAAGTGACGTCGGGGCCGGCGCAGAGCATCGTGGGACCAAAGAAGGCGGAAGAAGACGCCGAAGGGGATCTCGCTGGCTTCAAGCTGCCCACATCTGAGATGGCAGCGCTGGACAAGATGTTTGCAAGGTAAGTATTTGTCCTAACAGGTAAGTGCAACCCGGGACAGATCAGAGGCTAGCCATTGTGGAATGTACTAGCCCTGACTGTCCCGGGGGTATTAAAAAAAAAAAAAAAATCCAGGGTGGAACTCCGCTTTAAGGTTCCTAAGAGCACAGTGGCCTCCATAATCCTCAAATGGAAGACGTTTGGGACGACCAGAACCCTTCCTAGAGCTGGCCGTCTGGCCAAACTGAGCTATCGGGGGAGAAGAGCCTTGGTGAGAGAGGTAAAGAAGAACCCAAAGATCACTGTGGCTGAGCTCCAGAGATGCAGTCAGGAGATGGGAGAAAGTTGTAGAAAATCAACCATCACTGCAGCCCTCCACCAGTCGGGGCTTTATGGCAGAGTGGCCCGACGGAAGCCTCTCCTCAGTGTAAGACACATGAAAGCCCGCATGGAGTTTGCTAAAAAAACACCTGAAGGACTCCAAGATGGTGAGAAATAAGATTCTCTGGTCTGATGAGACCAAAATAGAACCTTTTGGCCTTAATTCTAAGCAGTATGTGTGGAGAAAACCAGGCACTGCTCATCACCTGTACAATACAGTCCCAACAGTGAAGCATGGTGGTGGCAGCATCATGCTGTGGGGGTGTTTTTCAGCTGCAGGGACAGGACGACTGGTTGCAATCAAGGGAAAGATGAATGCGGCCAAGTACAGGGATATCCTGGACAAAAACCTTCACCAGAGTGCTCTGGACCGCAGACTGGGCCGAAGGTTTACCTTCCAACAAGACAATGACCATAAGCACACAGCTAAAATAACGAAGGAGTGGCTTCACAACAACTCAGTGACTGTTCTTGAATGGCCCAGCCAGAGTCCTGACTTAAACCCAATTGAGCATCTCTGGAGAGACCTAAAAATGGCTGTCCACCAACGTTTACCATCCAACCTGACAGAACTGGAGAGGATCTGCAAGGAGGAATGGCAGAGGATCCCCAAATCCAGGTGTGAAAGACTTGTTGCATCTTTCCCTAAAAGACTCCTGGCTGTATTAGATCAAAAGGGGGCTTCTACTAAATACTGAGCAAAGGGTCTGAATACTTAGGACCACGTGATATTTCAGTTTTTCTTTTTTAATAAATCTGCAACAATGTCAACAATTCTGTGTTTTTCTGTCAGTATGGGGTGCTATGTGTACATTCATGAGGAAGAAGAATGATCCTAAATGATTTTAGCAAATGGCTGCAATATAACAAAGAGTGAAAAATTTAAGGGGGTCTGAATACTTTCCGTACCCACTGTATATGTATAGTGTTTGGGGGTTCTAGTTTTCTAGCAAAAAATACTGTTTTTAATTTGTAAGCAACAAGTGTCAGAAAAAGGCCTAGTCTCTAAGAGCCGGTTCACATTATTGCGGCTGCGAAGATCGCATGTAATTCGGAGCGCACTGCTCCTTCATTACATGCGATCTCATGTGTGGATGCAAATTTCAGCCATACACTTTGTATGGCTGAATTCGCACTGTATCCGCACCAAAGATGCACAGGACCCTTTTTTTCACCCGCATCAGGATCGGATCGCACAGTGGTTCACACTTGTGCGATCCGATCCTGTGCGAACTGTCAGATCGCACTGCGATATGCGATCAAACTGGGGGTGTCCTTAACATTTAATTGACACCCCCTGCGTATCGCATATGGCAGTGTGAACTGCCAGATGTGCGGATGCGATGCGGGAACAGGCTGCAAATTTGCAGCCTTACCGCATCGCACAAGTGTGAACCGAGCCTTAGTGTTTTTTTTCTCCACTGGTCATTTTTTCCCCACACTTCCTTTTCCATTCACCATATTCTTTCCCTAGCTGTCCTCACAGGGATTTTTGTATTATTTTTCTCCTGTCCCTTCCCCCCCCCCCCCTTTTTTTCTTTTCTTTTTTCTGTCTTCTCTTTCTCCCCTCCTTTCCTGTCCCCCCTCCTTTTCTTTATTCCCCCCCCCCATTCCCCTCTTTACTCATCTTTGTCTCCCCGTTCTCTCTCTTTCCCCCCCCCCCCTCTTTTCTTTTCTCTTCTTTCCTTCCTTAGCTTTCCCCCTTTTTGTTTCCCTTCTTTCTTTCTTCCTCATTTTTTTCCCCTTTCTGCTTGTTCCAGTTTTCTTCCCCCCCCCCCACTGATATTTCACTTTTTCATTGTTCTTATATATCTCTCATTATTTGAGATGTCTTCCATTCACTTCTACATTATTCTCATAGACAGATGCCCTCTCCCGTCATGGCGGGCCTCTTGTGTGGCTCCTTGCAGCCCAGTGCGTGTCCAGGTCTGCCTTTATAGGAGTACGATAACCCTTTTTACCCTTGGGGGAAGTTCCTGCAATTATGAGTTTGCTCTTTGATCAATAGATAGTCAATATTACTTCATGCTTTTATGTTTTTTACATCTGAATGATGCTGTTATATTTGAAGTAACATTATATGTTCTCTAATTATGACATATTTCCTGTAGACATCACATGCCCCTTGAAGACGACCTTACTATATAGGTCGAAATGTGTCGGGGTTTCTCCATTATGTGTGATAATCTGTAATTATGACTTATCACAGTCTGTAGGACTATTGTATATCTTGTTGTAACCAGGGCCGGACTGGGTATGAAAACCAGCCCTGGAAAAAATGACATACCAGCCCCATAGCATTGCGTAATTATACCAGCGAAACCCCCCCAGTAAGCCCCCCTCCCTGTACAGACCCCTCAGTAAGCCCCCTCCCTGTACAGACCCCTCAGTAAGCCCCCCTCCCTGTACAGACCCCTCGGTAAGCCCCCCTTCCTGTACAGACCCCTCAGTAAGCCCCCCTTCCTGTACAGACCCCTCAGTAAGCCCCCCTCCCTGTACAGACCCCTCAGTAAGCCCCCCTTCCTGTACAGACCCCTCAGTAAGCCCTCCTCCCAGTACAGACCCCTCAGTAAGCCCTCCTCCCAGTACAGACCCCCCAGTAAGCCCCCCTCACAGGAAAGGCGCCCCAGTAAGCCCCCCTCACAGGACAGACCCCTCAGTAAGCCCCCTCCCAGTACAGACCCCTCAGTAAGCCCCCCTCCCAGTACAGACCCCTCAGTAAGCCCCCCTCCCAGTACAGACCCCTCAGTAAGCCCCCCTCCCAGTACAGACCCCTCAGTAAGCTCCCTTCCAGTACAGACCCCTCAGTAAGACCCCTCATATGACAGACCCCTCAGTAAGCCCCCTTCCAGTACAGACCCCTCAGTAAGACCCCCTCACATGACAGACCCCTCAGTAAGACCCCTTCCAGTACAGACCCCTCAGTAAGCCCCCCTAGTACAGACCCCTCAGTAAGACCCCTCACATGACAGACCCCTCAGTAAGCCCCTCTCACATGACAGACCCCTCAGTAAGCCCCCACCTTCACTCCCCAGTACAGTTGCAGTGTAAGTTGTGTGCCCCCCTCCAGCGGTATGGTGTTCACTACATGTCCTGGCCACTGCTGCTGGCGCGTCTCGTCTGTGTGGGAGGGATTGGCCTCGGCACCGTGTCTTGCAGGCAGCCAGTCATCTTGATCCACCGTCGCGCAGCCGCCGGATGCGACGTCATGCCGCTCACAGCGGCTGACATAGAAGACCGTCGCTCTGGAGCGCAGCGGGGGCCGGGGCCGCTGCAGCGGCAATCATCACAGCGGCCGGCCCGGGGGCCCCCCCCAAATAGCTTTGTACAGAGCTTCCCATTCATTCACAAACTGAAGCATGGAAAAAGGAGTTTACAATGCTTCAGGTATGAATGGACGGAGTCAGTGATTGATACCGATTACTGACTCTGTCCAATCAAAAAAGAAAGGGGCGGTAAATGACTTCCCTGCTATACATCTTGACACATCCCCCGCAACAGCTGGCAGGAGAGGGGTAGGCGATGCCGGAAAAGCTGCAGGGAAACAGGGGAAGGGGGGACAGGGGAGCACACAGGGGCCTAGGGGCAGAAGAAGGAATAGGAAGCTGAATATAAGGGGTGGCGGGAGCAGCATATAGAGGAACAGATCCCCTCCAGAGGAGGAGAAGAAAGCTTTCAGCGGCTGCAGGAGGAAAATGGAGGCCATTGGTTTTGCCCCCACTGCCCCTCCTATCCAAAGGACAAAGGAGCCACATGGGCCCCCTGGAGCATAGGGCCGGGTCGACCCAAGTAGTTAAGTCCCTGATGGACACAGCATATATCATTCTCAGCAAGAGCCAGATTAAAAACAAGGGAGCCTATAAGCATACACCTTATGCCAACTAATGCAGAACCTCTCTGCTATGATTACCTCTGTTGCACGGAATATTTCTTGATTTACTGCTCCTAACCTGGCTAGGAATATTGTGACAATGTGTATATAAGTTTATAAGAGATGACTGTATTTATACTGACAATGAGAAAAAAAAAATGTGTGCCCTATAACTATGGAAAAAAAAGCCACCCTTCTGCCTTGGGGCACCTATAGGTACAGGCCTACTTTGCCTAATGTTATCAGCTCACGTCTCTGATTCCTCCAGCTCCAGGACCTCAACCACATGCTGGATATCGAGGAGACTCCAACAGGCGGCAATAGGAACAACAGGATAATAAAACAGGAACACCACACACATTTCATTCATTGTGCTTGGTCCTCCCTGAAAAGATACAAAGACAGTATTATTAGAAGAAACAGAATGCAAACAATATAATTCCTCTGAATAAGCAGCAATGCTTCTTAGAGGCCCTTTTACACAGGCATTCCGATTATGTCTGCCTGTCGGTTTTTTAGAAGCTCCATACAACCCTCTACATCCTCTCGAGGGGGTGATATCCACCGTAAGCTCCTGTCTCGGGAGGTATGGTGGATATTTAACCTCCAAACAAGGATGCCTTTAGGAATGAATCATCGTTATGATGTGGATCTTTTCCTTAAGTTAATTAATATATGACCTGCGTTCATGTATGTTTTATGTATTTCAACGTACTATATGTCCTGTTATGGCTGTCATCTGTTTTAACTAACACACATTGAAGACCACTTCCCTCCTACAAATTTTGGAACATCTGTTGAACCTTTTGATCAGCACAGCGCTTAATTTAATCACTAATTTATTGGTGTGGGGTGGAGTCTCCTATTATATGTGTATGTATATATATATATATGTATATATATATATATATATATATATATATATATATATATATATATATGTTTTTTCATATGTTCTTTGTGCTGTGATCAAGGCTAATTGCCGAAACGCGTAAGCCACCTTGTCTTTTTTACTCACTGAGGCATAACAATAAAGAATTGGAAGATTTAAAAAGTTGTCGGCTGTCCTTTTGCTTGATATAGACTCCATACAACCCTATCGTCAGGTAGATGTAAACAGACTTACAGTATGTCCAATTACTTCCACCTACCTCCAAACCTGTCCAGGTCCAGAAAAAAAAAAAAAAAAACGGAAAAGGACTGCATCCTTTTGGACCTAAACTTGACGGATCAGAGGTGGCTGGATGTAAATGGACAGTCCATTTACAACCCTCACTCCAAAAAAGTTGGGACGCTATGTAAAATCTACATAAAAACAATGCAATGATTTACCAATCTCATAAACCTAGAAAAAAAAAAAAAAAAACATTATAACTGTTTAAACTGAAATATATATTTAATTTGAAAACGAGGAATGAGATTAATGGACCAAAGGACTATATTTCTCAATCGCCCTGCGCTATTAATGGAGTGTGCAATATGACCACTAAAACCATAAACATTACAAATTAGTATAGATAGTAGGTAGCTGCTGCCTTAATGAAACAAAAATGATATATATAGATGTGAATACCCTCGGTTGTCAGTCTTGACAAAAAAGTAACCACATAAGCAGCGCTTGATGATTATACATAGGACATCGATATATGTATAAATTGATGAGTGAGAAAGATGTACTATAAATTACAAAAGTCCATCAAACAGTTCCAGAGGGATGACCAATCACCATGGCGTGAAGAGATAATTGAGAATCTATCCTCACTCAGAGATGCTCTTCCCGTAACCGCCGAACACGGACGGAAGTTATGAAGTTATCCGAGCATCTCTGAGTGAGGATAGAGCGGAGCCGGTGTAACGTGAGAATTACCTACCCCGTGAGAATTACCTACCCTCGTCACTTCCGGCCAGGAACAGCTGAGCAGCGCATCAGTGCGCATGCTCAGTGCCGCGGATACCTAATGGAAGAACTGAGGAGCTTACTAGTGCGCATGCGCACTAGTATGAAACGATCACGGTGTACCGTGAAAAAAACCTACCGAGGCGGCGGGTACATAAAACAGCTGTGCGGCAATAGGAGTCATCTCCGCTCCTGTGGCTGTCACTTCCCTGCTCTCGGCAAGTAAATATAAAAGCGACTCTCGGCTCCGTGATATATCTTCATACACCCGCCGCCGCTTTTATATTTACTATCTGAGATCAGGGAAGTGGCAGGCACAGGAGCGGAGATAACTCGTATTTCAGCACAGCTGTTTTAATGTAACCGCTGCGTTACATACACTGCCGAGCACCGGAAGTGACGAGGGGTAGGTTTTTCTCACGGGTAGGTAATTCTCACGGAACACCGGGTAACGTAGTTGTCTGAACATCTCCGAGCGCAGCAGTCACGGTCCTATCCAAGGATTCACGGCTGGGGACGGAGCGGTATTGGTGAGATCTTGGCCGCCCAGTGTTCGGTCATCTCCATTCGTTTGAATGCCTTTATTATTATTTATGACATGTGAGTGTAATGTGATGGGGATGGGCTTATTTTAGTCAATAAATTCTTTATATTGGACTACTGCCCTATGAGCCTTTTCCTTTTATACACACATGTGATGCTGTTGGAAGTACTGCAGTTATCATTGGGTATAGTCCCCAGAGTGAGACTCATGAACATCTGCCGATGTATGGTATTCAGTGGAGCGATCCTGAGTCTGCGGTCTCCTTTTTAAGGCATATTAATCTCAGCCTTTTGGTGAGTGTTGACTGCCTAGGGCGTCACGTGGTGTGGTGGAAGTTTTTTTTCTCAATTATCTCTTCACGCCGTGGTGATTTGTCATCCCTCTGGAACTGTTTGATGGACTTTTGTAATTTATAGTACATCTTTCTCACTCATCAATTTATACATATATTGATGTCCTATGTATAATCATCAAGCGCTTATTGGTTACTTTTTTGTCAAGACTGACATCCGAGGGTATTCACATCTATATATATATATTTAATTTGTTTTAAAAAAATAAGGTAAGCAGAATTCTGCCTCTATGTAACAATGAATTAGGCAAAGACTGAAACTTACAAAGGTGACACCTTCTCTGTCTGGGGTGCTGGATGAACATTCCACCATAATCTGATCTCCCTGCAGGTAGAGAGAATGACAAAATTAGATCTCTGCCTGGATGCATTATATGTATATATATATATATATATATATATATGTGTGTGTGTGTATATATAAGAAATAACACTTTGCTACAATGTAAAGTAGTGAGTGTACAGCTTGTATAACAGTGTAAATTTGCTGTCCCCTCAAATAACAACTCAACACACAGCCATTAATGTCTAAACCGCTGGCAACAAAAGTGAGTACCCCTCTAGGTTAAAATGTCCAAATTGGGCCCAAAGTGTCAATATTTTGTGTGGCCACCATTATTTTCCAGCACTGCCTTAACCCGCTTGAGCATGGAGTTCACCAGAGCTTCACGAGTTGCCACTGGAGTCCTCTTCCACTCCTCCAAGACGACATCACGAAGCTGGTGCATGTTAGAGACCTTGCGCTCCTTCACCTACCATTTGAGGATGCCCCACAGTAGCTCAATAGGGTTCAGGTCTGGAGACATGCTTGGCCAGTCCATCACCTTTACCCTCAGCTTCTTTAGCAAGGCAGTGATCGTCTTGGAAGTGTGTTTGGAGTCGATATCATGTTGGAATGCTGCCCTGCGACCCAGTCTCTGAAGAGAGGGGAGCATGCTCTGCTTCGACCATGACGAGGCCTGTTCTAAGTGGACCTGTCCTGGTAAACCACTGTATGGTCTTGGCCACCGTGCTGCAGCTCAGTTTCAGGGTATTGGCAATCTTTTAATAGCCTAGGCCATCTTTATGTAGAGCAACACTTCTTTTTTCCAGATCCTCAGAGAGTTCTTTGCCATGTGGTGCCATGTGGAACTTCCAGCGACCAGTATGAGAGAGTGAGAGTGATAACAACAAATTGAACACACCTCCTCCCCATTCACACTTGAGACTTGTAGCACTAACGAGTCACATGACACCGGAGAGGGAAAATGGCTAATTGGGCCCAATTTGGACATTTTAACGCAGGGGTGTACTCACTTTTGTTGCCAGCGGTTTAGACATTAATGGCTGTGTGTTGAGTTATTTTGAGGGGACAGCAAATGTACACTGTTATACAAGCTGTATACACACTCACTGCTTTACATTGTAGCAAAGTGTAATTTCTTCAGTGTTGTCACATGAAAAGATATAATAAACTATTTACAAAAATGTGAGGGGTGTACTCACTTTTGTGAGATACTGTCTATATATACAGTATATATATATTTTTTTCTTTTTTAAAGCATAATGACAACAGAAACTACCTAAATGACCCTGATCAAAAGTTTACATATCCCAGTTCTTAATACCAGAGCTGATTGATAATGGCTTCAGCCAAACATTAACCATGAGTGAAAGAAAAGTTTTTGTGTTATCATTCATATTCTCGGAAAAATGGCCAAGAAATCATAAAGTTTGCCAGGGTATGTAAACTTATGAGTACAGCTGTATATATATCAATAAATACATAAATAACATTGCTAATACCTCTTACAACATGATGCCCCTTTTCACAAGACCCAGATTTATGGTATAAAGTCACCCAACGTACCATTTGTATGGTGATAACTCCTGGGAAATCTCTGACTTGTTGGAAATTGAAGTCATATCTCTTATCTTCCCCCAAACTCCCAATTAATGTGCCATTCCTAGTGAGCAAGAACAAGAATTGGGTATTATATGGAATGCTATAACTGGATTGACAGTAACTGTTGGATGATTTGAGGGTGATGTCTTAATCCACTTTATTGGTGCAGTTTCCATTTTTTTTTTTTCTTGTGGATTTTGCCATGGGATCCCTGTAAAGGTGGTAGGTCATTTTTCTTTTCAAGATTATAGATTTTTAATGTGATGTTATAATGTTTTATATACAGTATATATTGATACAAAGTATACCTATGACACATTCCCAGGCCATCATAGGTTTTCTAAATTGAGAATACAGAAGCATCTATTTCCATTCAGACTGCCTGTCTCCAATTGAAGTGGAAACTGGGACTAAACAAATAATGTCTAAAATGTCATGTGTATTCTTCCTTGAATCTTGGTGCGCTTTGTATATTTCCTCCAGATCTGTGCAGTAATCCAGTGTGAGACTTTTCCTGTAATAAAGACCGCTCACTGGTGCTCTCTCTCCCCATGCAGGGTGACGGGTCTTGTCTCCGCCCCCTCCTGCAGTTTTCTGCAGGCACCGTAAAGTGGGTGCAACCTGTTAGGTCCCTCCCACAGCTCTGTCTTATGCTTAGGCTATATACAGCACAATAATGATGTCACCGCTGTGTTCACTAAGTATCTAAGTCTATAAAAGGCATACCGTACACACAAAGTAGAATTTGGCATTCTGTGATATTTAAGAATATACACTCACCGACCACGTTATTAGGTACAGTACACCAGTTCAAGTGCTCAGTAACAGAAATTGATAATCAGCCAATCCCATGGCAGCAACTCAGTGCATTTAGGCATCTAGACACGGTGAAGACGATTTGCTGAATTTCAAACCAAGCATCAGAATTGGGAAAAAATGGGATTTAGTGACTTTGAATGTGGCATAGTTGTTGGTGACAGACGGGCTGGTCTGAGTATTTCAAAAACTGCTGATCTACTGGGATTGTCACACACAACCATCTCTCAGGTTTACAGAGAATGGTCCGGAAAAGAGAAAATATCCAGGGAGCGGCAGATGTGTGGCAGAAAATGCCTTGGTGATGTCAGAGGAGAATGGGTAGACTGGTTTGAGATGATAGAAAGGCAACGGTAACTCAAATAACCACTCGTTACAACCAAGGTATGCAGAATACCAAAGAACCTTGAAGCAGCAGAAGACCACACCGAGTGCCACTCCTGTCAGCTAAGAACAGGAAGCTGAGGCTACAATTCACACAGAATCACCAAAATTGGACAATAGAAGATTGGAAAAACTTTTCTGGTCTGATGAGTCTCAATTTCAGCTGCAACATTCAGATGGCAGGGTCAGAATTTGCTGTACACAACATGAAAAATGGATCCATCCTGCCTTGTATCACCGGTTCAGGTTGGTGGTGGTGTAATAGTAGGGGGGATATTTTCTTGGCCCCTTAGTACCAATTAAGCATCATGTAAACCCCACGTCCTACCTGAGTATTGTTGCTGACCATGTCCATCACTTTATGACTACAGTGTCCCCATCTTCTGATGGCTCCTTCCAGCAGGATAATGCACCATGTCACAAAGCTCCAATCATCTCACCACTGGTTTCTTCACCGTGACAATGAGGTCACTGTACTACAATGGCCTCCACACTCACCAGATCCAGTCACTGTACTCCAATGGCCTCCACACTCACCAGATCCAGTCACTGTACTCCAATGGCCTCCACACTCACCAGATCCAGTCACTGTACTCCAATGGCCTCCACACTCACCACATCTCATCCAATAGAGCACCTTTGAGATTGGGTGGAACGGGAGATTGGCATCATGGATCTGCAGCAACTGAGTGATGGTATCATGTCACTATGGACCAAAATTTCTGAGGAATGTTTCCAACACCCTCTTAAATCTATGCCACGAAGAACTAAGGCAGTTCTGAAAGCAAAAGTGGGTCCAACCCGGTACTAGTAAGGCGTATTTAGTAAAGTGGCCGGCGAGTGTATATGCAGTAAGTACATTTTTTGTGCATGGAGTTCAGCTGTAAATCTCCATATAGAATGTCTAAATGAGTAGAAAGGAGGACTCAATGTAAACAAAGGTCTTTTTGAGCATAGCAGATAGGGAAAGCCTGTAATAGACAGTATTTGAAAAAGGAGGAAAATTCTGACTACAATAAATAAGGAAAGAAAGTATGGGGGTTGGGGGTAGTGTTGAGCGAACACGGACTGTATTATTCGTGTTCGTACCGAATAATTGGATTTTTTTTACCCGAACACGGACACGGACACTTTACTGTATGTTCGGGTAAAAATCCGTGTTCGGTCGTTTTATTTCCGGGTTTTGCATGCTTTAGCGCTCTTTTCATGGCGGGCTTTCAACAGCCAATCAACAATCGTTTAACTGGTGTGCCTTAAGCCATCCCAGCCATGCCTGCAAATGTCTTAGTAGCTGTGATTGGCCGTCTGAAGCATGTGACCAAGTCTTTATAAGTTCGAGGCAGCCGCCGCAGCAGCGTCATTCTGCTGCTTAGCTAAGGGACAGAGCACACATCAATGTGCTGGCTGCTGATTAGGGAAAGATAGGCAGGAAAAAACCATTTGTGTCCGGATAGAATTGAGGGACAGGTCGGAGTGTTTAGGCAGGGCGAGTTGTAGGCATTTTAGGGATAGAGTCTGCTGAATTATAGGGTCAGTGTCTTCTACAAACTACAATCGATATTGCTGTGTGGGGGGTGGGGTGAATCTGCACTCAATCCTGATCTACGATCTCTTCTCAATCCTGTTAGGGACAGAGTCTGCTGAATTTTAGGGAAACTGTGTTCTACAAACTACAATCGATATTGCTGTGTGGTGTGGGATTGGAGATAGGCAGGTGTCAGTGATCCACATCCATTTTTCTGTGTGTGAGCTGCAGTGAACACAATCTTTTTGGGCTGCAGTGAACACAATCTTTTTGGGCTGCAGTGAACAAAATCTTTTTGGGGTGCAGTGAACACAATCCTTTTTGGTGTGCAGTGAACACAATCTTTGTGGGGTGCAGTGAACAAAATCCGTTGTGGGGTGCAGTGAACACAATCTTTTTGGGGTGCAGTGAACAAAATCCTTTTTGGGGTGCAGTGAACAACATCCTTTTTGGGGTGCAGTGAACACAATCTTTTTGGGGTGCAGTGAACAAAATCCTTTGTGGGGTGCAGTGAACACAATCTTTTTGGGGTGCAGTGAACACAATCTTTTTGGGGTGGAGTGAACAACATCCTTTTTGGGGTGCAGTGAACAAAATCCTTTTTGGGGTGCAGTGAACAAAATCATTTTTGGGGTGCAGTGAACACAATCTTTTTGGGGTGCAGTGAACACAATCTTTGTGGGGTGCAGTGAACACAATCTTTTTGGGGTGGAGTGAACAACATCCTTTTTGGGGTGCAGTGAACAACATCCTTTTTGGGGTGCAGTGAACACAATCTTTTTGGGGTGCAGTGAACACAATCTTTGTGGGGTACAGTGAACAGAATCTTTGTGGGGTGCAGTGAACACAATCTTTGGGGGGTACAGTGAACACAATCTTTTTGGGGTGCAGTGAACACAATCTTTGTGGGGTGCAGTGAACACAATCTTTTTGGGGTGGAGTGAACAAAATCATTTTTGGGGTGCAGTGAACAACATCCTTTTTGGGGTGCAGTGATCAAAATCCTTTTTGGGGTGCAGTGAACACAATCTTTTTGGGGTGCAGTGAACAAAATCCTTTGTGGGGTGCAGTGAACAGAATCTTTGTGGGGTGCAGTGAACACAATCTTTGGGGGGGTACAGTGAACACAATCTTTTTGGGGTGCAGTGAACACAATCTTTGTGGGGTACAGTGAACAGAATCTTTGTGGGGTGCAGTGAACACAATCTTTGGGGGGTACAGTGAACACAATCTTTTTGGGGTGCAGTGAACACAATCTTTGGGGGGTACAGTGAACACAATCTTTTTGGGGTGCAGTGAACACAATCTTTGTGGGGTGCAGTGAACACAATCTTTGGGGGGGTACAGTGAACACAATCTTTTTGGGGTGCAGTGAACAACATCCTTTTAGGGTGCAGTGAACACAATCTTTGTGGGGTGCAGTGAACAACATCCTTTTAGGGTGCAGTGAACACAATCTTTGTGGGGTACAGTGAACAGAATCTTTGTGGGGTGCAGTGAACACAATCTTTGGGGGGTACAGTGAACACAATCTTTGTGAGGTGCAGTGAACACAATCTTTGTGGGGTGCAGTGAACACAATCATTGTGGGGTGCAGTGAACTCAATCTTTGTGGGGTACAGTGAACACAATCTCATACTTCTGAAGATTTGAGGGTGCTGCCTGTTCCATACTCCCCCTACTCCTCATCTAGCCTTTTAGGGGTACAAACAATAGTAATTGGGGCCTAGTGTGGTTGTGTACGTGTGATATACATACACTTTTTTTGGATCATATTTTCTATTCCGCTATTTAATCAAAAACCTTTGGGGATCAGTTAAATTGGGGGATAGTCTGTGTTGGTACGTGTGAGAGAGATCCACCTTTCCAAGTTTTTGGGGTTCATCTCATACTTCTGAAGGTTTGAGGGTGCTGCCTGTTCCATACTCCCCCTACTCCTCATCTAGCCTTTTAGGGGTACAAACAATAGTAATTGGGGCCCAGTGTGGTTGTGTACGTGTGATATACATACACTTTTTTTGGATCATATTTTCTATTCCGCTATTTAATCAAAAACCTTTGGGGATCAGTTAAATTGGGGGATAGTCTGTGTTGGTACGTGTGAGAGAGATCCACCTTTCCAAGTTGTTGGGGTTCATCTCATACTTCTGAAGGTTTGAGGGTGCTGCCTGTTCCATACCCCCCCTACTCCTCATCTAGCCTTTTAGGGGTACAAACAATAGTAATTGGGGCCTAGTGTGGTTGTGTACGTGTGATATACATACACTTTTTTTGGATCATATTTTCTATTCCGCTATTTAATCAAAAACCTTTGGGGATCAGTTAAATTGGGGGATAGTCTGTGTTGGTACGTGTGAGAGAGATCCACCTTTCCAAGTTGTTGGGGTTCATCTCATACTTCTGAAGGTTTGAGGGTGCTGCCTGTTCCATACTCCCCCTACTCCTCATCTAGCCTTTTAGGGGTACAAACAATAGTAATTGGGGCCCAGTGTGGTTGTGTACGTGTGATATACATACACTTTTTTTGGATCATATTTTCTATTCCGCTATTTAATCAAAAACCTTTGGGGATCAGTTAAATTGGGGGATAGTCTGTGTTGGTACGTGTGAGAGAGATCCACCTTTCCAAGTTGTTGGGGTTCATCTCATACTTCTGAAGGTTTGAGGGTGCTGCCTGTTCCATACCCCCCCTACTCCTCATCTAGCCTTTTAGGGGTACAAACAATAGTAATTGGGGCCTAGTGTGGTTGTGTACGTGTGATATACATACACTTTTTTTGGATCATATTTTCTATTCCGCTATTTAATCAAAAACCTTTGGGGATCAGTTAAATTGGGGGATAGTCTGTGTTGGTACGTGTGAGAGAGATCCACCTTTCCAAGTTGTTGGGGTTCATCTCATACTTCTGAAGGTTTGAGGGTGCTGCCTGTTCCATACTCCCCCTACTCCTCATCTAGCCTTTTAGGGGTACAAACAATAGTAATTGGGGCCCAGTGTGGTTGTGTACGTGTGATATACATACACTTTTTTTGGATCATATTTTCTATTCCGCTATTTAATCAAAAACCTTTGGGGATCAGTTAAATTGGGGGATAGTCTGTGTTGGTACGTGTGAGAGAGATCCACCTTTCCAAGTTGTTGGGGTTCATCTCATACTTCTGAAGGTTTGAGGGTGCTGCCTGTTCCATACCCCCCCTACTCCTCATCTAGCCTTTTAGGGGTACAAACAATAGTAATTGGGGCCTAGTGTGGTTGTGTACGTGTGATATACATACACTTTTTTTGGATCATATTTTCTATTCCGCTATTTAATTTAACTGGGCCTCCATGCGAGACCTGTGTGCCTTGTTGCGCTGTTTTGAGTACTCCACCAACATGGCCAGTGGCAATGACGCCGTTCTCAGCTTAACTATCCCACTTCTATGCCTCCTTGAAAAAACAATTCGGGCGATGATGGAAGAGGATGTGGCACAGGATGAGGAGGAGGAGGAGGATGAAGAGGTAACATTTCCAAGGCTTTCAGGGCAGTCATTCGCAAGGGGCTCCGAGGGTGGGTTCCTGCACACGCAAACGCCAGGGACGCAATTGTCCAGCAGGGGCACAGTTCTGGAGGATGAGGAGGATGAGGAGGAGGAGGAGCTGGAGGAGGAGATGGAACCATGTTCACAGCAGGGTGGCACCCAGGCCAGCTCATGGCCATCACTGGTGCGTGGCTGGGGGGATACAGAGGACACGGACGATACACCTCCCACAGAGGACAGCCTTTCGTTGCCTCTGGGCAGCCTGGCACACATGAGCGATTACATGCTGCAGTGTCTCCACAACGACCGCCGAGTTGCCCACATTCTAACTTGTGCTGATTACTGGGTGGCCACGCTGCTGGATCCCCGTTACAAGGACAACGTACCGTCCTTAATTCACTCACTGGAGCGCGATCGCAAGATGCGCGAGTACAAGCGCACGCTGGTAGACGCCATGCTGCTGGCATTCCCATCTGACAGCGGGGCCACAGTGGAAGCACAAGGCAGAGGAGGAGGAGGAGGAGGTCGCCAACGCAACCAGGGCACCGCCAGCACCTCAGAAGGCAGGGTTAGCATGGCCGAAATGTGGAAAAGCTTTGTCAGCACGCCACAACAAACAGCAGCACCAGCAGCTCAGATGGAACGTCTTAGCAGGAGGCAGCATTTTACCAACATGGTGGAGCAGTATGTGTGCACACGCCTACATGTAGTGAATGACGGGTCTGCCCCCTTCAACTTCTGGGTCTCCAAATTGGGCACATGGCCTGAGCTTGCCCTTTACGCCTTGGAGGTGCTGGCGTGCCCTGCAGCCAGTGTATTATCTGAACGGGTATTTAGCACGGCTGGGGGCGTTATAACAGACAAGCGCAGCCGCCTGTCCAGAGACAATGTGGACAAGCTCACGTTCATTAAAATGAACCAGGCATGGATCCCACGGGACTTTTCCGTACCTTATGCAGAATAGCAATGGATACCGACCTTACCCACCCATTGTTCCATTTTTGCTCTTTCTCACTCTTTTGGGGTGTACCCTCATTTAAAATTTTTGAAAAGAAGCAGTGTTGGCTACCTCGTCCTCCTCCTCAGGGCCAGATTAATGTAGGGGCTATTGGAGCTGCAGCTCCAGGCCCCTACCTTTTATATAGGCCCCGGGTTGGCCATATTCACTGTTACCGCTCTTCTGTCACTTGTAAACACAGAAGTCTGGCTTCTATGCTCGCTTCCCCAGGCAGCACCCTCAGAACCTCCCCACACAGCGTGAAGGCCGGACAAGGAGGGACAGTTGGCGATGCATGGATGTGTTTATGGGCTTCAGAGACAGCATCCCATGTTGAATTAGGCATGCATGGCTGCACCCTTCCTCCTCTGGGTGCATGGCAAGGCACGGCCCTTAAGGCCCTTCAAAATCCTCAGCACCAAGCCCATGATGCTGTTAATCCGGCCCTGGTCCTCCTCCACCGCCGCTTCCACCTACACCGCCCATAGGTGTGCGCAGCCTATTGCATTAAGGTGTGCACCCCAAAGTTGAAATACACATGCATGTGTTTGCCAGCAGGGAGAGTAATGTATCGGGGCCATGTACCTGTAGGCAAGGAGAAATAGAGCAGAGCAGGTCCCAGGGAGATCTTTCCCATCTCCTCACTGGCAATGCTATGTGCCCTAGGTGATTAGGGTGTGCCCAGGCACACCCAGCACACCCTGTGCGCACGCCTATGTCACCGCCACATCCACCACCACCTCAACCTCCCTCCTACTCCATATGGGCCTCGTCCTTCAGAGATGAAGAAGAACATTGTTTTATTTTTCTGTTTTTTTTTGTTGTTTTAAGTTATTTCCCTATCCACATTTGTTTGCAGAGCACTTGCCATGCTCTTAATTACGTTTTGCTGCCATTTGCAGCACTCTAGCCCTTTCCTTTGGTGTTTTAGAGCCATTTTAGTGCCTTAAAGTTCGGGTCCCCATTGACTTCAATGGGGTTCGGTGTCCGGGAAAAGTTCGGTAAAAGTCCGGGACACGGACCCGGACTTTTTTTTAAAGTTCGGCCGAACCCGTCGAACACGGACATCTAGGTGTCCGCTCAACCCTAGTTGGGGGTATTGCCTAAATATCAACATTCAGAAAGTCAGTATTTTCATATAAACGAGATGCAAGTGTTGAGCTTTGAAGAAGAAAGTGTCCTGGCCCTTGAAAAGTGGAAGTTCACCTTCAGCAACATGCAATTCCATATCTCTGATATGGAATTGCATGTTTCATATGGAATCTGTTTCATATGCTGCACCTCCTGGTGTATTTTGGTTTTGTGCTGCCCTAGGCAGGACTAAAATTGGGCGCCCCCTTTCCCCCTCCTATGTAAATTTGCCCACCCCTTCCTATTTAACGGATGTGACTCCCTCCAAAATTGAAAGACTACAAGTCCCAGCAAGAACTCCAAAGATCTCATGAGAGGGGGTGGGAGAGAGAGGGGGTGGGCGAGAGGGTGTGGGAGAGGGAGAGGGGGGTGGGAGAGAGAGAGGAGGGAGGGTGAGAGAGGGGATGAGAGAGAGCAAGAGAGAAGGGGGGGATGGGAAAAAGAGAGGGAAAGAGGTGGTGGGTGAGAGAGAGAGAGGGTGGTGGGCAAGAGAGGAGGTGGGGGATGAGAGAGAGAGGGGGGGGCGGGGCCAGGGAGTCACGGCCATGACATCACTGGTTGCTATAGCAACCAGTGGCCAATATAGTCTCATTTTGCTGCCCCCCTGCAAAGTGCTGCCCTAGGCCTGGGCCTTGTCGGCCTAGGCCAAAATACAGCACTGCCTCCTCTCATTGCACATGTAGCTGTGGTGGAGGCCTCTCTGCAAAAACTGCTGACCCCTCAATCCCCCTCTGTCCTGCCATCTGCAGGATGTATTGGCCTTTAAATTTGTGCACCCCCTTAGTGGCAGATCCAGATCACAGTTCGCTCAGTCCTTCTCTAGCTGAGCTCAGCCACTGTGGCTAGAGAAGGGGAGAGAGTATTGTGCTGCTAGTGGGCACTCAATTGTAGTTCCTAGCCCATCCTGCAGATGGCAGGACAGAGGGGGATTGAGGGGTCAGCCATTTTTGCAGAGAGGCCTCCACCACAGCTGCATGTGTAATGGGAGGAGGTGCAGCATATGAGACAGGGGGAGCACTCAAATGTACTATTCCAAAGATATAAAATTACATGGGGGGATGTTTGGAAAATGTTGCTGTAGGTGAACTTACACCAGAAGAGGGTGGTTGAACAAGTCCTACAGCTCATTAGCTGTATGTAGTGTATTGAAGTTATTCCCATTTGGACAGATGCCGTGTTTGAAACTCTTTGCTTTTGAGCCCCTTTATCATAGCTCCCAACTGTCCCTGATTTCGAGAGACTGTCCCTGATTTCGAGAGACTGTCCCTGATTTCGAGAGACTGTCCCTGATTTCGAGAGACTGTCCCTGAATTTGAAACAATGTCCTTCTGTCCCTCCTTCCTCCTCATTTGTCTCTCCTTTTGGTCTGATCTCTATAGTTGTATATAAAAATGCATTGTTTATACTTCAAAAAGTGTTTCCCAGCGATAAACCTTTCATCCAATGTCTAAATTGCTGCATTTGTACATTTCAAAAGCCTGTATAAAAGAATAGTGGTAAAAAAAAAAAAAAAAAAAAGCACTTTTGGGTTTAACTAATTTTTTTTTTTTTTGCACAATTCTTTTTTTAAGGGGTGTGGCAGGGGGTGTGTCTTATGCTTGCATACTTTTGCTGATAGATGTCCCTCATTTCCATCTCAAAAAGTTGGGAGGTGTGTCTTTGTGAGTATAGGAAACATTCACTAGTGTGTGTTAAAGGGATTGTAAAGGCAGAGTTTTTTTTTTGTTGTATCTTAATGCATTCTATGCATTAACCGGTTAAGGACCACCCGCCGCAGTTGTACTGCGTCAGGCAGCCCCTCCTGCACAAACCGACTTAGGTATACATCGGTCGCGCGCCTGCAGCTAGGGGGCGAGTGCGTGCCGGCGCGCTCCTGCCCCCACTCGGCAGCGGGGACTCTGAAGCACGGGACAGGCGGCTCCGATTGCCGCCTGACACCCGCGATTGTTCCCCGCTGAGAGAGGACGGTCTGTTGTTGTAAACACAGCTGACCATTCTTCTCCCTGGAATGATCACAGAGCTCCTGTGATCCTTTTATATAGGATAACAGGTCTCTGTGATCATTTCACAAGCCCCGCCCCCATACAGTTAGAATCACTCCCCTAGGCTCACATTTAACCCTTGATCACCCACGCTGTTAACCCCTTCCCTGCCAGTGCCATTATTACAGTAACAGTGCACTGATTACTGTAGTAATGTCACTGGTCCCCCCAAAAGTGTCAAAAATGTCAGTTAGGGGTCCGATCTGTCCACCGCAATGTCGCAGTCCCGCTAAAAATCGCAGATCGCCACCATTATTAGTAAAAAAAAAAAAAAAAATGACATAAATCTTTCCCGTAGTTAGTAGATGCGATAACTTTAGTGCAAACCAATCAAAATACGCTTATTGCAATGTTTTTTTACCAAAAATATGTAGCAAAGTGTTAAAAAATTTAGATTTTTAAATTTTTTTGGGGAATGTTATATAGCAGAGAGTGAAATATATTGTTTTTTTTTCAGAATTGTCGCTCTTTTTTTGTTTAAAGCGCAAAAAATAAAAATCGCACAGGTGATGAAATACCAGCAAAAGAAAGCTCTATTTGTGGAAAAAAAAGGACATCAATTTTATTTGGGTACAGCATCTCACGACTGGGCAATTGTCTGTTAAAGTAACGCAGTGCCGAATCGCAACAAAATGAGCCCCCCTCATCCCCCCTAATACTTACCTGAGCCTGTCTTTATCCAGCGATGTTGCAGGAATGTCTCAGCTGCTGGGACTCCCCTTCTCAATGGCTAAGACAGCAGTGTGGCATGTCTGGTTCCTGCGGCTGTCAATCAAAGTCAGTCAGCCAATCAGGAGAGAGAGGGTGCGGGTCGCCTGTATCTGAATGGGCACAGGGAGCTGTGACTCAACTCAGGTGCCCCCCTAGCAAGCTGCTTGCTAGGGGGGCAATCAAATGGAGGGGGGGGCCAGGAGCACCAAAGAGGGACCAGAGAAGAGGTGGATCCAGGCCACTCTGTGCAAAACCACAGAGGAGGTAATAAGTATGACATGTTTTTTTTTTTGTTTTGTTTTTTTTTTTTTTTTGTTTTGTTTTTTTTTAAACGAGACTTTACAATCACTTTAAGTATTTTACTGAAGATTTTGCACAAGACCTATGTACTCTTTTTTTGCTGTATAGTGTTGGTTGACGATATCCCAGTATGGAGAGGCTATTATCAATTTACCTTCCCATTAAAGCGGTTTTTCACTCTGAAAACAAAAACTTAAAAGTCAGTAGCTACAAATACTGTATTTGCTGACTTTTAATAATAGGACACTTACCTGTCCAAGGATCCAGCGCGGTCGTCACCTGAGCCGGCTCTTCGGCTGTCTTCGGGTCCAACTGAGAGCTTCACAGCCGACTTCCCACTGCACATGTGCAAGTCGCACTGCTCTTTGTGAATGAGCCCGCAGCTTTCAGGGACCTGTGATGTGGGGAGTTTTGCCTGCATTTTCACAAAGTCAGTATTTACATAGGACATTCCGAGGACTTGCAAAATGTGGGTGTGGACAACTTATGATGCCAGAGTTTGAATGGCAGTTACCTTGGGCATTGAAGAACATGGGTTGAGCCCGTTATTACCTGTAATGCATGGCTCGTATGCTTCGTACTGTCAGATGACCATGGAGGAGAAATGTGTTCACATGAAAGTCTTCTACTGGATGGCCCAACATCTGTGAAGAGAAGAGCAGTCCTATGCGTATATATCACCCACACACAACCCTGATCATTGTCTGCATATAATATGGTGCTCTACCTTCAGCTCCCCACAGTAAACACACTTAGGCCGGCCATACACAGAGCAAATTTCTTACTGCAACCACGGGTTGCTGAAAAGAAATTTGCTCGATTCCCTCATTAACACAGACAGTGTTGATGCAAGAATCCCTCCTGCCGGGCCAGTGTCTTCTCCCAGCAAGGGAAGATTGGGAGAAGCTGTCCCCACTGGGAGAAGACAGTAATTATTGCTAGTGGTTATAGCAGCCGCTAGCAATAATCACAGGTAAACCCCTGAATGCTGCTTGTACCCAAGGTGGTTGATCGATCAGAATGGTATATTCAGCCTGCCTATACATGGTTAGAATATCAACCGGTTCCTGAGATTTTAACCATGTATGGCCTACTAAGTTTATACATGCGGCAGAGCATGTGTGATCACGTTTTAGAGGCATTTGATAGATGATGAGAAGGTGAGATGTTGCCTCCTGACCGTGCAAAAAGGTAAATCAGCGCAATTAAATTTAAAGTGGTATAGTGTTAAGACCCAATAATTTGGGACACATAAAGAAAATACAGCAGCTATATAGAACCTCCTTCACTATCTGGTGGCTAAACGGTGGTGGTGTCACTTGCACTTTTATATGGAAACATCTATCAAGCACTTTGTTGAATTTTAAACCACGGTTATATTTATATTTTAGTGGACTCTTATGCACTTTACTTTGAATGCACTTTATGGACATTATATATTGCACCTAAGAGGAATATATATTGCACTGTAAGCGAGTTTATTGATTTATATGATGCACATTGTCACTTTATTTGATTTTATATAGCGCTGTATACATATTTGTCTATAGTTGCCTCCTGACTGCCTGTTTTAACACTGTAAATGCAGCACCACTTCTTGCATTGCACAAGGTTACAGTGTGACCATAACATGGCCCTTTTCACTTAAAAGGCTTACATTTGGTTGCGGAAATAATTCCCTCTGACCATGGGGGGGGGGGGGGGGGGGCACAGCTGTGATGTGTTATCTTAAGAGCTTTTTTACATTTATGGTTGAGGAGCAGCAAAAACAATCCGTTGAGACACATTTTTAACGCCATACCAAACTGCCCACCTTACTCCATTAACCTGCAAATAAAGCCAGACAGGGGTGTACATATGCACAGCCTATTTATCTTTAGTAAATCCATCCAGTGAGGGTTTAAAACAGAGGCTAAGTGGTTAGCACTCCCACTTAACAGCCCTAGGGTCGTCGTTTCACATCCCAACCACAGCACTACCTGCCTGGAGTTTGCATGTTCTCTCTGTGCCTGCGTGGGTTTCCTCCCACACTCCAAAGACATGCTGGTAGGTTAATTGGCTTCTGTCTAAATTGGCGCTAGTATGTGTATGTATGTGAGTTAGGGACCTTAGATTGTAAGCTCCTTGAGGTCAGGGACTGATGTGAATTTACAACATGTATATATATATATATATATATATATATATATATATATATATATATATATATATGTGTATATATATATATATATCTATATATATTACAGTATCTCACAAAAGTGAGTACACCCCTCACGTTTTTGTAAATATTTTATTATATCTTTTCATGTGACAACACTGAAGAAATGACACTTTGCTACAATGTACTGCTTCAGTATGTCACAGTACATGTTGGCATTCATGGTTCCCTCAAATAACTGTAGCTCCCCAGTGCCGGCAGCACTCATGCATCCCCAGCCCATGACACTCCCACCACCATGACTGTAGGCAAGAAACCCTTGTCTTTGTACTCCTCACCTGGTTGCCGCCACACACACTTGACATAATCTGAACCAAATAAGCTTATCTTGGTCTCATTAGACCACAGGGCATGGTTCCAGTAATTCATGTCCTTAGTCTGCTTGTCTTCAGCAAACTGTTTGCAGGCTTTCTTGTGCATCATCTTTAGAAGAGGCTTCCTTCTGGGATGATAGCCATGCAGACCAATTTGATGCAGTGTGCGGTGTATGGTCTGAGCACTGAGAGGCTGACCTCCCCACCCTTCAACCTCTGCAGCAATGCTGGCAGCACTCATACGCCTATTTCCCAAAGACAACCTCTAGATATGAGGCTGAGCATGTGCACTCAACCTCTTTAGTTGACCACAGAGAGGCCTGCTCTGAGTGGAACCTGTCCTGTTAAACCATTGTATAGTCTTTGCCACTTGGCAATCTTCTTATAGCCTAGGCCATCTTTATGTAGAGCAACAATTCTTTTTTTCAGATCCTTTAGAGAGTTCTTTGCCATGAGGTGCCATGTTGAACTTCCAGTGACCAGTATGAGAGAGTGAGAGTGATAACACCAAATTTAACACACCTGCTCCGCATTCACACCTGAGACCTTGTAATACTAATGAGTCACATGACCCTGGGGAGGGAAAATGGCTAATTGGACCCAATTTGGACATTTTCACGTAGGTGTACTCACTTTTGTTGCCAGCGGTTTAGACATTAATGGCTGTGTGTTGAGTTATTTTGAGGGGACAGCAAATATACACTGTTATACAAGCTGTACACCCTCTACTTTACATTGTAGCAAAGTGTAATTTCTTCAGTGTTGTCACATGAAAAGATATAATAAAATATTTGCAAAAATGTGAGGGGTGTACTGTATATATATATTGTGACAGGACGTCAAATAAATGTGACAGGAAGTCAGGTAAATCTGTGAGTGTTGTCACAGATTGGAGACACAATTCACCAATTACTATAGGGTGTCGGCTGCAGAAGCCAGCAGAAATGTCTAAACCGTTCCTTCAAAAACTTCAAGCATTGGAAAATGTATCATTAGAGCTTCAGCAAACAAAGGAGCTGTGTAAGAAATGGGATGATTTCTCAGTTCAGGCTGAAAACCTGGTGGAGAAAACTAAAGCAAGTGATATAAAACTTGGAGAAAAAAGCAAACGCCACATAGTGGAGAAAACTAAGGCTGTTGGTGAAAACGTGAAGCAAATGAATTTCAAGTGCCTTTCAGGGAATATTTCCAAAATGGAACTGGTGAAAGATAGGTGGCAGAAGTTCGATCGTGATCTTGAGATACATTCCATGTGGAGTTCAGATAAAGAAAAAGAACCAGGTGACCTTGAGCGGTCAAATAGTTCAGCAGAAAGTGCATTGAAGAAACCTGTAATAGACTGAGTTGTTACCTTTGACCCATATGTTGGTGGAAGGAAAGTTGATGATGATCTGGTTGGCTACTTCTGTGAAGAGTTTGGCAAGAAATATAAACTGGATATCAAATCAAATAGTAGGCCTTCACTGCCACTCGCTCAGGAGAGCGAAAAGCTTAAGAAGTTGATGAGTGCAAATGCTTCAGTTCTGCCTCTAAATATGAAATGTTTGGTGAATGATAGTGATGTCTCTGGAAAAAGGAACAGGGGTCACTTTGAAGAAATGTGTGACAGCCTGTTGTCGCAAAGGGAAAATCCTCTGCACAGCATCTTAGAGCAAGCCAAACTCAATAAGGAAGATCATTCCTTTTTACAACAAAGAGTCAATGATACAGCTGTATGGAGAGGCAACTCAAGTCACAGAGGGACGTCAAGAGTCCCTACTTGGAACAAAGCTAAGTGAAGCAGAGGTTCTCAAAGTTTTGTGGAAATCATTTATTGATTGCAGAGAAAGGCGGCTCAAGACTGTTGAAGACATTAAGACTAGCACAATTGAGTTGCCTATGGATCACGGTCCTCCATGGCGGATAGGACAGATGGGTATGCAGGACAAACTTGAGAAGGAGCTAAATGATGCCAAAAATGCAGTTGAGGAATGTGTATATGAGAGATCTGTCAATGAAGATGACAGAAACAGTTTCATCCTGAAGCTTGAAGATACAGAGAATTGGCTATATGAAGATGGAGAGGATCAGCCAAAACAAGTGTATATAGACAAGCTAACAGACTTAAAGAAAGAGCAGTGCCAGACACATGCGTGCCTGGAAAACTGTGTCCCAACCCCAGGGTTGAGACAAAGGGGGGGGATATGTGACAGGACGTCAAATAAATGTGACAGGAAGTCAGGTAAATCTGTGAGTGTTGTCACAGATTGGAGACACAATTCACCAATTGCTATAGGGTGTCGGCTGCAGAAGCCAGCAGAAATGTCTAAAGACGTTGAACAGACTTCAGCTGTTCAGAATGAGGAAATCAAGGCTTCTATAATTGTCCAAAGGAAGTCTGAGGATTGCTGCCTCTGGAAGCTGTCTCCTGAAGCCATGTGGGCTGGGAGAAGGAGGACAGTCAGACGTGTGCCTCCCGACAGGATGTGTGGGCCTGGGAGAAGACCCCCCGGAGTAATGTGTGCCAGGGAGGGTAACCAAGTGTGAAGACGTCTCAAAGGTGAGAAGACGAACTGTTTCTGTATGAAAGAAATAAAGGACTGTTTTGCCCTGTGAAGATATTATAAATGGACTATTGAGTGTCCGCTGTAGGACAAGAAAGTCTGCCCAACAGTAGGTTGGAGACAGACTCTTAGGCAGGTTCCAGAGTCAGAAGGTAGCCGCCCACAGAGGCAAGGATTTATTTTCTGTTTTATTTTATTTTGAATGTTTTTTGCTGCATGCAGTCTTCACCAGACTGCATGCAGCAAAAAACATTCAAAATAAAATAAAACAGAAAACACCATTAATAAACCAAACTGTTGTTTGCAAGCACTTTTGGGCTATCTCTCTGGGAAAACACACCCCAAGGGGTCATCTACGCCTACCACCGAGCTAATCCCTTACAATATATATATATACAAACCCGATTCCAAAAAAGTTGGGACACTGTACAAATTGTGAGTAAAAAAGGAATGGACTAATTTACAAATCTCATAAACTTATATTTTATTCACAATATGATATAGATAACATATCAAATGTTGAAAGTGAGACATTTTGAAATGTCATGCCAAATATTGGCTCATTTTGGATTTCATGAGAGCTATACATTCCAAAAAAGTTGGGTCAGGTAGCAATAAAAGGCCGGAAATGTTAAATGTACATATAAGGAACAGCTGGAGGACCAATTTGCAACTTATTAGGTCAATTGGCAACATGATTGGGTATAAAAAGAGCCTCTCAGAGTGGCGGTGTCTCTCAGAAGTTAAGATAGGCCGAGGATCACCAATTCCCCCAATCCAGCGGCGGAAAATAGTGGAGCAATACCAGAAAGGAGTTTATTCAGAGAAAAATTGCAGAGTTTGGAGTTATCGTCATCTACAGTACATAATATCATCCAAAGATTCAGAGAATCTGGAACAATCTCTGTATGTAAGGATCAAGGCCGGAAAACCATACTGGATGCCCGTGATCTTTGGGCCCTTAGACGGCCCTGCATCACATACAGGAATGCTACTGTAATGGAAATCACAACATGGGCTCAGGAATACTTCCAGAAAACATTGTCGGTGAACATAATCCGCCGTGCCATTCGCCGTTGCCGGATAAAACTCTATAGGCCACAAAAGAAGCCATATCTAAACATGATCCAGCGCAGGCGTTTTCTCTGGGCCAAGGCTCATTTAAAATGGTCTGTGGCAAAGTGGAAAACTGTTCTGTGGTCAGACGAATCAAAATTTTAAGTTCTTTTTGGAAAACTGGGACACCATGTCATCTGGACTAAAGAGGACAAGGACAACCCGAGTTGTTATCAGCGCTCAGTTCAGAAGCCTGCATCTCTGATGGTATGGGGTTGCATGAGTGCGTGTGGCATGGGCAGCTTACACATCTGGAAAGGCACCATCAATGCTGAAAGGTATATCCAAGTTCTAGAACAACATATGCTCCCATCCAGACGTTGTCTCTTTCAGGGAAGACCTTGCATTTTCCAACATGACAATGCCAGACCACATACTGCATCAATTACAACATCATGGCTGCGTAGAAGAAGGATCCGGGTACTGAAATGGCCAGCCTACAGTCCAGATCTTTCACCCATAGAAAACATTTGGTGCATCATAAAGAGGAAGATGTGACAAAGAAGACCTAAGACAGTTGAGCAACTAGAAGCCTGTATTAGACAAGAATGGGACAACATTCCTATTCCTAAACTTCTGCAACTTGTCCCCTCAGTCCCCAGACGTTTGCAGACTGTTATAAAAAGAAGAGGGGATGCCACACAGTGGTAAACATGGCCTTGTCCCAGTTTTTTTGAGATGTGTTGATGCCATGAAATTTAAAATCAACTTATTTTTCCCCTAAAATGATACATTTTCTCAGTTTAAACATTTGATATGTCATCTATGTTGTATTCTGAATAAAATACTGAAATTTTAAAATTCCACATCATTGCATTCTGTTTTTATTCACAATTTGTACAGTGTCCCAACTTTTTTGGAAACGGGTTTGTATATACAGTGCCTTGCGAAAGTATTCGCCCCCCTTGAACTTTGCGACATTTTGCCACATTTCAGGCTTCAAACATAAAGATATAAAACTGTAATTTTTTTGTGAAGAATCAACAACAAGTGGGACACAATCATGAAGTGGAACGAAATTTATTGGATATTTCAAACTTTGTTAACAAATAAAAAAACTGGAAAATTGGGCGTGCAAAAGTATTCAGCCCCTTTACTTTCAGTGCAGCAAACTCTCTCCAGAAGTTCAGTGAGGATCTCTGAATGATCCAATGTTGACCTAAATGACTAATGATGATAAATAGAATCCACCTGTGTGTAATTAAGTCTCCGTATAAATGCACCTGCACTGTGTTAGTTTTAGAGGTCCGTTTAAAGCGCAGAGAGCATCATGAAGAAAAAGGAACACACCAGGCAGGTCCGAGATACTGTTGTGGAGAAGTTTAAAGCCAGATTTGGATACAGAAAGATTTCCCAAGCTTTAAACATCCCAAGGAGCACTGTGCAAGCGATAATATTGAAATGGAAGGAGTATCAGACCACTGCAAATCTACGAAGACCTGGCCGTCCCTCTAAACTTTCAGCTCATACAAGGAGAAGACTGATCAGAGATGCAGCCAAGAGGCCCATGATCACTCTGGATGAACTGCAGAGATCTACAGCTGAGGTGGGAGACTCTGTCCATAGGACAACAATCAGTCGTATACTGCACAAATCCGGCCTTTATGGAAGAGTGGCAAGAAGAAAGCCATTTCTTAAAGATATCCATAAAAAGTGTCGTTTAAAATTTGCCACAAGCCACCTGGGAGACACTCCAAACATGTGGAAGAAGGTGCTCTGGTCAGATGAAACCAAAATCGAACTTTTTGGCAACAATGCAAAACGTTATGTTTGGCGTAAAAGCAACACAGCTCATCACCCTGAACACACCATCCCCACTGTCAAACATGGTGGTGGCAGCATCATAGTTTGGGCCTGCTTTTCTTCAGCAGGGACAGGGAAGATGGTTAAAATTGATGGGAAGATGGATGGAGCCAAATACAGGACCATTCTGGAAGAAAACCTGATGGAGTCTGCAAAAGACCTGAGACTGGGACCGAGATTTGTCTTCCAACAAGACAATGATCCAAAACATAAAGCAAAATCTACAATGGAATGGTTCACAAATAAACATATCCAGGTGTTAGAATTGCCAAGTCAAAGTCCAGACCTGAATCCAATCGAGAATCTGTGGAAAGAACTGAAAACTGCTGTTCACAAACGCTCTCCATCCAACCTCACTGAGCTCGAGCTGTTTTGCAAGGAGGAATGGGCAAAAATTTCAGTCTCTCGATGTGCAAAACTGATAGAGACATACCCCAAGCGACTTACAGCTGTAATCGCAGCAAAAGGTGGCACTACAAAGTATTAACTTAGGGGGGGGGGGGCTGAATAATTTTGCACGCCCAATTTTTCAGTTTTTTATTTGTTAAAAAAGTTTGAAATATCCAATAAATTTCGTTCCACTTCATGATTGTGTCCCACTTGTTGTTAAATCTTCACAAAAAATTACAGTTTTATATCTTTATGTTTGAAGCCTGAAATGTGGCAAAAGGTCGAAAAGTTCAAGAGGGCCGAATACGTTCGCAAGGCACTGTATATATATATATATATATATATATATATATATATATATATATATATATGAAAGAGAGGGTATACGTAAATTGATGCCACTATGTAAGTACCTGTAATAAATGGAAAAAAAAACTTTTGTACTCTATATATTCAACATTGAATGCTGCAATTGGGTTATTTATTTTAGAGGATTATTGTGCAATATGAATGCCTTAGATCTCACACTGCAGGTACTGTATACAACTATGAGGCTAAGGCTTCATGTACACGAGACATTTGAAAACCTCTCCTGAATGCTGGAACTTGACAGCTAGTAACCGACATTTAAAAACTTCAGTTTTGCCGCGTTTATGAGCGTTTAGCGACGTTTGCGTTTAGAAGCGTTTTGAAATTGTAAAATGGTCAGAAAATAATCCCCATTGAAAACACCTATAAACGAAATGCTTACAAATGCGAGTTGCCGCGTTTAGACATGTTTGCATACTGTTACAAGCATTTGGCGTTTCAAATGCCAATAAACGTCCGTCTGAACGCATTTTTTTTGCTTTAAAAAAAAAAATGCAATAAACTCAACTGCCTCTAAATGTCTCAATGTACATGGACAGATTAGATAACATAGAGCAGAGTTCAGGGGCTGCTAAAAAAAATGCCTAACTGCTCCTAAACCTCTGTTTATCAGTAACAGTGTACATGAGGCCTAAAGGCACAGGAGAGCCTAGGCACATAGAAAGAAGTCCACTGCTATTCATCATGTGGATTCCCAGAATAAAAGTAAATCGTTCAGGGTACTACTTAGGTATAGATAACATTTTTAGATGTTCCCTGAAACATCATTAACCAATCATAATTTTTTTTAATTCAAGCTTAATTCCAGGAATTCAGACACTTTGTAAAAAGTGAAGGCCCACAATACATTAAGTCCAGGGAGCTGTATGATATATCCTGAGCTTAACTCTATTATATACATTTGACAGGTTTATTGCTCTGCAGGAGAGAAACTCTGGATCTGAGAGGAGAAATGCACACAGAGCAGCTATGCCCACCCCTCCCATCTACTGCCTATTCACAGAAGCCTTTGAATTTTGTGAATGTGTTCTCAAAATACAAAGGCTTCTGTGAATGGGCAGGAGGATAGAAGTAGTAGGCATAGCAGCTGCAGCCACACTCCTGTTCAAAATGCATAGCTCAGAAGGATCAGCTTCCGGCTTCCAGAACCATAGCGATAGCTGTCTTCCAGGAGTACTCTAAAGCCATCAGATATAAATAATAGAGGTGTCCAGGAGGTGTCATGCACTTTGCTGGACTTAGCTCATAGTGTGCCTTCTTCTTTTTTTTACAAAGCCTCAGAATACCTGGATTTGAGCTTTCAGGTCCAATTAGAATTTTTATTATTGGGGTTAAAGCGGTTGTAAAGACTTTTTTTTCTAAAATAACACACATATTATACTTACCTGCTCTGTGCAATAGTTTTGCATGGAGCAGCCCCAAATCTCTTCTTCCTGCGTCCCCTGCAGCTTGGCTCCTCCTCCTCTTTTTTGTGTCCTGCTTGCTTTGGAGCACACCTGTGGGTCTATTCCTAGCCGGGCTGTGTGTGTCTATTGACTACAGTGCTATGAAAAAGTATTTGCCCCATTCCTGATATATATATATATATATTTCATATTTGTTACACTTAAATGATTCAGATCATCAAACTAATTTTAATATTACACAATTGCCCAATAACCCGATAACACAAGTAAATACAAAAAGCATGTTTTAAAATGCTGATTTCCTTTATTAAAGGAAAAATCCTGTCCAAACCTACCTGGCCCTATGTGAAAAAGTAGTTGCCCCATAAACCTAATAACTGGTTGTGCCACCCTTGGCACCAACAACTGCAATGAAGCATTTGCAAGAACTGGCAATGAATCTTTCACATAGCTGTGAAGGAATTTTGGCCCACTCTTTTTTGCAGTATGGTTTTAATTCAGCCAAGTTGGAGGGTTTTCCAGCATGAACGGCCTGTTCAGGGTTACATAGTTACATACAGTTTGTGAGGTTGAAAAAAGACAACAGTCCATCCAGTTCAGCCTGTGATGTGTGTGTGTGTTTGCTGTTAACCGTACATTGTATACCCCTCTATGTTGTACATTGTATACCCCTGTATGTTGTACATTGTATACCCCTGTATGTTGTACATTGTATACCCCTGTATGTTGTACATTGTATACCCCTGTATGTTGTACATTGTATACCCCTGTATGTTGTACATTGTATACCCCTGTATTTTGTACATTGTATACCCCTGTATTTTGTACATTGTATACGCCTGTATGTTGTACATTGTATACCCCTGTATGTTGTACATTGTATACCCCTGTATTTTGCGGTCGCTAAGGTGTCCATCTACTAGTTTTTTTTTAAACTATCAATGCTCCCTGCTGATACAACTGCTTGTGGAAGAGAATTCCACATCCTTATCGCTCTGACAGTGAAGAACCCCTTACGTATTTTAAGGTTAAACCGTTTTTCCTCTAGTTTAAGTCAGTGGCCAGGGTCATGCGACAACATCTCAATCGGATTTAAGTCCAGACTTTGGCTAGGCCACTTTAAAACCCTAATTTTGTTTTTTTGTGAGCCATTCAGAAGTGGACTTGCTGGTGTGTTTCGGACCCAAATGTGCTTGAAGTCAGGAACTGATGGTTGGACATTCTCCTTCAGGATTTTCTGGTAGAGCGCAGATGTTATGCTTCCTTCAATGATGACAACTTGTCCATGTCTCGAAGCTGCAAAACATCCCCAGACCATCACACTACCACCTCAATGTGTGACTGTTGGTATGATGTTCTCTTTATGAAATGCTTTGTTAGTTTTACGCCAGATGTAAGGGGCCACACGTCTTCCAAAAAGTTCAACTTTTGTCTCATCAGTCCACAGAATATTTACCCAAAAGGCTTAGAGATAGACAAGATGTTTTTTGGCAAATGTGAGACGAGCCTTTGTGTTCTTTTTGGTCAGCGGTGGCTTTGGCCTTGGAGTTTCCCCATGGACGCCACTTTTGCCTAGTCTCTTTCTTATTGTTGAATCATGAACACTGACCTTACCTGAGGTAAGTGAGACCTGCAGTTCTCACTTTAGATGTTCTGGGTTCATTTATGACCTCTTAAATGCGTCATTGTGCTCTTGGAGTAATTTTTGTAGGCCGGCCACTCTTGGGAGCGTTCACCGCTGTTCCAAGTTTTCTCCATTTGTGGATAATGGCTCTCACAGAGGTTTGCTGGAGTCTCAAACCCTTAAAATTGGCTTTGTAACCCAATCCAGACTAATACATGGCAATGACTTTGTTTCTCATCTGTTCTTGAATTTCTTTAGATTTTTTAGATCTTTTAGCGTGCTTCACTTTGTCAGGCAACTTCAATGTAAGTGGATTTCTTGAATCAACAGGCGTGGCAGTAGTCAGGCCTGGGGGCGGCAAGTGTAATTTCACTCAGCTCTCCAAAAAATGTAGTTAACCCCCGTCACATGCCAAATCGCAGCCTATTGCCGGCAACCACAATGTTCGAATCGGTGTGACGCTGACTTTGCCGATCGGTGTGGCACCGCACCGATTTCCAAAAATAGTTTCTGCACTATTTTTTGGCGACCTCAAAAGGTTTCAATAGACATCTGTGCAGTGAAGCTGCACAAATGTCTTTCAAATCGCCCCCAAACTCGCAATAAAATGTGGGTTTGAAATCGTGCAAGTTCAGCTGAACTCGCACAATTTCAAATCCACCTCAGGTTTCGCCGTAGGACCACTTTTATGGGGGGCGGAAGAGGTGCTCACCCCCTCCCCCCAATTCCCGGAGCCGTCGGTAGCAGGGGAAAATGATTAGGTCCTTTCAGGTCCTAGGCATGAAGTCGAGTGAGGGCAAGCTGGCCCCCACTCCACTCTATGGCCTTGAAGGACTGGAGCGACGTCATACGTCTCTTCCTCCCAGCAGCCTTAAAGAGCCCATTTTTTTCTTGCAGAAAAAAAACTACTTTTTTTTTTTTTTTTTTGCTTTTAAGTCTAAATGTGAGATTTGAGGTCTTTCTGACCCCAGATCTCACATTAAAGAGGACCTGTCCTGCTTATTTCTATTACAAGGGATGTTTACATTCCTTGTAATAGGAATACAAGTGAACAAAAGAAATTGTTTTAAAGGGACAGTGTAAAAATAAAAAAATGAAAGGTAAAATAAATAAGAAAAAAAACCAAATTCCAAGCTTGTGAGCAAAAGCAAACGCATACCCAAGTCGTGCCCACATATGTAAACATATGTTCAAACCACACATGTGAGGTATCGCCGCGATCATTAGAGTGAGAGAAATAGTTTGAGCCCTAGACCTCCTCTGTAACTCTTATTTTTTTTTTTTTTACGAAACTTTATTCAAAACCAATGAGCGATACATAAAGAATGCAGAAGAAAGAAGAGAAACACATTTTTACATTTAGTAAATGGTCACGAGACTAACATGCAGCGCTACTAATTGGCACAGTAAGTGAAAGATACCAACAGTAAATCAATTAAAAAGAAACTAGAACCCTAGTTGGATGGATCATAGCTAGGTATCCACAACAATATCCTATGTGTCAAGATTAAAGATGGGGGGGATAACAGGAAACAACAGATGGGGAGGAGGGGGGGTGGGGGTGGGTGGTTGATCAAGCACATTCATGTCCACTGCATTAAGGGGGGGGGGGGTAGAGGCTTGACCCGGGGAGGAATAAGTGAAAGAGCAGGCAATCAGGGTCAGTCTCTCGTCCCGGGGGAGCGATTTCAGGTAGTCCTGCCATTTGTCATAGAATCGATCGGAGGAGGACTTGGAATTAAAGTCCGTGTTAAAATGGTCCATGGTCACAAGATGTTGGAGTTCACGATGTACCTGCGAGATGGATGGACCCGGCTGAGAAATCCAATGTCCCATGATGACCCTGCGTGCTAACAGCAAGCATGTGAGTATCCATACCCGGGGATACGGAGCAGGGCGACTAGTCCAAATTTGGAGTTGTTTGTCCCAATAGCCAATAATGAGGAGAAGAGGGTCTTTTGGTAAGTGAATAAGAGTCACTTGTGCGATTAAGGAGAGCACTTGGTCCCAGAAGGTGGATATGAAGGTGCAAGCCCAAAATCTATGTTGCAACGTGGGTCGGTGTTCCGCACAAAACGGGCAGTTGCTGGTGTTGGGATCATCCTTACAGGGAAGGAACGGGATGTAAGCCCTGTGTAGGATCTTCAATTGCGTTTCTCGCCATGTCTCATTGGGAGTTAAATGTAGAACGCTGCGGTATCCCTGATAAAGTTTGGTCACCATGTCCTCTGTCGGAAAGGCTCTAGCCCAGTGGGCCGCCGTGTCGCCAGCATGACGGAACGAAACAAGCCGTTGAAAGGGTTTATCTCTGTAACTCTTAACTTGTAACCTGTAGAAATTTTTAAAATGTCGCCTATGGAGATTTTTAAGTACCAATGTTTGTCGCCATTCCACGAGCGTGCACAATTTTAAAGCATGACATGTTAGGTATCAATTTGCGTATATTTTTTCCCAAAAAATTGCGTTTGTAAGACCGCCGTGCAAATACGGTTTGACATAAAGAATTGCAGCAATCTCCATTTTATTCTCTAGGGCACATGTGTCAAACACAAGGCCCATGGGCCGAATCCGGTCCTCCAGGCCATTTTATGTGGTCCTCGCACCTCTCCTGCAGCTGCAGGAGAGCTCCAGTCCTCCTCCAAAACCTGTACTTTCTGCTTTTCAGCAATGCCTCCAGCTTCTTCCCAGCAGCTGCACAAAGTAAGGGGGGTGCACTGTGATGTAAGAAAGGGTGGGGTGTTCAACCTCTGATGGTGGGGAGGCTCGATGTCTTATGTAAGAGTAGGGGATGCTCTGGACATCTAGTCTTGCAGATACAACCGGCCCTTTTGAGGGCAATCACAATAGTGATGCGGCCCGCAATTAAATTGAGTATGACACCCCTGCTCTAGGGCCTCTGCTAGAAAAAATATATATAATGTTTTGGGGTTCTAAGTAATTTGCTAGCGGTGTCAGAAATAGACCTGGTCCTTAAGTGGTTAAGAAGGGATTGGGGAGGGGGGGGGGCAATTACTTTTTCCCATAAGGCCAGGCAGGTTTGGACAGCTTTTCTCCCTTAAAGCGGTAGTAAACTTTTGGATAAAAAAAAGCATTGCATACTAGCACATTATGAAAGACTTACTGTACCTTGAAATGAAGGCCTCCAACGGTGCGCTGTTACCACTGCAGGAGTTTCCATCTTCACCCTGCCTTCCTTTCATGCGTGTGGGAGTCTTGGCCACTGTACACAGGTCTGAAAGAATGGCATTGGTATGCCGTTCCTTCACTGCACATGCGCTGGTGACGCCGTCGGTTGCTGCTAGCTAAATTTTCTCCTAAATGGTGCACATTTAGGAGATATTAATTTTATGTACAGGTAAGCTTTATTATAAGTTTACCTGTAGGTAAAAACAATAACGCGGGTTTACTACTACTTTAATAAATGAAATCATCATTTAAAAACTGCATTTTGTATTTACTCGGGTTATTTTTGGTTAATATTAAAATTTGTTTGATGATCTGAATTAAATAAGTGTGACAAATATACATGGGCACAGCGCTGGATCGAGATCAGGCTCAGGTGAGTAAATAGAGGGGTGGGAGGATGATACAAATACAGGGCCATTTTTTTTTTACCATAATGCAAGGAATGCAATAAAGGGTAAGGGTCCTTTCACACGGGCGCACCGCCGGACAGAGTCCGTTCTGCTCAGCGGAGGATCGATCCGCCGATCCCCGCTGAGCAGGCAGATGACAGCTCCGTCTCTGCTCTGTGGGCAGAGACGGAGCTGTCAGATCCCCGCTGTCCTCTATGGGGGATCGGATGAGAACGGACCACCTGTCCATTCTCATCCGATCCCATCCGATCCTCCAGACAGATGGAAAATAGGGTTTCCATCCATACGGATTTCACAGACCGGATCGGAATTGGATAGCAGCGGGTGTCAGCGGAGATGTCTGCCCAATAGGGATGCATAGAGCATCCGATCAGGTCCGCCTGAAAAACTGACAGGCGGATTGGAACGGATCACCCGTGTGAAAGGGGCCTTACTCAACTTTCGTGGAAAAAAAAAAATAGAAAATAAAGAAAAAACAATATAGTGTATACAATTGTGACACAAATCATATTGTAATTGAATGTTATTAAAATGATCTTTCCTTTTCAATCTGCAGCCACTGTAATTTTCTGAAAATGCAATACAATATGGCATCCTGGAGGTGTTCTGTACACAGAATGTATACTGACCACACCCCCAGAAACATCATTTCCTGCTTTTGTGATTGGCTCACCAATTTTCCCAGAAGTCTGCACTAAGATACAAGTCAGATTTCTGGCATCCCCTGCAACAAAAATGTCATTTTTGGTGAGATATTCCCAATAGGAACACGTCTAAAGAGATGCAGGCCTAGGAGATTCCCTCGTTAGAGAGCTGCAGGTGCACAGCTGATAGACAATTATGAAACCACTCCCATTAGACCCAATCAGCACAGAGGAACAAACAGGGATCTCTTCAGAATAACAAAAGAAAGGAATCTGCAACAAAGTTTGTTAAAATCCTTGTAATGTACAGAGATCACCAAGAGGGGAATGTTTTTTTCTCAGCAAAAGTGGAGTTACACTTTAAGGTAAAAATCATCTAGCCTTTAGAACCGCTGTAAATACCATTTAAGCCCTTGGTTTCTGATCTGTAGGTATGTAGAAACCACAGCATGTGGGGGCAGAAGAGGGGGCATCAAACAACCACAGAGAGGACATAAAGACTCCAAATAGAGTTGGTTCTGATGGGAACCAAATCCATGACACCAGCACTGCAAAAAGCGAATCACTGCCTTATGCCTCGTACACACGCACCGATTGTTGGCCGAACGATTGGCCGTCTTTTGTCCAGTGTTGATGTGTTGGTTGAAATGTGCTCTAGACTGAACACGAATTTTCTCGGCCAACAACAACCAACTTCAGAAGTGATGTCATGTGTTGGTTTACTTTCCGTGTGTTTTTTCTTCTCTGAGCATGCCCAGTCTTGATCATCACATTTTTTTCTGCCGAAATCTGTACTGACTGACGGAAAATTGGCCGTTCTGTTGTTGGCCAACAAAAATTTTATAGCCTGCACACCAGATTTTGGTCGGCCGAAAAGTCGTAGTCGGTTGTCAGAAGCATCATACTAACAAGCCGATAATCGGCCGATCGGACTTTGGCCGAAAATTTAAGGCCAACAATCGGAGCGTGTGTACGGGCCTTTAGTCTCCATGATTTTGTGGGAGATCAGGTTCGGGTACCTACCTGTGGGATCAGATGAGTGTTGCAGAGTCCATAATTGCGAAAATGATCAGCTCCGGGAGGCACAAATTGGGCAGGAAAGGTGAAAATCCCAGTCATCAGAACACCGCCATCATGTTCACGTAATTGTGAAGTGTAATAAACTCTTATACCTGAACTATCCAGAAGTCCTGCAAATCAGACACACAATGGTATGCATACAATTGCCTGTGACTATGAGAAGCAGGTATCCGTGACCATAAAGTTACACACCTTACAATTTAAATTTTGATTGACCTATAAACTTGCATTGTGAGAAGGAGCGGTAAAGCACAACTATTGTGTTAGGCTGCAAAGCAGGAAGAAAGGTCTGAATATGTAACAAACAAATAGGACTGCCCCCGAGTACATATGTTATTTAAAATTAAAATGGTTGTAAACCTCAGACATGAAATATGAACAAAGCATATCTCTCTATAGCAGGGGTGCTCAATCTGTGGCCCGCAGTCCACATGTGGCCCTCTAATCTCTCTGATGTGGCCCTTGACCCCAAACTGAATTCAGGAGTTTTGGTGCGCTTTCAGAAAGTGAAGTACACCTGCAAGATATAATAGAAGGCAATGGCAAAGCGCAGCTAACCCACAGGAAAGCCACAGGTGCACTGCGGTAATGGTTTTCATCAGTGTGAAAACAGCCTCATAGGAGGCTTAGGACAGTAAGGGTTTATTTACATTTGCAGTTTGAGAGGGGGGGTTGTAAAACCCCATAGTTGAGACATGTTTTACCTCCCCCCCCAACCCTGGTGTAGCATCAGGGGTCATAATTGTTCCCATGCTCCAGGGGGCCCTTATGGCCTCCCTAACATATTCTGTTTTAGGTTTGGACAAGAGGGGTGGCAGGTGGCATATCCTCTCCATTTTCCTCCTGCAACCGCTGAAAGTTGGCTTCTCCTCCTCTCCCTCCTGCCGGCATTCAACGGCTGCAGGAGGAAAATGTTCATTATGCTATTCAAAATATAAAAAAGTCAAAATTCGTAATCATTTCATTTCTTTGTAGTCTATGACCAGTTACCAAATCACTTAAGTGGCCCGCTTTCTTCAAAAGGTTGAGCACCTCTGCTCTATGGTGTGTACTTGTCTCAATCCAGAGCACTAAGTGTCATTTCTGTCTGCTGCCCCTTTCCTCTGCTTTTTGCATGAATTACTTCTGACAAGTTTTCCTGACACCAAGAGGAAAAAAAGGTAAAAGGGGAGGGATCTCCAGCACACATCCTGTGATTGACAGCCTCAGCTCTGTTCCTGCGTTTTCTGTAAAGGGGAGGGGGGGGGGGGGTTAATTCCCGTTAAATCAGCTCTCAGAGCTCTCCTCACTGAGCCACACAGAGTGTAAGTAATTCAGCTCTCTGCCCCCTGTTTTCTGACAGCTCATACAAGCTTGATAATTCTGGATTTTAAATGGCTGTATAGAAGAGAAGACTGCAGATAAACAGGTATAACTTATATAGGAGCATTGGTTTCATCTCTGTGTATCACCTGAGGCCAGTCACTTCACTGGGTGTATGTGTATAACCCCTTTAAACTAGTGAACGGCCGATTATTAGCAAAGCCGATATATTGGGGGCCGATATGCACTTTCCCCGATATATCGAAATCGGCCACTGAGGTTACCGATATTGCCGATATTTCGAGAAAGTGCTTGTACTGTACCTGTACGGCCGCCGAAGACCCAATCAAAGCCCCATTCGGCTCTGATCGTGTCTCCATGTAAAAACCTGGAAGTGATGTCACTCATCATGTCATGTCTTGCGCCAGATTAAAAAAAATGACAGCATTCAAAACAGACAAACTTGGCGTTTTGAATGCTTTTAAGTGCAGAGGAGGGGTTTGGGGTCCCTAGATCCCTCCACAACAGTACCTGTCAAGTGACAAAAATTAAAAAAAATTTTTTTAAATGTACAAAAATATCGACCGATACCGATATGCAATGGCCAAAATATCGGTATCGGCAACGAAAAACCGATATCGGTCGATCACTACTTTAAACACAACACATTTTTGTACTGCATACAAAAAGTAATAAAAAAAATAAACAGCTGCTTTCCCTTTCAAGCTGCACTTTTTTTGTGGTGCGATAACTTGCATGATGTCGCACATTTACATGAGTTGTGTTACGGCAGAATGAATAGGTTGGCAACACCCCGAAAATTGGTGCATGTTTCATTTCTGGCCGTACACTGCAATACAAACTAGTGCATTGTCACGTGTTTGTTAGCAAGGTGGGTTGGGGTGCCATTCAGAATGAATGGCATTGCATTGCAGCAATGCATGTAATGTGGGCTGCCACTTGTTGTGGTAATAAGCCCATTAATGTGCATGTTACCGCAATGCAATGGCGTGAATGGGCTGTAATTGTTTTTTTACTTTTGTAGCATCTTCAGAATAACAATGATCACCTTGCTTGTTTTCAAAATTGCTGTAATGAATTTCAATCCGGATATATTTCGGGTCCCCCTCGGTGCCTATGGGAACGCCCATATTTGGCGGATAATCAAAGACCTATAGAGAAGAAAAAAGAATCATGAAAAGGAAGGAGTGGAAAATTTTCTGAGGAATTGTCTTCACCAACATAGATTCTTTATACTTTCTCACATCTGAAAACCTTATTCACCACTGCACCTGTACTGGTAGATCCTAACCCAGAACTTCCCTTTATAGTAGACGTAGATGCCTCCAATACAGCCATTGGAGCAGTTCTTTCTCAGTTCTTTCTCTTTCACCCATGTGCCCTGCTTTCACTGCTGAAATATTATTACGATAAATTTGCAAACTACATTGGCTCCCAGATGAAATAATATCAGATCGAGGAGTCCAGTTCACATCACGACTATGGAAAACATTCTGTTCTACTCAGGTTAACTTTGATTCCCAATCAACTGCCTTTCATCTACAATCAAATGGGCAGACTGAGAGAAAGAATTAAACTTTAGAGCAATATCTTCGTTGTTTCATCTGCCATCTTCAGGATGACTGGACCGAATATCTACTGTTAGCACTATTTGCTTGCAATAACTCCTATAAACTACAAAATACAGGAGACACGGGGTTCTCCTAAAGGAGTCAACTATAGGCACCAAGAAAATAGTGAAAAATAAATTTTATTGGGGATAAAAAATCACACATGTAAGAGACTCAAGGTGTAACACACATCACAGTTAAAAACATGTATTATAAAAACATAATGGGATGAGCTGCAACAACCCGGGTTGTATCAAAGTGCACAAGGTGGGATCTATTTAGACGAGGAAGGTAGGTCAGACCTTACTCAAAAGAATAGGACAGTCCCAGCAAAAAAATTGCACTCAAGACAGCGATGCATAGAGGGGTGACTTCACTGCTGAAGGGGTGCTTCCAGACAAATAGAAATTAGGGAGCTGGATTAATTGTGGATAGCCAGAGTGCTGTAGCTGGCCAGTAGGGGTCCCCGTAGCAACAGTCCTGGAGAAGTGATGATAGGGCAGGGAGATGGCAAGCCTGAGCTTGCAGTGTAAGTTACTCCGCCATGAAGGACGATGTGGGTAACACAGGAACATCTGTGTGGCAGAAACAAGGGACACAGTACCTCATGCAGCGGTGGAGACCAGTCATTGATGCATGCCGGCTGAAAGAAATCCCGGGGAATAGCAGCAAACTAACGGTGGGTGCTGCCCGGCCAAGCGTTCCCTCATGTCCTCCTTGGCTCGTCCGAGCATATCTGGGAGAGGGTGGGCTTGCGGCCCGACGTCACACCGGACGTGGGTGGTGACTTGAGCTTGTTGCAGCCGTAGGGAACACGATCACCGAGGTCCCAGGTGAAGGATCAGAATGACGCGGTGCTGTCGATAGGCTGGTGAAACGCGTCAGCACTGCGTCATTCTGGTCCGGTGTGATGTCGGGCTGCAAGCCCGCCCTCTCCCAGATACGCTCGGATGAGCCAAGGAGGACATGAGGGAACCCCGTATGCATTGTGGTAAACTACAATGCGTATTAAGATGGAAAGGCTATAGACCACAGGAGGATTCTTGTTAGCCTGAGGAGCACATTCATGCCCCTAGATTAAGAAGAGAATTTCTCCAGAGATTTCCTCAAAAACCTGGCCCTAAGACATCCTGGGAGGAGGGGAGTACAGTCAGGATCTGGGCTCAAACCTGGGACCTTCTTCTGTGTCTGTGATTCTTCTCGCTGAGCTATCTGGGATGCTAGACAGCTCCCTGCCTGATCTATTGGACAATCCTGCCAATCTATTGGACAACCCTGCATTGTGTCTTGATTACTATTGAACCTTGAACTCCTTGCTCTTCCCATGAACTTCCTATATAAGCCTTGCCTCTGCACTTCCAGATTATTGTGGTCTGATCCTGCATACTACTTCTATTGCTGTTTGGAAAACGACTTTGGCTTGTGACCTTGACTACAAAATTCTCCCCCTGCACCGACCTTGGCTTGTGACCCCCGACTGCAAAACTCTCCTGCACCAAACTTAGCTTGTGACCCCCAACATGGATTATTGGTCTAGTAATTCAGACTTTGCTATCTCTTGCAGACCTGAGAACTGAGCTTGCCTGACTTAGGCCATTGGTCTCCACTCATTACAGGTATACTCCTAACAAAACACCACCTTTCCTGTATGCCCAGTGGGTCCCCAAACCACTACTTGTAGGCAGGTGCACTTTCTCCACTGTAGGTGGCGCTCATCTGCAGCGGCATTGCAGTTGGAGAGGTCAAGAACATAATTCCTCTGTGGTTTCCTGGGTCACTGAGGAAACTATCCAATTGGATGCTGCCGCCCCATGTGACTCTAGTAGCCATCTTGGATCAGGATAAGCCTATCTAAGGCCCTGGCTCCCAGGCTTGGTGCGTATTTGCAAGTGGGTAGAGTAGGGACAGGTACCCCACCTGTTAGGGACAGAGATAGCGGCAGGGCAAGGAAAACTTAGGGTTCACAACTTCTCTGGACATCTTCCCACTTGGGCATGAGACAGCCAGGCGGCATTCTGCCCCTCCTAACCGTCACTGTGAATTTGGTTGAAACCTGCTCTCTACGCGCTGTTGGGATCCATGAATGTCTTCCCATCAGGTTTATTGTGAACTGTCTTTGCAATATTTAAACACAAGTTCTTTCCATTGCACTTGGACTGTGTGTGTTATTGCTGCTGCACCCCACCTACCTGTTGGTGTCTCATCTGCCTAGCCAGCTCCATAGGAGACACCCCTTTGTTTGCTCTCCCAGCCGAGGCTGTAAATGTGCATTGAGCAGCACCCCTGCTCGCTCCTCCCAGCTCCTGACGGACTACTACAGGAGCCAATCGCTCTTCTCTCCCCTACAACATAGCTTCCAATTGTCTCTGATTTGGACAGACTTTCCCTTTTATGGAAACTGATACCTCTGTCCCACTTTACTCTTCATTTGTTCCTGTTTTTGGTCTGATGCATGGATCTCTATAAAGAAACATACTAGTTACTAGAAGTGGTATACTGCAGTAAACCTTAAATCCGCCCATTAAGTTATTGAATTTCTTTGCTGGAAATGTCAGTATAAAGAAAAAATAGTGGTGAAAATATTGCTTGTGGGTATGTATTTTTTGCGGATTATTTCTTATTGTCCTCCTAACTTGGTGGATAACCAGGGCTGGTGCTAGACTATTCTGCGCCCTAGGCAAGACCAGCTACGTGCGCCCCCCCCCCCCAAAAAAAAAAGAACACTTCAAAATGTTTAAAAACAGTAGAAAATGATCTAATATAAGCACACGCCATGCATTCCCCATACACCCCCTATACTCACAACACACTCCATGCATTCCCCATACACCCCCTATACTCACAACACACTCCATGCATTCCCCATACACCCCTATACTTGCAGCACACTCCATGCATTCCCCATACACTTCTATACTTACAGCACACTCCATGCATTCTCCATACACCCCTATACTTACAGCACACTCCATGCATTCCCCATACACCCCTATATTCACAACACACTCCATGCATTCTCCATACACCCCCTAAACTTACAACACACTCCATGCATTCCCCATACACCCCTATACTTGCAGCACACTCCATGCATTCCCCATACACCCCTATACTTACAGCACACTCCATGCATTCCCCATACACCCCCTATACTCACAACACACTCCATGCATTCTCCATACACCCCTATACTCACAACACACTCCATGCATTCTCCATACACCCCTATATTCACAACACACTCCATGCATTCCCCATACACCCCCTATACTCACAACACACTCCATGCATTCTCCATACACCCCTATATTCACAACACACTCCATGCATTCTCCATACACCCCTATATTCACAACACACTCTATGCATTCTCCATACACCCCTATACTCACAACACACTCCATGCATTCTCCATACACCCCTATACTCACAACACACTTCATGCATTCTCCATACACCCCTATACTCACAACACACTCCATGCATTCCCCATACACCCCCTATACTTACAACACACTCCATGCATTCTCCATACACCCCTATACTCACAACACACTTCATGCATTCTCCATACACCCCCTATACTCACAACACACTCCATGCATTCTCCATACACCCCTATACTCACAGCACACTCCATGCATTCTCCATACACCCCTATACTCACTGCACACTCCATGCATTCTCCATACACCCCTATACTCACAATACACTCCATGCATTCTCCATACACCCCTATACTCACAGCACACTCCATGCATTCTCCATACACCCCTATATTCACAACACACTCCATGCATTCCCCATACATCCTCTATAAGCACCTTATGTGTATTCAGCAGTCCTCCGTTCTAAATTTTCCGCCTCATCCTCTGATATCTGGGTTGTAGTAGCTGTGACCCGCCTGACACAACTGCCCTTCTGCTCAACAACTCACTCACAACGTTTTGGGAAGTTTTCTGGTGTTTGAATAAAGTTTTTGCCACACAAACCCTTGCATTCTGGGTAATTTAGTTCAGAGCTGTGCCAGCCGCCCATACACAGAGGAGGATGCGAGTCATGGAAAACTACATCTCCCAGACTGCAGTGCGCAGCCCCGTATTCTGCATTAAGCAGGGATTGGTTGGGAGAGAAGTCAGTGTCGGGAAGAAGTCTGATCCTCTGCTCCGGAGCTGGTGTGCAGAGCCAGACTTCAGCGCCTCTGTGGAGGAAAACCACTGAGAACAGACAAAATCCGCTTCCTCTGGAGTGGGGAGCCGGGATAGCAATTGTGAGATCCTGCATAATGTAATCAGTATACCAGCGGCCGTGGCTGCGCCCTAGGTGGCAGTGCGCTCTAGGCAACTGCCTAGTCCGCCTAGTGGTAGCGCCGGCCCTGTGGATAACAGGGGTGTGTGTCCTTCATCTACACACTGTATACTAAGGTGTCCCTCTCTCCTATCTCAGGAACATGGGAGGTATGCCTACAACCAGACCAGGAGGTTCAGGCCTACAACCAGACCAGGAGGTTCAGGGCTACAAAGAGACCAGTAGGTTCAGGCCTACAACCAGACCAGGAGGTTCAGGCCTACAACCAGACCAGGTGGTTCAGGCCTACAACCAGACCAGGAGGTTCAGGCCTACAACCAGACCAGGAAGTTCAGACCTACAACCAGACTAGGAAGTTCAGGCCTACAACCAGACCAGAAAGTTCAGGCCCACAAGCAGACCAGGAAGTTCAGGCCCATAAGCAGACCAGAACGTTCAGGCCCACAACCAGACCAGGAAGTTCAGGCCCACAAGCAGACCAGGACGTTCAGGCCCACAACCAGACCAGGAGGTTCAGGGCTACAACCAGACCAGTAGGTTCAGGCCTACAACCAGACCAGGAGGTTCAGGCCTACAACCAGACCAGGAGGTTCAGGCCTACAACCAGACCAGGTGGTTCAGGGCTACAACCAGACCAGTAGGTTCAGGCCTACAACCAGACCAGGAGGTGTCCTTCATCTACACACTGTATACTAAGGTGTCCCTCCCTCCTATCTCAGGAACATGGGAGGTATGCCTACAACCAGACCAGGAGGTTCAGGCCTACAACCAGACCAGGAGGTTCAGGGCTACAACCAGACCAGTAGGTTCAGGGCTACAACCAGACCAGTAGGTTCAGGCCTACAACCAGACCAGGAGGTGTCCTTCATCTACACACTGTATACTAAGGTGTCCCTCCCTCCTATTTCAGGAACATGGGAGGTATGCCTACAACCAGACCAGGAGGTTCAGGCCTACAACCAGACCAGGAGGTTCAGGGCTACAACCAGACCAGTAGGTTCAGGGCTACAACCAGACCAGTAGGTTCAGGCCTACAACCAGACCAGGAGGTTCAGGCCTACAACCAGACCAGGTGGTTCAGGCCTACAACCAGACCAGGAGGTTCAGGCCTACAACCAGACCAGGAAGTTCAGACCTACAACCAGACTAGGAAGTTCAGGCCTACAACCAGACCAGAAAGTTCAGGCCCACAAGCAGACCAGGAAGTTCAGGCCCATAAGCAGACCAGAACGTTCAGGCCCACAACCAGACCAGGAAGTTCAGGCCCACAAGCAGACCAGGAAGTTCAGGCCCACAACCAGATCAAGAGGTCCAGGCCCACAACCAGACCAGGAGGTTCAGGCTTACAACCAGACCAGGAGGTTCAGGCCCACAACCAGACCAGGAGGTTCAGGCCTACAACCAGACCAGGGGGATCAGGCCTACAACCAGACCAGGAGGTTCAGGCCTACAACCAGACCAGGGGGATCAGGCCTACAACCAGACCAGGAGGTTCAGGCCTACAACCAGACCAGGAGGTTCAGGCCTACAACCAGACCAGGGGGATCAGGCCTACAACCAGACCAGGGGGATCAGGCCTACAACCAGACCAGGAGGTTCAGGCCTACAACCAGACCAGGTGGTTCAGGCCTACAACCAGACCAGGAGGTTCAGGCCTACAACCAGACCAGGAGGTTCAGGCCTACAACCAGACCAGGAAGTTCAGGCCTACAACCAGACCAGGAAGTTCAGACCTACAACCAGACCAGGAAGTTCAGACCTACAACCAGACCAGGAAGTTCAGACCCACAAGCAGACCAGGACGTTCAGGCCCACAACCAGACCAGGAAGTTCAGGCCCACAAGCAGACCAGGACGTTCAGGCCCACAACCAGACCAGGAAGTTCAGGCCCACAAGCAGACCAGGACGTTCAGGCCCACAACCAGACTAGGAAGTTCAGGCCTACAACCAGACCAGGAGGTTCAGGCCTACAACCAGACCAGCAAGTTCAGGTCCCCACAAGCAGACCAGAAAGTTCAGGCCCACAAGCAGACCAGGAAGTTCAGGCCCACAACCAGATCAGGAGGTCCAGGCCTACAACCAGACGAGGAGGTTCAGGCCTACAATCAGACCAGGAAGTTCAGGCCTACAACCAGACCAGGAGGTTCAGGCCTACAACCCGACCAGGAGGTTCAGGCCTACAATCCGACCAGGAGGTTCAGGTTCACAAGCAGACCAGGAAGTTCAGGCCCACAAGCAGACCAGGAAGTTCAGCCCACAAGCAGACCAGGAAGTTCAGCCCACAAGCAGACAAGGAAGTTCAGGCCCACAAGCAGACCAGGAAGTTCCGGTGACCCTTCAGCCATGACAAGAACAACAGGTAAGTGTTTGAGGACAGAGTAGGGGGTGTGTTTGTGTGTACTGATGCATTTTTTTTTTTACCTTAAAGCGGCATCAAACCCAAAATAAAAAATTTATTGTATTGCAGTTTACCAATTCTTAACTATGATGGCTGCATTCAATTATTTTAGGCTTTCTTTCCTTTTATTTTGACATGGTGATCCTGCTAGTAAGTTTGTTCTTCTTCTTCTTTTTTTTTTTTTTTTTAAAAGAACAAGCTCCCTTCCAGATGTATCAGAGGGATGTGACAAAAACATTTACCACTGCCAGGGGTGCTTACAGTGATCGGTTTTATTAATGTAAAACCTTTATCCCAAAAGAAAAAAAAAACTTTCACTGTTACCTCTGTAACTCTTAGCTGATTTTGGCTTCAGTTTGTTAGTGTATCTAATTCTGCTAGTACATCTAACACTCTTCTCTCCCCCGGAGTGACAGTGCTGCTGTCCAAAGATACCCCCTGCGTTCCTTCATCAAAAGTGGGGGTGCTATAATACAGGAGGTGTGTTACTGGCTAGATCTCAAGGTGAAAACAGAGGTGAAAAGGCCTTAAAATGAAAACGAATGCAGCCACCACATCTAAATGAGTGCCAAAATGGTAAAATTTTGCCAAAATTTCCTGATTAAAAAAAAAAAAATCTCACTTTATCTTATCCCTAATTGCATATTAAGTATTCCATCTATAACAGTTTGAATAGGAAGCCCACATATTGGTCTGCTGTCTGATAGGCCAAATATTTGCCCTATTTTAAAGGATAAGCTCACCTTTGGGAACACTTTCCATGTTTTTAGGGTGGAACAGGTAACATGTTCCCACTGCTGCAGCGTCTCCCCGATCTGCTGCATTTTGTGACAGCAAGCAAGGCATCTATTCCTCCCCCTTCACCCCTCCCCGCTTGAGTTCTGTGAATGGGAAACTACAAGCACTTACAGCCTTTTGGGCTGTCGGCTTGTAGTTCCCAATGAACTACAACAGTGCTGTTGAGCATTTTACGAGGTACAAGCAGACAGATACACTTAAGCCCCGTACACACGTACCGATCGTCGGCCGAACGATCGGCCGTCTTTTGTCCAGGGCTGTCGTGTCTGTTGAAAACTGCAAAAGACTGCACACAAATTTTGTCGGCCAACAACAGCCGACTGCAGAAGTGATGTCATGTGATGGTTAACTTTCCTTGTCTTTTTTCTTTTCTGAGCATGCCCAGTCTTGCAAATCTGCTGATTGTCGGCCGAATTCTGTACTGACTGGGGAACAATCGGCCGTTCTGGTGTTGGCCAACAAAAATTTTAAAGCTTGCACATCAGATTCTATTCGGCCGAAAGTGCGCTGTCGGCTGTCGGAAGCATCATACTAACAAGCCTACAATCGGCCGATCGGTCGTCGGCCGAATATTTACGGCCGACAATCAGTACGTGTGTACGGGGTATAAGTCTGCAGGAGTCCTGCATGGCACCCGAGATCTGTTGATCGCTGGTGTAATGCAAACCAGGATCCTAGTTAAAAAAAAAAATAATAATAATAATAAATAAATGCACATTTGTGACCTGCAAAAACATGTGCATTTATTATTTTTTTGTAAAAAGGTGAACTTATCCTTTAAAAGGATATTGGCCATCATTCCATGCAATCATATTCACCAGCTCATGAAAGATTTGTCAACAAAGATATGCACAAATCAATGCGCCATGTAATACTGACCTCTCCACCGATTGCCCACCCGAACATGGAGTTCATACACTTGGCGTATCTGTTGTCACTGCCATAACAAGCTCCGATCTCTGACGAGAAATTAATGTTGTTGCCGCAGCCATATACCAGAATGTGATGAACTATCCCAATGGTGTCAGGGTCTTCAATTGGCTCATACTGTAACATATAAAGATACAAATAATGTATTATCTATATACATATATTTATACAGTGTTCCCAGGATTGGGCTTTGGATTTTGTGCCCTCTTTTTACCCTTGTTATCAATCTATCTAACACCCCTCACATTTTTGTAAATATTTTATTCTATCTTTTCATGTGACAACACTGAGGAAATGACACTTTGCTACAATGTAAAGTGTTGAGTTTACAGCTTGTTTCAGGGTCTTGGCAATCTTCTTATAGCCTAGGCTAGAATGACCAGACGTCCCCGGTTTCCAGGGACAGTCCCCGGATTGAGGACACTGTCCCCGGTCCATGTCTGTCCCCGGTTTTGTCCCCGGATTTAGGGCCAGATTAATGTAGACAGGGCATATATTATGTTGTCCTGTGCCCAGCGCTCTGTGTATTATGCAGTCCTGTGCCAAGCGCTCTGTGTATTATGCAGTCCTGTGCCCAGTGCTCTGTGTATTATGTAGTCCTATGCCCAGTGCTCTGTGTATTATGCAGTCCTGTGCCCAGTGCTCTGTGTATTATGCAGTCCTGTGCCCAGCGCTCTGTGTATTATGCAGTCCTGTGTCCAGTGCTCTGTGTATTATGTAGTCCTATGCCCAGTGCTCTGTGTATTATGCAGTCCTGTGCCCAGCGCTCTGTGTATTATGCAGTCCTGTGTCCAGCGCTCTGTGTATTATGTAGTCCTGTGTCCAGCGCTCTGTGTATTATGCAGTCCTGTGTCCAGCGCTCTGTGTATTATGCAGTCATGTGTCCAGTGCTCTGTGTATTATGCAGTCCTGTGTCCAGCACTCTGTGTATTATGCAGTCATGTGTCCAGTGCTCTGTGTATTATGCAGTCCTGTGTCCAGCACTCTGTGTATTATGCAGTCCTGTGCCCAGCACTCTGTGTATTATGCAGTCATGTGTCCAGTGCTCTGTGTATTATGTAGTCCTGTGCCCAGCGCTCTGTGTATTATGCAGTCCTGTGTCCAGTGCTCTGTGTATTATGCAGTCATGTGTCCAGTGCTCTGTATTATGCAATCCTGTGTCCAGCGCTCTGTGTATTATGCAGTCATGTGTTCAGTGCTCTGTGTATTATGCAGTCCTGTGTCCAGCACTCTGTGTATTGTGCAGTCCTGTGTCCAGCGCTCTGTGTATTGTGCAGTCCTGTGTCCAGCGCTCTGTGTATAATGCAGTCCTGTGTCCAGTGCTCTGTGTATTATACAGTCCTGTGCCCAGTGCTCTGTGTATTATGCAGTTCTGTGTCCAGCGCTCTGTGTATTATGTAGTCCTGTGTCCAGGGCTCTGTGTATTATGCAGTCCTGTGTCCAGCACTCTGTGTATTATGCAGTCATGTGTCCAGTGCTCTGTTTATTATGCAGTCCTGTGTCCAGCACTCTGTGTATTATGCAGTCCTGTGCCCAGCACTCTGTGTATTATGCAATCATGTGTCCAGTGCTCTGTGTATTATGTAGTCCTGTGCCCAGCGCTCTGTGTATTATGCAGTCCTGTGTCCAGTGCTCTGTGTATTATGCAGTCATGTGTCCAGTGCTCTGTATTATGCAATCCTGTGTCCAGCGCTCTGTGTATTATGCAGTCATGTGTCCAGTGCTCTGTGTATTATGCAGTCCTGTGTCCAGCACTCTGTGTATTGTGCAGTCCTGTGTCCAGCGCTCTGTGTATTGTGCAGTCATGTGTCCAGTGCTCTGTGTATTATGCAGTCCTGTGTCCAGCACTCTGTGTATTGTGCAGTCCTGTGTCCAGCGCTCGGTGTATTGTGCAGTCCTGTGTCCAGCGCTCTGTGTATAATGCAGTCCTGTGTCCAGTGCTCTGTGTATTATGCAGTCCTGTGCCCAGCGCTCTGTGTAACATGCAGTCCTGTGTCCAGCGCTCTGTGTATTTTGCAGTCCTATGCCCAGCGCTCTGTGTTTTTGTAGTCCTATGCCCAGCGCTCTGTGTATTATGCGGTCCTGTGCCCAGCGCTCTGTGTATTATGCAGTCCTGTGCCCAGCGCTCTGTGTATTATGCAGTCCTATGCCCAGCGCTCTGTGTATTATGCAGTCCTTTCCCCAGCGCTCTGTGTATTATGCAGTCCTTTCCCCAGCGCTCTGTGTATTATGTAGTCCTGTGCATTTGCCAATAAAAAAATAAAAAATAAATATGTCCCCGGATTTCATTTTTAAAAATCTGGTCACCTTAGCCTAGGCCAGTGATGGCGAACCTTGACATCCCAGCTGTTTTGGAACTACATTTCCCATGATGCTCAACTACACGGCAGAGTGCATGAGCATCATGAGAAATGTAGTTCCAAAACATCTGGAGTGCCAAGGTTTGCCATCACTGGCCTAGGCCATCTTTATGTAGAGCAACAATTCTTTTTTTCAGATCCTCAGAGAGTTCTTTGCCATGCGGTGCCATGTTGAACTTCCAGTGACCAGTATGAGAGAAAACCTGCTCCCCATTCACACCTTGTAACACTAACGAGTCACATGACACCGGGAAGGGAAAATGGCTAATTGGGCCCAAGAGGGTTAAGGCAGTGCTGGAAAATAATGGTGGACACACAAAATATGGACATTTTGGGCCCAAATTGGACATTTTCACTTAGGGGTGTGCTCACTTTTGTTGCCAGTGGTTTAGACATTGATAGCTGTGTGTTGAGTTATTTTGAGGGGACAGCATATTTACACTGTTATTCAAGCTATATATGTGTGTGCATATGTATATCTATCTATCGATCGATCGATCGATCGATCGATCGATCGATCGATCGATAGATAGATAGATAGATAGATAGATAGATAGTGTGGGCGTGTATATATATATATATATATATATACACACTATATTGTCAAAGGTATTGCCTTTACACGTACATGAAATTTAATGGCATCCCAGTCTTAGTCTATAGGGTTCAATTTTGAGTTGGCCCACCCTTTGCAGGTATACCAGCTTCAACTGGGAAGGTTGTCCACAAGGTTTAGGAGTGTGTCTATGGGAAGTTTGACCAATCTTCCAAAAGAGCACTTGTGAGGTCAGGCACTGATGTTGGACTAGAAGGCCTGGCTCGCAGTCTCCGCACTAATTTATCCCAAACGTGTTCTATTGGGTTGAAGTCAGGACTCTGTGCAGGGCAGTCAAGTTCCTCCACCCCAAACTCGCTCATCCATGTCTTTACAGACTATGCTTTGTGCACTGGTGTGCAGTCATGTTGAAACAGGAAAGGGACATCCCAAACTGTTCCCACAAAGATGGGTGCATGAAATTGTCCAAAATGCCTTGGTATGCAGAGACTACGAGCCAGGCTTTATCATCCAACATCAGTGCCCGACCTCCCAAATGTGCTTCTGGAAGAATGGTCAAACATAGACTATAGACACACTCCTGAACCTTGTGGACAGCTTTCGTAGAAGAGTTGAAGCTGTTATAGCTGCAAAGGGTGGACCAACTCAATATTAATTCCTATGAACTAAGACTGGGATGGCCACCAAAGTTGATGTGCGTGTAAATATACAAAAAGTAGAAAAGCACCTCTAAGCGTACTACTTTATTAAGCAAGGAAACAGCAATAACAATTGGCAACTCAGGAGATGAGAATAAACAAAAGGCCCATCAAATGGAATAAGGGGATCTCCTGCATGTGAAAATTACAGCTACGCTGATCCAAATATGTAGAGCCTGTGGTCAGGACAGGAAGAGATGCCGGCAGACTCCTAGTCGTTCCGAGTTCTGTGTTGAGCCGCAGAATGTAACGCAGTGTGGGAGGAGCATGTGACGTCACAGGGATCCAGGACAGGACGCGTTTCTGAGCATGCACGAAGCTCGTACTGAGCATGCGTTTTCCTTTATCAATATCAAGTGTGTCTACTCTCATCTCGTGAGTTGCCAATTGTTATTGCGGTTTCCCTGCCTAATAAAGTAATACTCTTAGAGGCACTTTCTGTTTTTTGTATATCTACTTACAGAGTTGGCCTTCACTTCTTAGAAGAGCTGCCTTCCCCTAAGTGTTCCATACTTTATCTATCCTAAGTGGACACTCTGATATATTTAAAGACTCTTCATTAACTTTCTATACCATTATGGACTCATACTCTGTTAAATATCTGAGCGGCACTAGATCTAAGACTGGGATGTGCGTGTAACATGTGCGTGTAAAGGCAGGTGTCCCAATACTTTTGACAATATGTATGCATGTGCATATACACACATATATATATATATATATATATATATATATATATATATTTATATATATATATATATATATGTATACATATACATATACATATGATCTGTCTAAAAAGTTTGGTGAATGGTATCAGAAAACAAACAAAACAAAATATACAAACAAATGACCTTTAGGCTAAGTTCACATCTTGGCGTTGCTATTACAGGCGTTTTTATGGGCGTTTTTTTCAGGTGTTTTTATGGGCGTTTTTGCAGGCGTTTTACAGGCGTTTTTACAGGCGTTTTTTGTGCAGGCTTTTTAGATTGAATAGAGACCAATGGAAAAACGCCTGTAATCTGCCCAAAAAGAAGCTCATGTACTTTTTTGAGCGTTGGGCGTTTTGCTCACAGTGTCAAAACGCTCAGATGTGAACAGGGGCCATTGAAATGAATAGGATTTGTCTTCTTGGGCGTTTTAAGAGCTGATCCTACAGCAGAAAAATGCCCCCAAAACGCCTACATGTGAACGGAGCCTTAGTTTATTGGCTTTCAAAATAATTATCATCCTTCACAACACACTTTAGGCAACGTTCATAATGTTAGCAAAAGCCTCTTTAGGAATTGATCGCAGAACCATTGTCACACATTCTTGGATTGCTGTCACGTCTGCAAAATGTGCGCCTTTTATGACATTCTTCAGGCGGGGAAATGGAAAGAAATCTGCTGGCGCCAGATCAGGGAAGTGAATGCCACTCCATCGATTGCCGCTTTGATTCCAGATCAAACTAGAAGCACTAAGTCTCATCCCCTGTGACGATGGTTGGTAGAAAGGATGGCTCCTGGTAATGAAATCTCCAGAGGTTTCCATTTGTTCTGCTTTCAGCTTGTCAGCTTGTGCGGCACAAACCGGGATCAGATCTTTCGCTTGCCCAAATCTTCGTGGACGATGGTGCGCACTGTGTCCTTGCTAATGTCCCAATTCCTCCACTATCAATTGTAGAGCCAGTCGCCGATCTCGTTCCAACATTTATTTCACTCACTCGATCATGTATGGGGCTCTGGTTGTCGACGGCCGACCCAAACGTGACTCATCCTCAGTCGTTTCCTTCCCGTCGCAAAAGTGTTTGAACTAGTCGTAAACACTTTTTCTGCTCATGGCTTCCATATCATACACTTGCACCAACATTTCATGCATCTCCGTCACAGTTTTCCCCAATTTGTAACCGCAGTTTATGTTCACTTGTTGCTCCATTGCACTGTGACCCTACCTCTCATACTGACAATGTTTGACTTTCCGCAGCAGGTTTACCCTGGCGTTCATGTGTACTCCACACTAGGTGGCACTTCTCGACGTGTCTCTGGATAGCCATGTGCATGCGCTTGCACCTGGCTCCTTTTGCCATCGAGATTTCGGACCATTCACCAAACTTTTAAGACATAACTTTATATACTGTATATACAGCTGCAATAAAAAGTATGTGAGCCCTTTGGAATGATATGGATTTCTGCACAAATTGGTCAAAAAATGTGATCTGATCATCATCCAAGTCACAACAATAGACAATCACAGTCTGCTTAAAATAATAACACACAATGAATGAGTCCCAGTTCACACTGAGGCGACCTGTGAGGCGACCTGGTCGCCTCACTGGTCGCCGTAGGTCGCCTCCCATAGGGAAGCTGCGGACCCGTTCTAATAGGAGCGACACAAGTCGCTCCGACTTAGAAAAAGGGTCCGGAGCTTCTTTAGGGCGACCAGGAGGCGACTGCCATAGACTTCAATGTTATGAAGTCCGTGGCGGCCGCTCCGAGGTCGCGGCGCGCTGCTCGCACCGCGACCTCGGAGGTCGCGGTGCGAAGTAGCGTCGCCCCTATGTGAACGGGGCCTGAAATGTTGCCATGTTTTTATTGAACACACCATGTAAACATTCACAGTGCAGGTGGAAAAAGTATGTGAACCCTTGGATTTAATAACTGGTTGAACCTCCTTTGGCAGCAATAACTTCAACCAATTGTTTCCTGTAGTTGCAGATCAGACGTGCACAACGGTCAGGAGTAATTCTTGACCATTCCTCTTTACAGAACTGTTTCAGTTCAGCTCTCTTCTTTGGATGTCTGGTGTGAATCGCTTTTTTTGAGGTCATGCCACAGCATCTCAATCGGGTTGGGGTCAGGACTCTGACTGGGCCACTTCAGAAGGCGTATTTTCTTCTGTTTAAGCCATTCTGTTGTTGATTTACTTCTTCTGCTTTGGGTCATTGTCCTGTTGTGACACCCATATTCTGTTGAGCTTCAGCTGGTAGACAGATGGCCTTAAGTTTTCCTGCAAAATGTCTTGATAAACTTGGGAATTCATTTTTCCTTCAATGATAGCAATCCGTCCAGGCCCTGACGCAGCAAAGCAGCCCCAAATCATGATGCCCCCACCACCATACTTCACAGTTGGGATGAGGTTTTGATGTTGGTGGGCTGTGCCTCTTTTTCGCCACACATAGTGTTGTGTGTTTCTTCCAAACAACTCAACTTTGGTTTCATCTGTCTACAGAATATTTTGCCAGTACTGCTGTGGAACATCCAGGTGCTCTTGTGCAAACTGTAAATGTGCAGCAATGTTTTGTTTGGACAGCAGTGGCTTCCTCTGTGGTATCCTCCCATGAAATCCATTCTTGTTTAGTGTTTTACGTATTGTAGATTCGATAACAGGGATGTTAGCATTTGCCAGTGACTTTTGTACGTTTTTAGCTGACACTAGGATTCTTCTTCACCTCATTGAGCAGTCTGCGCTGTGCTCTTGCAGTCATCATTACAGGACGGCCACTCCTAGGGAGAGTAGCAGCAGTGCTTCATAGACAATTTGTCTTACCGAGGACTGATGAACAGCAAGGCTTTTGGAGATACTTTTATAACCCTTTTCAGCTTTATGCAAGTCAACAATTCCTAATCGTATGTCTTCTGAGAGCTCTTTTGTGCGAGGCATCATTCACATCAGGCAATGCTTCTTGTGAAAAGCAAGCCCAGACTAGGGATGATCGAATGGTTCGGGTCGACCATCAGTTCGACCTGAACATTGACTGTTCGAAATTCGGCCGAATTCCGAACTTTTTGCGGAAAAAGTTCAGAATTCGGCAACCAGAACCGACCAAAATGCAATGGGACAGGAACTGGGCTTTAAAAGCCAGTGATTGAACCAGAACCATCAGTAAAAGCCAATTGAGGGGGCAGGAGGATGCTAGGAATGTGATTGGAGTGACTAGGGGGTCCAGAGGCCAATCAGTAGTGAATACGCCCCCCAGTATATAACATAGCACCGCCAAATCTCTAGCATTGTAATACAGGGATGTGGAAGAGAGTGGAAGCAGTTCTGTTACTTCTGCTTCAAAAGTGTCATTTAGCAATTATTAGTGTGAGGAAAGGGATATCTAGTGTAGTTAGGGTGCTATTTTCCACTATAGTTAGATTTAATAATCTAGTTTCTGTAGGGAAAGTGTTAAGTGTCAGGGTGACTGTAGTGTAGTGTAGGGTGAACTGACTCTGACTGCTTTGGCAGGGTGACCAAACTCTTCCATTTCAGGGTGACCGCCATAGAAAAAAGATCATTTTTCTTAGAATTTTTAGTAGAGCAGGCATAGGGCTCCGCTACTTTCACACCTGGGCGTTTTTGTTACAGGCGTTTATTGGGCTTTTTTGTGGACGTCTTTGGAGGCAGGCATGACATCTGAACTTCTGTGTAGGGGTATGTATACACACACACACATATATGTATATATACACATACACACATATAGGTGTGAAAGTAGCGGAACCCTATGCCTGCGCTAATGAAATTATTTGCAGGCATAGGGCTCCGCTCCTATCACACCTATATGTGTGTATATATTAAAAAAAACACCTGCAACAAAAACGCACCGGTGTGTTGTTGCAGGCGGTTTTTTTGGGCATTTTTTGGGCACCCTTTGGAGGCAGGCATAACATCTGAACTTCTGTATAGGGGTATATATACACACACACACACACACACATATGTATATATACACATACACACATACGTCCACAAAAAAGCCCAACAAACGCCTGCAACAAAAACGGCCAGGTGTGAAAATAGCGGAGCCATATCCCTGCTCTACTGCAATTCTAATACATGTCTGGTTGTGGACATGCTACAGAGCTGAAACTTCACAGGTACACTTTTTAGACCCCCCAGACACTAAATCCAAAGAAATCTCATTTTTTTTCAATCATTTTTTCAATAATTGGCTCTCTATCAAAAATGAAAATTTTTAAGAACTTTTTTTTGTGTGATTAATAGTCCCTGGGGCATGACCCAGAACCCTAGGCACTTTTTAGGGGCATTTATTGGGTTTTAGGGCTTCAAAATGGTGTTTTTTGATTACCGAAGTTCGGGTCCCATTGATTTCAATGGGGTTCTGGAATACGGACCCGAACTATCGGGAAGTTCGGGTGTTCTGGTCGAACCGAACTTTTCAAAAGTTCGATCATCCCTAGCTCAGATCTGGTGTGTGTTTTTTTTTTTAGGGCAGGGCAGCTATAACAAACACCTCCAATCTCATCTCATTGATTGGACTCCAGTTGGCTGACATCCCACTCCAATTAGCTCTTGGAGATGTCATTAGACTAGGGGTTCACAAACTTTTTCCACCTGCACTGTGAATGTTTACATGGTGTGTTCAATAAAAACATGGCAACATTTCATTCTTTGTGTGTTATTAGTTTAAGCAGACTGTGATTGTCTATTGTTGTGACTTAGATGATGATCAGATCACATTTTTTGACCAATTTGTGCAGGAATCCGTATCATTCCAAAGGGTTCACATACTTTTTCTTGCAGCTGTATGTATACACAGAGTTAATGGACACTAGGCACATAGAGAACTGAAAGTCTGCCCCCCCCCCCCTGGAGGCTATTTGGGAATGGGGAGGGTTTATGGCCTCAAGGGGCTTGTAATGGAACCGCGACCCACATTGTGTTTGTTGGCTTCCGTCAGTATATGACTTTCTCCAGTCTTAAACATAGGTATCAGATATTCTAGCCGCCCCCATAAAAAACTAGATGGAACTTAGCTTGTATCGAACTGGAATCTTTATTGAACAGCTCACACCGAATATATACACGATGGACATCCCCGTCCTGATCAGATTACCCCACCAGGTCAGGTGCCTGATTACATTATCATATGCAGATGAAATTGTGTAAAGAAATATAATTAACCTGAACTAATTATTTAGCCATCTGGACAGAAACAACATGTGAGTTAATTAACAATGGGACAGACAGGCTTAACAGAAAACACATCACACCTTAATACACAGACACTAGGAAGAGACTACCAGTAACAGACTGTCGGTCTCTGAAATTGGAGAACATGGAACAGAGGCCAATGTGATTAGCTCTTTCAATGAGCATGTTCAGAATCAAACAGGCCAGGAATAGTCTTCATCTATTTCTTGGGTTATATGGTTGATAAATATTGCTGTCCCATTTGAAGTAATCCAAACCATATTCTCGGTGTCCATTAAATACCTGTCCATTTCCTTGGTCACCCTGTGCCCCTAATAGACACAGGGTGACTTACAAGCAAGAGGGGCCTAGGGAGCTGAGAGAGGGATTTCCCAAACTCTCTAAGGTAAGCTGGGTTCCACGGGCCCCCCAACCAAAGTGACTCCGGTCACAGGGCTGGCTTTCGGTTTTCTGAAACTACTTGCCACTTCTCCTGCAGACAGCAGTATAACCAGTGGTGGCCCGTCTATTGGGGGTGCAGGGGCTCTGCCCCGGAGTAACAAGGTAAGTAAACTGGCTGGGGGGGCAGGGGAGAGATTTGGTGGTGCAGACTGGAGTGATATGGGGGGGGCAGGTCCGTCTGCCCCCCAGCCCGACTGATGGAGCACCAGCCACCACTGAGTATAACCCTAGGTTGCTTATCAAGATGTGTCCCTCAATTAATGATAAAGTGTTGTAATTGGTGTTTCCAATTTTCTTACATGAACATTTCTAATCTTGACAGAAAATATAAATATGGTTTTAATAGTATAAGCTTTACAAAATCTTTTGTGCAATTTTCTATAAAGAAGAAGGCACTTGGAACCCCATAATGTGCTGGCTTTGTTTCTAAATTGTTCTACATGAGAAACTAAGGAGCTTTTTTGCTAGACACAAAGGGTGTTGATTTATTATAGGCAGATAGGCTATACACTTTGCAAGGGAATTTAACCTAAATGAGGTGAAGTTCTGCTTGGTTCATTCATCTACTCATGTATTGTACATGCAAATATACGATTTCTTTTTCCCTTGTATGTGGTTGGGCATTTGCAAAGTGAATTTTCACCAAATTCACTAAGCTAAGAAAAAATTCCAGTATGGTATCTCTACTTTAATATTTTTTTTTAGAAAAGTGCTATGAATTTGTTCCTAACTTTTGGAGAGCTTTCTAGATTATATACTAGACAAGGCACCCAATGTGGATTCTCACTTGATAAAAGAGTTCCTGCACTCCTCACCCCCCTTGTCCTACCAAATATTGCTGCCCCAGTTGCAGAGATTTACCCCATCACTGTGGAAAGAAGAGAGATGGAGTTCCTCCAAAGAGAACCAAGCAACAAATAAAGACCTTTTTAGTAACATGGGGAAACATTAGCACCTCTGCTTGGATTGTATTGTTCCGTGTCCTCCTTTATTCTCCCTTGTTTCCTGTCCCCATAACATTTCTAGAAAGGGGAAAAAAAAAAAAACCCTTGACAATGGTCCCAGCCATTGCACATTCTAGAAAGAAAATATTGACTGCAATTTGCCTTTAAATGGTTGTGTTTGGACATCGCCTTTGCTGTATTTACACCATGGAAGTGCCTTCTCATTTTTTAATCGTAAGTGCTATGTTAACCTATATAAAGCTTCCAACTGTCAAACTTGGAGTGCAGGACCTTTTCATAATTAGTTTAACTTTTAGCAAAATGTAGTGGATCTCACCCTAACTATATGATGCTTTGTAGAGACATTTGGCATTGGGATGAAGGTACAGGCATACGTTGTATCCTCTCCTGGAATCGGGAACTGTTGGGGAAAAAAAGAGAACATGTCTAACTCCGATACTGTATTAAAACTAAATTCAGATAATAAAGACACAAATTAATGCAGCTCTGTAATCATTAACACATCATTAACCGCTTATAGACCCCAGATCCCTCCATAAAGAGTACCTCTCACTTGCCTATTGCCACAGTCACAGGGATGTTTACATTCCTTATAATAGGAAAAAAAGTGATAAAAGAAATAAATAAAGGGACAGAGTAAAAATAAAAATTAAAATAAATTGGAAAAAAAAAAACATACTTAAGTCGTGCCCGCATATGTAAACAGTGTTCAAATCACGCATGTGAGGTATTGCCGCAATCGTTAGAGCGAGAACCATAATTGCAGTGCAAGACCTTCTCTGTAACTCTAAACAGGTAACCTGTAAATTTTTTTAAAGCATCACCTATGGAGAGTTTTAAGTGGGGGTCGGGAGGTGTTGGTATGAGGCGCTACCACCTTGTACAGCAAATCAATTTGTTGTGTGTGATCCCAAGTAAAAGTGCACAGTGCTTGTTAGCAATTTATGTGCAAATTATGATATTAAAGTGCTGCGTGCTTAACGGAATAAATGTGCAGCTAGTGCAAACACACAAAGGTGGTGCTCTCAACACTGTGGTGCCGAGTAGATTGTACCGTCTATGTGTCAATCATCGGATGTAAACGACCATTAGTCCGTGATAAGTGCAAAAAGTGCAAAATGAGTGAGTAAACAGTATATTAAAACTTTTATTGTGGCATCCCCTTGCGGAGGAAACTAACATCCGTGATAAGTGTCATAAAAATCAATAAATTAATAAAATGCAGTAAATAGAGTGGTGGGTAGATTGCGCCTTTGGGCGCGTGCTAAGAGTGAGGAGTGCTAATACCGGAGGTAAAGCACTTACCAAAAACCTCTCCCTTATTCCACTTTCAGCTTGGTTAAAGCGGAGTTCCGGGCACAAAAACGATTTTTTTTTTTTGTGCCCCTCCGCTAGGTAGAGCTCACCTGAAAAGGAATTGGATAGTTATTTTTTTTTTTTTTGTTTACTCACCTTTTTATTGAAGATCGTATATACTCACCTATGACAGCTTCCTTCTCCAGCACCGAGGCTCACCCCGTCACTTCCTGCCTCGCGATGATTCCTGGGAGCTAAACGTCATAGCTCCCAGGAATCAATGCGACGGCACCGGCCCCGCTCGTCATTTCCGGGCGACGCCGCATTCCCCTGCTAAAGTCAAAAGAATTTTGATTCATGTGGGGTGGTCTCCTGAGTGCCACATCCCAAATAGGAATACAAAAATAGTAGAGTTCCCCTTGGGGCGGGACTTTTAAGGCACTATATAGTATCAAGATACACAATTTATTTGAAAATTTTATTGAAAAAGTAAATATGTACAAAACAAGAAAAATATATAAAAATGCTGGCAAGTTATATAGACATAATGTACCACAGTGAAATGCACCACAAATGAACCGCGGGTATTGACCCGATGCGTTTCGGAGAGGAACCCCGAACTCCTTCTTCAGGGGTGCCCGCAGGAAGTGGTATGTTCACTGTAAAGAATGAAGAAAACTTGCCCGCCTATAAGGCTAAAACCAAGAGATCAGACTGCCGCAAGGTGCCAAACTAGGATGCCGTGTGAAAATGCTCGATGTTGGACCCAAAATGAACCCTCTCTGTGTGTCATAGGTGGTTGAAGAACTGCTTGCAACCCCAATTCCCCAAAAGGGGGAAAGAGGGGGAAGGAATAGCTGGAACCCCCAGAAGACAATCCTTAAAGTCACTTTTTACGGGCAGACAAATCCAGCTTGACAAAAAAAGATGTTATCTCATGCACGGCAGCGGAACGAATGAGCATGCCCAGAAGCTGTTTAGGAATGCGGCGCCGCACCGGAAGTGACGAGAGGGGCCGGTGCAGTGCATTCTGGGACACGAAGACGCGGAAGAAGACAGAGAAGAGGACCGCGCCGGCTTCAGCTGCCCACAACAGAGATGGAAACGCTGTGGAAGAAATTTTCTAAGTAAGTATTTCTTCTAAAAGGTAAGTGCGAACCGGGACAGATCAGAGGCTAGCCATTGTGGAATGTGCTAGCCCTGACTGTCCCGGGGGTATGTTCAGCAAAAAATCGTTTCTCTGCCCGGAATTCCGCTTTAACTGTTTCTCCCTTCTCCCGATGCCTGCAAGATCTTTGCTAGAGTTTTAAGTACCTTAGTTTGTCGCCATTATACAAGCATATATGTGCAATTTTAAAGCATGACATATTAGGTATCTATTTACTCGGCATAACATAATCTTTCACAATAAACAAAAAATGGGCTAACTTTACTGTTTTCTTTTTTTTTTTTATTTGTTAAAGTGTATTTTTTCCCAAAAAAATGCTTATGAAAGACCGCTGCGCAAATACAGTGTGACATAAAATATTGCAACCAATGCTATTTTATTCCCTAGGGTCTCTGCAAAAAAAAAATATATATATATAATGTTTGGGTGTTCTACATAATTTTCTAGCAAATATTACTGATTTTCTTGTAAGCAACAAGTGCCAGAAAAAGGCTTGGTCTTCAATTGGTTAGGCTTTGACAAATAATCTAGAAGCTGATTGGTTACTAGGTACAGCTGCACCAGATTCTGTGTGCACCAGTTTTAGTAAATCCCCCCCCCCCCCACTGAGAGGAACTGATGTTGTTCCTCCCTTTGTGTGATGTCAGAATCTGGCAGCGACAAGGATTTTGTCACTTCTGTTTTCTGTATCATGCAAACAAGCCATTATCGGCTTTTGAAAGTATCTGCTCAAACTGATCACGATCTTGGTTTTAAAGGCAGAGGAGATCTGGGGTCTAATAGACCCCAGATCTATCCAAAAAGAGGACCTATCATGGTCCATACTATCACAAGGGATGTTGTTCTACCTTTATGAAAGTTGATCCAAAAAAAATTAAAGGTACAATGTAAAAAACAAAATGTAGTAAAACATGTAAAGTATCCAGTTACCCACCATTGTATTCTCTAGGGCCTCTGTTTAAAAAATATATAATGTTTGGGGGCTCCAGGTATTTTTCTAGCAAAAAAATGCTGATATTTACATTATGCATGAATGTCAGAATTGCTCCAGACAGGAACTGGTTACATACAAGCAGTGTAAGTCCCTGAATTTGACCTGCTATTAGCCCCTTGAAGTCCCTGTACAGAAGCTCTGTCATTTCAAAGCCTTTGTTTATAGTTTTTAGATCTCTTTAATGACTGGAATAGTGCCACTGGATTGGCTTAAGACGTGGTGCCTATATTTAAAAAGGGATCAAAGTCTTTGCCAAGTAACTATAGACCTGTTACTTTACCTTCTATAGTCGGAAAGATAATGGAGAGTTAAAAAAAGACCACATAGATTAATTCTTGCTGGAAAAAAACATTTTGAGTAACAGACAGCATGGATATGGATTCATGAGTGTCAGAAGTCGTCAAACAAACCTGATTTCTTTTTATGAGAGACGTAGCCTGCCGCTGGCAGCGCGCTCCCGCCCCCACTCGGCAGCTGGGGCTCCGATTTGCCGCTGGCCACCCACGATCAACCCCCCGCTGAGAGAGAAGGGCTGTTGTAAACACATCTGACCGTTCTTCCCTCTGGAATGATCACAGAGCGCCTGTGATCCTTCTATATAGGGTCACAGGTCTCTATGGTCATTTCAAAAGCCCCTCAACCCCACAGTTAGAAACTCTCCCCTAGGCTTATATGTAAATACATTCCGTTTCATAAAATATATAATGTGCAAACAATGCAATGTGCAAATATTAAAGTGCAATAGTCCAGTGTAAATGAAGCTGGATCAGGTGACTAATTTACTGGTACACATTAAATGCCAATCATGTGCAAACAAATATACTAGTGCAAAAATGAATGTGCAATTCCTAGGTGCACTGTGCTAAATACAATTGCCGTTGTTCATTACACATAAAAAATAGATAATAAATTTAATTGGGTGAAAAATCCCCCCTATTGTGGAGTTCTAGAGAGTGTCCATGTTATGAACAAAAGATGTTCATAAATAGTGCCAGGGGATTATAAGATCTTCAGAAGTGCCATGCAGTTCATCAAGTGCTGCAGTACAATAATGGTGTAATTCACTTGGGCTGTGCCAGGATCCCCGTGAGCTCACTCATGACCAGTCCTGGGAATGCACTCACCAGAATATGGACCCCATTTACGGGAATTCAGCCTTTAGGGGGAATATTCCTGTCTCCAATGGATATTGGTTTGCCTCTATGGGATCCTTCGGAAACCCTGGTGTGTGACTGTACTTCCCTTGTCTTTCCTTAGAGTGGTACTATCCCCTAATGGATAAAGGTAAAGAGAAGCCTCCATGGTGTAGTATTGTTAAATATTACTTTATTAAAGAGTGCAATCACTTACATATCAGCAAAAACAGTTCCTCCTCTCTGTGCAGGACATCCGGGTTCGCCAATGCGTTCCAGGGGTGAAAACCGGAAGTGACGCTACGACGCTGGACTCTACGGGTTTCGTCATTATTATTTTTTTTTAATTGTTTATTTTTCATTTATTACAATATAAAAAACTTCAAAAGACACATACAAAAATTTACATGGACTTGATATCTCCTCCTCCCAACCCTCGCCCCCACTACCCCTCTACTCTCCCCCCCCACTACCCCCTTCTTCCATATTTCTCAGTCATCCTCCTCTCCTTCCCTCATTTTGGTATATTCTCTAGTTTTCTTGAACTCCACCCAGGGATTCCATATATTCTCCCATTTCCCTCTCTAACTGACTAATTCTCCTTTTACAACCAATTACCAATTGACGGGGAATCTTCTTTCTGCCAATTTAAAAGTATTAAACTTTTGGCCGCATTCATGAAGTGTTGGATCGGGGTACTTTTGTATTTTTTGACAGAGCCTTTTATGCCATGGAACAAACAGAACCACGGATCCTCCGGGACTTCAATATTTGTGATCTTTTTTATTAAGGTTACTACCTCCTTCCAGTATTTTTTAATTTTCGGGCAGTCCCACCATAAGTGTGCCATTGTTCCTACTACCTCACATCCCCTCCAGCAGTATTTCGATCTCTCTGTCTGGTATTTGGGTATATGGTATCTGGGGTATTGTACCACCTAGAAATACATTTGTAGTTCATTTCCACTGAAATAATATCTACTGCTGAGCTATGTACCATCCTCAAACTTTTTCCTAACTGAAAATCTTTTCCTCGTGTTCCTAATTCCCTTTCCCATGCCCCTATGAAGGGCGGTATTGCCAGTTCCATCTCTGTCGCCAGAATTTTATATATGTTTGAGATATTAATCATATATCTCTCCGAAACACATAATCACTCAAAAGGCAATAACTCTTTTTCTGTTCTTAATGGTTGCGGCAGTGATGTCACAAAATGCTTCAGCTGACGATACCGCCATTCATCTATTTTCCCAAATTTTTGTTGCAATTCTACAAAAGTGCACATTTTCCTATTATCTAATGTCTTTTAATCGTGTGTCCTCCCTCCCTAACCAATTCCCGTGAACCTTTTGTACCCCAGGTGGAAAAAATATTGTGTCCTTCAGAGGGATCAGTGGTGAATTATATTTCAATTTTTCTTTTCTATGATTTAAGTCCCAAATTTTAATTGCTTGTTGTGTTAAAATGTGTGTCTTATTTTTTAATTTTCTAAATTGTGATGGTATCCATATCTTTTTCCCCAATTGTGAATTACTCAAAGTGGATTCTATTGTTTACCAATTTTTTTCCGTTTTTATCCTTCCCCATTCTAACACCCGTGATAGTATTGACACCTGGTAGTATTTCTTAAAGTCCGGTACTTCTAATCCTCCTTGCTTCTTACTTCTTGTTAATACCTCATATCGTATCCTAGGTTTATTTTTTTTCCAGATAAATCCTGTTACTAGGGATTTTAACGTCCTGAAATATGATTGCGGTATTGGTATTGGTATTGGCAACATTTGGTATTTATAAATAACTTTAGGTAGGATTGACATTTTAATAATATTTATTCTTCCAATCCATGATAGGACCCTATGTGATCATTTATTAATTTCTGCTCTTATTTCATTTAATAAGGGGAAATAATTTACCTTATATAAGTTTTCAGGAGATGAGGTTAAAGCGGAATTCCAGGCACAGAAAACATTTTTCACTAAACATACCCCCGGGACAGTCAGGGCTAGCACATTCCACAATGGCTAGCCTCTGATCTGTCCCGGGTTCGCACTTACCTGCAAGAAGAAATACTTACTTACAAAATTTCTTCCACAGCGTTGCCATCTCTCTTGTGGGCAGCTGAAGCCGGCGCGATCCTCTTCTGCGTCTTCTTCCGCGTCATCTTCTCCCAGAATGCGCCTGCACCGGCCCCTCTCGTCACTTCCGGCGCGGCGCCGCATTCCTCCACAGCTTCTGGGCATGCCCAGAAGCTGTTTAGCGGGGAATGCGGCGTCGCCCCGGAAGTGACGAGCGGGGCCGGTGCCGTCGCATTGATTCCTGGGAGCGATGACGTTCAGCTTCCAGGAATCATCGCGAAGGAGGAAGTGACGGCGGAGCTGCGGCTCAGAGGGAGGAAGTACACTGAAGTGAGTATTTTCGATCTTCGATTACAAGGTGAGTGTAAAAAAAAAAAAATGTCTAACTATCCAATTCCTTTTCAGGTGACGGTCTACAAGCGGACGGGCACAAAAAAAAAATATCGATTTTGTGCCCGGAACTCCGCTTTAATTTTATTCCTAAGTAGTTCAAGTCCGTTTTTTGCCATACAAAGGGGAATTTTTGTTTAAGGCCTCTTCTTCCTGTGATCTCATATTAATGTTTTATATTTCTAATTTTGATGGATTAATTTTTAAATTAGACAGGGACCCATACCTTTTCAAGATTTCTATCAGGTTTGGCAGGGTTATTCTGGGTCTGGACACATATAACAGAACATCATCCTCATAAGCGGCGACCTTGTGCTCAACGTCCCCCCACCACCACTCACATCAGGGCTCCTTCTTATAGTCTCCAGAAGAGGTTCCAATGAGAGAACAAATAACAATGGCGACAGTGGGCATCCCTGCCTTGTTCCATTTAACATTTCAAACGGTTCCGAAAGGGAACCGTTGATTGTAACTCTTGCGGAGGGGCAGCCATATAGTGTTTTAATCCAAGCCATAATCCTCTGCCCTAGCCCCAACTCTTCCAGGGTTTTAATCATGAATTCCCAGTTGACTCTGTCGAATGCTTTTTCCGCATCTATCGACAGTATCAACCCTGAGGATCCATTCATGGCCATTTGTTGCATTAGAAGAATTGTTCTTATACAATTGTTCCTCCCCTGTCTTCTCTATGGTCCCATTCCGTCATTAAGTTTTTCAGCCTAGTGGCCAAGATTTTTGCAAAGAGTTTTGTATCTGCATTCAAGAGGAATATAGGTCTATAACTCGAGCAGAGTGTGGGATCTTTTTTTTCCTTCAGGATGACAGTGACCGAGGCCACCAAGACTTCTCTGCTCGTTTTATATTGGCTTCCCAGCCCATTCATAGGTTCCTAGGTGCACTCTACTAAATAATGCCGTAGTTCATTACACATAAAAAATAGATAATAAATATAATTGGGTAAGTGAAAAATCCCCCCTATTGTGGAGTTCTAGTGAGTGTCCGTGTTATGAACAAAAAATGTTTATAAATAGTGCCAGGGGATTATAAGATCTTCAGAAGTGCCATGCAGTTCATCAAGTGCTGCAGTGCAATAATGGTGTAATTCACTTGGGCTGAGCCAAGATCCCCGTGAGCTCACTCGTGACCACTCCTGGGAATGCACTCACCAGAATATGGACCCCATTTAGGGGAATTCAGCCTTTAGGGGGAATATTCCTGTCTCCAATGGATATTGGTATGCCTCTATGGGATCTTTCGGAAACCCCGGTGTATGACTCCACTTCCCTTGTCTTTCCTTAGAGTGGTACTATCCCATCATGGATAAAGGTAAAGAGAAGTCTCCATGGTGTAGTATTGTTAAATATTACTTTATTAAAGAGTGCAATCACTTACATATCAGTAACAACAGTTCCTCCTCTCTGTGCAGGACATCTGGGTTTGCCGATGCGTTCCAGGGGCGAAAACCGGAAGTGACGCTATGACGCTGGACTCTGCCCTACGCGTTTTGTCACTCTAGCTTCATTTGGCGCGGCGTCATGTTGCTACATCTTCCGGCTTATGTACGGTGAGGTTACCAAGCAACCAGACCACATGATCCTCTCCCCTCCAGTCAGGATGTTGTTTACATACCCCGTATGTTCCCTTATTAGCTGTTTTTTCACTAACCCAATTATATTTATTATATATTTTTTATGTGTAATAAACAACGGTAATTGTATTTAGCACAGTGCACCTAGGAATTGCACATTCGTTTTTGCACTAGTATATTTGTTTGCGCATGATTGGCATTTAATGTGTACCAGAAAATGAGTCACCTGATCCAGGTTCATTTACACTGGACTATTGTACCTTAATATTTGCACATTGCATTGTTTGCACATTATATATTTTTTGCACATCCTATTTACGCATTGTGTCATTTTATGTGTATCTGCAAATTAGTCACCTGATCCAGGTTCATTTATACTGGGCTATTGCACTTTAGTTTTTGCACATTGCATTGTTTGCACATGGTATTTTTTGCACATTGTATTTTTTGTACTTTGCACTTTAAATATGCTATGTTAGTCAATACACATTGTGTATTGACTAACCAGCAGATCCAAACAAACTAGAACCACCACCCGCGGTGGTGGTTCATTGTGAGGGCAGCAGCCATAAGCATAAGTTTCACAGTATATTTTTATTTATTTAACTACACTTGGAAAGGCAGCGCCAACACTCACTTTCACTTATAGCACCAATCACATTCAGTTTCAAGAGGACATATTGTACACCATGTTGTTTTAGTGGAGATTATTTTGGTTACATGTTGGCTCACCTTATCATTCCTGTGACATGTGTTGCAATATCTTGGTACTTACATCGTTCAGTCTGAATTCATAAGGGATCAGAGTTTCAGAGTCGACCATTTCTTTAAAGATTTCCAGGAAAAAGAAAGACTTTATGTAGGTATTTTCCTCCAAAAGTGTGAACTCATGGTCTTCTCCATACATGACAATCACTCTAATGGTGTCATTCTAGAAACAAAATTGTTACAATATGAAATCCTGAAGTTTAATAATTGTATTATTGTTTTACAAATGTACAAGAGTTTCAAAGGAATTTACCTATAATAGCAAGCCAAGAAGTGTTACATGAAAAATATCTAACATCCATAGGCGTACGCACAGGGTGTGCCGGGTGTGCATGGGCACACCCTAATCACCTAGGGCACATAAGCATTATCGCTCTGTTTGCCAGTGAGGAGATGGGAAAGATCTCCCTTTGAATTGCTCTGCCAGCAGGGAGAGTAATGTACCCGGGCCATATACATGTAGGCACACACATGCATGTGTATTTAAACTTTGGGGTGCACACCCTAATGCAATAGGCTGCACACACCTATGCTAACATCAATGCATGACCCTCAACACATAACAGCATATGTCTAGGAAAACAACCATTAGAAAATAACCAGTGTAAACATAAGTAAAAATGATTTGATGAATAATAAATGATATAGATATTGTGGCTATGGGTAAACCACAAAAATGCAATCAAATAAAATAATTCAAAACATGATCATGTGCATGATATGAATGATAAACTAAGAAAACATATTGATACATATAGATATCAGCAGGGCTGCTGTTAGAAATCAAAGGGCCCCATACAGCCATCCTGACAGCCATCCTACAGCCTTTGGTGAAATATCAGGGGTCTAAAGAGACCCCTGATGTCTTATATTTGAGACTGAGAAAGTGACCAGGGACAGAGATTCCACAGTCCCTTTCTCTGTAGCCTCAGCTACACTATAAATGAATGAATAGGCTTCCTGTTCATTCACAAACTGAAGCACAGTATACACAGTTTACTATGCTTCAGGGAGGAATGGACATGGAAGTGATCGGTACTTATCGCTCATGTTCATTCAGGAAATGAAAGGGCCAGTAAATAGGGCATTTTTACTGTACCTCTCCAACTCTCCATCATGAAATAATCCCCCCTGTGTGCCCGCAGAAGCTGGCAGGAGAGGAGGGAAACTGGCATCGCTGCAGGGAAGGGGGTTCAGAAAGCAGAGTCGTGGGGTGCAGATACCAATGCCACTGCAGTGCAGCCAGAAAGAGAAAAAGGAGGAGAAGCTGCCAGTGCTGCTGGAGTAGCCACAACTATTGGCAATAAGGCAATACAGCCGGCCCTTCTTCTCGACAGGTGCCCAGCCCCCCCCAATCTTCCCCCCTTTTGATCTGATGGGGCCTGGGCCCAGTACAGGAGGGCTGGCTGTGCTGTCTTATCAGTGGCCCTGGATACCAGCATATATAAAAGTGCATCAATCAAAGTACATAAGTGAAAGTGTATGAAAAAGACATATATGATAAAAACTTGAAGCACAAGTTCTCCAATTCGAAGCAAATTTGTGTGGCAAGTCTCTAGCAAGAGCAAAGTTGAAGTGGTGAGTCTACAGCAAGAGCTCTGCAAGTCACAGTGACCCCCTGTGGTGGGAGGACTATTGCACAACATAACTGAACCAGAACTTACAGCAGACTTGCAGAATGTTTGCAAAGAAAGTTGATCTGGAGTCATGCAATGCGGACTTGCTGCAATTGTGCAACAAACTTGTGAAGCCTGGCAAGTCTAGCAATAGATTAGCAAGTCATTTTCAAACTTGCAGCACAATTGCTTGCTATCTGGGTTGTTATGCGTTGAGGGTCATGCGTTGATGTTAAATATTTTTTCACTTCTTTTTTGCTATCATTGGTGTGAGAATTACACATTTCAGTGTCAGCAGCAATCTTTTATTTTGATTTTTCAGCTATATTGGTTTGCACAGAGGATTTTTCCATACAAAATTTACCTATTAAGTGGCACACAACTGATCGACTAATCATCCTTCACTTCTTTGCATCCAAATGCTTTTAAGAAGATTTATGTTGAGCTATCTCTGCACATAGACTATCCCCCATTTAGTCTATCTTCTTAGTCTATACCGCTGCTAGATTTATCCATCCCTCAGTTGTCCCTCTCTGCCAAGCCCTCCCCTGGCTTCTAGTCACCCAACAGATTAAAATCAAAATACTAACAACATACAAAGCGATCCACAACTCTGCCCTGAGCTATGTCACCAACCTCATCTCAAAAGATCACCCAAACTGTCCTCTTTGCTCTTCCTAAAACCTTAGGAAGCTCTCTAGCTCCTTTGTCACCCCCTCCCAGGGGAGGACTGGGCCAGGGGGCAGGGGGGAAATCGCCCCCTGGGCGGCTCTGATGCCTTGTAAAAAGACTGCATTGCTTCTGCCACAGACATGCCTAAAGGATTCCTGGTGAAGAGAAGTAAAAAGTCTTTGCCACTGACCTACTGAGTGCGGGATGAAGACAAGGACAGAGGACAGGACCCCCCTATTGATGGTATAAACTGTGCCAGAGCAGAGGCCGGTTCCATGCCCCACTGGAGACTCTCCTCCCTTGGCCAATCCCAACAGAGCTGTCTCAGCTCCCCCCAACCGCCCTCTGCTGGCCAGGTCCGGAACCCGGATCCAGCCAGTGAGTAGAGAGTACCTGGAGCAGGGGTTCAGCCTGGTATGGGGGTCAGGAGGAAGATGGGAAGAGGGAGAGTGGAAGGGGGGGCGGAGTCACTGCACCATACGCCTCTGGTTTGTATTTGCCCCCTGGGCCGAAAGTTGCCAGTCTGCCCCTGCCCCCTCCTATGCTCACCTCCAGGACTTCTTCCATCTTCTGGAAATCCCTACTCCAAATCTTTGGTTATCTCTTACTCTATCCATCTTTAGGCAATTCCGGCCAACCAGGCCAGCTCTGTTATAATTGTGTTGGGACAGCTTGCATGGGTTCCAGAAAAACTGTTTTGGGATACTGTCTGAGTATGGTGCTTCTCTTAGTGCACATATGTGGCTTTATTGTCCCCTATCCTTTCAAAAGTGGTCTTTGTGGAAACCCCTTTGGGACATGTTATTAGTTTGGCTATACAGTACATCTCAGGGGTGTCAAACTCAATTTATTTGCGGGCCATATCAGCATTATGGTTGCCCTCAAAGGCCAGTTTGTATATGTAAAACTATATAAATGTATTTATTCTATATCATATTAAATATTTGCCTCTGTATTCAATTATTACTGGTTTTATTAATAACTGAAGACTTAAGCTGTGAAGGGCAGATGCAGACCGGCATGGTGCCCACTCACACCTCTGTAGCAGGAGATGCAAGTCTGAAAAGGAGGGTTGCACACCGCTGGTATCATCCCCAACAAACCAGTTCTTCCATGGTATTCTGTCTGAGCAGTGTCCAAAAACGTTTCTTATGGATGATACCAGTGGTGTGCGACCCTCCTTTTCAACTGACCAACTAACATAAAATTATATTATTCTCACAATAATTATAAGCAGATGTCAAGAGTCCCCACCCCCCCCCCCCCACCATCAGAAGTCAAGAGTCCTCCTTCTTCCCTTACATCAGAGTGCACCCCCCTTGTGCTGCGGCAGCGGGAAGAAGCTGTAAAGCAGAAAGTGCAGGGTCTGGAGGAGGACTAGAGGAGAGCTGGAGTCAGTTGCCAGAGTCTGCTAAATGATGAGACCAGGGGGTGCTAAAAGTGCACAGAGAGGTTCAGGATCTGTAGGAGGAGTTTTGTCATCTTCTCTGCTGTCGACTGCTGAAACAAGGTGGGGACGGTGACGAGGGAGGTGCCACAGCTGCAGAAGACGTGCGAGGGCCACATGAAATGGCCTGGAGAGTCGGATTCGGCCCACGGGCCTTGTGTTTGACACATGTGGGTTAGACCTTTGAATTAATTTACCTTGTATTGTGTACCTGTCCTTGTTCTGAAGGAGCGGATCCATCGACAAAAAGTGGGTTTCTTAGGGTATCATGGAACCTATCATGGAATCTAGGGTTCCTACAGAGGTTGCTAGGGGTTCCTTGAGCTGTGGCTGAATAACCCCCCCATCTAATAGTGCATGAAAAGTTTCAGGTCCAACATCACTTGGCAGAGCCAGCAGCATGGCACCAATGATCTTTTTAGCTGTTCTTAACCACTTGCCAGCAAATCACATACCTGTACATCATTCTGCTTTGAGTAATTGTATCGGAGTGATATGCAGCTGCAGGCATCACCCCAGTGCTGTTTTTTTAAAGCCGACGGTCAGCTCTCTTGTAATATCAACCGATATGACTAAGCAGCCACTCGGCTGTTATTACAAGCAGCGGGAGGAGACGTCCCCTCCACTCTCGCCACCTTCCGCTGCTCATCTGGGCTCTCCCATCTCTCCGGGAGAACCAAGCAACCAGCCGGTACATCCAGCTTTGATCGGGTTTTGGATATGGTAACCCGGGAAGCGACCTCTTGACATCACTTCCGATTTACTGGAACCATACTGGCGCCAATTTTAAGAAATCAAAAGTGTTCAAAAATGCAGATCTTGGCGTTTTGAATGTTTTTAAGTGCAAAGTAGAGATCTGGGGTTTTATAGACCCCAGATCCCTACATAAAGAGTACCTGTCACGTGTCTATTGCTAAAAAAAACAGAAATAAAGAAGGGCGCAAACGCCTAGTGAATTATCTAAGACACCTTAGAAATGTATTAACATAGCCAAAAGCATACTTACAAACCATAAAATAATAAAACGCATGTCATATACAATTTCAGTGAGGAGGATGACACCTCTGTGTGGTTGGAAAGCTTGACGCACCCTCCCTACCTCAGAGCTCACAAGGGATGTTTACATTCCTTGCGACAGCCATAAAAGTGATAAAAAAATATATATAAAATTGAAAGCAACAGTGTAAAATATATATATATATATATATATTAATAATTTAAAGAAAAATTAAAGTGCCCCTGTCCCCCTGTGCAAGCATGGAAAGGCGAATGCATGGGCCGGTCTCTAACACGCGCAAACTGCGATCGTCCCACACATGTGAGGTGTCACTGCGAACGTCAGAGCATGGGCAGTAATTCTAGCACTAGACCTCCTCTTTACATCTTAAGTGGTAACCTGCAAAGGCTTAAAGAGCATCTGCTATGGATAGTAAAATGTACGTTGTTTGGCGCCGTTGTGCGGGTGTGAGCAATTTTAAAGCGTGACATGTTTGTATCTATTAACTCGGTGTGACATCATCTTTTATACCGTGCAAAAAAATTTTGTTTTTTTGCATTAAAACTTTAAAAAAAGTTTGAAAAACCACTGACCAAATACAGTGTGACATAAAAAATTAGAAAACCCCACTAATTTATTCTCTAGGGCCTCTGCTTTAACCACTAGATGACCGACTGCCGCAGATATACTGCAGCAGGCAGCCGCTCCTGGGCAAAACCCCGTACATGTACGACGCTCGCTCTTGTGAGTCTAGGGGGCGAGCGCACGATGCCGGCGCCGGCGCCATGCTCCCACCCCCGCTCGTCAGCGGGGAAGCCAATGCATGTGTCAGACGGCTCTGATTGCCGCCTGACACCCTTGATCACTCCCCACTAAGAGAGAAGGATGGTCGGCTGATGTAAACACAGCCACACATCCTTCTCCCTGGGATGATCACAGAGACCATGTGATCCTACTATATAGGATCGCATGTCTCTATGGTCATCTCAGAAGCCACACCCCCCCCACAGTTAGAATCACTCCCATAGGCTTACATTTAACCCCTTGATCACCAACAGGTTAACCCCTTCCCTGCCAGTGTCATTATTACAGTAACAGTTGCATATTTTTAGCACTGATTACTGTAGTAATGTCACTGGTACCCCCAAAAGTGTCAAAAATGTCAGTTAGGGGTCCGATCTTTCCGCTGCAATGTCGCCGTCCCGCAAAAAATCGCAGATTGCCGCCATTACTAGTAGAAAAAAAACTATAAAAATGACATAAATCTTTCCCGTAGTTAGTAAACGCGATAACTTTTGCGCAAACCAATTAAAATACGCTTATTGCGATTTTTTTTTTTACCAAAAATGTGTATCAGAAAACAAATTGGCCTAAAATGTTAAAAAATAAATTATTTTTAAATTTTGTTTTTTGAGAATGTCATATAGCAGAATGTGAAAAATATTGTTTTTTTTTTTTTTTTCAGAATTGTCGCTCTTTTTTTGTTTATAGCGCAAAAACTAAAAATCCCACAGGTGATCAAATACCACCAAAAGAAAGCTCTATTTTCGCAAAATAGGGCCTAGTCAGGAAGGGGGTAAAATCTTCCAGGGGCTGAAGTGGTTAAAAAAATATATAATGTTTGGGGTTTCTAACTAATTTTCTAGCACAAAAGAACAGATTTTCATATGTAAACAAAAAGTGCCAGAAAATGCCTGGTCTTCAACTGGTTAAGGGGGGCATTCTGACCTCCAATGTAAGCGTTGCATTCTTTCTACTGACAATTAATGTAAGGGGCATTTTTCCATTGACCCCCAATGAATTGATTTTAGTAAGGGTTCCTCGAGACCTGATAATTATAATAGGGTTTCATCTGGGGTAAAAAAGGTTGAGAGGCTGGTCTAATAAGCACTGCATATACATTAGTGGGTATTAGGGACAGAATAAGGGGTGAGCAGGAGGGGTGGCTGCCCTGGGCGCAATAGTTTATTGCAGGGATGGGGTGCCCTGATCCTAACCCTAAGGGACTAGGGGGCGGGGGTGCAATTTGGCATCTTTGCCCTGGGTGTTTGATGACCTTGTCCCGGCACTGGTGGGTATCCATGTACAATTGGTTTTACATTAAATTTTGGAAGGTATTTTGTATTTTTTAAACAATAAAATTGTTACATTTTTCCACATTTGGTGTAAGTCCTCAGTGTTGCACAAAAAGTCCCTTTTTTTTTTTTTAGCACTTTGTGATTTAAAAATAAATAAAGCAGCTATTGAATAAGTCTTAACCACTTAAGCCCCGGAGGATTTGGCTGCTAAACGACCAGGGGGTATTTTGCGATTCGGCACTTCGTGACTTTAACGGACAATTGCGCGGTCGTGCGACGCTGTACCTAAACGAATTTGACGTCCTTTTTTTCCCACAAACAGAGCTTTCTTTTGGTGGTATTTGATCACCTGTGCGATTTTTACTTTTTGCGCTATAAACAAAAAAAGAGCGTAAATTTTGCAAAAATAACAATATTTTTCACATTTTTTTATATGAAATTCCCCCCCAAAAAAAATGTAAAAATCTAAATTTTTTAACATTTTCGGCCAATTCGTTTTATGCTACATATGTTTGGTAAAAAAAAAATCGCAAAAAGCGTATTTTTATTGGTTTGCGCAAAAGTTATCGCGTTTACTAACTAAGGGAAAGATTTTTGTCATTTTTGTTGTTTTTTTTTTTAACGCGTAATGGCGGCGATCTGCGATTTTTTTTTGCAGTACTGCGACATTGCGGCGGACAGATCGGACCCTTGACTGACATTTTTGACACTTTTGGGGTTACCAGTGACATTACTGCAGTAATCAGTGCTATATATATGCACTGTTACTGTAAAAATACACTGGTAGTGAAGGGGTTAACTTTGAGAGGGAGGGGCTGTGTGTGTCCCTAGGGGCGTGATTCTTACGGTGATTGGCTGTGGCTTGAGGTGTAAGGACACTGATCAACGGTTCTACATAGTAGAACCGTGTGATCAGTGTTTTTACACCGAGGAGAATGACAGGTGGCTTGTGTACACAAGCCGCCTGACTTTCTCCCTCTCCCCCGACGATCGCCGAGTGACCGGCGGACATCGGGTCCGCCGGTCACACGCGCGGGGGGGTCCGTGACCGCGCGGGAGCGCGCCTCCGCGGGCGCGCGCTCGCTCCCCAGACCCTCCCAGGCTAGTGACGTTAATTAACGTCACTTTGCCTGTGAGGGGCTGACTGCCGCAGTAAATCTACTGACGGCAGTCGGCAAGCGGTTAATAAAGCTAAAATACATAGGACATTTCTGATTAGTGATTAGCTCTGTAGGTGGGAGATTCCCCACCCTACAGCTGATGTACACAAATGGGTGAAGATGTTTGCAACATCATTGACCTAAAATGGGCACATGGACATATTAGGTATATGATCTGGCAAGTAAATGTGCAGGGTGGGGAATCTCCTGTCCATAGCCTATTGGCCAAGCAATGATGGCTAACATTTGGGTTCAGACTCACTGAACCCAGTGTCATCCCTACATGTATTTCTAAAGAAAACATCTAGGATATTTCATATCTATTTGTACATGGAGTTTATGAGACAGTATACCCATACAGGCTATAATGAAAATGGACTAAATCAATTGAAAAGTCCTCCAACCAAATCAATGCATAGCACAGTAAAATCTTCTTTGAACATAAAGTATTCACATGTCCCGTTCAATCACATATGCCAAAAATAAGAGGATTATTCCTAATTTCAGGGGAGTGGGTGGAGCCATGCAAATCTGTGCTTTAGCTTTAATCCTTATATATATTTGTATCTGTTTTATGAAAGGCTTTATTGTGCCAAAGGGTTGGACAGAAGTTTCATGTTTGATTTCCATCCAAAGATCTCAATGTTCCAGTTTCCAGGAACATTACTGCCTAAATCCCACCTAAAAAAAGAACACCGTGAAACTCATCACTCTGAAACATAAAACATCCTCTAGGCATTGACAGAAAAATGACAAGTACTATCCTGCATGCTAAGTGCCGGTTCACACTACTCCGACTTGTCAGGCGACTTAGTTGCCTGACATGTCGTGGTCCATTCTGTGCTATGGGAACCGTTCTAATAGGAGCGACTCAAGTCGCTCCGACTTAGAAAAAGGTTCCTGCACTACTTTAGACCGAAGTCGGAGTGACTTGCATTGACTTCCATTATGTGAAGTCCGTGCAAGTCGCCCCGAAGTCGTGTCGCCATAGTGTGAACCGACTCTTAAATGTGTGTAAAAAGCAACATTTTTATTTATTTTTATTTTTTTTACTGAGGATAGAAATTTGGAAGGATAGCACTGAAACCTTAGTTATCCTAATGTTATAGGGCAGTGATGGCAAACCTTGGCACCCCAGATGTTTTGGAACTACATTTCCCATGATGCTCATGCACTCTGCAGTGTAGTTGAGCATCATGGGAATTGTAGTTCCAAAACATCTGGGGTGCCAAAGTTCCCCATTACTATTATAGGGTGTGACAGTGAGAGGCCCTGCCACTAAGAAAATGGCTGGAAGAAAGGATGCAAGGATTATGTGTGTGCAGAGTGCGGGGTTCCAGAGTATTGATTATGAGCCGAAAAAAAAACAATTTTTTCAGCTTTCTCTGGATTTTGGTATTCCTGGATCGGGCTCAGAAATTTGGAGATTTAAAAGTTCCTTAAGAGTAAAGAATTCTCCAACCCAGTGTCCAGGTTTTGTTAAAGACCAGCAGAACGTGTGTCCAGCCCGGAAAGCTTGAGGATAACTCAGGGCAGTTGCTGCCATTTGGAGACAGAATCTCCGTGTGAAGATAGTGGTGTGCCCCAGTCAGGAGGAGTGACTTGCTTGGGAGATGAGACCCTATGTTGGGGGGACTTTATGCCCACAGGACTGGGAATGTCAAGACAGCACGAGTACAAATATAGTTGTGACTGACGTCACAAAAATGTCAGGGTTGTGCTCACTTTTGTTAGATACTGTGTGTGTATGCATTTGTGTATATATATATATATATATATATATATATATACAGTATACAGTGCATTGCAAAAGTATTCGGCCCCCTTGAACTTTTTGACCTTTTGCCACATTTCAGGCTTCAAACATAAAGAATCTTTATTAAAGATATAAAACTGTCATTTTTTTTTAAGAATCAACAACAAGTGGGACGCAATCATGAAGTGGAATGAAATTTTTTGGATATTTCAAACTTTGTTAACAAATAAAAAACTGAAAAATTAGGCGTGCCAAATTATTCAGCCCCTTTACTTTCAGTGCAGCAAACTCTCTCCAGAAGTTCGGTGAGGATCTCTGAATGATCCAATGTTGACCTAAATGATGATAAATAGAATCCACCTGTGTGTAATCAAGTCTCTGTATAAATGCACCTGCACTGTGATAGTCTCAGAGGTCCGTTTAAAGCGCAGAAAGCATCATGAAGAACAAGGAACACACCAGGCAGGTCCGAGATACTGTTGTGGAGAAGTTTATTCCCGGATTTGGATACAAAAAGATTTCCCAAGCTTTAAACATCCCAAGGAGCACTGTGCAAGCGATAATATTGAAATGGAAGGAGTATCAGACCACTGCAAATCTACGAAGACCTGGCCGTCCCTCTAAACTTTCAGCTCATACAAGGAGAAGACTGATCAGAGATGCAGCCAAGAGGTCCATGATCACTCTGGATGAACTGCAGAGATCTACAGCTGAGGTGGGAGACTCTGTCCATAGGACAACAATAAGTCGTATACTGCACAAATCTGGCCTTTATGGAAGAGTGGCAAGAAGAAAGCCATTTCTTAAAGATATCCATAATAAGTGTAGTTTAACCACTTGCCGACCAGTCACGTTGACTGTACTGCGGCAAAGTGGTTCGTTATCGTCTGGCGACGTAGACCTACATCACCAGACATTCCCCTCTCACGGCGGCGCGCGTGCGCCGCTGGAGGCTCGCTCCCGCTGTATTCAGTTACAGCGGGAGTCGGGCCAGGGGAGGAGAGGTGGTGATCACCGCTGCTCTTCCCCAGTCGACGGGGAATCGAGTGTGGAGATCCGCCCGCTCTCGTAAACAAAGCGGGCGGATCTCCTAAGTGACAGGCAGGGTCAGATTGCAGGATTCAGCATAGCTGAACCTGCGATCTGTCCCTGTGTCACTCAGTCACCTCCCCCCCCCCCACACACGTCAGTAAGCACCAGGCATACATTAACCCCTCCCTCTCCAATAAAAATTAACCCCTTCCCTGCCAGTGTCATTTTTACAGTAACAGTGCATATTTATAGCACTGATTACTGTAGTAATGTCACTGGTACCCCCAAAAGTGTCAAAAATGTCAGTCAAGGGTCCGATCTGTCCCCCGCAATGTCGCAGTCCCGCAAAAAAAAAATCGCAGATCGCCGCCATTACTCGTTAAAAAAAAAAAACACCAAAAATGACAGAAATCTTTCCCTTAGTTAGTAAACGCAATAACTTTTGCGCAAACCAATCAAAATACGCTTATTGCAATTTTTTCTACCAAAAATATGTAGCAGAAAACAAATTGGCCAAAAATGATAAAAAATTTTGATTTAACATTTTTTTGGGGGGGAATTTCATATAAAAAAATGTGAAAAATATTATTATTTTTTCAAAATGTTCGCTCTTTTTTTGTTTATAGCACAAAAAGTAAAAATTGCACAGGTGATCAAATACCACCAGAAGAAAGCTCTGTTTGTGGGAAAAGAAGGACGTAAATTTCGTTTGGGTACGGCATTGCATGACCGCGCAATTGTCAGTTAAATTCGCACAGTGCCGAATCGCAAAAAGTGGCCTGGACGTAAGACAGCAAAATCCTCTGGTGGTAAAGTGGTTAAAGTTTGCCACAAGCCACCTGGGAGACACACCAAACATGTGGAAGAAGGTGCTCTGGTCAGATGAAACCAAAATCAAACTTTTTGGCAACAATGCAAAACGTTATGTTTGGCGTAAAAGCAACACAGCTCATCACCCTGAACACACCATCCCCACTGTCAAACATGGTGGTGGCAGCATCATGGTTTGGGCCTGCTTTTCTTCAGCAGGGACTGCAAAAGACCTGAGACTGGGACGGAGATTTGTCTTCCAACAAGACAATGTTCCAAAACATAAAGCAAAATCTACAATGGAATGGTTCACAAATAAACATATCCAGGTGTTAGAATGGCCAAGTCAAAGTCCAGACCTGAATCCCATCGAGAATCTGTGGAAAGAACTGAAAACTGCTGTTCACAAACGCTCTCCATCCAACCTCACTGAGCTCGAGCTGTTATGCAAGGAGGAATGGGCAAAAATTTCAGTCTCTCGATGTGCAAAACTGATAGAGACATACCCCAAGCGACTTACAGCTGTAATCGCAGCAAAAGGTGGCGCTACAAAGTATTAACTTAAGGGGGCTGAATAATTTTGCACGCCCAGTTTTTCAGTTTTTTATTTGTTAAAAAAAGTTTGAAATATCCAATAAACATCATGATTGTGTCCCACTTGTTGATTCTTCACAAAAAATTACAGTTTTATATCTTTATGTTTGAAGCCTGAAATGTGGCAAAAGGTCGAAAAGTTCAAGGGGGCCGAATACTTTCGCAATGCACTATATGTTAACATCAAATGGTTACACACGGAGGGTGCACACCAGATAACACCACATCAGAAAACCATTAGTATATAAATGACTATAGAAATTTTAAAGAAAGTTATTTGTTGTTCAAATGCATTCGATTAACCATTTGAAGACTAAACCTTACAAGAACAATTCTGCATTTTTTGCTAGAAAATAACTTACCCCCAACCCCCAAACATTATATATTTATTTTTAGCAGAGACCCTAGAGAATAAAATGTCAGTCAGTCATTGCAATATTTAATGTCATATTGTAAGCGCAGCGGTCCTGCAAACACAATTTTTTTTAAATGCTCTTTGATGAATTAAAAAAAAAAAACACTAAAGTTAGCCCAATTTTTTTATATAATGTAAACAGGATGTTAGTAAATAGATACCTAACATGTCATGCTTTAACATTTAACCACTTGCCAACTGCCGCACGACTATATACTGCAGCAGTCAGCCCCCTACAGGCAAAGTGACGTACCGGTACGCCGCTCGCCCACGAGCCTGTAGGGGGCGCGCTTTCGCCCCTACTCGTTCCCTGCCTAGCCAGCGCGTGTGATCGGCGGCTCCGATGTCCGCCGGCCACTCACGATCTCCCTCAGCAGAGGGAGAAAGACAGACGGTTGATGTAAACAAAGCCGTCTGTCATTCTCCCTTAGATCATGACAGAGGCCATGTGATCCTGCTATGTAGGATCGTATGTCTCTGTGATGATCTAACAAACCACGCCTCCTGACAGTTAGACTCACGCCCCTAGGGACACACTTAACCCCTTGATCACCAATAAAGTTAACCCCTTCCCTGCCAGTGTCATTTTGATAGTAACAGTGCATATTTATAGCACTGATTACTGTAGTAATGTCACTGGTACCCCCAAAAGTGTCAAAAAAGTCAGTCAGGGGTCCGATCTGTCCGCCGCAATGTCGCAGTCCCGCAAAAAAAATTGCAGATCGCCGCCATTACTAGTTTAAAAAAAAAACAATAAAAATGACATAAATCTTTCCTGTAGTTAGTAAACGCAATAACTTTTGCGCAAGCCAATCAAAATACGCTTATTGCGATTCTTTTTACCAAAAATATGTAGCAGAAAACAAATTGGCCTAAAATGTTAAAAAATTTTGATTTATACTTTTTTTTTTTTTTTAGAGTTTCATATAAAAAAATGTGAAAAATATTGTTATTTTTTTCAAAATTGTCGCTCTTTTTTTATTTATAGCGCAAAAAATAAAAATCGCACAGGTGATCAAATACCACCAAAAGAAAGCTCTGTTTGTGGGAAAAAAAGGACTTTAAATTCGTTTGAGTATAGCGTCGTACGACCGCGCAATTTTTCCGTTAAAGTCACGCAGTGCCGCATTCCTTGTGACAGTAATAGGTAGTGACAGGTACTCTTTATGGAGGGATCGGGGGTCTAAAAGACCCCAACTCCCTCCTCTTGACTTGAAAGTTTTTAAAACATCAAGATCAGCATTTTTGAATACTTTCACATTTTTAAAACTGGCGCCTTCATTTCTGGTGAGTAGGGGTGCAGGAGGGGAGTGTGGCACCTTTCTCACTAATGAGCGGCTTCCATCACTAAGGAAATCCACACAGTTTTTGAGCACATTGGCACTTTTTTTTGGACATTTATATGGACTGTCCATGATATAAATTCACAAGTTTTTTTTGGTACTTTGTATATTTATATATATTCTTATTAGTAATATTGCATCCAGCACTTTATTTACATCACTTTAAGCACTTTGTACTGTATTATGAATTTTTAGTATTGTCTATCATTGTATGAATTAAATGAAATTATTTTTGGCACTTATATTTATACATTTATCTCAGCAATTACTGCATTTAGCACTTTACAGCCTTTTTATAGCACGTTTAGCCTCATGCATTCAATTTTTTTTTAACTATTTATGTATTTGGAAGTTTGAGCAAGCGCTGTTAATATGTATATATATTTTTTCAAAATGTAGTTCAAATCTCCTGCGCTCAAGTGCAATAATGGGAAGGTAGAGGAAGGTTTCCAATAAAAGTGGATGGGTATGACTGAAGGTCTTGCTGCCACCTCGGGACCAAGGGTATCCGATACATACTGGAAAAAGATAGCAAAAAGAGGGGCGCACCGACCTAGTGCATTACCACGAAAAACATTTATTAAAATAGTAAAATGCATGAAATGTACTCACAACAATAGTGTGATAATACACACATATCAACAATTCCATGAATGCGTGAAAATGACTCGAAGGTGGTCCGGCACTGCCTGATGCTGAACCGCATGCGATATATCGCATAGAGCTGTTGTGGCTTTGGCTAACGTGTTTCGAGGGTGAACCCCGTTCCTCAGAGCCTTGTATGTGTTTTTAAAAAACACATACACTGGGGCACATCATTTACTATAACAGAGGAGATTGTAGCAAGAACACTGAGTTATGATAGCAGCAGGAAGGGAGGGCCGAGGAGTGGATCGGACCTGATGGGGAGGAGAGGAGGACAGAGGAGGGCTGCGGATAACGGAGGCACGTAAACTGACCACGGTATCAGGGCTCAGCAGCCATGATAAACCGTCATCAGTTTACAGGGGGGAGGGCAGAACCAGGCAGGATTAGCCAGGTATTTTATATGATACAGGGGGCCAAATGACACAGCAAAAGCACTGTGCTGTATAACATGCTTTAAAGGAACAGCTTCTATTTTTATTTTTTTTTTTAGGGTTAAAAAATGCTTTAAAGTGTATTAAACCCACTTTATAAAAAATTATCAATAAATGGTGTATTACATGCTGTTCATACTCACTTAGTCACTATGAGATTCCTTTTCTGTATTCTGCAAAAAAAAATAGTTGATCCTGCTGCTCTCTATCTCCCCCTTCTGTTCGTGTCCCCAATTCATCCAGGGATTTTGCAGCTGTGGTTGCAACTCTGCACATGCTCAGTTTTCAGTAAGTTTCTATGCTGAGCATTTCCTCTCACATCTGAGCAGCCCATGTGACTATAGAGTCCCACATGTGGGTGTATACACGGTGGTAATTGACAGCCCACTCCCTCCCTCCTCACACACTAATCTGCTAAATACAATGGGGGGTGGGATATTACATGTACATTGATGGAGGCTTCATCTCCCTCTTATTCTAAGACACAGGCTGGAGGGGCATGACACAGCCTGTGACTGGCAGAAATCCGCCAACACCACGTTATTGCCAAAAAATAATAAAGATTTGATTTTTAAATATAGATTTGTATGACCATTTAAAACATTTAATTGATATTAATTATTAATTTTTACTCTGTATTCCAAAGGCTGTTTTTCTATTTTGAAGATGTGACCAGCAGCAGAGGACTAGAAGCTCCTCCTGCTTATGTTTCCCCGCAGACAGGCTGGGAAAGAGCTGGGTCGTGTGACAGCTTTATATTGATTAGGAAAAAAGGTATTTAGATGTTTTTTAATAAAATAATTACAGTGCCATTTACCAAATACAGAAATAGAAGGGTTAATGTAAATTCAACAGTGTGCTAGTTGGAGGTATCACTTTAAATGCTGGCAGTAAATTCACAGAAATGTTGTACAATCGTTAGAATGTAAAATGGATTTTGACCAAACTGTTAAAAAACAAAGCTGGTCACCACTGGTTCAGGCAGGGCTGCTGATAGGGCCCAGCCCCATCAGCTCCACAGGGGGGCCCGGGCAGCATTACAGTTCAAAAGTGCGCAATTGCGAACACACACGTTGGTCAACGACAACAAATCTGCATTTTGTTTCAAGGGCGAGTTTGAAAGGGGGCCCCGTCAGGAAGGCTGTATGGGGCCCCATGATTTCTAAGAGCGGCCCTGGGTTCAGGCCTTGTTTTTGTTTGGTCAGAATATGTGTTACATTGTAACCATTGTCCAGCATCTCTGTAAATTCATTGCTGGCATTAAAGTCCTGATGGGGAGGGTGTGTTAAGCCCATGAAATGCGTTGGCTTGGTGACAAAATATACTTCGTCTTGGAATAAATCTGGGCTTGGACAATTTCATTTTGGTGTGGCAATTCTATTTAAAATTCCCTTGGGTTTTTCTTTTTTTTGCTATCTGTGTTCTCTTTTTTTTTTTTTTTTTTATTAATGGTGGCCATTTCCTCGTAGTACAGAAATTAGATGGGTAATCTTACATTTTTGTGTTATGTGAACAGGAGGTTAAGGGAAATCCTTCAGTGAGGCAGGGCCATCTTTCCGAATGGGCACACTGGGCAGCTGCCCGGGGGCCCCACTTGCCCAGAGATCCCCACCTGCCCAGCGACCGAGCCCCAGCCCCAGCCAAGCATTAGTCCTGAATCCCATGTGCATCCTGCCACCGAACTTAGCAGGTGGCAAGTGCCTTTTCGGCCCTGCGCTGCGGTCAGGCCACTTGAGCCCTAAAGGGGGAGCCCACAACTGCAGGAATGCCTATCCACCTCCGCGGAAACAGGCACATACAGGACAGTCGAGTCTGAGTCCCGTCCGTGTGAGTGTTTACCGGACTCAGCCGCCCAACTTGGAAGCTACCATTAGCCTGGCACTGCAGTACCAATAAATATCGCCTTATCGATAATTTGCATTTTTATTCTTGCATTATATTGTGTAGGCAGAGCCCCAGTGCACTGCATTGCCCAGGGCCCTTTAATGCTTCTAAGATGTCACTGCAGTGAGGACATCTGTGCTGGTGACGACAAAAAGGGAATTTCCCTTGCTTTGATACAATGGATCTCACAATAAAGCTAATGCCGGTAAATATCATTTCACAGTTGTACAGTTTGTTTCTTTATCGGCATATCTATTGATTACAGAGTTGAACCAGAAAGAAAAAAGAACTTTAAATTTAATGTGATTTTAAAATTAGTAGCTAGCGTTAAAGTTGCACTATACAAAAATTCCCAAAGATCTGACACCAAACAGCTGCAAATATCAGAAATCTTTTTATAACCATTAGAATTCATATATCCATAAATAAAATCATGCTACATATACTACATAAGGACACATATTTTTTACTCAAAGGAACAAATGTATACCACGTCAACAATGTATAATAGAACGTCCATATCTGTAGAATTGTGGTCAGTTGTACAAAGTGAGATACATATACTCAGAGTCCATCTTGTCTATAAACTCAGAAGTAAAAAATTCTATAGCTGCTCAGCAAAAAAAATGTGCTATGCATTTTACGAATCAAGGTCTACATTAGACACACCAGCCAATATGAATCATTCTATATACAGTTTGCTGTGCAGATCTCAGTATAGCTTCTCTCAGCTCCCATCCCGGCCATCTCTTTTTTGCCAATATGTGTGTCAAAAAGGGGCCAACTAGCACGTAGCCCATACTAATAGTCTCAGAGAAGATGGTGATTTTTATTCTAGAAGTGTAATTTTAATGCCAAAAGCAAACAGAGTACTATGACATCTCTTGTACTCCATAATGCATTTCGTCACTCCAATATAAAAAAAAAAGAAATGATGGTAACACTCCAGTTTACCGTTTAAGGGAATCTGTGACCAATGGTGTATTTTGGTTTTGTGCTGCCCTAAGACCAAAATTGGGTGCTCCCTATCTAAATTTGCCCCACTCCTTTCTGTTTAAGGTCCACCCCCTTCATCTGTAAACTATGCTTTGCGGGGTCTCTGGGGGCTATGCGGTCCAAGCATGAATGAATCCCTGAGATCTAAGGGATCACACCCTTAGATCCCAGGAGTACATGCTTGGACTTGTAGTCCTTTACTAGTTGGGGGGGGGGGGGGTCACGTCCTCAGCTCTGAGGGGGTCATGCTGGGACTTGCAGTCCTTAAATTTTGGGAGGGTCCCAGCAAGATTCCCTGAGATCTAAGGATGTGACCTCCCCAAATTGAAGGACTGCAAGTCCCAGCATAAACCCCTAAAATCTAGGAATGTGACCCCTTAGATCTCACAGTTTTATGATGGAACCTTTAGTCCCTCACTAGTTGGTGGGGAGGGGGGTGTCACAACCTCAGCTCTGAGGGGCTCATGCTGGGACCTGTAGTCTTTCACTTTTGGGGGTCACATCTCCCTCCCTTTTTGTATTGGTTTCTGCAGTACCCAGCTCCCTCATGACACACATGGTTCCAATCTACCCCTGCAGCCCGAGCTCGCCTCAGAGTTTTGAGAGTTGCTCTCAACGGAGTCCTAGCAATTCCTTTTCCCTTCCCTTCCCTCTGAGCATGCTGTGCCGCCGGAGAAGATGGAGGAGGTGGGTGGAGCTAAAACACTAGGCGTGGAGTGGTGGAGGAGGGCAGTAGAACCAGCGGTTTAGGTGGGCAAGTTATGGGTCTAGGCCATCCGGGATTAATACTGTCAGTAAAGCAGCGCTGCCCTCTTGTAAAATGCCACCCAAGGCAAACACCTTGTTTGCCCCGTGGTAGATATGCCCCTGTATACTGGATTCAGTAGCTTAAGGGAAAAAAAACTTCTTAAAAAAAAAAAAAAAAACACTAACATATTGCCATTTAATGACAAAGGAGTTCCAGGTTCGTGTACCTGTCGAGAGAGGTACAGGATTCTGTCTTAGCCCAGCACCGAGGTCAGACTGTCCATACTCAAAACTCCTTCTTCAGTGCTCTCCCTCCTCGGCCACCAACCCATCACACTGACAAGTGCATGACTGAGGAGTTTTGTAATGTGGTGTAGTCCAGCTCTGGATGCCAGCTCAGGGTTGGCCTTAAAGGGTTGGTCATTTCATAAGTGAGAGGAAATCATTATAAAGTGAGGGGAAATTCCTTTTTGCCGTCTTTCTATTGAAAGATTTTCTCTCACTTCCTGCACAGGTGACCACTGTCTATTTAGCATTTCCCATTATTTTTGGTCCCAATGAGAAAAAGAAGGGCAAGTTTTCTAACACAGACAACAAAAAAATCTGTTTAAAGGTTTGTCCACAATTTAAAAATATTATATAAAGCAGATTGTATAAAGAATTTATCATTGTTATAATAAACTGGGTATTTCTATAGAGCCTTTCTTTACTGACCTCAATTTCCAGGTCATGGGGGTCACAGGTGAACCACTGACGCCAAACCCTCAGAACGACGTGGGTCTCATTGCGGCTTAGTTCGAGCAGTTCATAGTCTTGGGACTTGTCCCTCACGGGAGGCCATTCATCTTTGAAATGAGCATCCTACAACAGATCATATTTCTGTTAGCAAATTTTAAAGCTACTACATTCTAATATTTACAGTATATAGCTAGAGGGTGATTCAAGTCAAATTAAAGGGGTATTAAACCCAAAAGCAAACATTTATTATATTGCAGCTTACCAAATCTTAGATGTGATGGCTGAATCAATTTCCTTTTTTAGTCTTTTTCTTCTGTTTTCATCTGTTGATTCAGCCAGTAACTCTCCTGTTTTTCAGAAGCTCAGGCTCTCCAGCAGAACGTATCAGTTTATATGGATGAGACCATTCAACACTGATGGGGGGAGGGGGTTTTTCATGTAAAACCTTTTTCCCAAAAGAAAAAAAAAAAAAAAAACCTGTTGATGCTGTCTGTTGTGTCCGGTATTCGTTCCTCCAGAGTAGTGTCTAACTAATACAGGAGATGTTTTACTGGCTACTAGATCACCAGGTGAGAACAGAGGGAGGCGGTTGGTGACAGGATATTCACAGAGTCGGTCCTCCGCACTGTATTGTAAAGGGGCACTGTGATATAAAGGGGACTGCACTCTAAAGGGGAACTGGAAAGATTACAGTGCCCCTTTACCGTGCAGTTTCCTTTTATATCACAGTGCCCCTTTAGTTACAGTGCCCCTAGCAATCACAGCCTCCCATTGCAGTGCCTCTTGCAGTCATGCCCCCCCCTTTTATCTCTAATTGCAGTGCCCCCTTTTACTCTCTGCCTACCCTGCACAATCCTACCTTCAGCAAGGCAGAAGCAGGGTTCAGTCTGTGTGTCCTCTCCAGGATCTCTTGCAAATCTATATCATTATAACAAGCGGGTGATTACTTAATATGAAAAGACTCTCCAGCTCCTTTTGCCCCCTGCCCTGCTGTTAGAATGATGTCGTCGGCGGGGCGGGAGACCCTGGAGAGAAAGCATAGGCATGGCTGCATAGCAGGAGATGAGCGGCGACTGTGGTCTGTGTTAGTCTTGTCCGGACCGCTGTCGATACTTACCTCCCGCTGCGCAGCTCAGTCATTAACTGGCTGCTTTTGTTAGGACATGGGGCTCGGGGGCCCCCGGCCCACCAAGCAAATGTCTGGTGTGCCCTATAGCCTGAAAATAAGACTTCAGATGCCAAATAAGTATTTGATGGCACATGTACCTACTGAGAGCTTCATTCAGGTATTGATGTAGTTCATTAGTTACCCCCCCCCTCCCTTTTGTTAGTAATAAAGGATAATTGGAATCTAGTGTTATTTTCTTCAAAATGCCATTTCTACCATCTCTACCCCAGCAATCTGACAACAGCTGAAACTTTCAGCTATGTCATAAGAGGGATTAAACACACATCTTGACTTCTTGACACCAAGCCAAGGACGGGATTTTGTTACTAGAATTGGGTGGTTCCAAAACTTTCACACCCTCCATCCATTTAATGGACAATCAGCATCGACTTTGACATATTTAATGGTGGTTCAGTTAAAGTATCTGTTTACCTATGTGGATATCAATGTTGGGGTATGTTCCTGACACTCATTTGAACTGAAGAAGTGGCTTGAATAAGCTACAAAACATCTTCAACATTACAGGACAAATCCAAATGAATGTGACTAAATGCTACTAGCCATTTTCCTGAAATTTTGGGAACAGTCCTAAAGCGGTAGCATCCCGCTTTTTTTGACTTTTAACTACAGGTAAGCCTATAATAAGGCTTACCTGTAGGTACAATTAATATCTCCTAAACCTGCACGGTTTAGGAGATATTACCACTGCATGCAGCCGCTGACCAGTGCGGCGCATGCGCTCTGAAGGTCCGGAGAGACCTTGCCGGGAATTGCCAGAAAATTACTCCCGCGCGCATGCCGCGGAACCCGGAAGAGACGCCGTGGGATCGTGTCCGCTCCCACAGCGGTGTCCGGGGGTCCGTGTCGGGGGTTCGTTCTAAGGTAATTCATAATGAGCTAGTATGCGATGCATACTAGCTCATTATGCCTTTGTCTTGCAGGGTTTTTTTTTTTGTCAGAGTTTACTACCACTTAAGTTTTAGTGAAATGCATTAGAGTAAATAGAGAAGTGGAAAATAGGGGGGTTTATGGTGGATTTGAGGGGGCACAAATCATCACCTTCGAGTTACAAAAGCTCATTTCAACTATCCTTAATTAGTTCTTGTGCCAACAAAAAAAACGTATTAGTTACATAGTTACATAGTTTGTGAGGTTGAAAAAAGACATCAATCTATCTAGCCTTTTTGTTTTATATTCTTTTTTTTTCCATTGAAAGAAACCATTGTGAGAAACCAGTAAAATAAATAAATAAATAATAATAATAATAATAATAATAATAATAATATATTATATAATATATAATATAATAATAATAATGATAATAATAATAATAATAATAATAATAATAATAATAATAAATAATAAAGCAAAAGGACACAAATAATCAAATACACACAAAAGAAGCAAAAAACTCACATACCAAAAAACACAGATTACAATAATATAAACTACCCTTATTAAATCCCCAAAAACTCCAACTTTAAATAAAAAAAATAAATAATAAAAGAAGATTGTAATAAGGTATGGATTGTAGTAGTTAGCCACATTCAACTGGACGTGTTCTGTAATTTTGCAGACATTTCATTATCCAAGCCACTTCTTCAGTTCTAAAGAAAGTTAAAAACCCCAACAAATTTTTTGAAAATGACTCACCCTCTGTTACCAGGAAGGAGTTGAGGGGAGATTACTCTAAAACAGGGGTCTCCAAATATTTTAAACAAAGGGCCAGTTTATTATCCTTCAGACTTTAGGAGGGCTGGATTGTGGCCCGCAGGGGCAGTAAATGTCCCAGGCTCGGCATCAATGAGAATAAATATGGCCTCAGGTTTGATGGCCAATAGGAGAAAGGAGCAGTGCCCCTATTAGTAGGGGGAATAGTATCCCATCATTGGTATCGGTGGAAGAATTATAAGAATAGTGCCTCATATCAGTGGGAGGAATATGCCCCGAGGGCCAGATAAAAACTAGCAAAGGGCCACATCTGGCCCTCGGGCCACAGATTGGAGACCCCTGCTCTAAATGGAAAGAATGATCTGTGTACTTTTCCTGAAATTTCCCCTCACTTCCCATCCTATGTACAGTGGCCACCAAGAAATGGGCAAAGTCTCCTAGTGGGGACACCCTCACCAACAATAACAAGATGTTCCCACACCTTCCACACTCCATTCAAGAACTAAAAAGAAGCCATCAACAGATATCTGTGTCATTAAAAAAAAACTTACTTACATAGAAAATTTTTTTGTTCTCTTTATCCCATCCACCCACAGCAAAATCACTTGTGTTCAGTTTTCCATCGGGGCTCAGGCCCAAAACTACCCAAGTTGCTATAGGTGTCTGAATCTCTGTTGAGATTTCCTGCAACTCTCGGTCATATCCCCACTTCAGCAGCACCACGTTTTCGTTTTCAGAAGATGTCATCTCCCTGGAAAATGGCATACTAATTGGCCCCCGTGATCCCAGGATTGGGACCACCCAAGAGAAAAGTATCCAAACATTCCAAGGCATTGATAGTCTCCTAGTCTTTACGGTTATGTGTTTTAGAGACGCAGAGCATGATGGGACTCTGGATCTTAGAATGTTTTGTATTTATGAGGAGAAGCTTTTATAAGATCCTACTGGAGATATCAATTTCACCTAATAATGCCTGCTTTCCTGCCTGGGTGATATAAGACATATCTCAAACAGGTGTTTATCACAACAGAAATATCATATTTTGTCTCAGTTAGATAACATTGATTTTAGGAACAGGAATTGAGTTAAAGGATTGTAAGCTTGGCTGCCCACCATTGCCAAGAATTGCATAATGAGTAAATTCTGCGAACCAGATCCTTTTAACTTTGGCAAAATTGCAACTTGCGTAAGTGCCTAAAATTTAAAGTGTCTGTAAGACACAAACTTGTTTTTCAACCATGTCCAAATTTTTTTTATAAATTTGTGTCCCATCAGGGAGATTTTTCTTTACTTCTTTTCCCAGAAAAATAGCAGAAAATAAGGGAAAACTCTCTCCAAAGCAGGGGGAAATCCATTCTTAGATAATTGCCTCTACAACTGGTGCCTCTATTTGAAGATTTATCCTCACCTCCCATTCTTGTGCCAACTCTAAGTGCCGGTTCACACTACCGTGGCACGACTTCAGGGGCGACCTGTGAAGTCGCGTGCACCGCAACTTCGGCGCGACTTGCACGGACTTCATAAAATGAATGTCTATGCAAGTCGCTCCAGGTCGCCCCGAAGTAGTACAGGAACCTTTTTCTAAGTCGGAGCGACTTGTGTCGCTCCTATTAGAACCGGTCCTGTACTACACAATGGACCGCGACGGTCTGCGACTTGTCAGGCTGACAAGTCGCCTGACAAGTCGTACTAGTGTGAATGGGCACCTAAAGTTTGGATTTCCCAATACTTTCTGTACCTGAGACAATTGCCACCAGAACAATAACCATTTAGACTGGTTATGGTAATGATTTTCGCCCCTTTTATATCTAGCTCCGTTCAGGCCGCTTTATAATAGAGTCTTGGCTTTAAGTTGCATTGGACAAATACTCTTTTTGAATTGGACCTGGATTTTAATTTAACCAAACCAAGACTGAGTATGTATGTACCATGTGGTATAAAGGGGCCATGCAGCAGAGGTAAAGCCTTCTCTCGTGGCAACCATACTACAACAGAGCAGGATTTCTCTTACAGGGGCTTCTGCTCACACACCTTAATCAGCTTCCTAGAAAGGCCCTTCAAACTCTTGGACCGTACTACTTTCTCTTCATAGCTGATTCTACCTGCCACCTCTCTCTGTTTCGGGCACAACTTTAGAAGCCAATGGGGTCCTCACCATTCCACATGTGCCTCTCCCACTGTACAGCAGGCATCAGTCTCTCTCTCCCTCCCAATATTTTGTACCCCGATTCTTCCTTTGGGGGTTCTGACAATCTCTGCACACTCAACCTCTCCACAACCGGTAAAAATTTCCCTTTCTGAAGTGTTCATGTTGTTCCCTGCCAGTTGTTTTATAATGGTGCAACCTTGATTATTAGCAACACTTTTTATTTTCAATTTCTTTCAATTCAGATGGCATTCCCATATCACAATTGTGGTTTTCTCAGGATCACTTTCTCCCAAGCAGGTTACTCTACATGTAGAATCGGTGACTCTTCCTCTTCTCCTCAACTGCAGAGAAGAGGCACACCCATTGATTCCTGAGGGGGGAGCATAACAAGCAATGCCATATTATCTTGGGTTGAAGGAACCCAGACCTAAATATGTGGTATCCTTTTAAAGTGGTAGTATCCCACTGTTTTTCACTTTTAATCTATATATTTACCTATAATAAGGCTTACCTGTAGGTACAATTAATATCTCCTAAACCAGCACGGTTTAGGAGATATTTGCAGTGCATGCAGCTGCTCACGCGAGCCGCGCATGCGCTCTGAAGGTCCGGCGGACCTTCAGCTTCCCTTGCCGGGAGCTTGCCGGAAAATGACTCCCGCGCGCATGCGCGGGAGTGACGTCATCGCGGCTCCGGCCAATCACAGCGCCGGAGCCGCTGAACCCAGAAGAGACGCCGTGGGATCATGTCAGCGCCCACAGCGGTGTCCGGGGGTCTGTGTCGGGGCTTCGTTCTAAGGTAAGCGCTGGAGGTGCCGGAACTGCGTTCCACCGCGTTCCTGCTGAAAAAAAGCCCTGTATATATATATATATCTATCTATATAATATATATATATATATATAGACAACTGGCATGTATATGATTATATTGAGTACTTTAAGGGATCTATTTAAAAACTAATTTGCTGTGGGAATGTTAGGCATTTACACAGATAATAATCACTGTATTGTGCAATATGTTTATTTCCTATTTTTGTTGGCTCCATCTAGCTGTTATAATGCAGTATTTTCCTGAATAGGGTATGTCAGGTAAATACCGCATTATGGGCTGCTGGATGGAGCTGACAACCATAGGAAATTATATACAGTGCAGCGATTATTTATGACGACTATGCAAATGCTGGTGACATTCACAACAGCATGTTTTTTTCATAGATAGAATCCTAAGTATTCATGTACTGTTTTTACAGCTTAAGAAGGATAAAAGGGAACTATAAACAGTATAACTTGGATGTGGCATTGATATACAATGGAGCAGATGACACAAATCATAATTCTTTAAGAGGAGAGCAAATATCACCGTAGGGCTGCATAGTTACAGGAAAATATTGTTCCAGCACATCACTAGGAGAGGACACTACAAACTGATATAAATAATCCTTTTATAGGAAAACATTAACAAACGATTTTGAAGAGATTAATTAAAGCGTGCCTCGTCTTTGAATGGTAGAAAAAAAATGTACGTGCGTGAGCAAAAAGAAACATCAGCGTATGTTAAAAAAATATTGTTTATGTAGTGTCGTATTGACTCCATGTGTTAAAAATAGATTATACACATTTAAGTGATTCTAATGCATTCTATGCATTAAGGTTAAAAAAAAAGAAAAAAAAGAAAAACCTTCTGCAAACAGCTTCTTCCCATTTCCCAGCCCCCACAAAATACATACCTGAGCCCAATCTCCATCCAGCGATGTGCACGAGAGCAGAGGCTCTGTCAGCTCTCTCTCTCTCCTCGTTGGCTCAGACACAGCAGTGGAAAGCTATTGACTCCTGCTGTTGTCAATCACAGCCATTGAGGAGGGTGCGGGGCCAATAACCAGCTAGAGAGTGAGCATGGACGAGTGCCCCTATAGCATGCGGCTTGCTATGGGCGCACTCGACAAGGGGGAGGGGTCATGAGTGACGTTGGGTGGCAAAAGAAGACAAGGATCGAGGCTGCTCTGTGCAAAACCACAAAGAAGTAAATGTAACATGTTTTTTACTAAAAAAAAATGTAAAAGAAATGTGTCTTTAAAATCACTGACATACACTATATTACCAAAAGTATTGGGACGCCGTAGTTCGTAGGGTTCAATATTGAGTTGGCCCACCCTTTGCAGCCATAACAGCTTCACCTCTTCTGGGAAGGCTGTCCACAAGGTTTAGGAGTGTGTCTATGGGAGTGTTTGACCATTCTTCCAGAAGCACATTTGTGAGGTCAGGCACTGATGTGGACGAGAAGGACTGGCTTGCAGTCTCCACTCTTATTCATCCCAAAGGTGTTCTATTGGGTTGAGGTCAGGACTCTGTGCAGGCCAGTCAAGTTCCTCCACCCCAAACTCGCTCATCCATGTCTTTATGGACCTTGCTTTGTGCACTGGTGTGCAGTCATGTTGGAACAGGAAGGGGCCATCCCCAAACTGTTCCCACAAAGTTGGGAGAATAAAATTGTCCAAAATGTCTTTGTTACCTTCACTGGAACTAAGGAGCAAAGGCCAACCCCTGAAAAACAATCCCACACCATAAACCCCTTCACCAAATGATTTGGACAAGTGCGCAAACAAGGTCCATAAAGACATGGATGAGTAAGTTTGGGGTGGAGGAACTTGACTGGCCTGCACAGAGTCCTGACCTCAACCCAATAGAACACATTTCGGATGAATTAGAGTGGAGATTGTGAGCCAGACCTTCTCATCCCCATCAGTGCCTAACTTCACAAATGTGCTTCTGGAAGAATGGTCAAACATTCCCATAGACACACTCCTAAACCTTGTGGACAGCCTTCCCAGAAGAGTTGAAGCTGTTATTGCCAACTCAATATTAAACCCTACAGATTAAGGCTAGGATGCCATTAAGCGTGTGCGTGTAAAGGCAGGTGTCCCAATACTTTTTGTAATTGAGTGTAGGTTATGTGATTTCTTTGAAGAAGCATTTTAAAAAAAGGTAAATTGTAAAGAAATGAAAAGTTGTCTGTCATTGGTTAATAAAAAAATAAAATAAATAAAATATGAGTTTAAACAAGAATTGAAGGATGGGATTAAGGAGTCTCATTTTGGGGAGTCATGGGTGGTCATTAGACTTGGGGTGAGAATATTCAAGTCAAGGCCAGATGACTTGGGTTGACTTGACTTCAGGCAGTGCTTCCCACTTGGCACAGTACCTACTGAACAACGAAGCAGCTCTTATGTCCATGAATATCACAAAGTGCAGCATGGTTTCTCGTTGGGACAGAACACTTGATTTTAGGCTAGAATCCCAACCTTGGAAAAAGGTTGTCCTAGTACTATTTCGAGAATAGCCTCCAGAAGTCTTGTGAAGAAACCCTAAAGCAAACAGGTATGAGCTACAAGGCAGAGAAAAATGATCTGCGATAGTAGGCTCTAAAGGTCTTCTTGGGAAAGCCTTCAACTTATTGAGATGCAATACTCTTTTAACGAGAAGACACTGATCCTGGATTGTGCACTTGGTATATTTCTACCTTTACAGTATATTTGGTAGACCTAAGGCACTGAGCACACGAGAGACTAACGGGAAATCCAACCCTGAAGATATTAGTAGCCAGAATAATTTAGCCAGCAGAAGAGCCAACAATACAAAGAGAAGGCCGCCCATTCGCTAGAATTTGGTTCAATTAGGAAAATCATACTCAAGTATTTACCTATTCTATCAACGGATAGTGATTTGGCTCCCGTAGTATCAGCAGGCTGCACGTTTTCTAGTTGACGGGCTAAGACTTTGGGTAGCATATTGTCCCCTAGTTTATACAAATCCAATAAGACTTGGCTGCAAACCACTAGTTCAAACATTTGCTGTAATAACATATGCTGTAACAAGGATTCTAAACCGCATAGGAGCATTGTTTTATGTACAAATGGTAAAGAATTTTCAATCAGGGAATACATCAATTGTGGCACAAATAATGTTGTCCATGCTGTAGAATGCAAATCTTGTAACAAACAGTATGTGGGTTGCACATCAAAGCCAACCAAAGAACCAGAATAAGTGAGCATTTTCATGGGGCTTCATACAGTAGTGATAAAAATATATCCAATGTATCCAAACATTTCAAGTATGTGCACCAGGGTAATGTGACATCCTTCACCTTCTTAGGATTGGAGAGGGTTAAGCTGTCTTCCCGTGATGGGGATATCCACCGCAAAATCCTATCTCGGGAGGTGTGGAGGATATTCAACCTCCAAACGAGAATGCCTCTGGGAATGAATCGTAGGTAAGATATGGATCTTTTTCTTAAATAGTGTTGTGTTTGATCTTTTTATATGTATTTTCAAATGCATTACATAACATTTTTTATTTTTTGTCTTTTTTATGGCTTTTCGATGATGTTGGTTATTTTTATGTTAGCACTAACGAGAGGTCTCCTCCTCTTCCATATGATATAACTGCTTGTGTTTGGTATAACACCTGTTTGAATAATCAATTGATCGGTGGAGGGATGGAGTTTTCCATTGTTTGTGCACATATATAAATGTTCTTTTGTATTTTATGTGTGTGCTGTGACCAAGGCTGATTGCCGAAATGCGTTAGCCACTATTTTACACACTGGGATAAAGAAAAGAAAGAATTTGAAGACATACAGAGTTGTCGGATATCTCTTTGCTTGACGGTCAGTTTTGTGGTGTTAGGGAGAACACCGTAGCCTCAGCACCCATTGCATATTTCCATTTGCACAATGGTTCCATTGCTTTGAGTGATGCACTTTTGTTGTTTGAGAGACAAAGAGAAGACTACATAGGAAGTTGCAATCACCCAGAAGTTAAAGCTGAACTCCAGCTTTTGCTACACTTTACATAGTTCATTTTAGCCAGCTTCCAGCTTTAAGCTATGAATGCATTTAAAATGTTTAATAATTGATATTTATGTCTTTAACTGCCTGTAAACCTGTCTTTAAAAAAATTACAACCCCTCCCTGTGCTATGCAACTTATGATGCTGTTACTCTGCTGTGCTATGATTCTTGTCAAAATGTCACAAACTATATCCTGTGTAATGTAACCCATCTGTATGTACAGTACATATTTCATAGTCCCTGGTCCATCTCAGGAGTGAACAGGAGTTCTACATTCAGTGGGCCACATAGAAGGAACATAGCCACCCTCTAACAGGAAGTCAGATCACAGCAGCAAGAAATAGAATTTGAAGATTTGGAGGTGACTGAGAGCAATAGGACTCCTGACCCCCCAAATTTGGCATGTCATTCTTTTTTTTTTTTTGGGGGGGGGGGGGGGAGCAGGTACCTAGTTTTGACAGGTACCTGCTCCCACTTCCGCTTCCCCTCCCTCCCTGCAATCTTCTGGGAAACGTCACAGGTCCCAGAAGATTGCCTGGCCACTAAGGAGGCGGAGCACGACTCGCACATGCGCAGTGAGCACCTGGCTGTGAAGCCACAAGAAAAAATAATATAGCTTATACAATTGCGACAGGTCATATTTTAATTTAACCACTTCCTACACTTCCTGCAAAGTCAAACCTATTACCACTTCCTGCAAACTCGCATAGATCTACGTCAGCTGCAAGAAGTGGTTGTACCGGGGTGATGCCTGCAGCTAGAGGCATCATCCCGGTACCATTTTTTAGAGCCGGCTGTCGACTTTTAGTTGGTAAGGGCCGATGCAGCTTGAGAGCCGCTCGGTCGTTACCCCATCGAACAGGAGGGGATGACCCCCCCATCCCGCCACCTTCTGCGGCTCTGCCGGGTCTCCCGTCCCACCGGGAGACCCGAGCAAGCAGCTAGCACCTCTGTTGGCTGGTTGGAGTCCCAAACAAAGCCGGATTCTGCTTCGATCTGGTCTCCAATGATGTAACCCGGAAGCGGCGTTCATGACGTCACTTCCGGGTTACTCGGCAGCTAAAGGCACCGAATTTAAAAAGGTGTCAGTATTCAAACCGTTTTCAGCATTTTGAATACATTGAAGTGCAGGGGAGAGGTTTGGGGTCTTTTAGACCCCCGATCCCTCCATAAAGAGTACCTGTCACTGCCTATTACTGTCACAAGGGATGTTTACATTGCTTGTGACAGCAATAAAAGTGATCAGATTTATTTTTTTTTTCAAAACCTGTGCTAAAATTAAAAAACGAAATAAAATAAACAGAAAAATAATTTTTTCAATTCGTCGCTGTGAGGTCACACACGAAAGAAAATGTATACTGAAGTCACGCCCGCAAATGAAAGTGCTGTTCAAACTACACATGTGAGGTATCGCCGTGATCGCCAGAGCAAGAGCAATAATTAAAAAAAAAGAGCTACACTCTAACTCTAAACTGGTAACCGTTAAAAAATGTTAAAATGTCACCTATGGAGATTTTTATTGACCGTAGTTTGTTGCCATTCCGCAGGTGTGCCTCAGCTCCCCACAGCTGCCTCAATATGTATGTGTAGTGATTCCTACAGTTTGTTCTTTAATTCAGTTTTTTCAGTTTAGAAACACCCTCATTGCTCAATCTGAGGGGAGGACTGTTATCCTGTTGCTGGAGGGGACCTGCATGCCCCAATGAACTACTCAGGGGTCCAAGGGACCCCTAAAGCTATTTCACCAGGATGAAGGCAACTACCTACTTTCTCCGCATGGCCGGTGCTCCATAAGCTCCACCCCTTGCCAGCTCACTTCCAGGTGCCAATGAGCCCAGTGCCTGACCACATCAGGCACTGGAGCTTTGGGAGGGAGAATTCTGTTTTTGGAAGAACCCCTGCTAACCCTCCCAATACTGAAGCATGCGTATGGCATCAACATAACAGGGGTTTGCAAGCTCGTCATTCCTTTGCTTTTTGGAAGCTATTCAAAATGCCTGGTATGGCATTATATGAAAAAGACATACAAGAAAAACATACTGTAACCAAGGAAGAGCTTGAACCGGATTCAGCTTTCTTCATGGAAAATCATTGCATTTTTAGTTGAAAAATGCAAACATCCGACAGCTTTACCTGAAGAATTTCAGTTAAAAATATATTGGGGGAATATAAGGTGGTTATGCATGGAGAGCGGCATTCACCCTTTTCTTAAATAAGGTGAATGTCAATGTAAAGGTTTTCTCCTATGACGAACAGATGTTGCTAAATGTCAAGAAATGTTATTTCCTCTGGCAAATGTCCTTTAATTTGGCTTTATACATAGGCTAATCGTTGGCCAAAGGCAAATGTTTGGCAAATTGCTCATCAAATCTTTGATAAATAGATCCTTGCTTACAATAATTTTTAAAGAATATTAAAACCAGCACTTTTACTATGGGAAAATACTGCTCAGTGGAAACTTGATGTTATTCCAGATGTGTGATATTTACTCTTAATCCTAGGTTATGATCAGAGTTATTAAAGACTTAGGAGAGTAGATGTGTGAGCATTCGGGGCCATCTGGGGTTACATATATGGCTGTGACCTGACTCTACTCCCTGTTTATTCATAAATCAACACGTAAGTGTGGTTTCTGTTTTTAGTCAATACTACAATTGTTTTTTAAAGGATCACTCGACCCAAACTGAAGTTTTTGGTAGAATAGGAGTCAGGTGCAACTGAAGTAATGTGGGAGTACCAAGGGTTGAAATTAGGAATTTGTTGGCAGTGTTGGGACTGCATCTGGAAATGGCAGGGGCTGGTGACAGCGCCAATACACAGAACAAGGGTAAGTGCTAGCCAATTGCACAGACTTGGCCCTATATGGCCTATTTAAGGAGCAGAGCTGAAGTAAGCAGTTGCTGGATGGTCTTCAACTGTTACTCTACATCTTGTCCCCAAACTTATTCCTGAGACCTGCTTACCCTTGCCTGAACTGGCCTGCCCTTGGGGTTGTCTCACCTCTGTCTCCATTACTGGCCCTGGTTAGTTCCTAACCATTGTTTACAAGTGATGGTTCCTGGTGTGACCTACGGGGGGGGATTCTTAAACTGGAGCGTGCAAAATCTGGTGCAGCTCTGCAAAAAAATCAAACAGCCTCCATGTTTTATTCTTAAAGCGGAGTTCCACTCAAAAATGGAACTTCCGCTTATCTGTCTCCTCCCCCTCTCCACTGCCAAATTTGGCACCTTTCGGGGGGGGGGGGGGGGCGGGGTACCTGTTTTTGACAGATACCCTGTCCCACTTCCGTTTGACCTCACAGTGGCGAGGTCCATCAGAAGTTCGGCCCCCTCCTCCTCCTTCTTCTGCTTCTAGGCCAGTTAGAGAGCGCAGCACGCTTCGCGCATGCGCAGTAGGGACCCGGCCGTGAAGCTGCAAGGCTTAACTGCCGTGTTCCCTTACCAGCAATGGTGGCGGCAGCATCCGACAGCCGATAGAAACATCAGCTGCGGGGACGACATCGCCGGACTTCAGGACAGGTAAGTGTCCTAATATTAAAGTCAGCAGCTACAGCAGCTAAAGCTTAGTTAAACAAGCTGAAGTTAAGAGCTGATTGGCTACCATGCACAGCTGAACCAGATTCTGAGTGCTCAAGATTTAGTATATCTCCCCCCTTGTCTAGTTCCTGCCCATTAATTGTATCTGCTGACTTTCAGGTGGGATCTCAGCTTGCCTCCGGTACATATCTCTGCCTTCTACCGTCCTTGCTGCCTGTGATCTTACCGACCAAACTCCACCTGTCTCTGACTACACTTCTAGAGTGACCTGTGCTCCAGTGTTCTGCCAGTTGCTTTCCAGTCTGCTTTTTCTTGGTAATCTTCTGATTAACCTACGTGAGCAGCTCCCAGTCAAGAGTTCTTCTAGAAGTGAGCTTCCTCTGTGTTCTCTCCTTTACTGGACTCCATTTTAGGGGTGTCTGGTCCAAAGGTGTAAGTTGTAAGCTCAACCCTTATAATAGACACAGCAGGTCTACTGTCCCAGAAACTCCATGTGTGTATAGCACCCTACAGGTAGGTGCAAGGTAAAATATAGTGGGCTTTGTCTGCCTAACAGCAGAGCCATGATTTCTTTTTCTCAGGTAGGTTGTCATGGCTTCCAGGTGTGTCTGCTGAGAGGGGAGTCTCCCCACTGGCTCTGTGAGAGTCTTCTCATAGGGCAGTGGAGGAAACCCAATCAGAGACACATTCAGGCTTGTAGCTACCCCAGAAGGCAGAATCTGCCACAGAGGATTCTGGGAGTGGGTATGAGTTTAAATGGTAGTGCATGACTCATGGTCTTTGGAGGGAAGCAGAGTCCCAGGAGGGAGAGTACGGCTGTCTCTCCTCCTGTTAGAGGAAGCAGATGTCTCGGGGTGCTGTCTGAGAATCCAGAGGGTGCTAAGTTGAGCTGAGGGGATTCGGTGTGCCGAAAACCAGCGGAGAGAGAGAGAGGGGTCCAGTTCCAGGAAAGCCTACACAGGTCGTGAGTACTGCGGATTGCCCCTGGGGGTCTGCCTAGTGTTAGAGGGGACCACTCCAGAGAAGGTTCTAGGATCCAATAGTCAGCTAGCTGTAAAGGGGGTGCCTAGTCAGAGGACCCTGAAGTTAGAGGGGGGTACCTAGTCAGAGGACCCTGAAGTTAGAGGGGGTACCTAGTCAGAGGACCCTGAAGGGTTAAAGGGGGCACCTGCAGTTTGGGCCCTGAAGAGTCAGTGTAAAGTGTGGAGTGTACAGTTGAGAGTTGCAGCAGCACAGGAATTTACCAAGAGCTACCTCAAGTCAGCGCAGGGCTGGAGGGAGCCAGTCAGTGACTTCTGAGCAAAGCAGTGTCAAAAGTTCAATATTCTACAGTCCTGGATCTTCTGAAGCAAGTCGAGGTTCCAGCACAGTTTTCACTGTCACAGTGTATTCAAGCTTCAGGAAGCGTTGGCTAGCATCGGCTGGCGTCAAGACAGCGCTAAGAGGCATTGCTTGCCAAAAGAGTCCCAAAAGTGTACCTAGTTGAGCCAGAGGAGTATCCCACTCATTCCCTTCTCCCATCCTCTAAATACAATAAAACAACCAAACCAAAGATGCCGAAATTGTCCATGTCTCAGTTCTCACACCTGGGGTCATAGCTCACATGGGCTGGAGAGGTAACCGGTAACAATGGCAGACCCACCTCACGCTCAATGTCTGGAAAACCTGCTACATGTGGATGGTGGGAATCCTAATGAGCATAGCAGGTGTACGGACCCGAGAACTCACACAGGAATGGTGGGAGACCCTCATAATGGGCACAGCAGGTGTACAGACCCAGGAACTCAATGCAGGGATGGTAAATGCCCCTCATAATGGGTACAGCAGGTGCACAGACCTGGAAACTCAATGCAGGGATGGTGAATGCCCCTCATAATGGGCACAGCAGGTGCACAGACCTGGAAACTCAATGCAGGGATGGTGAATGCCCCTCATAATGGGTACAGCAGGTGAACAGACCTGGGAACTCAATGCAGGGATGGTGAATGTCCCTCATAATGGGTACAGCAGGTGAACAGACCTGGGAACTCAATGCAGGGATGGTGAATGTCCCTCATAATGGGTACAGCAGGTGCACAGACCTGGAAACTCAATGCAGGGATGGTGAATGTCCCTCATAATGGGTACAGCAGGTGTACAGACCTGAAAACTCAATGCAGGGATGGTGAATGCCCCTCATAATGGGTACAGCAGGTGCACAGACCTGGGAACTCAATAAAGGGATGGTGAATGCCCCTCATAATGGGTACAGCAGGTGCACAGACCTGAAAACTCAATGCAGGGATGGTGAATGCCCCTCATAATGGGTACAGCAGGTGCACAGACCTGGGAACTCAATGCAGGGATGGTGAATGCCCCTCATAATGGGTACAGCAGGTGCACAGACCTGGAAACTCAATACAGGGATGGTGAATGTCCCTCATAATGGGTACAGCAGGTGCACAGACCTGGGAACTCAATACAGGGATGGTGAATGCCCCTCATAATGGGTACAGCAGGTGCACAGACCTGGAAACTCAATGCAGGGATGGTGAATGCCCCTCATAATGGGTACAGCAGGTGAATAGACCTGGGAACTCAATGCAGGGATGGTGAATGTCCCTCATAATGGGTACAGCAGGTGTACAGACCCAGGAACTCAATGCAGGGATGGTGAATGTCCCTCATAATGGGTACAGCAGGTGTACAGACCCAGGAACTCAATGCAGGGATGGTGAATGTCCCTCATAATGGGTACAGCAGGTGCACAGACCTGGGAACTCAATACAGGGATGGTGAATGCCCCTCATAATGGGTACAGCAGGTGCACAGACCTGGAAACTCAATGCAGGGATGGTGAATGCCCCTCATAATGGGTACAGCAGGTGAACAGACCTGGGAACTCAATGCAGGGATGGTGAATGTCCCTCATAATGGGTACAGCAGGTGCACAGACCTGGAAACTCAATGCAGGGATGGTGAATGTCCCTCATAATGGGTACAGCAGGTGCACAGACCTGGGAACTCAATGCAGGGATGGTGAATGCCCCTCATAATGGGCACAGCAGGTGAACAGACCTGGGAACTCAATGCAAGGATGGTGAATGCCCCTCATAATGGGTACAGCAGGTGCACAGACCTAGAAACTCAATGCAGGGATGGTGAATGCCCCTCATAATGGGTACAGCAGGTGCACAGACCTGCAAACTCAATGCAGGGACGGTGCATGCCCCTCATAATGGGCACAGCAGGTGAACAGACCTGGGAACTCAATGCAGGGATGGTGCATGCCCCTCATAATGGGCACAGCAGGTGCACAGACCTGGAAACTCAATGCAGGGATGGTGAATGCCCCTCATAATGGGTACAGCAGGTGCACAGACCTGGAAACTCAATGCAGTGATGGTGAATGCCCCTCATAATGGGTACAGCAGGTGAACAGACCTGGGAACTCAATGCAGGGATGGTGAATGTCCCTCATAATGGGTACAGCAGGTGTACAGACCCAGGAACTCAATGCAGGGATGGTGAATGTCCCTCATAATGGGTACAGCAGGTGTACAGACCCAGGAACTCAATGCAGGGATGGTGAATGTCCCTCATAATGGGTACAGCAGGTGCACAGACCTGGGAACTCAATACAGGGATGGGAATGCCCCTCATAATGGGTACAGCAGGTGCACAGACCTGAAAACTCAATGCAGGGATGGTGAATGCCGCTCATAATGGGTACAGCAGGTGCACAGACCTGGGAACTCAATGCAGGGATGGTGAATGCCCCTCATAATGGGTACAGCAGGTGCACAGACCTGGAAACTCAATACAGGGATGGTGAATGTCCCTCATAATGGGTACAGCAGGTGCACACACCTGGGAACTCAATACAGGGATGGTGAATGCCCCTCATAATGGGTACAGCAGGTGCACAGACCTGGAAACTCAATGCAGGGATGGTGAATGCCCCTCATAATGGGTACAGCAGGTGAATAGACCTGGGAACTCAATGCAGGGATGGTGAATGTCCCTCATAATGGGTACAGCTGGTGTACAGACCCAGGAACTCAATGCAGGGATGGTGAATGTCCCTCATAATGGGTACAGCAGGTGTACAGACCCAGGAACTCAATGCAGGGATGGTGAATGTCCCTCATAATGGGTACAGCAGGTGCACAGACCTGGGAACTCAATACAGGGATGGTGAATGCCCCTCATAATGGGTACAGCAGGTGAACAGACCTGGGAACTCAATGCAGGGATGTTGCATGCCCCTCATAATGGGCACAGCAGGTGCACAGACCTGGGAACTCAATGCAAGCATGGTGCATGCCCCTCATAATGGGTAGAGCAGGTGCACAGACCTGGGAACTCAATGCAGGGATGGTGAATGCCCCTCATAATGGGTACAGCAGGTGCACAGACCTGGAAACTCAATGCAGGGATGGTGCATGCCCCTCATAATGGGTACAGCTGGTGCACAGACCTTGGAACTCAATGCAGGGATGGTGGGTGTCCCTGATATTGGATACAGCATCTGTGTAGACCCAGGATCTCAGCACAGGGATGGTGCCCCTCATAATGGGCACAGCAGGTGCACAGACCTGGGAACTCAATGCAGGGATGGCAGGTGCCCCTCATAATGGGCACAGCATCTGTGTAGACCCAGGATCTCAGCACAGGGATGGTGGGAGACCCTCATAATGGGTACAGCAAGTGTACATACCTGGAAACTCAGAGCAGGCATCTCAGCCAGAGGAATAAAATCAATTATCAGGCGGTTTACCTCTTTAAAATTCAGCAATGAACAGTGACACTGAATGACACCGGTATACCATAATCATTCTGGTAATTGAATAAAAAACTGAAGACTATGTTTGCCTTGTACTCCTCTATAAGGAGTTCTAAAATATTACGGATGGCACCCCAGGTTAAAAACATCAACCCGAATGCAGCCCAGGTAGAGGTGATCATGTGTATTGAAAGTTTAGTAGCTGAGTGGCACAACCATTTCAAAATACTCGACGTCTTCATCTGTTGATGATATGAAGAACGTTTCTCTGTACATCTGTACTTCTGTGTCAAGACAAAAGTGCGCACTAAGGGTGAGCGGCCTATTTACAATGATATATTACAGTAAGGTGATCAGATTTTTAAAATGAAATCTGGGGACATCTTTTTTTTATTGGCAAATGACACAGGACTGCATAATACACAGAGCGCTGGGTACAGGACTGCATAATACACAGAGCGCTGGGTACAAGACTGCATAATACACAGAGCGCTGGGTACAAGACTGCATAATACACAGAGCGCTGGGCACAGGACTGCATAATACACAGAGCGCTGGGTACAGGACTGCATAATACACAGAGCGCTGGGTACAGGACTGCATAATACACAGAGCGCTGGGTACAGGACTGCATAATAAACAGAGCGCTGGGTACAGGACTGCATATTACACAGAGCGCTGGACACAGGACTGCATAATACACAGAGCGCTGGACACAGGACTGCATAATACACAGAGCGCTGGGTACAGGACCGCATAATACACAGATCGCTGGGTACAGGACTACTTAATACACAGAGCGCTGGACACAGGACTGTATAATACACAGAGCGCTGGGTACAGGACCACATAATACACAGAGCGCTGGGTACAAGACTGCATAATACACAGAGCGCTGGGTACAGGACTACTTAATACACAGAGCGCTGGGTACAGGACTGCATAATACACAGAGCACTGGGTACAGGACCGCATAATACACAGATCGCTGGGTACAGGACTACTTAATACACAGAGCGTTGGGCACAGGAATGCATAATACACAGAGCGCTGGGTACAGGACCGCATAATACACAGAGCGCTTAGCACAGGACTACATAATACACAGAGCGCTGGGTACAGGACCGCATAATACACAGAGCGCTGGCTACAGAACGCCATAATACACAGAGTGCTGGGCACAGGACTACTTAATACAAAGAGCGCTGGGCACAGGAATGCATAATACACATAGCGCTGGGTACATTACCGCATAATACACAGAGCGCTGGGCACAGGACTACATAATACACAGCGCTGGGCACAGGACTACATAATACACAGAGTGCTGGGCACAGGACTGCATAATACACAGAGTGCTGGGCACAGGGCTGCATAATGCACAGAGCGCTGGGCACAGGACTGCGTAATACACAGAGCGCTGGGCACAGGACTGCATAATACACAGCGCTGGGTAAAGGACTACATAATAAACAGGGCGCTGGGCACAGAACTACATAATACACAGCGCTGGGCACAGGACTACATAATACACAAAGCGCTGGGTAAAGGACTACATAATATACAGGGCGCTGGGTACAGGACTGCATAATACACAGAGTGCTGGGCACAGGACTGCATAATACACACAGCGCTGGGTAAAGGACTACAGAATATACAGGGCGCCGGGCACAGGACTACATAAAACACAGCGCTGGGCACAGAACTGCATAATATACAGGGCGCCGGACACAGAACTGCATAATACACAGAGCACTGGACACAGGACTACATAATACACAAAGCACTGGGCAAGGGGATGGCATAATACACAGAGCACTGGGCACAGGACTGCATAATACACAGATTACTGGGCACAGGACTGCATAATACACAGAGCGCTGGGCACAGGACTACATAATACACAGATCCAGAGACAAAACCGGGGACAGAGTTGGTCCGGGGACAAAACTGGGAACAGTCCAGACATGGTCCAGGGACAGTGTTCTCTGTTTGTCCCTGGAAGCCGGGGACGTCTGGTCCCCCTACATTACAGTAATGCATGGTATAACGAGCGGTACAATGGTGCAATGCATTGTGGACCCTCACAGAGACAGCAGTGATCAATGTACCTGCAATGCACACGCCACACATCGTGTTAACCTGAATTTGTTCAATATTTGGGGGATTCCAATACTGTAAATGAAATCACAATGCCCTGGGGGAAATGTAAATCTCTCAGCACAGACTTATAGAAGCTGACAGCACCAACTTCTTTTTAAGAGCCACTTCTTCTAGTGATCCTGTGAGCTGCTTTAGGCCTTATTCATACTTGAGTGATCTGCTGTGGCGTGTTAATACGCATTATGTCACACTTAACGTGTGTTGCTTTAAAGTGTATGTAAAGGTTCACATTTTTTTTTTTAAATAACAAACATGTCATACTTACAGTACCTTGAAAAAGTATTCATACCCCTTGAAATGTTTCTCATGTTGTCATGTTACAACCAAAAACGTAATTGTATTTTATTGGGATTTTATGTGATAGACCGATACAAAGTGGCACATAATTGTGAAGTGGAAGGAAAAAGATAAATGGTTTTCAACATTTTGTACAAATAAATCTGTGGAAAATGTGGCGTGCATTTGTATTCACCCCCGAGTCAATACTTTGTAGAACCGCCTTTCACTGCAATTACAGCTGCAAGTCTTTTTGGGGATGTCTCTACCAGCTTTGCACATCTAGAGAGGGACATTTTTGCTCATTCTTCTGTGCAATATCTCAAGCTCTGTCAGATTGGATGGAGAGCGTCTGTGAACAGCAATTTTCAAGTCTTGCCACAGATTCTCAATTGGCTTTAGGTCTGGGCTTTAACTGGGCCATTCTAACACATGAATATGCTTTGATCTAAACCATTCCATTGTAGCTCTGGTTGTATGTTTCGGGTCGTTGTCCTGCTGGAAGGTGAACCTCCGCCCCAGTCTTAAGTCTTTTGCAGATTCTAACAGGTTTTCTAAGATTGCTCTGTATTTGGCTCCATCCATCTCCCCATCAACTCTGACCAGCTTCCCTGTCCCTGCAGAAAAAAAGCATCCCCACAACATGATGCTGCCACCACCATGTTTCACAGTGGGGTTGGTGTGTTCAGGGTGACGTGCAGTGTGAGTTTTCCACCAAACATAGCAATTTGCTTTTAGGCCAAAAAGTTCAAATTTGTTCTTATCTGACCAGAGCACCTTCTTCCACATGTTTGCTGTGTCCCCCACCATGGCTTCTCACAAACTGCAAATTGGACTTCTTATGGCTTTCTGTGGATCTCTGTAGCTCCCCCAGACTTACCATGGGCCTGTTGGCTGCTTCTCTGATGAATGCTCTCCTTGCCCGGCCGGTCAGTTTAGGTGGACGGCCATGTCTTGGTAGGTTTGCAGTTGTGCCATACTCTTCCCATTTTCGGATGATGGATATCCAAAGCTTGGGATATTTTTTTTATAACCTAATCCTGATTTAAACTTCTCCAAAACTTTATCCCTGACCTGTCTGGTGTGTTCCTTGGTCTTCATGATGATGTTTGTTCACTAAGGTTCTCTAACAAACCTCTGAAGGCTTCACAGAACAGCTGTATTCAAACTGATATTAAATTACACACAGGTGGACTCTATTTACTAATAAGGTGACTTCTAAAGGCAATTGGTTCCACTAGATTTTAGTTAGGGGTATCAGAGTAAAGGAGGCTGAATACAAATGTACACAACACTTTTCAGATATTTATTTGTAAAAAAAATGTGAAAATCATTGATCATTTTCCTTCCACTTCACAATTATGTGCCACTTTGTGTTGGTCTATCACATAAAATCCCAATAAAATACATTTATGTTTTTGGTTGTAACATGGCAAAATGTGGAAAATGTCAAGGGGTGTGAATACTTTTACAAGGCAATGTACCTGCTTTGTGCAGTGGTTTTGCACAGAGCAGCACCAATCTTCCTTCTCCCAGTCCCCTACCAGCGCTCCTGGTGAGTGACCCCATAGCAAGCTGCTATGGAGCTTGCTCTGGGGGCACTCATGTGTGCTCACTCCTGAGCCGCCTCTGGGTGCCTACGCATAGGGCGTGGTTTGGCTCTCTCCTCATATTAACCCCGGGGATAGAGTCCTAGTCTTAGTCCCAACAATCTTATTGATCTGAGGCTTAACTAAACCGCGACCAATAATATAACTCAAATATTTTGCTTCCTCCAACCCCACCTGCTCTGTTAAGTGGTTTTGCACAGGGTGGCCCTGATCCTCTTCTTTTTGGGTCCCCCGCCGGGGCTCCTGGCTCCTCCCCCTTGACCAGTGCCCTCGATAGCCAGCTTCTTGCTATGGGGTTACTGGTGCATTCTTGCTCCTGAGCCCTGCTCTATGCATCCATAAGACACATAGAGCCCCACCCTCGCTCTCTCCTCATTGGCTCACTGGCTGTTATTGACCAATGGATCCCACTGCTTGTCTCAGCTAATGAGGAGAGAGACCCAGGACAGCCGAGACCTCGTGCACATGGCTGGATCGGGAGGGGGCCCAGGTGAGTGTTAGGGGGGCTGTGGGGGGGGGGGGAGCAGCACACAGAATGTTTTTTACCTGTATACATAGAATGTATGAAGGAAAAAAAAACTTCAGCTTTTAGAACCACTTTAAGATAGAGCATGCTTTATGAATGGACTGCCAATACATTGAACTGAACCAAAATGCACATGACCTTTTTTAGCAACACAGCACAACTCAACGCACAGTATGTGCCTCCTGGTACACTGCATTGACCTCTAATGTACAGTGCATTAGGATTCCATTCACATACAGCGGGTACACAAGCGTTGATAGAGCCTATGGGTTTCATCAGTGGAGGCCCGTCCATTGGGGGTGCAGGGGTGCCGCCCCCCCATCCATGCATCCGGCCCCCTAGACGCTCTAATAGGCTGACCCAGTTGTATGACAATAGCGAATGAATATTCGCTATTGCCACACTAATCTCCTCCTGGCCCATCAGAAAGCAGGTCCTGAGACCCATTGGCCAAAAGGCCGAAAAGAGAAGCCATGCTATTGGCCAAGGAGGAGGAAGAAGACACAGGGGAAGCCCAAACCATGGAGGCAGGGCTGGTACAAGGGGTGGGCAGAAGGGCAGTTTGCCCTGGGCGCAATGGTTTATTGCAGGGTCGGGGGGGGGCGCCTTGACCCTAAACTAAAGGGGGGCACAGTTTGGCATCCTTGCCCGGGGTGCTGGACGACTTGCATGGAGGAGACTGAGGGGGAAGCTGCCGCTGCTGCCGCCACCGCTGCCTGCCCAGGGTGAGTGAGCCGGCGACTGGGGGGGGGGGATAGGTGTGCGGGCTGGAGCTGGTGTGGTCTGGGGGGGTATGGTGTGGTCCATCTGCCACCCCCCCCCCCCAACCAGCCCATGGAGCACCAGCCGCCACTGGGTTTTATTGGCAAACGTTAAGTCTAAATCTTGAACCACACTGGACATTAAAATATATGTAAACTCTAAATAAGCAATTCCGGGGGGCTGCACACCCATGGAAATTCGGATGAAAGCTTTATTGTATAATCAACAGTACATAAAGGAAAAAAATATGTAATAGTGGGGGAGGGATGGATGGTTTACGCGTTTCACACTCTCACAGTGCTTTCTCAAAACCGGACTGACCACCATCCACCTGACCTGGAGCGGCGGCAATACAACACATGTAAACTCTAACAATGAAATTCTATTATTTCAAAGAATTTTTCTACGCTATTTGTTTTTGATAAGGGCAAAAAAATCCTGTAGATCCTGCTAGAAATTTTCTTCCAATGCTCTCTGCTTGTGCGCTCCTATCAGTAACATTGTTCCCAGCTGTCTGTGCACTACAGAACTTCTCTCCTCTATGTTATATTTCTGTTATGGAGAAGAAAGGAGGAGAAGGTGTTCTGTAGTCCTAAAACACATCTAGAATGACAACGCTGCTCCTCCTTTGATACGGTACAGTAAGTGAGCGTTGTCTCCCTAGGGCAGCAAGTGTGTTACTGGAAAGATCACCAAGGTAAAATGAATGCAGACAAGACAATAAATGCAGACACAGCGTCTAGGGATTGGTAAGGTGAATTATACTTCATTTTTATCCTTTATGTTTAGATACATTTTAAATCTCTTTGTTATTGAGCGATCTCATTATTCATTGGCATAGATGCTACCGTGTTTCCCCCGAAAATAACACTTACCCTGAAAATAAGACCTACTGTTATTTTCAGGGAGGGCTGCAATATAATCCCTTCCCCGAAAGTAAGCCCTAGTTTAGTGTTTGTAAAATCCTAGAATCCACTATATTACTGTTTTATATAATATCCAATGTGTGTGTGTTTCTGTAATCTAATTGTGTGAAATACCTTCGGTACAGCTGCTCGGCGCCCAGCTGATCTCCCGCTCTGCTCTTCTCCTCCTCTCATAGCTGTCAGCTGGAATCTCAGCCCCTCCCCTCTGCAGTGTTCAGAGCGGGTAACAGAAGCACATATTCCTGTATCTCGGCTCTCTCCTCCCTCTGCTGGCCGCTGTCGTTATCGCACACATGAATGTATCTTGGCTCTCTCCTCCCTCTGCTGGCCGCTGTTGGTATCGCACACATTAATGTGTCTCAGCTCTCTACTCCCTCTACTGGCCGCTGTTGGTATTGCGCATATTCCTGTATCTCGGCTTTCTCCTCCCTCTGCTGGCCGCTGTTGGTATCGCACACATTAATGTATCTTGGCTCTCTCCTCCCTCTGCTGGCCGCTGTTGGTATCGCACACATTAATGTGTCTCAGCTCTCTACTCCCTCTGCTGGCCGCTGTTGGTATTGCGCATATTCCTGTATCTCGGCTCTCTCCTCCCTCTGCTGGCCGCTGTTGGTATCGCACACAATAATGTATCTTGGCCCTCTCCTCCCTCTGCTGGCCACTGTCGGTATTGCACACATTAATGTATCTCGGCTCTCTCCTCCCTTTGCTGGCCGCTGTTGGTATCGCACACATTAATGTGTCTCAGCTCTCTACTCCCTCTGCTGGCCGCTGTTGGTATCGCACACATTAATATATCTCAGCTCTCTCTTCCCTCTACTGGCTGCTGTTGGTATTGCACACATTAATGTATCTCAGCTCTGTCCTCCCTTTGCTGGCCGCTGTCGGTATTGCACACATTAATGTATCTCAGCTCTCTCCTCCCTTTGCTGGCCGCTGTTGGTATCGCACACATTAATGTATCTTGGCTCTCTCCTCCCTCTGCTGGCAACTGTCGGTATTGCACACATTAATGTATCTCAGCTCTCTCCTCCCTCTGCTGGCCGCTGTCGGTATTGCAGACATTAATGTATCTTGGCTCTCTCCTCCCTCTGCTGGCCACTGTCAGTATTGCACACATTAATGTATCCCACATTAATGTAAATTTTGAATACATGGAAGTGTAGTGGAGGGGTCTGGGGTCTTTTAGACCCTCGATCCCTCCATAAAGAGTACCTGTCACTGCATATTGCTGTCACAAGGGATGTTTACATTGCTTGTGACAGCAATAAAAGTGATCAGATTTGTATTTTTTTTTTAAAAACCCGTGATAAAGTGAAAAATAAAATAAATAGGAAAAAAAAAAATGTTAGCCGCCCCCATCACTGTTAGCTCGCGCACGAAAGAAAACGCATATGGAAGTCGAGCCGCGAATGAAATCGCTGTTCAAACCACTCATGTGAGGTATTGCCGCGATCGCCAGAGGGTGAGCAATAATTTAAAAAAAAAGAGCTCCACTCTAACTCTAAACTGGTAACCGTTAAAATTTTTTAAAGTGTCGCCTATTGAGATTTCTATTGACCGTAGTTTGTCGCCATCCCACGGGTGTGCGCAATTTTAAACCGTAACATGTTGGGTATCTATTTACTCGGCGTGACATCATCTTTCACAATATACAAAAAAATGGGCTAACTCCGGGAATAGCCGAACATGTATGGGTTTTCCCGAGCGGCGGCGGCGGCGCATGCGCGGTGACGTGTTGGCGCCAGGCGGAGCCATTTTTAAATCCTAAGGCGCCTTTAGGAACAGGTAATTGAGACTGCTCCACAACCACACTACCTGCCATTATGTGGGGCTGCAGGCATACTACAGAAGATGCAGTGCTGTGGGCATGGTACATGCCCGCAGCACTGCATCTCCTGTAGTATGCCCGCAGCCCCGCATTCTCTTGTACCATGCCTGCAGGCCCGCATTCTCCTCTACCATACCCGCAGCACTGCATTCTCTTGCACCATGCCCGCAGCCCCGCATTCTCCTGCACCATGCCCACAGTCCCGCATTCTCCTATACCATGCCCGCAGCCCCGCATTCTGCTGTACCATGGCCGCAGACCCGCATTCTCATGCACCATGCCCGCAGCCCCGCATTCTCCTGTACCATGCCTACAGCCCTGCATTCTCCTGTACCATGCCCACAGCCCCGCATTCTCCTGTACCATGCCCGCAGCCCCCGCATTCTCCTGTACCATGCCCGCAGCCCCGCATTCTCTTGTACCATGCCCGCATTCTCCTGTACCATGCCCGGAACCCCCGCATTCTCCTGTACCATGCCCGCAGCCCCGCATTCTCCTGTACCATGCCCGCAGCCCTGCATTCTCCTGCACCATGCCCACAGCCCCGCATTCTCCTGTACCATGCCTACAGACCTGCATTCTTCTGTACCATGCCCACAGCACTGCAGGGCACTGTGGCACTATAGACAGTAGAAAGCCTGGTGCGCTTATCTGCCCAGTGTCTACTGCTATGTCCTGCTCCTGCTGTCCTCTGTACACACTCACACCCCTCTGACTGCTTTCATAGTCCTATAGAATGTGGGGGCCTCTTGGAGGGCGTGAATTTTTTTTTTTTTTTTGGGGGGGGGGGGGGCAGAATTTCATTCTTGGACCCAGGCAGCACAATGTCTTGGGCCAGCCCTGGACAACGGGCATGATGAAAGACTTGGTCACAGACTACATGTATGCTACAAGAGCTGTTGGAAACTAGAGGACATGCTTCAAGAGAAAGTCAGATAGTGAAGACATATTGGGGTTGATTTATTAAAGACAAATTGGCTATTCACTTTGCAAGGGAATTTTCCTTAGCTTAGTGAATGAGGTGAAGCTCTGCTGACTACCACCATCCAATTGTGTGCAAGCAAAACACTGTTGTTTTTGTTTTATTTTGCTTGAATGTGGTTGAGTATTCCTTGCAAAGTCAATTTTCACCACACTAAGCTAAGTGAGAATTCTCAAAGAGAACAGCCTATTTGTCTTTAGTAAATCAATCCCAGTACATGACACTGCTAGAGATCACTGCCATTACAGTCTCTATACAAATTCATGCTTCTACATTTGCAAGAGCCCTGAGAGCCTCACTATATGCATAAAAGTCCTCCAAGCCACAGGTTATTCACCAGGGATGTAGAACATGCATGTGCTTCTGAAGTAAAAGCAATTCCTCATGCTACACCATTATATGAATAAATACGATTTATTGTTGAGTGGCAATAAGTTGTGATTAGGTTACCTATGTTAGCTCTTAAAACCAGCTCAGCTATCTGGCTGAAGGTATTGGTTCAGCTTGGTAATTTATCTAATTGCCAGGGTTAACAATTTCCTGACGTGTTCCTGCTCATCTCCCCATGCTTTTCAACTAATAGTTCTCTAACAGTAATGTGATATATTGCACATGAATGAGAAACTAAAGCAGGTGTTTTATCAAGCATGACCATATTCTCAACAGCCTAAACGCCCCTGAAGAAGCCTCCGGCGAAACATGTTGGTGTAAGATTCTGGTACCTCCGGTACCCTTAATCACCACTTTCTCTGTAATGCGTCCCACCTTTCTCTTCAGGTGGTACGCATATATCTTTAAGAACAATGATGTCACTGCTGAGCGCCGCAGAGCGGCTATTTCAACCGCCGGCGGTCTCACTCACATTGTTCGTTCAACCTGCCTTGTTATCCACATGCTTTCAAGCCTGTCTCTCGATCGGAAACCTCCAGCCATTCCCTTTACCTGGAGCAGACCGGAACCTCACTACTGATCCCTGTATCTCGCTACCGGATCATTCCTTATCTACTGGACCTCTCTAAACTACTAACATTACAAGTGATAAGTACCCCGCAGGGGAACCCTCCATAACCTTATTGCACTATCTACCTATGCACATTAAGGACTGTTACTACCTATCTATACTATCCTATCATCTGCACTGTTACATAGATTGCTAGCTCTTCAGCCTACTACCATCTATCATCTGCACTGCTGCATAGATTGCTAGCTCTCCTGTCTACTACTATCTATCCTTGCACTGGGTTAGTCTATCCTGTATTTGTCATCTGCTGTCCTCACCACCTGTTAGCATACTCAATACTAACCTATCTGCATTCCTAAATACCATCTTGAACTCTCCTATACAAAACCTATCAAGATTACCATCCTTGTCACTGTTCACACCTGTCCCTTCAGCACATCACCTTCATACTATCATATACATCCTATCACTCCAGGAACATCTCATTGAGTGTGTATATATCTGTATGTTGAAGCTGACAGGCCCATGGTGATGAGTCCTGGAGAGTTGGATCTGGTATTCAACACATCTCTACATGACTACTGAGTGGAGATTTTGCAGCTGCAAATCCAGCCTATAATAAAAACGCAGGAGCGTTACAGTTGGGCGCCTTGTTGGTGGACTAGAGCCGGATTACTCACCGGATTAGCCACTTCTATTTAACATAGTATGGTCTTGATAGCACTGCTGTAAATATTCATGCGATATATTCAAATAACTGTTTGTGTTTGTCTTATGTAACTTTTAGTCTTTTCATTCTGCCTATTGTAAAAGCAGATGATATTTTATTATGTGTAACTAAATAAAGCTTTACCATTTTATATACTCTTTGATGAATGTCTAATGTCTATTAGGTACCCATAAAGTCCCACCTTCTGGTTCCCAGCCCTCCTGTTCTTCTCGCTTCGGCAAGAGCTTTGAAATTTCAAAGCAATATTATTTCAAGTTGTGATTTAAAGTATTTAATTGTGGATTATCACACTAAACGATACATTCTCTTATCCAATTGCCTGAGAAACTTTAGGACACCATTCCCCCTCACTGGAGTGGTGGGCATTAGGAGAGGTATTTCACCTTTCACCTCTTCTTTGTGGTGGCATCTGTCAGACCGGAAGGATTTGCCCCTTAATGACCAGGCCCTATTTTGCGATTCGGCACTGCGTTACTTTAACAGACGATTGCGCGGTCGTGTGACGCTGTACCCAAATAAAATTCATGTCCTTTTTTTCCCACAAATAGAGCTTTATTTTGGTGGTATTTGATCACCTGTGCATTTTAGTTTTTTGCGCTATAAACAAAGAGCGAGAATTAAAAAAAAAAAAAAAAACAATATTTTTCACATTCTGCTATATAACATTCCCCCAAAAAAATGTAAAAATCTAATTTTTTTTTTTAACATTTTAGGCTAATTTGTTTTCTGCTACATGTTTTGGTGAAACAAAATCGCAATAAGCGTATTTTGATTGGTTTGCGCAAAAGTTATCCCGTCTATTAACTACGGGAAAGATTTGTCATTTTTATTGTTTTTTTTTTCTTACTAGTAATGGCGACGATCTGCGATTTTTTTGCGGGACTGCGACATTGCGGCGTACAGATCGGACCTCTAACTGACATTTTTGCCACTTTTGGGGGGGACCAGTGACATTACTACAGTAATCAGTGCTAAAAATATGCACTGTTACTGTAACAATGCCATTGACAGGGAAGAGGTTAACCCTATGGGTGATCAAGGGGTTAAATGTGAGCCTAGGGAAGTGATGGCAAACCTTGGCACCCCAGATGTTTTGGAACTACATTTCCCATGGTGCGCATGCACTCTGCACTGTAGTGGAGCAACATGGAAAATGTAGTTCGAAAACATCTGGGGTGCCAAGGTTTGCCATCACTGGCCTAGGGGAATGACTCTAACTGTGTGTGTGGGGGGGGGGGGGATGGCTTTTGAAATGACTATAGAGACATGTGATCCTATATAGGATATTTCAGGGAGAAGAACGGTAGGCTGTGTATACAATAGCCGACCGTCCTTTTCTCTCAGCGGGGGAACGATCGCAGGTGTCAGGCGGGAATCGGAGCCGCCTGACCCATGCATCGGCTTCCCCGCTGCCGAGTGGAGGTGGGAGAGCCCCGCTGGCGGCGCGCGCTCGCCCCCTAGCTTCCTGCACGCGACCGACGTAGGTCTACATCGGCTTGTGCAGGAGAGCCACCCTGCCGCAGTAAAAAGGCGATGGGTGGTCGGGAAGTGGTTAAACTTCTATAGAAAATAAGTGCTGCTCCTTCGTAATTTTCACAATGGTTTCTGGTAAATATTTACAGACAAGCAGGGCAATAAAAGTTTCATAGGATTTAAAAAATGTCCTCTACATCGCCATAGAGCATTACTATCTCCATTTTCCATTGAGCAAAACCTTGGAGGAATTCATCAGGGTGAAGGTTTATGGGGTTAGATGCAGTATAGCCCATTATTGTCCAATCTCAGTCCAATTCGGAAGGTAATTCCAGAGTTATCCTGTCATTAATCTCAAGGTAATAGTCCCTGGTGGTGATTCTCAGGTTGGACAGGAAGTCATAAGAAGCGATTATATCAGCTGTGTTGTTAATATAGACAACTGGAGTTAAGTCATAAAGCAGAGAGGAAATATTAACACGCTGAAGAATTTAGCAATCAACAATGTAAGAAACTGATAAGAAAACACATGACAGCCTGAAGAGGAATATCTCTAAAAAAACTATGAATATAAAATTGATATTTCACAACACGGATGTCCATTAAAGCCCAGGAACAGTAGAAGTGGTCCTAACGAAGAATAGATTATGCCTAATCTGATCTCTTGTCAACCTGCTAAATAAAGTCCTGTTATACCTTTAGCTATTTTTTAAGTAATTCACTTAAAGCGGAGTTCCACCTGAAAATGAAAGTTCGTTCCATCTTCTTGGTCCGGGTCACCTGAAAAACAAATGGATAATCGCAATTTTTTTTTTTTTTTACTTACTTCGTTTAGAAGAAAATATACTTATCTTACTTCCTCTTCCTCCCTCGGCGGCCACGGCGAGTCGTCACTTCCTGGCTTGCAATGATTCCTGGGAGCTGAACGTCATTGCCCCCAGGAATCAATGCGCCTTCACCGGCCCCAACGTCAGTTCCGGTGCAGACACCGTCATACCTTGCTAAACAGCTTCTGGGCATGCCCAGAAGCTCTGTGCAGGGATGATGCTGCAGACCCGGAAGTGACGGCGGGGCCGGCGCAGTGCATTGTGGGACGGAAGAGGACGGAAGAGGATGCAGAAGAGGATCGCGCTGGCTTCAAGCTGCCCACACCTGAGATGGCAGCGCTGGAGAAGACATTTTCAAGGTAAGTATTTCTTCTTGCAGGTAAGTGCAACCCGGGACAGTTCAGAGGCTAGCCATTGTGGAATGCACTAGCCCTGACTGTCCCGGGGGTATTTTTATGTATTTTTTTGTTTTTTAGGTGGAACTCCGCTTTAACTAGAAAGGAATGTATTTAAAAAGATATTCCTACCTTGCCCATCCAGAGAAAAGTGGCAGTGTCTTCGCCCACCCTACCCACTTATACTTACCTTGTCAGTATTCCCCTGTAGCCCTATGCTCTGTCACTGCCAGCAATAAAACCCAGTGCTTCCCAGTATGGGGGAGCTCATGACCTCCTCCAATGTCACAATTCTCAGGTCTTGCAGCCAATCACTAGACCTGAGCACTGTCACATGACAGAGTGATGTCACCACTGCCCCTAACATCCAACACTAGTCAACACTGGGATTTTAGTGCCAGCTGTGACGTAGGAAGGACCAGTTGGTTTCCCAAAGAAGATGAGGTGAAAGTGTCTTGTTTAGGCCCAATTCTGAGCTTTTTTCTTTTTAAAAGATTCTTTTCTCCAGCCATTCTACTACGATAACGCAGCTCTGGCTGCAATACTCACCTCTTCAATCTGTCAGTCACAGCAATTCCTTTCTCCAACAAGATTTCCTTATGCCTCGTACACACGCAACGATTATCGGCCGACCGATGATCCGACTTTTGTCCAGAGTTGTGTTTTGTTGGTTGGAATGTGCCTAGACTGCACACGAATTTTCTCGGCCAACAAAAATCTACTTCAGAAGTGATGTCATGTGCTGGTTTACTTTCCGTGTGTTTTTTCTTCTCTGAGCATGCCCAGTCTTGCTCATCAGATTTTTGTCTGCCGAAATCTGTACTGACTGTCGGAAAATCGGCCGTTGTGTTGTTGGCCAACAAAAATTTTATAGCCTGCACAGCAGATTTTTTTCGGCCGAAAAGTCGGAGTCGGTTGTCGGAAGCATCATACTAACAAGCCGAAAAACGGCCGATCGGACGTTGGCCGAAAATTCCCGGCCAATAATCGATGCGTGTGTACGGGGCATTAGTCATCAAAGTTGAAGCTGAAAGACTGAGGACATGATCTCCTCAATGTCAACCACAGTAATTTCTTTCTTCAGCAAGCTTTCCTCAGCCATGTAGGTTGAACCTAGAGATTTTAGTACATGGTCTCTTCCTTGTCAACCACAGCCATTTATTTCTCCAGCAAGATGTCCTCAGTCATGCAGGTTGAACCTAGAGAACTTAGGACATGAACTCCTCGCTGTCAGCCACAGAAATTCCTTTCTCCAACAAGATGTCCTCATTCAACCAGGTTGAATGTAGAAGACTAAGGACATTCTGTGTCACGTACCTGGTTGGAGGCGAAGTGCTGAGAGGGCTTCCCTTGCGGCTAAGTGCAGAGTGCCCCTGAAGGTGGTAACAGGGAGTGCTATGCTCCGAGAAGCAGGGGTTGCCAGCTGGCATGGGCTGAGGTGATGAGGAGATGTCTGCTGGATTGCAGCTGATGAGCAGGGGTCCCTCAGGAGTACCAGGTAAGACTTGGCAGAAGGGAGAGCCAGGAGCAGAGTCAGGAGTCTGGCCAGAAGTCTTTCACTGAGGATCAGCCAGGAGTAATGCAGCAAGCCAGGAGTCAGCCGGGGTCATACCTGGATCGGTAGACAGAAGCAGAGTCATTGGAACAAGCCAAGGGTCAAAGCCGGGAATGGAGATAAGACAGGTCAAGGGAAGCCGGATCAATAACAGGAAATCCAATAATAGCAGGAACAAGAACTTGGGAACACATGGGGTAGCTGAAGATCATCCAGCAACTAGTGGCTCATGCTGCTGGCTTTATATAGGCCACTAGGTGCCAGCATCTGTCACACATTGCGTGTGCTTTGGAGCATGGATCTTTGCGGCTGTTCTTGCCCATGCGCACATGCACATTAGCATTGGCAAATTTCTAAGTGCCAATCTTTGGTTCTGCTGGTTATTTTCAGATGTACCAATTTTTCTACCAACCATTCTCTGACATACTGTGAGTGCAGGGTGTCATGAACCCCTTCCCTGAGTGTAATAATGCAGAGAGAGGTGCTGGCATCATTGCTTCCAGGGGTCAAGTCCTGGGGAAAAAAAAGCATGGGAACTCACCCAAGACCCCCCCCCCCCACCTCAAAAATAAAAAAGTGTGTGTGTGTGTATATATAATACATACTACTTTTTTATCCACTTTACCACCGGAGGATTTTCCTGCTTTACATCCAGGCCACTTTTTGCGATTCGGCACTGAGCGACTTTAACTGACAATTGCGCGGTCATACAACGCCGTACCCAAACAAAATTTACGTCCTTTTTTTCCCACAAACAGAGCTTTCTTTTGGTGGTATTTGATCACCTCTGCGCTTTTCATTTTTTGCGATATTAATAAAACTAATCGACAATTTTGAAAAAATAACAATATTTTTCTACTTTGACAGTTAGAAAATATCCAATATATTCAATTTTTGTCATATATTTAGGCCAAAATGTATTTAGCTACATGTCTTTGACAAAAAAATTCTCAATGAGCGTATTTTGAATCCGCTCTAAGACCGGAAGATTTTACCCCATTCCTGACCAGGCCATATTTTGTGATTCGACACTGCGTTACTTTAATCGCGAGAGGCTGTACCCAAATTAAATTTATGTGTTTGTTTTCCCCACAAACAGAGCTTTCTTTTGGTGGTATTTGATCACCTGTGCAATTTTTACTTTTTGTGCTATAAACAAAAAAAGAACGACAATTTTGAAAAAATAACAATATTTTTCACATTTTTTTACATGAAATTCTCCCCCCCCCCCCAAAAAAAAATGTAAAAATCAAAACTTTTTAATATTTTAGGCCAATTTGTTTTCTGTTACATATGTTTGGTAAAAAAAATCGCAATAAGCGTATTTTGATTGGTTTGCGCAAAAGTTATCGCAGCTACTAACTACGGGAAATTTATGTCATTTTTTTCTTTTTTTAACTAGTAATGTGATTTTTTTGCGGGGCTGCGACATTGCGGCGGACAGATCGGACCCCTAACTGACATTTTTGACACTTTTGAGGGGCCAGTGACATTACTACAGTAATCAGTGCTATAAATATGCACTGTTACTGTAAAAATGACACTGGCAGGGAAGGGGTTAACTTTTATTGGTGATCAAGGGGTTAATGTATGCCTGGTGCTTACTGACGTGTGTGGGGGGAGGGGACTGTGTGACACAGGGACAGATCGCAGGTTCAGCTATGCTGAATCCTGCAATCTGCCCCTGCCTGTCACTTAAGAGATCCGCCCGCTCTGTTTACACAAGGGGGCGGATCTCCTCACTCGATCCCCGACGATCGGGGAAGAGCGGCGGTGATTACCGCCGCTGCTCCCCTGGCCCGACTCCGCTGTGTCTGAATACAGGGGGAGCAAGCCTCCGGCGGCGCGGGCGCGCCGCCCACCAGGGGAGGAGTCCAGCGACGTAGGTCTACGCCGCTGGACGATAACGAGCCACTTTGCCGCAATACCCTCAACGTGAGCGGTCGGCAAGTGGTTAATAAATAAAGTGCAACATTTTTTGTAAATTGCCAGTTTACGAGGACCCCTCCAAAATTCACATTCATTAAACAAATAAATATGGAACGGATGTAAAAACAAAATCATTCAACCTGTAAAAAAATGTAACACAGTCCATTAGAAAATATCCCACAAACAGCAATAACGTTTCCCTTACTGTTCAAGATAATAAACTTTTCGAGATTTAGTATCATCTGCACTGCGATGTGTGGTCAGCCATTATGAGACATATGGTAAAGGATCCCATAAATGCACAGGAGGGCCAATGAGACTGACAAACAAAAGAGAAGACAGGCATTCAATGCCAAGCCCACTGGGGTGACATCACCAAATTCATTGTACTGAAGCCCCTCTCACAATCATCGAATGTCACTGGAAGATTGATAACTGCTGTCACAACTGGTTTCAAATTTTCAGGAACCTCTGCACCACCATTATCAATGAAATCTCTGAAACCTTCACAGATCATGGATGCATTGTTGAGACGGAATGTCTTGCACCTTTAAACCAAGGACTGTACACATTGATTGGCCATCGTTGGGAATTCAGGATGTCAATTACAGAGACAAGAATTTGATGAGGCTGCGGGTCTGGTGCTCACAGTTAAAGCATAAAACCTGGAACGTAAATTATCCACCAAACATTGATAAAATTGAGGAAGATTTATCCTCACTTAGCCTTTTGCATTGATGGTCACACTTGGAAGAAGCCTGTGTCTGCAGTAGAGAGCAGAGCCGATGCTTCCTGGATCGCTCCTGTCACCGGTGGAGGCGGAGTACATTTGATATCACTCCGCCTTTGACATGAGCGCTATACAGGAAGCATTGGCTCTGCCAGCTGAGCGGCTCTGTTCTTCTCACACACACAGATGCCACAGACAGCTCACATACAAAGGCCAGCGACAGTCAGTTCTGCAGGACGCGGCTGCTAATGGGAACGGCATTCCCATACGTTCCTGCAAGACTCGATCCCCGGTTGTTTCTATGTGTTACCTGCAACTCTATGGTCATTTAGATATAAATGGTGCAAAAGCAGAGTTGTCTATTAACCTCCCTGGCAGTATTCCCGAGTGTGGCTCGGGGAGGAATTTCAGTGCCATTAGCGGTAACCCCGAGCCACACTCGGGGTACTGCCAGGGAGCAGCACTGGATCCTGGAAGAGGTTACTTACCTTGTCCCCGGGATCCCGTGATGTGTCCCTGAAGCATACGGCGGCCGGATCTTCCACCCGATGCTGTGAGCCCCGGCTTCCGTCTCCTGCGACGTGACGCTCACAGGGGGGTAGAACCGACGCAAATTTGAAAAGTAAAACACACAAACACACTGATATATTGTAATCCTATTGGATTAAATTACAAAATAAAATAAATTGACATTAGTTTTCCCCCCAGTGCCCTTTCCTGCAGTTTTACTGTACTTTATATATATATGTATATGTATATACATACATACATACACGTATATCTATATAATATATATATATATATATATATGTGTATATGTATATATATATATATATATATATATATATATATATACATACATACTTTAACTTATTTATAGTTATTTATTATATTATAATATTAGTGATGTATATTATATATATATGATTTATAATATATATATATGATTTTGTGTTTCAAACTTGATCATACCCGATATGTTATAAAGAAGAACGCACAGTAAAAAAAAAAATCATATGTAAATAGTTGGTTTGGGCTGCTCGTCCTTAATAATTACTAGCAAAATAATTGTACCGCTTTCAGCACCTAAAATAGGAAACAATCATACCGCCAGGGAGGTTAATTGGACTGGGGGGCTGTTGAAGGCTCACTCTAGCTGTTTTTTTTTTTTTTTTGTATGGAGTGGCATACTTTGAGGCTGGGTGCATGCTTGTGATTCCCTCTACATTGCTGTGCAGATCAAATGCGATGTCTGTGCAAAGCGATTTCAGCCATACAAACTGTATGGCTGAAATCACATCGCATTAGCACCAAAATGGTGGTGCAGCACCCTTTTTTTTTGTCCGCACTGGAATCGGATCACATGAGTGTTCACACCTATACGATCCGATTCCTGCACAATTTCACAGTTCACGCTGAGATTTGCGAACCGATCTGGGGGTGTCATTAACTTTACATTGACACCCCCAAGCAGCTCGCAGATCTCAGTGTGAACCAGTGTGCGGATCAGTTGTGACGCGGGAACCGGCACTGACTCGCAGGATTTCCCGCACCAGTGTGTACGGGGACTGAAACTTGTTGGTTATTGTTTTATAAAATTCATATAACAATAGAAATGATATTAACCTTCAACTGGCTGTATTTTTTTAAAGAGGTTGTAAACTCGTTTTAAAAATTTTTTTTTTTTTTACAACCTGCAAGAGAAAGACATAATGAGCTAGTATGCATCGCATACTAGCTCATTATGAAATACTTACCTTAGAACGAGCCCCCGCAGTGCCGCTCTCTTACCTGTATGACGGGCGACATGACATGTCGCCCGTCTTCCGGGATCGCGGCATCCGGCCATCTGATTGGCCGGAGCCGCGGTGACGTCACTCCCGCGCACGCGCGCGGGAGCCGACGGTCACGGCACGGGGCTCTGAAGGAACGGCACGATCAGCCGTTCCTTCAGAGCGCATGCGCCAGTGACGTCACTGGCTCCATTAAAGGTAAATATCTCCTAAACGGTGCAAGTTTAGGAGATATTTACAGTACCTATAGGTAAGCCTTATCATAGGCTTACCTATAGGTACAACTTCCTGAGGAGGGTTTACTTCCTCTTTAAGATGTAGGGCTCAAGCACATAAATTTAAATATAGGCATATGGCCATTCATCTTGAACTGCGCCTGTATCTTAGGACTGTATTGACTGAATACGGTGTACGGGAGTCTAAGCCTGTAAACAATGGCACTTGTGTTTTCAGGTACATGACTATGGATGTCATTTTCCAAATGCAGAACTTCCATTTTGTTTTCATTATATAACTGTAAATCATTTACACTGCAGTGCATGCCATACAGTTCGGTGCAATAAAAATATGCTGCAGGTCCATTGTTTTGTCTGTTGCCCTGCATTGGCAGCCGCACACAGAATTATTAGATTGCCTTAAAGCGGAGTTCCGGCCTCGGATACGTTTTTTCACTAAAAATACCCCCAGGACAGTCAGGGCTAGTACATTCCACAATGGATAGCCTCTGAACTGTCCCCGGGTTCACTTACCTTTTAGAAGAAATACTTACCTTGGAAATTTCTTCTCCAGCGCTGCCATCTCAGGTGTGGGCAGCTGAAGCCAGCGCCTCCTCTTCTGCGTCCTCTTTAGTGACGTCAGAGTCCCAGAATGCCCTGCACCGGCCCCGCTCGTCACTTCCGGTGCAGGCGCGGCATCCCTGCACAGCTTCTGGGCATGCCCAAGAAGCTGTTTAGCAGGGCATGCTGCGCCTGCACCAGAAGTGAGGAGCGGGGCCGGTGCAGGCGCATTGATTCCTGGGAGAGATGACGTTCAGCTCCCAGGAGTCATCGCAAGCCGGAAAATACGGCGCGGGCCGGGGCCGCAGAGGGAGGAAGTGGAAGGAAGGTAAGTATATTTTCTTCTATAACAAGGTAAGTAAACAAAAAAAAAGAAAAAAAAAATTGGGAGCATCCATTTGTTTTTCAGGTGCAACTCAGCAAGCGGATGGGCCAAAATCGATTTTGGCGATTTTTGAGGCCAGAACTCCGCTTTAAAAAAGGTTGTATACCCAGAGAAAAAGAAAAAACCTGTTAAACAAAGGCATAATGAGCTAGTATGCATTGCATACTAACTCAGTATGAAATACTTACCTTGGAATGAAGCTCTCCAGTGGCGCTGAGATAGCGGACATCTTCCCCGGTGTTTCTTCCAGGTTGTGAGTGGCCGGAGCTGCGATGACGGCACGGCACGGGCTCTGAAGTTCCGGCACGAAAAGCCAGACCTTCAGAGTGCATTCACCGAAGACGTCATGGGCTGCACGCACTCTGAATATCTCCTAAACTGTGCAAGCTTAGAAGATATTCACAGTACCTACAGGTAAGCTTTATTATAGGCTTACCTATAGGTAAAATTAAAAACTAAGACTTTACTTTAAAAAAAAAGTAAACGCAAGAGTACACTCCAAATAAATGGATACAAGCGTGCACAGATCTCTTTTTTTTTTATCAATGTAAAACTTTAAAGCTGAAGTTTAATCTGCTTCTATTTTACCTTTCCTGCCCCCACCCCTCTTCATCAACATGCTAATCACATTTTTAAAAAAATCCTTTGCTTTTAGTGCATAACGTATTGTGGACATAGTGACAGCTGGGGAGCAATGAGCTGGACATCCTCCAGCCAGGAAATTAGGTGGTCTTTATCTGACTTGCTGCAGCTTCTAGTGCACCATGTGAGAAGCTCACAGTGTGCAATGAAATTAGAGTAAGCCATTGCAGGACAGGAGAGGAGCCTGTACAACTTTGCAAGACTGAAGGGAAGGCTGGAGATCAGCTCTAACCCCCCCCCCCCCACCAAAAAAAAAAAAAAAAGTATGGTACAGTCCAGTGGTCTCCAAACTGCAGTCCTTTGCTTGCTTTTATTTGGCCATTGGAACACTATTTCATGCAATGATATCAACAAGAGGGCATAGTTTCCCCCCATACTAACACCAATGAAGGGAGCACAATTCCTCCCAATGACACCAACGATGGGGCACAATTCCTGCTACTGACACCAACGATGGGGCACAATTCCTGCTACTGACATCAACGATGGGGCACAATTCCTGCTACTGACATCAACGATGGGGCACAATTCCTGCTACTGACACCAACGATGGGGCACAATTCCTGCTACTGACATCAACGATGGGGCACAACCGGGGGTAAGGGGGCCCCAAGTTCAGGGGGTAGCTGTCCACTGTAGCGGCTGCTGGCAGAAGAGACAGAAGAGATCTCTGGGGGGAGACAGGAGGGAAGAAAGCGCAGCGCCTTCTAAGTGCAGCAAGACATTTATTGAAGTAAGTACAGCAGTAACACACTCACATTTTTTCAGTGAATGAGAGGCAATTAATCAAGATATGTAGATCATTAGGGGCATCACTGGAGCGAGTCCTGGTGGTGGAGACAGTGGGTCCCAATGCAGGGGGGTTCCTCCGTATGCGCAGGGGCGGCCTCGGTGGTGTCCGTGAGCTCCCTGTCAGCTGGTGGAACGCTGGCACTCGTGGGTCCTGGGATCCTGACGTCACTCCTGGCGGTGATGCGGGACGCTATGGCGACGCGTTATCGGAGCATGCGCTCCTTCTTCAGGCTGTCACTATTTCTTTTGAACCAGCCAATGTAGCCCAACATTCAGCCTGTGTGTTCTAGGCTTTAGCCACCTCTGGAAGAACCCTATGTTTCCATAGAACCATGGTTGAGAAAGTCTCCTCTTTTTATTACACTAACCACATGGATAATTATTCTTATACACTTGTCCAAATAACTTAACCCAACAACGACTGCGCAATTGTTGGTTAAAATAACGCAGTTCCCAATCGCAAAAAATGACTTGGTCATTAAGGGGGTAAAACCTTTCAGAGCTGAAGTAGGTAAAAATACCTAAATATCTGTAAATACACAACGTTTTTTTCTTCATAGTCCGCTTCATCTATATTCGAGAGAACTCTAAGTACGTCATTTAGATAAATTTTCCAGCCTGCATTATTTATTTTCATCCTGTTTGTGTCTCCTAATCAGTGATATCAGCCTACCAGGATCTGCTGCGCTATAACTCCTTTCACTTATTAATAGGTGTTTGTTGGTTTAATCTCGGACTTATCAGGACTTCTGTCGGAAATGAAGGTCTCGTATGTCCATAATCCGAGATGTGCATTGCTGATAAGACGGAGTTCAGTGACAGAAAAGTCTAATGTGCTGGCTGTGGAATTTTCTCTAAAGCCTCCACGCTCTATGAGTTTATTATGTACATTCCATCGCTCGCTCGCAATATCCTCACACAACCCCAATGTCGCTGAACTATCCTTAACCCTCCGGTGACTGGAGGCTGTTGAAGTCTAGATGCCCAGATGGAATTGATCAGCATTGGGATGTATCAATGGACTTGACTATAACTCTATGGAGTAGATTTACTAACACTGAAGAGTGCAAAATCTGGTGCAGCTGTGCATGGTAGCCAATCAGCTTCGAACTTTTGCTTGTTCAAATAAAGTGGATGTAAACCCCATTCATGAAATTTGACCTGGGCACATTATCAAGAAACCATGACCCCTTGGGTGGGCCCTCTCCTTCAAGCTTGGGGCTCTTCCCACTGATCCTGGGGCCCTTTACTCTCGTTGTGGGGCCCTTTATTATGGTCCCGCAGCGGGACTCTTTCACAAGTTCTGCAGTGGGCCCCCTTCCTGCCATCTTGGGGCCTCCCCACGGTGGTGGAATTCCAGGGCCCGGTCGCATGTTTGACCTTTGCGATCCTGGAAGTTCACCCACTGGTGTCAGTAGTTTTTATTTTTTGGTATTTTAATTGCATTATTTTTTATCTTTTTATTTTTTTATTTTTTACAATGTCACTGACTATGACTCTGTCGATTCAGAAAAGGAAGGAGCTGGTAAAGCATACAGAGGAACCAATCTCCTCCATTTTCCTCCTGCAGCTACAGGAGGAAAAAGGTGGACAGCGATTTCTCTACATGCTGCCCCCCCCCTCCTATCCAGGTGTACAGGGGAGCTGCACAGGCCCCCTGGAACATGGGGCCCGTTTGCAATTGCAACCCCTGCAACCCCTGTAGTTATGTCCCTGGCTAACATGCAACATGTCTATGTGTCAGGGAACCCTGCATCCAGCATATACCAAAGACAGAAATATCTGTTCTGGGTGGACTGACCCTTTAAGAGCTATGCTAGGTAACATGATCAAGTATGGAAAGGTAATGACAAACACAGAGGATTATAATGAGTATATGGAGACATTTTTAGCATTCACTGACCCCTTACAAACAATTCAGCTTGTATAAGGAGTGAATCATCCGTTACGTATAACTGGCAATGAAGAATTCCATAAACCACCACTCGCCAATTCACTGCATACAGGCCATGCAAACAGCAGAGATAATGTGCAAAATTCACATGCTTATAGGCAGTGCTGGGACAGGGTCATCCAGCACCCAGGGCAAAGATGCTAAACTGTGCCCTCTTCCCCCATTCATGAAGTGCAAGCTTAGGGGATATTACACCTAGCAGTCACTCACTTGTTAAAATCACTGCTGCTATCACTATTCCGGTCAGCCTTGCAATAGAAGGACGGCACCCCCTTACCTACAGTAAACCATTGCGCCCATGGGCGTCCTCAAGCTGTGATAGGTGGTAGCTAGCCTGGCTATTTTGTAGTCTTTGTGATCATTGGGTTTTCCTCCGAAGCCTGGTTTAGCTGTGGTTTCTCCCTTTTGTCAATAGGTGGCACTGTTATCTTTGGCATTAGTGTGATGAATTACAGTGAGTCTAGGTTAAGGATATGTATACTTTTCTCAGCCAATCATGCTGGCCACTGAGCATGCTGGGAGAAGGTATTTATTTGGAGGAAGTCAGGTGGTCTTTGTCCTTTTCCACCCAGACTACATTCTGGGTGGGTGTGTGAGGAACAGCTGCTGCTGGGTAGGCCTGAAGCCTGAGGGCTAGCCATGTGCTCAAGGCTCTTCAAAGGAGAGCCTACTCACTACCTGGAAGCATGAAGAAAAGGATGGAGACCTGAGATGAAGCACCAGAGGTTACTCTTGCATGGACTGGGGACCCATGGAGAGCCTGGGAAAGCGTCAAGATGGAATCATCCAGAGAGTTCCTCCACCTTCCGTGAGATGAATACTGTTGCTACAGGAGACAGCTTGTGCTACAAAGTACAGATTGCTGGTTCCAGCTTGAAGGCTCTTTTTTCGGTACTGCTGTCTACATTTTCTACAGTTTTGTCTAAGGAGTCTGCCGCTCTGCAAGTCTGCTGTTTTTTTACTAAGGGTGTCCTGCGCCCTACCCTTCTCTTTGTTCAAGCATAAAAGTGACCGGCGCCCATCTTTCTATCTTGTACACCACCCACCATGCCTAGTGACCTGCACCCTGAGGAGGAATGCCGGACTTCCCTGTCTCTGGGGGTCACCACCAGGCCTCTGGAGGTTGGGGGGGGGGGGGCACTACACATGCCAAACTGAGCATGTGCAGAGTGCCTCCAAAGGCTCTGTCTTATCAGGGGATGGATTGGGGACAGTGGAAGAAGGTGAGAATCAGGATCAAACAGCTTTTTTACACAACGGGTATGATTAACCTCTTAGGTGCCACAGGGTTACTAAACCCTGCACCCTGTATTCATTATATCTGGTCTCCCACAGTACACAGAACATAGAAACGCAAATATTTTACTAAATATAAACTGCTAAATACCTTTTCTCATCAGCAGTATATAGCAGTCTTGTGACTTCTATCAGTCTCTGGTTAAAGCTTTTCTAGGAGGAGTTTTCATTCTCCTCTGGCTGTCCTACGAGGCTGCAGGACCCCTGTCTGGACAGTGCTGATTGGCCCTGTGCTGATCACATGCACCGTCCCAAGAGAAAAAAAAAAAACGATCTTTCCACCTTGTACACCACCCCCATGCCTAGTGACCTGCACCCTCAGGAGGAATGCCGGCCTTCCGTCTCTGGGGGTCACCACAAGGCTTCTGGAGGTTGGGGGGGGGGGGGGCGCTACACATGCCAAACTGAGCATGTGCAGAGTGCCTCCCAAGGCTCTGTACTATCAGGAGATGGATTGGGGACAGTGGAAAAAGGGGAGAGTCAGAGAAGACAGGATCAAACAGCCTTTTTATACAATACACAGGATTAACCCCTTAGGTTCCACAGTGAGTATAACAAGCATGCTTTACTGCCTATACAGACTGATTTTACTGTTGTGGGTTTAGTAACACTTTAAACCCACAAGTCCTTTGTTTACCACAACTACTCCTTTATACTGGCATTTGATATTTACATTTGCAGCAATTTAGAAATTGGATGGAAGGTTTAGCACTGGGAAACACTTTTTGAATGATAAATAGTGCATTTTATATACAACTATATACAGTGGGGATCGAAAGTTTGGGCACAACAGGTAAAAATTTGTATTAATGTGCATAAAGAAGCCAAGGAAAGATGGAAAAATCTCCAAAAGGCATGAAATTACAGATTAGACATTCTTATAATATGTCAACAAAAGTTAGATTTTATTTCCATCATTTATGCTTTCAAAATAACAGAAAACAAAAAAATGGCGTCTGCAAAAGTTTGTGCACCCTGCAGAGTTAATATCTTGTACTGCCCCCTTGGCAAGTATCACAGCTTGTAAATGCTTTTTGTAGCCAGCCAAGAGTCTTTCAATTCTTGTTTGAGGTATCTTTGCCCATTCTTCCTTACAAAAGTCTTCCAGTTCTTTGAGATTTCTGGGCTGTCTGTCATGCACTGCTCTTTTAAGGTCTATCCATAGATTTTCCATTATGTTGAGGTCAGGAGATTGTGAGGGCCATGGCAAAACCTTCAGTTTATGTCTGTCTCTTGATGTAATCCCCCGTGGATTTTGAGGTGTGTTTAGGATCATTATCCATTTGTAGAAGCCATCCTCTCTTTAACTTCAGCTTTTTCACAGATGGCATCAAGTTACCATCCAAAATTTGCTGAAATTTTATTGAATCCATTTTTCCTTCTACTCGTGAGATGTTCCCTGTGCCACTGGCTGCAATACAACCCCAAAGCATGATTGATCCACCCCCATGCTTAACCTCCCTGGCGGTATGATTATGTCAGGAATTACATACCAAAAGCGGTACAATTGTTTTCATGGAAATTTGGCGTTATGTATTATAGGCCTACAATTCTTAGTAATTACTGACTTAAACCTGACCAAAACAAGAGTCTAGTAGACATCCCAGATGTGATAAATTTGAAACACAAACGCGTGAATTATAATCGAATCAATAATATTATTTTATTATTTAATATATAATATATATAATAAAATTATATTATTGATTAGATTATAATTCATGCATTATATATTATATATAGATATATGTGTGTGTATATATATATATATATATATATATATATATATATATATACACACATATATATATATATATATATATATATATATATATATATATATAAATATATAACGCATGCATTATAATTGAATCAATAATATAATTTTATATATATATATATATATGTGTGTGTGCATATATATATATATATATATATATATATATATATATATATATACACATATATATATATATATATGTATATATATATATATATATATATATATATATATATATATATATATATATACCGGTATATATATATATGCGCATATATATATATACAATATAAAATGTGTTTTGTGTTTTGTGCAACGTTTTTTTTTTTTTTTATTTAATTTCCCTCCCTAGTTCCGCTCCCATGCAGCATTGCTGCTGCAGGGAACGGAACTAGGAAGTGATCACACCGACGGAGGACGGAGGAGCGGCGGGACTCTCGGCTGGCGATCTCAGCAATGAGAGATCATCGCTGGATCGCCAGGAGAAGGTAAGAGAACACCGCTGCGCTCTCTGCACATCCACCCCGAGCGTGACTCGGGGTTACCGATCCTGCAATGAAAAATCCACCCCGAGTCACGCTCGGGATTACCGCCAAGGTGGTTAAAAGTTGGACAGAGGTTCTTTTCATTAAATTCTGTGCCCCTTCTTCTCCAAACGTACCTTTGCTCATTCCGGCCAAAAAGTTCAATTTTAACCTCATCTGTCCACAGAACTTGTTTCCAAAATGCATCAGGCTTGTCTATATGTTCATTTGCAAAGTTCAAACGCTGATTTTTGTGGTGAGGACGTAGAAGAGGTTTTCTTCTGATGACTCTTCCATGAAGACCATATTTGTACAAGTATCTCTTTATAGTGGAATAGTGTACCACAACTCCAGTGTCTGCCAGATCTTTCTGGAGGGATCGTGTAGTCAAACGTGGGTTTTGAATTGTTTTTCTCACAATCCTGCGAGCTGTTCTGTTTGATATTTTTCTTGGTCTTCCAGATCTTGCTTTAACTTCCACTGTTCCTGATGACTGCCATTTCTTAATTACATTCCGAACAGAGGATATTGACATCTGAAAACGCTTTGCTATCTTCTGATAGCCTTCTCCAGCTTTGTGAGCGTCAACTATTTTCAGTTTTCTAGACAACTGCTTAGAAGATCCCATGGTGCTGATTGTTGGGGCAAGGTCAGATGAGTCTGGGCATTTAAAACCTTTGAGCTTGACATCACCTGGTCTTCCCAGATGATGATTGAGAACAATCCATGACACTGGCAGGTCTCAGCCTTGCAAAGGGGGCAGTGCATGCTATAAATTCTGCAGGGTGCCCAAACTTTTGCAGACGCAATTTCTTTGTTTTCTGTAATTTTGAAAGTGTCAATGATGGAAATAAAATCAAACTTTTGTTGACATATTATAAGAATGTCTAATCTGTAATTTGATGCCTTTTGGAGATTTTTCCATCTTCCCTTGGCTTCTTTATGCACATTAATACAAATTTTTACCTGGGGTGCCCAAACTTTCGATCCCTACTGTTCAGAGGGACTTCCAAATCAGCGACAATCCCTCAAAATCAGGGACAGTTGGGAGCTATGCGCTTCCCCCTAAAAAATTGTCCAAAAGTCTAAGAGGAGGGGGGCGAAGGAGACAGAAAAGTGGAACTTTCCCTTTTGGGTGAAGTTCTGCTTTAATTTCATTTATCTTGGTCAGTGGACCAGTTTATCTATAGCTTAACCCAGAAGTCATCTTTGGGAGTGAGTCACTACATGTACACTGATTTCTGTTGGAATTTGTGTATCCATGCGTTCAAGCTACTGTAATGGTAGCTGATGCTCCTGGTGAGTGTTGAATTCACGTGGTGATGGTGATTGAACGGGTGGATTTTGACCTATCCTCCATTCACATTTGCTGATATTCTGCTGTAACGGAACCCTACTGTTCTGGTGAGCCTTGAATCTGCCCATTGGTGGTTGTTGCCTATGTGACTATCTTTCTGGACTTAGATGCTTGCCCAGAATCACCAAAGAATTCATATTCTCTTCATTGGTATTTTCTTTTTCTCACTTTGATACTGCGGGACTTTACACATTTTACACCTTTTGATTTTTTGATACCTTGGATATATTACTGATTGTTATTATCAGATGTCTTTTGCATTATTTAATTTCTAGTTGCACTACATTATCATTCGAGTTATATAAAAGAGTTTTGCTTACTAAATACCTGAAACTGAAAATTTCATGGTGCACTTTCTCTGTTTTTCTCTTATGTTCACCAGGGCCGTCTTTAATATTGATTGGACCCTGGGCAAACATTTTCTTGGGCCCTCCCAAATCCACTTATCAACTATTCACAACGATGACTGGGCCCAGGGCAGCTGCCCCTTTTGCCCTGCCTCAAAGACGGCCCTGAGGTTCACATACAGAAAACATTGAAAACCTCAGAACATGGCTTTTGAGAAATGTAATGTACAAAACTACCACTAGATGTCACTTATTTGCAGCAACATTATCCACTTACCCACTGGGCACTTAAAGCGAAGTTCCACCCACATTTTCAACTTAACAGATTTCAGTAGTGATATGGTTTTTAAAAATGAATTGGGCTATAATTTTTTTTTTTGGATCACTTACCTTATTTTAGAGGATTGTTTGACCTACTTCCTCCTTCTGCGGCCGCCGCCCCGGAGGTCACTTCTGGTTTCGCATTGCGTCCTGGAGATGAGTGTCATCAATACCAGGGTGCACTAATTTGCATCTGGAAATTCCCCATCTTTTGTATGCTTACAATTTCTGCACGCTGTTTTTTTCCCCTCATCTTGTCACTTGGAGTCTTGATGCCTTGGTCCGTAGTGACATCTGGGACCTCTCTGAGACTGGCCTGAAAAACATTTTTATCCCCCCCCCCCTCACAACTCCCGGACAAGACAGTGATAACCAACCGGCATTGCGGTAATTTTTTTCCCCCTCCTTGTCATATAGGGGTGATTTTAACCATTATCTAAGGCACATGTGTGAAACACAAGGCCCGCGGGCCGAATGCGGCCCTCCAGGCCATTTCATGTGGCCCTCACACCTTTCCTGCAGCTGCTGCACCTCCCTCATCTTCGCCCCCAACTTGTCTAAGCAGTCGGCAGCAGAGAGGAGGACATATCTCCTCCTACAGATCTTGCTCTTCTCTGTGCAGCTGCAGAACACCATGGTAGAACCTAAGTTCTCCAATAAAGTTTCTTGTGGATGATACCTGCCAAGTGCGAACCTCCTTTTCAGTCTTGTATTCTCTGCTACAGGAGTGTGTGGGCTCCTTGCCGGTCGGTACTTGTCCTTCAAAGCTTAAAGCGGAGTTCCACCCGAAATTTATACTTACCTCCATCTTCTCGCTCCCGGTCACCTGAAAAACAAATGGATAATCGCAATTTTTTTTTTTTTTCACTTACCTTTTAGAGAAAATATACTCACCTTACTTCCTTCTTCCTCCCCTCGGCGGCCACGGCGATTCGTCACTTCCTGGCTTTTGCAATGATTCCTGGGAGCTGAACGTCATTGCTCCCAGGAATCATTGCGCCTGCACCGGCCCCGACGTCAGTTCCGGGGCGCGCGCGTCATTCCCTTCTAAACAGCTTCTGGGCATGCCCAGAAGCTGTGGAGGGATGACGCGCGCGACCCGGAAGTGACGTCGGGGCCGGTGCAGTGCATCGTGGGACCGAAGAAGGAGGAAGAGGACCGAAGAGGACGCGGAAGAGGATCGTGCTGGCTTCAAGCTGCCCACACCTGAGATGGCAGCGCTGGAGAAGACAATTTCAAGGTAAGTATTTCTCCTGAAAGATAAGTGCAACCCGGGACAGATCAGAGGCTATCCATTGTGGAATGTGCTAGCCCTGACTGTCCCGGGGGTATTTTTGTAAAAAAATGTATAACCAGGGTGGAACTCCGCTTTAAGTCTTAACTTATTACAAAAACGAGTAATTGAATGCAGAGGGAATTATTTATTATGATAAAAAGTAGATACATTTATATGGTCTTACAGATACAACTGGCCCTTTGAGTGCAATCTTAATGCTGATACGGCCTGCAATGAAATTGAGTTTGACACCCCTGACCTAAGGAGATCTCTATTGGGTATGGGACAATCCCAAAGATCAAATATTACATATATGCGTATATGAACTTTCCTAAAGGAAGCAAACGTTGTCTCGCGAAACGCGTAAAAAAAAATCTAGCTGCAATGCCTGAGTATCCCATATTAATGTATTATTGATCATGTTGTAAATATATACCTTTGGTGCAATGTTTTGTATTCTTATGATGTGGAATTTTTAAAATATGTTTTTATAATAAATGGCTGTTTATTTAGGCAGCCCGAATCCTCCTCTTCTCGGGTTCCTCTTTGCTGCTCCTTGCATGCACGGTTTAGGAGATATTAACCCTGCATGCAGCCACTGACACCAGCAGCACATGCGCTCTGAAGGTCCGGCAGACCTTCAGAGCTCCTTGCCGGCTCCTTGCCGGAAAGTGAACTCCTGCGCGCATACGTGGGAGTGACGTCATCGTGTCTCCGGCCACTCACAGCGCTGGAGCCGCCGAACCCGGAAGACACACAGAGGGAGCATGTTAGCTCCCTTAGCGGTGTCCGGGCGACACTGTGGCGGCTTCGTTCTAAGGTATTTCATAATGTGCTAATATGTGATGCATACTAGCTCATTATGCCTTTGTCCTGCGGGTTTTTTTTGTACTCAGGGGATACTACCGCTTTAATGCATAGAATGTATTCGGATAAAAAAACCTTCTGACTTTACAACTCCTTTAATTACTAGTTCTAATGCACTGTAATTTTAAATAGATATTTATATCCTGTACCTGCTGAACCCTACTATATGCCACACAACGTTGTAACTATTAACCACTTACCGACCGCCTGCTGTCATTATGTGTCGGTCCTTTAACGCTAAATACCAGGGTTATGGCAGCAGATAGCTAAATTGGGCTAAATTTACTGTTTTCTTTTTAATTAAAAAAAGTGCATTTTTTCCAAAAAAGTTGCGTTTGGAAGACGGCAGTGCAAATACGCTGTGATAAAAAATATTGCAACAATCTCCATTTTATTCTCTAGGGTCTGTGCTAAAAAAAATATATTATGTGTATATAATGTTTGGGGGTTCTAAGTAGTTTTCTAACAAAAAAAAAAATTATTTTAGCCTGTAAACACCAAGTGTCAAAAATAGGACTGGTCTTAAAGAGGTTAAAGTGGCATTCCAGTTTCAAATTTCAATCTATAGCTAGGCTAGCACAGGGTGTTGTTACTCCAGTCATTGTTTGCAAATGAATAAAAAAAGTAAATAAATAAGAAAGTTTTGCTTGGAACTTTTTTAGCAACCAGCATGATATGATTAGGACCAACAGAGGAAAAACTGTAGTAAAACAAAGCAAAGAAATTCCAAGTAAACTTGAGCCATTAATAAAGGTTAATCAAAAGGAGTAAGGTATATGTGTCAATACTGACCCCACCCACCCAGCGCTAAAAAAAGGTTTATCACCAAGACTAATAATAAAAAATTACAATCTTAACCGCTTGCCGACCGCCGCAAGTATATATACTGCGGTGGTCAGCCCCGTGCAGGCAAAGTGACGTATGGGTACGTCACTCGCCTCCGAGCCAATAGGGGGCGAGCACGCACCGCCGTAGGCGCGCTCCCGCCCCCGCTCGCTCACTGTGGTCCCGGCGCGTGTGACCGGCGGACCTGATGTCCGCCGGTCACTCGTGATCGTCAGTTACAGAGGGAGAAAGGCAGGCGGCTAATGTAAACAAAGCTGCCTGTCATTCTCCCCTGTGTAACAGCAGAGATCATACGGTCCTGCTATGTAGGATCGTAGATCTCTGCTGTTACATGAAAAGCCACATCCAATCACAGTTAGAATCACACCCCTAGGGACACACTTAACCCCTCCTTCTCCAATAAAGTTAACCCCTTCCCTGCCAGTGTCATTTTTACAGTAACAGCGCATATTTATAGCACTGATTACTGTAGTAATGTCACTGGTACCCCCAAAAGTGTCAAAAATGTCAGTCAAGGGTCCGATCTGTCCACCGCAATGTCGCAGTCCCGCAAAAAAAAAAAATCGCAGATCGCCGCCATTACTCGTTAAAAAAAAAACCAATAAAAATTACAATAATCTTTCCTGTAGTTAGTAAACGCAATAACTTTTCCGCAAACCAATCAAAATACGCTTATTGCGATTTTTTTTACCAAACATATGTAGCAGAAAACAAATTAAAAAATTTTGATTTTTACATTTTTTTGGGGGAATTTCATTTAAAAAAATGTGAAAAATATTGTTATTTTTGCAAAATTGTCGCTCTTTTTTTGTTTATAGCGTATGATCAAAAAATTGCACAGGTGATCAAATACCACCAAAAGAAAGCTCTGTTTGTGGGAAAAAAAGGACGTCAATTTTATTTGGGTACAGCGTCACACGATCGCGCAATTGTCCGTTAAAAATCACGCAGTGCCAAATTGCAAAATAAGCCCTGGTCAGGAAGGGGGTAAAATCTTCCAGGGCTTAAAGCGGAGTTCCAGCCATTCACTCACCTGTCCAACGGTCCAGCGATGCGGCCGCCTGAAGCCTCGATCCTCTCCCTCGGCGCCGGCATCACTGCTGTGGGCACCCGGCTGTGACAGTTGCGGCTTCACAGCCGGGTACCCACTGCGCATGCGCGAGTCGCGCTGCGCGTCTTGATTGGCCGGCAATCTTCTGGGACCTCTGTCCCAGAAGATTGCAGGGAGGGAGGGGGAGAGGAGAACTTCCGTTCAGGGCGCCGCGGCGCTCCGAGCGGAAGTGGGAGCGGGTACCTGTCAAAACTAGGTACCCGCTCCCCCCCCCCAAAAAAAATGACATGCCAAATGTGGCATGTCAGGGGGTCAGGACTCCCTAAAGCGGAAGTTCCAATTTTGGGTGGAACTCCGCTTTAAGTGGTTAAAACCATTATTTGAAAGAAGAAAGCTGCTGCTATTAATAAATAATAATGTAAACAAAGTGCGAATCTGACTTAAAACAACAGTAATAAGAGGAAAAGCAGACTATCAGCCCTACATATACAAACAGTCCATATGATGAGAGCAATCTTGCATAACTCCTGCACCAACAGTTCATAGAAGCCAAATCCACAGTAGGTGAGTATGTTCACAATATATAGTGCTCAGAATGGTAAAACCATGCACCTCCACCGCACCTCTGTGTAGCCCCTATGGCAATGCTCACTCAGATATGGCTATACAATGCGCCTCTGTTGTATCATATCAGAACATGTGTCTCCAGGATCCAGCTCTATACCGCTCCTCACAAAGCCCGGAATCCTTATTGACCACTGATGTTCATCCAACAGACCGCAGTGGTTGTCTCAATAGATCGCCCAGTGTGTATGTGCATCATGAAAGTAAAGGAGGAGGACTCATAGCGTAACTTGCATACACCAATTTTATTCTTAAAATGTCCCCCAATTCCCCTATACATTAAACTCACATTACGCATGAACACATAAGGCATGTAGATAATAGTTGCGGCAGCTTAATTAAAAAAAGCCTATCTAAGCAAATGCCCTTGAAAGTGATTGAACAAGAACATTCTGCTTTTGTGGTCAAAACGACCCTGAGAACACGCTTGATATAGTGTCAACTATATCTTATCTGTTTTGGCTTGCATACAAGTACATGACTTGAAGCGCGTGATGAAGAGTCACAAACTATATCATTTCTATGTATAATACTGAAAGAGGGACTTCCCCTTTTTCTCCTTCTATAAAAATGATTTCATTTTTTAAATAAAACTGAGCATTCTGTGACATCGTACCTGCCGTCTCTGTGTGTCATTGAGTCAGTGGTGTAGCGTGGGTTGTCAGCACCCGGGGCAAGGCAAGTAATTTGCGCCCCCTAACCCACGGGATTTTAGCACTCGAGTCTCTTCCACTAGATTAGTTAATCTTAGTTGCCTCGGACCCGCTTCCTGATTGGCCAGGAGGAGGATCCTTGTGACAATAGCGAATTTTCATTCGCTATTGTCACACAATGGGTGGGCTCGGGGCGCACTGCTCTGCGCCCCGGGTCCACCCTTATTTGAAGCCTATTAGAGCCTCTGGCTCTAATCAGGTGATATAAAAACCCACTCTGTGACAGCGCCAGGCTGCTGACACACTCGCTGCTAAACTGACTGAGCAGTGAGGAGAGGCGGCATAGGCGGGGCTTGGCTTGCAACGCCACCCCACCCTACACCAATGGACAGGTGAGGCATAGTCCAGCCCCGCCCTGACCCACCATTTTCAGCCATAGGGTGGCCGCGCTGGACATTTCCTAAAGATGGAGGCAGCCGCAGACAGTGTGTGAACTGTGTATGTCAGAGCCAGACAGACAGAGTGACACTGCAGATGCGCCCCCCCAGATGTTGCGCCCGGTGCGGCCGGCCCCCCCTGCACCCCCCACGCTACGCCACTGCATTGAGTGCTCCTAGATATCTGGAGGAACTTTGATGCCGCGGGCCATGCGAGTCTAAATTATTGCCAACAACCTGTACCATGTACTTGTATGGGAAACTATCCTGTTCTCTTTGTATTGCTTCCTTTATGTGAAATCCCTGGCGTTCCTACAAGTCCATTTGATTTCCTATTAAAAACTGACCACACTAAGCAGAAGAACACACCCGGGTCAGTTCTATAGCTATGCTGGGAACTCAGCCCGCTCTCCTCCAATGATCAGACTTGTCCTGACACGCCACCTCCTCACAGCTATTCACTGGGAAGCTCAGTGTACTGCTGCTTCTCCTCCCCCCAGCTCTTATGCAGATGGGAACAGAGGGAATGGGATCATTTATAAAAAAAGGGAACAAAGGTATTTATATATATATATTTTTTTTTTAATCTATAAAAAAATGTTTTGCCTTTCATCTCTATTTTAAAGTGAATTGGTTGTTTTACATTTGCATTTACCATCATTTTAACTAGAACATTATACTGTACTTAGAATGTATGCCACTCATTTTTATTGAAAATTTGAGAGTTTACATTTTACTAATATAGATAAAAAGGAAATGGCCCACATTGTAAATGTTTACATAACGGGTTTGATTAACTAAAGGCAAATAGACTGTGCATTCTGCAAGTGTAGGTGCTCCAGAGCTTAATAAAATAAAGCTCTGCTGATTTCCATCGTACAATAATGTGCTGTTTTTTTTTATTCTTCTTGCACGTGATTGGGTAATTTTTGTGAAGCTTTACCTTATTTACTAAGCTCTGGAGCAATTGCACTTGAAGAGGGCAACTGCACTTTGGAAAGTACACAGTCTGTTTGCCTTTAGTAAATCAACCCCTATAAGTCCACATTATGTAATAGGAATCATTCTGTTGGTGGGTATAGGATAATGTAACCTGCTTCAATATCTTTCACTGGAGTAGTGAAGTACACAAATAATTGTTAATTCAACTAGGGATTGAGCGATTATCGGCAACACCAATATATCAGGGGCCAACATGCACTTTCCCCGATATATAGGAATTGGCCTCTGAGGTTACCGATATTGCCGATATTTCGGGAAAGTGCTTGTACCGGAGTGATGCCTGCAGCTAGAGGCACCACCCCGGTGCCGGCGTCCATAGCCGACGGTCGGCTGTCTTGTAATGACAACCGGTGTGGCTGAGAAGCCGCTCTGCTGTCATTACAAGGAGAGACACCCGCCACCTTCTGCATCCTACCTGCACGGCCGCCGAAGAGAAGACCCGATCAATGCCGCATTCGACTCTGATCGGGTCTTCATGTTAAAAACTCGGAAGTGATGTCATGACTTCACTTCCGGGTACTCTGCGCCAAATTCCAAAAAATTACAGCATTCAAAACAGCCAAACTTGGCGTTTTAAATGCTTTTAAGTGCAGAGGAGGGGTTTGGGGTCTTTTAGACCCCCAGATCCCTCCACAACAGTACCTGTAAAAAAAAAAAAATAATAATAATTTTTTTAAATGTCTGAAAATATCGGCCGATACCGATATCCGATGACCAAAATATCTGTATCTGTATTAAAAAAAACTATATCGGCCGATCACTAAATTCAACTGAGATGGTTTTCCAATAAAAAATAATAATAAAAAAATAAAAATAAACTCTCCCTTATCTATCCTTTCCTCAGGCATGATACAACAAAAATGTTCATGTGACCTAATTATATCCTGGCTTGACTACTGATGCACTGCTTGACCTCTTCTTTTACGTTCAATGCTGCTCCCGCTCCGACAATGCCTCCAATGGCTCCATATTACATTACCCTCCCTTCTAGATTGCAAGCTGTAATGAGCAGGGCCCTCTGATTCCTCCTGTATGGAATTGTATTGTAACTGTATTATCTGCCCTCATATTGTAAAGCACTGCGCAAACTGTTGGCGCTATATAAATCCTCTATAAATTAATAATAATAATTTCAATTATGACCTCTAATGTAAAAAATTCTCCACGGTCTAACCTCTGCATGTAATTCCTTGCTTTTTGCCAGATACCCTCTCACCTCCACTCTGAGCATGACCTTCTCCTCCACTCTAATTTGTCCCACAACCAGGACTTCCCACCAACCTCTCCATTTCTATTATTCCCCCCCCCCACAAGCCGTTCAACACTCTCCAATCAGATTTCACAGAAACATCACCAATTTGCTAAAATGAAGTAGAGTCGACGGAGAAAGCAACATTAAGTTGTTTTTGGTTGTTTTTTCAGGGGGTGCAATGACCACTGCAATACGTATATATACTAGTGATCGACCGATCACATTAAACAGAGGAAAGACCTGGGTGCAGATGTGTTGAGCTGTAAAATGGTGTATAAGCCTTTAAATTATCAAATTAAGACAACTATTCTCAACCATGGCCCCATGGAATGCTAGGGTTATTTCACAGGTTGCTGGGGGTTCCTTGAGCAATTTCTGGTTCTTAGTTGAGTAACCACTGAGCCCAAGGAACTTTTTAGATATCTGTAAAAGGGGAATTCTTCCCAATGACAACAAATATAAGGAGCATTCGTCCCAGTGACCATCACACTGATGTACCATTAAACTGTAGATATAATAATTATTGTCAGGGATTCCCTGAGACTGGAAAGTTATTCTAAGGGTACCTTTGTGTTAAAAAGGTTGGGGAGGCAGCTTTAAGGCAAAAGAATTGATAAGGGAAGTATTATGTCTCACCCATTAAATAATGTAGGAATGCATATAGATGTATGAAAGACCATGTGAGAATTATATGGCTGAAGTTATTCAGTACCCCATTTTTTTAAATTTCCCATGCATATAAATTGCGTATTGAGTAAATTGGGTATTTATAGTGGACCAAGCTTAAACATTTTCACTTTGCTCAGTGAACATTAGGATTGATTTACTAAAACTGGAGAGAGCAAAATCTTGTGCAGCTGTACATGGTAGCCAATCAGCTTCTAACTTCAGCTTGTTTAATTAAGCTTTGACAAAAAAACTGGAAGCTGATTGGATTCTATGTACTCGATTTTGCATTCTCCAGTTTTAGTAATTCAACCCCAGTGTCTTTTTCAAGTAAACAGCCTTTTGTTCTTTGGTAAAGTTCCACTCCGGGATCATCTGCCCCCCCCCCCCCAACCCTCCACCATTAACTAATCACCAGGGTAAAAAAAAATCAACCCTATCGAAAAGCTCTTTTTGATTACCTAATGCCAAGGTCAGGTAACAATCCGTCCTCAAACCCTCTCCTCTTGTGTTTGTATCATTCTTTTACATATATATTGGATAGCAAGTGGGGGGGGGTCAACTCAGGATCCAGAAGAGGACTCGTGTCAGGGGAGTGGAGGAGATTGGTGGTTTTGTGACATCGCAGTGCTGGATTACCAGTCCCGGCACCTGAACCTGAGGTGGCAAAGGACCTGGAAGGGGGAGTTTGGCGAGTATAGAAGCCTTCACCTGGTAAGAGGTAAAAAGCAGTCAGGATAGGATGGGTTGGGTGGGGGGAGGGTTGAAAAAAGTTTTTGCCTGGAGTAGGGCTTTAAATGACCTTCCTTATGCATAGTGATAACTCTATTAAATTCCTATGTTACATATTTTACATTGAACTGCCCAGTGGGTGTTGATGGCTAATAATGGATAATAATAATAATAACACCTCTGTCATAACATATACGTGCTGGGAAGGTGCCGTGTCCAGAAACATGTGGAATCTGAGATAATTAAAAGAGCCCAGCATATATTATTCATAATTTAATTTGTGTGTAAACTGTCTTACAAACTATGTACAAACCCAACAACCTTTCTCTGCAATTCCTGGAAAAAAAATGAGACCTGGTTATTATCAAAATTTAAGTATTGCAGACTTCACATTGAGGCAACCATGGGAACCATGCTCGTAATCCCAGATAATATGCATATGTACTTATTAATTAAAGAGGTGATTGAAATATCAAAAAATCAGAAACAAACCCTACCAAAACAAATATGTCGTAGCAGTTTTTCAGCTTTCAAAAAAAACATTTTTTAAAATCATTTTCGGGTAAGAGTCATAAAAGTCAAAGCTTAGAAATTTGTTTTCTGCTTGACTTAAAAAAGATTGAATAAAAAAATAGTAGAATTACACTGCAAGCTACAAGCACATAGAAAACAAACTTTTTTCAACCAGAACCAAATTTTTCCAAATTACCAAAAAAAAAACCCAAAATGACTGGAAAATCACTCAAATGCCCAATGTGCTGCAATTTATTAATTTGCTTTGACTTCTATGACTCTTACCTGAAAAAAAGATTAAAAAAAATGTTTTTTTCAAAGCTGAAAAACTGCTATGGCATGTTTATTATGGTAGGGTTCGTAGGGTTTGTTTCATATTTTTTGATATTTTAATCACCTCTTTAATTAATAACTACATATGGATATTATCTAGGGTTATGAGCATGGTTCCCATGGTTGCCTCAATGTGAAGTCTGCAATATTTAAATTTTGATAATAAATAGGTTTAATTTTTTTCCAGGAATTGCAGAGAATCATCCAAGCAAACATTATTGAGTGATCTGTTTAAAACATGTGTGGGCACCTTTACATGTAGTAAAGGGTCAGGGCCACAAAACTTACCCCCCACCTCCCAGCCAGGAAGTAGCTGAATAGAGGTTGTTTTGTCAGCATCACTAATGAAGAAGCCATGTGAGCGGAAGTGGCGTAACGCGTAGGGCCGCTTGACCGGAGGTGACGTGTGTATGCGGAAGTGAGGACCGCGATTTACCTGTTTGCAGTTTAAGGCGCAGTGTTGAACGTTGTTTGTAAGTGCATTTAATTTATTTTAATAAAGTGAGTTTATTATGGCAATATTGCACTATGTGAGCCTTTTAATTTGAGATCCGCTGGTTACCTGGAGAACACGGTACCCCGATCCATGTAAGGCAGACTGAGCACCATCCCTGGTTGAAGGATAAGGAAGGAGAGGAGAGGAGCATTGATTGTATATCAAAAGGCGCATGTTCAGAGAAATTGAGGTGAGCGAGTAGCACACCCTGAGGGGTAACGAGTGAGAAGAAGCACCCCACAATCCAACACGGTGTTAGGTGGAGGGTGAACACCTCTTCAGAAGAAATATATCACCTGGCTATTTTTTCTATTTTCTTAATTTTTTGGTCACCTGTAGCACTTTACAAAGGACTATTCACTATAATTGATAATTTATTCACCCACTTGTTTTTTAAGCACTGAGCACTTTATTTGTCACTTTATGAATCTTTGTGTTTATTTGTTTAATTCTTTCGGCTAAGAGTATGAGCATTTTTACCTATATTTATTCTTTTACACTGGTGCACTTTATATGTAATTTATTTGTATTTGATTGAACACAGATCATTTATTAGGATTATGGATTTTATATATATTTAAAATTTTATAAGTGCACTTAAATATTTGTAATTCAAATATACATATGGTTGAGTTATATCACAATTATTGAACACGTGTTTGGTCTGTGTTCACCAACAACTTAGGAGACTAGGTACAATACTTCCCAGAGGCGTGGTATCCCCCTCCCCTAAATGAATATAATGTTTTGAGGCCAAAATCCTATGTCACTCATGCAGCCTCTTTTATGGTCCTTTTTGGTCACTCATGCACCCTCTTTTTTGGTCACTCATGCACCCTCTTTTTTAGTCTGATGCGTACATCTCTATACAAGATGTTCTATTTCCTACCAAAAGTAATATGCTGCACTAATCTTTTTATCTAGCTCCTATATTACTGCACTTGTTATTTTGAAAAGCCAATATAAGGGAAGAATAGAGGTTAAAAAAAAAGACCTTGTATGGTTTATCAAATCATTTTTGCATTTTCGAGGTTTCTAATCAAGGTAGACGACTAGAAGGGATGGGCTCCCTACAGGTTTATCTGCCCTGAACCTGTCCATCTAAATGCATGTGCTTCCATTGTTGGAGACTCACATAAATTAGAGTTTAGGTCCACAGACGTGGATCTCTTTGGCTTACATGTATTTGCAAATGTGTGCAACTAAACTCCTGTTTTTAACGCAAAATTTTGGACAGGTCAATTCCGTTGGTCATAGGCTGGTGGGTAACTTGAGCTTGGAAATTTCTTAGTTTTTTTTTTCATTCTCATCAAGGTAGACGTCTAGAAACCTTTTGCATTTGTCAGTTCTCCTAGCTGATGCCACTACCTGGGGAAGTGAGTTCCACGTTGCTGTTACTTCGGCTCTCCCCACAATTTCAGTTTTAACCTCCTTGTTTCCAACTAGAAATTGTGCCCTTATCAGAGACTTAGGATTAAACAAGTTGTTTTTTAGCTTTACAGTCACTATTGATTAGTTTGTACAGATAATTATTTTATCCCCTGCAGATTTTGTAAGATTGCCCACTTACAAAAAGGATCTATATATTTTATAACAGGTGTATTTTAACCCCTTGGCGCTGGCTGTACTCAAATATGTGACGCCGAAGGGCCATATATTTGCGTGAGTTGCCCCCAATACACCAGTGCTGAGAGTGTGCTTGCTGCACCCCCTGCACAGCTGCCATCGCACAACCAAAAGCTCCCAATCACTCCTTGCAATCGGGAGTTCTTGGACCACGTGACCTCTGTGACAGCAAACCACGGGGGTCACGTGATCTTAAGCCGCACAGTGACTCCCAGCATCAAAAAACCTCTCAAAGGGCTTGGCGGCGCCGGCGCCAAGAGATTAAATGATAGAGACAAAATATCAAAAACACATTATACAAATGTTATAAATTGAGTAGCAGTTCAGTGAGTAAAATAAGTATTTGATTCCCAAGCAAAATGTGACTTAGTATTTGGTGGAGAAACCCTTGTTGGTAAGCACAGAGGTAAGACGTTTCTTGTAGTTGGTTACAAGGTTTTCACACATCTCAGGAGGGATTTATGTCTACTCTTTTTTACAGGTGTTCTATAAATCCGTAGGGTTGTCGCTTGGCTCAGCTCAACCTTTCAGCTTCCTCCATATATTTTCTATAGAATTAAGGTCTGGAGACTGGCTAGGCCACTCCATGAACTTAATGTGCTTCTTCTTGAGCCACTCCTTTGTTGCCTTGACGGTATGTTTTGGGTCATTGTCACCTATCCACGATCCATCTTCAGTGTTCTGGCTGAAGAAAGAGGGTTCTCATCCAAGATTTTACAATACAACACCCCGTCCATTGGCCCCTCAATGCGGAAAAGTCGGCTTGTACCTTTAGCAGAGAAACAACCCCAAAGCATAATGTTTCCACCTCTGTGCCTGACTGTAGTGATGGTGTTCTTAGGATCATAGTAAACATTTTTCTTCCTCCAAACACGGTAAGTCCAGTTAATGCCAAAGAGCTCAATTTTGGTCTCATCTGACCACAGCACTTTCTACTAATCCTTCTCTGAATAATTTAGAGGTTCTTTGGCAAACTTCAGACAGGCCTGTGCATGTGCCTTCATGAGGAGGGGGACCTTGCGGGCACTCCAGGATTTCAATCTATGGCAGCATTTGTTACCAAAGGTTTGTTTGGTGACTGTGGTCCCAAGTGCCTTGAGATCATTCACAAGCTCATCCCGTGTAGTTCTGGGCTGATCCTTCACTTTTCTCATGATTATCCTTACCCAATGAGGGAAAATCTTGCATGGAGCTCCAGACCGAGGGCAATTGATGGTTATTTTGTATTCCTTTCAATTGCAAATAATCACTCAAACAGTTGTCTCCTTCTCACCAAGCTTCTTGATGATGATCGTGTAGCCCATTCCAGCCTTGTGCAGGTCTACAATTTTGTACCTGACATCCTTTGACAGCTCTTCAGGGTTTTTCCCATGATGGTGAGCTTTGAATAGAAAAAAGAGATTTTGTGGACAAGTGTCTTTTATACACACATGTTGTTAGGAGCACCTTCTTGAATTGATAGGACTAATCTGTGTACCGCATGAGCACGTACTGTAGCCAGTCTGTGGGAGCCAGAATTGTTGTTTGGTAAGGGATCAAATACTTACAGTATTTTACTCACTGAACTGCAACTCAATTTGTAGAATTTTTCTTGATTTTTGGTTGATATTTTGTCTCTATCATTTAAAATACACCTATGATAAAAAGTATAGACCCTTCATTTCTTTGTAAGTGAGAAAACTTACAAAATCTGCAGGGGATCAAATAATTATTTTCCCCACTGTAGATAGTCATCACGTCTTAATTTATTCTCACAGTTGAGGTCCTCTTATTAATTTTAGTATATTAACTGTATACTCAAGATGAGGCTAAACCAGTGTTTTACAAAAGGGTACAGGTATCAGTTTACCCATCTAATAAATACCCCTTCTAATGCATGGCCAATGTCCCCAATTATTTTTTCAATAATCCAATCAATCACAAGTAAAAATCCTTTTTTTCAGTTTCAGTTCATTTTTTTTTTTTTTAAAGCATTTCATAAACAGTACAAATAAATACAAAATGCATTTAAAGATACAGAGGTGCTAACCGTGTATGGGATCTGTGGGATATACTGGAAATGACCCTGACCTGAGTTCCCCAAACTTAATGGCGATATGACTGGGTGGTTGCTGTGCACTTCGGTGGGATTTTGATACAGGTGGATGTTCTCTACTGCCATCTCCCCTCCCTCTCTCTCTTCCTCTCTCTCGCCTCTTAGTTTCTTTCTCCTCCTCTTCCTATTATTATTATTATTTATTTTTCTTCTTTTCTTCTCCTTTTGTGTGCTTCATATGGTGCAAATTTCTGACGGGTTACGCATGGCAGCGTAGCCGGGACCTGGTTGACATACAACGGTTTTGAGCAATAATCATCAAGTTTGATGTTGACGAGTGATACATGTTTCTTTCTCAGGATTTATCCTCCTTAAAGCGGAGTTCCACCTAAAACAAACAAAAAAAAAAAATACATAAAAATACTCCCGGGACAGTCAGGGCTAGTGCATTCCACAATGAATAGCCTCTGAACTGTCCCGGGTTGCACTTACCTGCAAGAAGAAATACTTACCTTGAAAATGTCTTCTCCAGCGCTGCCATCTCAGGTGTGGGCAGCTTGAAGCCAGCGCGATCCTCTTCTGCGTCCTCTTCCCTCCTCTTCGGTCCCACGATGCACTGCACCGGCCCCACCGTCACTTCCGGGGCTGCAGCGTCATCCCTGCACAGCTTCTGGGCATGCCCAGAAGCTGTTTAGCAATGTATGACGGCGCCTGCACCGGAACTGACGTCGGGGCTGGTGCAGGCGCATTGATTCCTGGGAGCAATGATGTTCAGCTCCCAGGAAGCATTGCAAAGCCAGGAAGTGAAAACTCGCCGTGGCCGCCGAGGGGAGGAAGAGGAAGTAAGGTAAGTATATTATCTTCTAAACAAGGTAAGTAAAAAAAAAACATTGTGATTATCCATTTGTTTTTCAGGTGACCCGGAGCAAGAAGATGGACCAAAGATACATTTTAGGGTGGAACTCCCCTTTAACTGAGCTTAATTGTTGTATGACTTGTAAGCTGGCACCTTTTGTGGCTTTTGTCAAACTAATTGTATTTTTTTTTTATATTCCGTTGTTCTTACTTTTGATAAATTATTAAAAATTGTCAGTTTTCAAAAAATACAGAGGTGCATATTAATGTGCATTATACAGAGAAAAGACCTTGGTGCAGATATGTTGAGCTGTATAATGGTATACAAGCCTCAGAATTATGGAATTAGGGCAGCTGCCCCCAACCAGGGTCCAATGGAATGCTAGGGATTCCATGAGCAATGAGACATTTCTGGTTCTTAGTTGAGTAACCACTGACCCCAAGGTACCTTTTGGATATCTGTAAAAGGGGAATTCTTCCTAGTGAGCATCACACCAATGTACCATTAGGCTGGGTTCACACTGTTGCGAAATGGATGCGCTTTTCTCCGCATCCAACTCGCATGACAGGAGACTGTGCCCAGCTCTCAATGGAGCCGGTTCACACTGCTCTGTTTAGGCTGCAGAGCAGCCTGCAGAAAAGTCCTGTGTGTCTTCTGGTCTATTTCAGATCTGAATTCAGTCAACAATTCAGAACTAATTTGGACCTGAAACAGTGCACGGGGATGCACCAGACCCTCTGCTGCGTGCCGCTCTGAATTCAGTGTGAACCCAGCCCTAAGCTGTATATATTATAATTATTGTTAGGGACTGGAAAGTTATTTCAAGGGTTCCTCCATGTTAAAAAGTTTGGGGAGGCAGCTCCACGGCTTCTCAGCCATTAAATAATGCATATGGGGTAAAATAAATAAATAAATTCTATCTAAAAACCCTTTTTAATTACATTTTGCCACAGTCAGGAGACAACCCAGCTCCAAGCCCTCTCCTCTTATGTGTGTGTCATTCTTCGACATGGACTCTTCCTATTGGATATCAAGCGGGGGGGGGGGGGTGTCATCTCAGGATCCAGAAGAGGAGTTATGTCAGGGGGGTGGAGAAGACTGTTGGTTTTGTGGCACCATCACAGTATTGAACGTGATGGCAAAGGACCTGGAAGGGGAAGATTGATGAGTATAGCTGCCTTCAGTTGGTAAAAAAGCATTTAGGATGGGTAAGGTGGGGGGTTGTTTTGCCTGGAGTAGGGCTTTAAATGACCTCCTTGGTGTATTGTGATAACTGTGCTTCCTATGTTACATCCATTACACTCAACCGCCCCACAGGTAATGATAGCGCTATACACAAGGATAATAATAATGACACCTCTGTCATAACATATACGTGCTGGAAAGGTGCCATGTTCAGAAATGTTTAATCTGATATAATTAAAAGAGCTCTGCATAAATTATTCATAATTTAATTTGTAAATTAAACTGTCTAACAAACTATGTGCAAACCCAACAACCTTTCTCTCCAATTCCTGGAAAAAAATGAGACCTGGTTGTTATCAAGATGTAAGTATTGCAGACTTCACATTGAGGCAACCATGGGAACCATACTCGTAATCCCAGATAATATCCATATGTACTTATTAATTAAGGAGGTGATTGAATTATCATAAAATCAGAAACAAACCCTATGAACCCTACCAAAAAAAAACATGCTGTAGCAGTTTTTCAGCTTTTAAAAAACATTTCCTTTTAAATCATATCTTTTTCAGGTGGGAGTCACAGAAGTCCAAGCTTAGAACTTTTTTTTCTGCATTACATTAAAAGATTGAATAAAAAAATGGTTGGAGTACTCTGCAAGCTACAAGCATGTAGGAAACAGACATTTTTCAACCAGACAAATTTTTCTTCAAATTATTAAAAAAAATATATATAAAATGAGTGGAAAATCACCCACATGTGCTGCAATTGATTGAAACATTGAAGCAAACATTATTGAGTGATCTGTTTAAAATGTATGTGGGCATCTTTACATGTACCTCCCTGCTGGCTGGTAGTAAAGGGTCAGGGGCACAAAACATACCCCCCACACACCTTACAGACAGGAGGTAGCTAAATAGAGGAAGTGGAATTAATTAAATGTAGCACCCTCTAGTGTACTAGAATATTTTTTTTTTTGTAGTGTAGGTAAATTGTTCAGGTTTGGCTGGCAGCCAAGCTTGTGTGTTTTCTGGGTCAGGGTTTGAATGACTCAGGGAGGGCTGGATGGCTCAAAGGCAGCATCTCTGAGCCCCCCAATACTTCTGGAACTTGCTGGAAACTTCCAGAAGAATGGGAGTGGAGGTAAGAAGGAACTGACTGGAGTAATCATGAGGGCCCTGATCAATCCCCAACAGATGGGTTGGCAGGGGGCAGACCCCCCTTAAATACTCTGGGTCAGCCCAGCTGGGGCATGGAGGGGTGCTAGGCTGCTGGTGGTCCTTGAGGGTGTCCCCTAGTCTGGGGGGGGTGACCTTGGGCCTGGGCTCGGGTTCGGAAGGGACCCTCTTCATGACACACAGGGGTGTCCTAACTGGAGGAATGGGTACAGGAAGAGGACAGCAGTAGAACACAGCCAGGTGGGCTGATGTGTGTTACAGTCGGGAGGACTGAGGGGCAGCCTGAGAGGACTGAGTAAAAGATGTCTGGGATGGTTGAAGAGTCAGTCTGTGAGGACTGTGGAAGAGTAGCCAGGAGGGCTAATGGAAAGGGGAATAGCTGGAAGAAGGGATGGCGCACTACAGTGTGATAAAATAATGTGTCTCTTGAATCAAACCACTGATGGGGAGTAATGGCAAAAAGATAACATGGGAGTTTATTGGTAATAGTAATTGTTAAAAACAGACCGGTCCTGGGGTCTTCGGCATCACCTGGGGTGCTGTGAGGGTCCCACCCAATGAGGTCGCAGAGCGGTATGGCCAAATACGAGGGTGGGAGAGGGGAAGAATCCGGGGGGTCCGAGGAAACACCAGCAAAAATCGGTGTCGGCCGCAACACAGGCTGTGCGCCAGACCTCTCGTTGTTTCTGGAAACCTCCTCTATGCAGCGTCCCCGGAAGTGACGACCGAGACGGGGATGGAACGCTGACCGGACATAGAGCGTGGAACACAAGCTTCTGGTTGCCGTGACTACATGTTTCACGCGCATGCGCTTTGTCAATTCCTTGACAGGGGTATTTATACATAAATATACTTTTTCAAAAGCCAGAACACACAGGGATGTAGGTGCCACTGTCAACTTCATCCCTCTTACCCTGAACAAGGGGTGGCGGTGGATCTTGAAGTCTATGGATTATTTTGTAATAGTTTGTTTTTGTTGACATCACTAATGCATATCAATTTGTAATAATGCTGAGATTTTGGAGCTGCATGTTTAGAACCTATTCACCCAGACAGGGTGTTTGTGCAGTAGAATAGGGGTTAATTGTTGTTGGGCTTAGTTAGGGGTTAGGTTAGCTTCAGACTTAGGGGTTCCCCAGATGATGTCTAATGAGACGAATGTCGGGTTGTAACCTTGATGTGACTGCGATACCCATGATCTTTTGATGTTCTTTCATACAAGCGCTTGTTGTTCTTCTATTCTGTGTATCTAATTTTATTAAATATTTTTTTAAAGCGGTAGTATACTCCGCAATATGACTTTTACCTACAGGTAAGCCTATAATAAGGCTTACCTGTAGATACAATTAATATCTCCTAAACCTGCACGGTTTAGGAAATATTCAACCTGCATGCAGCCGCTGACGTCTGCAGCGCATGCGCTCTGAAGGTCCGGCGGACCTTCAGAGCTCCTTGCCGGATCTTGCCAGAAAGTGAAACTCCCGCGCACATGCGCGGGAGTGACGTCATCGCGGCTCCGGCCACTCACAGCGCCAGAGCCGCCGAACCAGGAAGAGACGCCGAGGGAGCATGTCAGCTCCAGATGACCGTGCCGGGGCTTCGTTCTAAGGTAAGTATTTCATAATGAGCTAGTATGCAATGCATACTAGCTCATTACTCCTTTGTCCTGCAGGGTTTGTATTTTTCTGAGTATACAACCGCTTTAAGAAGTTTTTACACTATGTGGAGCTCGTCTTTTCCTTGAGTTACTGTGGAGATGTTCCAGAGAGGATTCTATTGTCGGAAGAGATGGCCTTGCGGTTCGCCCAGCGGTCGGTTCGCGGCGAATTTTGCTTGTTCGCTACCCACCAATTTTGCAAACACATGGCGTAGTTTGCGGCAGCCATATTAGTTTACATTGGGGAGAACTTTGACCCGTGACACAGCCGTCAGGTGGAACGGGACAGCCAATTGAAACATTTCAGCACATGGACATGCTCCCTACCCTATAAATAGACCTGAGCTGTCGGCCATTTTACATTCCGCTTTTTGCCAGTGTAGGGAGAGGTGTGCTGTGCTCATGAGGGAGAGTTTGCTAGACACAAATAGCTCTGTGAAGATCCACAAAAGTCCTTTTCAGGGCTGGTATTTCAGTATAGGTCTACTAGTATCTTTTCAGTTTAGGGGCAGGTATCCAGTCGGTGCTTTAGGGGCAGTTAGAGATTGGCTGCAGTCACACAAATCGCTCTGTTAATGTCCACAAAAGTCCTTTTCAGGGCTGGTATTTCGGTATAGGTCCAGTCTCTTTTCAGTATAGGGTCAGGTATCCAGTCTGTGCTTTAGGGGCAGTTAGAGATCGGCAGCAGTGACACAAATCGCGCTGTTAATGTCCACAAAAGTAATTTAAAGGGCTGCAAATTTTTTGGTATTGCTGTGCAGTGCACTAAAAAGGGGGGGGGGGGGTAATCCACAGTATAATATACTTTGTACAAAGCATATTACAGTGGTTTAGTAGTATTATTGTGCACTGTGCAGCATTGTGACAGGTGTGGTGGTGACTGAGCGTTTCTGCAGCAATACTACACACAGTGACAAAAGCACTATGTATTATAACTGGTGTGATGGACCAATGGCCCCCCCAATACCACATATTGAAGTGGGGTGTTATCTGAGTATACTTTTAGATGTTTATTTGTGTCCTGCAACAATATTGCCTCTTTTGCTGAGTTAAGTCTGATACACAGTACCAAACTCACTGGCCAATTTTTTTGAACTGCTGTGATAGACCAATGGCCCCCCAATACCACATATTGAAGTGGGGTGTTATTTAACAGTATAATTTTCTAAGAGTGTATTTTAGTCCTGCAAAAATGTGGCCTCTTGCTGTGTAAACAGTGCTACACACAGTGACAACAGTTACTGGCCAATTATTTGTAGAACTGGTGTAATAAACCTGTGGCCCCCCAATACCACATAGTGAAGTGGGGTGTTAAATTTGGCCTCTTGCTGTGTAAACTGTGGTACACACAGTGACAACAGTTACTGGCCAATTATTTGTAGAACTGTTGTAATAAACCTGTGGCCCCCCAATACCACAGATTGAAGCAGGGTGTTATCTGAGTATACTTTTACAAGTGTATTTGTGTCCTGCAACAATATTGCCTCTTTTGCTGAGTTAAGTCTGGTACACACAGTGCCAAACTCACTGGCCAATGTTTTGAAGTGGTGTGATACACCAATGGCCCCCCAATACCACATATTGAAGTGGGGTGTTATTTAACAGTATAATTTTCTAAGAGTGTATTTTAGTCCTGCAAAAATGTGGCCTCTTGCTGTGTAAACTGTACTACACACAGTGACAACAGTTACTGGCCAATTATTTGTAGAACTGTTGTAATAAACCTGTGGCCCCCCAATACCACAGATTGAAGTGGGTTGTTATCTGAGTATACTTTTACAAGTGTATTTGTGTCCTGCAACAATATTGCCTCTTTTGCTGAGTTAAGTCTGGTACACACAGTGCCAAACTCACTGGCCAATTTTGTGAACAGGTGTGATACACCAATGGCCCCCCAATACCACAGATTGAAGTGGAGTGTTATCTGAGTAAACTTTTACAAGTGTATTTGTGTCCTGCAACAATATTGCCTCTTTTGCTGTGTTAAGTCTGGTAAACACAATGCCAAACTCACTGGCCAATTTTTTGAACAACTGGTGTGATACACCAATGGCCCCCCAATACCACATATTGAAGTGGGGTGTTATCTGAGTAAACGTTTACAAGTGTATTTGTGTCTTGCAACAATATTGCCTCTTTTGCTGTGTTATGTCTGGTACACACAGTGCCAAACTCACTGGCCAATTTTTTGAACAACTGGTGTGATAGACCAGTGGCCCCCCAATACCACATATTGAAGTGGGGTGTTATTTAACAGTATAATTTTCTAAGATTGTATTTTAGTCCTGCAAAAATTTGGCCTTTTTTGCTGTGTTAACTGTGCTACACACAGTGACAACAGTTACTGGCCAATTATTTGTAGAACTGTTGTAATAAACCTGTGGCCCCCCAATACCACAGATTGAAGTGGGTTGTTATCTGAGTATACTTTTACAAGTGTATTTGTGTCCTGCAACAATATTGCCTCTTTTGCTGAGTTAAGTCTGGTACACACAGTGCCAAACTCACTGGCCAATTTTGTGAACAGGTGTGATACACCAATGGCCCCCCAATACCACAGATTGAAGTGGGGTGTTATTTAACAGTATAATTTTCTAAGAGTGTATTTTAGTCCTGCAAAAATGTGGCCTCTTGCTGTGTAAACTGTACTACACACAGTGACAACAGTTACTGGCCAATTATTTGTAGAACTGTTGTAATAAACCTGTGGCCCCCCAATACCACAGATTGAAGTGGGTTGTTATCTGAGTATACTTTTACAAGTGTATTTGTGTCCTGCAACAATATTGCCTCTTTTGCTGAGTTAAGTCTGGTACACACAGTGCCAAACTCACTGGCCAATTTTGTGAACAGGTGTGATACACCAATGGCCCCCCAATACCACAGATTGAAGTGGAGTGTTATCTGAGTAAACTTTTACAAGTGTATTTGTGTCCTGCAACAATATTGCCTCTTTTGCTGTGTTAAGTCTGGTAAACACAATGCCAAACTCACTGGCCAATTTTTTGAACAACTGGTGTGATACACCAATGGCCCCCCAATACCACATATTGAAGTGGGGTGTTATCTGAGTAAACGTTTACAAGTGTATTTGTGTCTTGCAACAATATTGCCTCTTTTGCTGTGTTATGTCTGGTACACACAGTGCCAAACTCACTGGCCAATTTTTTGAACAACTGGTGTGATAGACCAGTGGCCCCCCAATACCACATATTGAAGTGGGGTGTTATTTAACAGTATAATTTTCTAAGATTGTATTTTAGTCCTGCAAAAATTTGGCCTTTTTTGCTGTGTTAACTGTGCTACACACAATGACAACAGTTACTGGCCAATTATTTGTAGAACTGGTGTGATAAACCTGTGGCCCCCCCCAATAACACAGATTGAAGTGAGGTGTTATTTAACAGTATACTTTTCTAAGATTGTATTTTAGTCCTGCAAAAATTTGGCCTCTTTTGCTGTGTTAACTGTGCTACACACAGTGACAACAGTTACTTAATGGCTAATTATTTGTAGAACTGGCGGACTGACGGATCGGCAGATAGGGAGGAGAGGCAGGCAGAACTTGCACAAAGCAGACTGCAAATGTATCAGGAGCGAGCCATCAGCCATGTACAGTCACATCTGGCGCTCCCAGGACGCGTCACGTGGCTCCGCAGTGTGGGCTTTTTCTTAATGTGTCAGTTGCTGACAACAGTGTTGCCATCTGCAGCCTTTGCAGTCAACGCATCAGTCGCGGTAAGCCCAACATTCACCTAGGGACCACCGCCTTAAGAAGGCACTTGAAATCCCATCACCGAGCCCAGTGGGAGCAACACCGTCAGAAACCACAAAGCCACACTCCAGGCTCACACCATCCAGCCTCTTCTCCTTCTCCTTGTCCTGTCTCCTCACAGTTGTCCTCTACTCCACCTTCCATGATGCCGTCGTCATGTTGTTCTGGAAAAAGGCAGGCTTCTGTGGCTCAAATGTTGGAGTGTAAAAAAAGCTGTCCGACAGGTGTCCAACTACATCGGGTTAACGGCCGATGTGGACGCTCTGAGGAGTGGTGAACCCCTGGACTACTGGGTGGGCAGGCTTGACCTCTGGCCAGAGCTTGCACAATTTGCAATGGAACTGTTGGCTTGCCCCCCGTCCAGTGTCCTGTCCGAAAGGACGTTCAGCGCAGCAGGGGGGATCGTGACCGATAAGCGCACTCGCCTAGCTCATGACAGTGTAGACTACCTCACATTTATAAAAATGAATGAGGCATGGATCTCTGAGGAATTCAAAACATGTGACCATTAGACCATGTTTCATTGAAATTCCTCATGACAGGCCACAAATATCTGCCAGACCGCCATCCACCCACAACAATTCCTGGTCCTTGTCTTCTGTAAATACAGCGGCATAAAAGGCATTTCATGTCCATTGAATGGCTAATTTTTGGGGCCTATACAGGCTGACACTTACTGTTCTGTATACTGTGAATGCCTAATGTAACTCCAGCCATCAAATACACTACGTTCTTTGCTGTCAGTTAAACCCATGTGAGCTCATTTTTGGAGCCTATACAGGCTGACACTTACTTCTGTATACTGTGTGAATGCCTAATGTACCTCTAGCCATCAAATACTACGTTCTTTGTTCTCAGTTCAACCCATGTGAGCTAATTTTTGGAGCCTATACAGGCCGACACTTACTTCAGTATACTGTGAATGCCTACTGTACCTCCAGCCATCAAATACACTACGTTCTTTGCTGTCAGTTAAACCCATGTGAGCTAATTTTTGGGGCCTATACAGGCCGACACTTACTTCTGTATCCTGTGAACGCCTACTGTACCTCTAGCCATCAAATACTATGTTCTTTGCTGTTAGTTCAACCCATGTGAGCTAATTTTTGGAGTCTATACAGGCCGACGCTTACTTCAGTATACTGTGAATGTCTACTGTACCTCCAGCCATCAAATACACTACGTTCTTTGCTGTCAGTTAAACCCATGTGGGCAAATTTTTGGGGCCTATACAGGCCGACACTTACTTCTGTATCCTGTGAACGCCTAATGTACCTCTAGCCATCAAATACTACGTTCTTTGCTGTCAGTTCATAGAAACATAGAAACATAGAATGTGTCGGCAGATAAGAACCATTTGGCCCATCTAGTCTGCACAATATATCTGAATCACTACTCTCTCAGTAAAGTAATACTTCCTCATATTACTTTTAAACCTTTGCCCCTCTAATTTAAAACTGTGTCCTCTTGTGGTAGTTTTTTTTCTTTTAAATATGCTCTCCTCCTTTACCGAGTTGATTCCCTTTATGTATTTAAAACTTTCTATCATATCCCCTCTGTCTCTTTTTTCTTCCAAGCTATATATGTTAAGGTCCTTTAACCACTTAAGCCCCGGAGGATTTGGCTGCTAAACGACCAGAGGGTATTTTGCGATTCGGCACTGCGTGACTTTAACGGACAATTGCGCGGTCGTGCGACGCTGTACCGAAACGAATTTGGCGTCCTTTTTTTCCCACAAACAGAGCTTTCTTTTGGCGGTATTTGATCACCTGTGCGATTTTTTGATCACGCGCTATAAACAAAAAAAGAGCGTAAATTTTGCAAAAATAGCAATATTTTTCACATTTTTTTTATATGAAATTCCCCCCAAAAAAAATGTAAAAATCAAAATTTTTTAATATTTTCGGCCAATTTGTTTTATGCTACCTATGTTTGGTAAAAAAAATCGCAAAAAGCGTATTTTGATTGGTTTGCGCAAAAGTTATTGCGTTTACTAACAAAGGGAAAGATTTTTGTCATTTTTGTTGTTTTTTTTTTAACGCGTAATGGCGGCGATCTGCGATTTTTTTTTGCGGTACTGCGACATTGCGGCAGACAGATCGGACCCTTGACTGACATTTTTGACACTTTTGGGGTTACCAGTGACATTTTTACAGTAATCAGTGCTATATATATGCACTGTTACTGTAAAAATACACTGGTAGTGAAGGGGTTAACTTTATTTGAGAGGGAGGGGCTGTGTGTGTCCCTAGGGGCGTGATTCTAACTGTGATTGGCTGTGGCTTCAACTGTATGCAGAGTGATCAACGGATCTACATAGTACTTTACACAAGCTGCCTGACTTTCTCCCTCTCCCCCGCCGATCGCAGAGTGGCCGGCGGCGATCGGGTCCGCCGGTCACACGCGCGGGGGGGTCCGTGACCACGCGGCATGGGAGCGCGCCTCCGGCGGCGCGCGCTCGCTCCCTAGACCCTCACAAGCTAGTGACGTAGCCCTACGTCACTTTGCCTGTGAGGGGCTGACCGCCCACGTAGATAGTCGTGCGGCGGTCGGCAAGTGGTTAACCTTTCCTGGTAAGTTTTTTCCTGCAATCCATGTACTAGTTTAGTAGCTCTTCTCTGAACTCTCTCTAGAGTATCTATATCCTTCTGGAGATATGGCCTCCAGTACTGCACACAATACTCCAAGTGAGGTCTCACCAGTGTTCTGTACAGCGGCATAAGCACTTCTCTCTTTCTACTGCTTATACCTCTCCCTATACATCCAAGCATTCTGCTGGCATTTCGTGCTGCTCTATTACATTGTCTTCCCACCTTTAAGTCTTCTGAAATAATTACTCCTAAATCCCTTTCCTCAGATACTGAGGTCAGGACTGTGTCAAATATTCTATATTCTGCCCTTGGGTTTTTACGCCCCAGGTGCATTATCTTGCACTTATCCACATTAAATTTCAGTTGCCAGAGTTCTGACCATCCTTCTAGTTTTCCTAAATCCTTTTCCATTTGGCGTTTCCCTCCAGGAACATCAACCCTGTTACATATCTTTGTGTCATCAGCAAAAAGACAAACCTTACCATCGAGGCCTTTTGCAATATCACTTATGAAGATATTAAACAAAATTGGTCCCAGTACAGATCCCTAAAGGTACCCCACTGGTAACATGACCTTGTTCTGAATGTTCTCCATTGACTACAACCCTCTGTTGTCTGTCACTCAGCCACTGCCTAATCCACTCAACAATATGGGAGTCCATGCTCAATGACTGCAGTTTATTGATAAGTCTTCTATGTGGGACAGTGTCAAAAGCAGGGCCGGACTGGCCTGCCGGGATAGCGGGAAAATTCCCGGTGGGCCGCCGGCCCTGGGGCCGCTTTAAGATTGAGGCCGCTTTAAGATTTGGACCGCTTTAAGATGCGGCCGCTATTGGGACCGTGCCGCGGGCGTGCCGAGACGGCCGCTGCAGCCCCGGCCCCCCGCTGCAATGGATACACTCTTTAAGTCTTCCCTACGTCAGCCGCTATGAGCGGCATGACGTCACATCTGGCGGGAGCGGCTGCGGATCATCTGACTGTCTGCAAGACGGACGGTAATGGCACTGATCCCTCCCACACCACACAGACGCCAGCAGCAGCAGCAGCATGATTGCACCCAGGGAATCGACTGACAAAGTTCTGGTGAGTGTTCATTACTACGTGGTGCACTGGAGGTGTGGTGGAAGATTTATAGCCCTTAGTAATTCATCCATCTGAACACTGGGAGTACCACTGATTGTCAAGAATTGTTTGGACACTTGCAATGGACATGTATATGAATACTATACACTCAGGAATTTAGCAAATGATGGACGTTATTTTGGAATATATGCAGCAATAAAGCTTTTTTCTATGCTGACATTGGTTATTTAATTAATGATTTGATGTGTTCATGCAAATCAGCACTGCTGAATGTGATAAGTACTGGAGTTCATTGAGAGTTAAGTACTGTATTATTGCATGGTTTTTGATTTTGGCCATAGATATATTTTCACTCCATGTTGGTAGGTTAATTGGCTGTTGTATAAATTGGCCCTGGTACAGGGCCGGACTGGCCTACTGGGATACCGTGAAATTTCCCAGTAGAGCGGCAAGTCCCCCCTGCCCTGGGACTACTAAGGACCTGTAAAAAAAAATGTCCGCGGCCGACCCGACATGCGCACTGCGTACACTGCGTACCCGTACACGTTCGACTATTCCCTGACACTTAAATGTAAGGCGCCTCACCAAAAAGTATGTGAGACTCCTCAGGAGATGCAGTGCTGCGGGCATGGTACAGGAGAATCTCCTGTACCATGCCCGCAGCACTGCATCTCCTGCTCTATGCCCGCAGCCCTGCATCTCCTACACCATGCCTGCAGCCCCTGCACAATGCTGGCAAGCCTGCATCTCCTGTACTATGCCCACAGCCCTGCATCTCCTGTACCATGTCTTCAGCCCCTGCACCATGCCTGCAGCCCCTGCATCTCCTGCCCCATGTCCACAATCCCTGCATCTCCTGCACCATGTCCGCAGCCCCTGCATCTCCTGTACCAAGCCCACAGCCCCTGCACCATGCCCGCAGCCCTTGCACCATGCCCGCAGCCCCTGCATCTCCTGCACCATGCCCGCAGCCCCTGCATCTCCTGCACCATGCCCGCAGCCCCTGCGTCTCCTGCACCATGCACGCAGCCCCTGCACCATGCCCGCAGTCCCTGCATCTCCTGCACCATGCCCGCAGCCCCTGCATCTCCTGCACCATGCCCGCAGCCCCTGCGTCTCCTGCACCATGCCCGCAGCCCCTGCACCATGCCTGCAGCCCCTGCACCATGCCCGCAGCCCCTGAATCTCCTGCACCATGCCCGCAGCCCCTGCATCTCCTGCACCATGCTCGCAGCCCCTGCATCTCCTGCACCATGCTCGCAGCCCCTGCATCTCCAGCACCATGCCCGCAGCCCCTGCATCTCCTGTACCATGCCCGCATAGCCTATGATCACCTCCTGTACCATGTCCGCACTTTTACCACTTTTGATCCAAATTTGCTTTTATATATATATATATATATATATATATAAAGCCCTATGCGCTTTCATATCTATATATAATACTCTTCAAATGTGCTTTAAAATGCATGGTTTTCCCTTTTATGAACAAGAAAATAATGACGTTATGCTGTTGGGCCGGTATAATAATGCTATGGGGCTGGTATGAAATTATTTCCAGGGCTGAATTTTATTCCCAGTCCGGCCCTGGTCAAAAGCCTTACTAAAATCTAGATATGCAATGTCTACTGCACCTCCACCATCTATTATTTTAGTCACCCAGTCAAAAAAATCTATAAGATTTGTTTGACATGATCTCCCTGAAGTAAACCCATGTTGTTTTTCATCTTGCAATCCATGGGATTTAAGATGTTCCACAATCCTATCCTTTAATAGGGTTTCCATTAATTTGCCTACTATTGATGTCAGACTCACTGGTCTATAGTTGCTCGATTCCTCCCTACTACCTTTCTTGTGAATTGGCACGACATTTGCCAATTTCCAATCTTCCGGGACGACTCCTGTTACTAAAGATTGGTTAAATAAATCTGTTAATGGTTTTGCCAGCTCCCCACTAAGCTCTTTTAATAATTTTGGGTGTATCTCATCAGGACCATGTGACTTATTTGTCTTCACTTTAAACAGCAATCTTAGAACGTCTTCCTCTGTAAAGACACATGCATCAAACGATTCATTAGTCATCCTTTCAAGTGGAGGTCCTTCTCCTTCTTTTTCTTCTGTAAAAACTGAACAGAAGTATTCATTAAGGCAGTCGGCAACCCATGTGAGCTAATTTTTGGAGCCTATACAGGCCGACACTTACTTCAGTATACTGTGAATGCCTAATGTACCTCCAGCCATCAAATACACTACGTTCTTTGCTGTCAGTTAAATCCATGTGGGCTAATTTTTGGGGCCTTTTATGGCCGACACTTACTTCTGTATCCTGTGAATGCCTAATGTACCTTCAGCCACAGAATACTACGTTCTTAGCTGTCAGGTAAACGCATGTGGGCCAATTTTTGGGGCCTGGAATGGCACTTACTTCTTTATCCTGTGAATGCCTAATTTTTCAGACTGGAAATGAAAAACAATGGGTCTGTAAAGGTTCCGCCAAATTGTGGAATGGATGCAGACCCATGTTACAGATGTGTGAATGGACCCTATATGTAATAGACATGTATTTACCGGCTGCTGTCAGTTGTGGCTGATTTATGAAAAAATTAATAATATTTTTTTTGCTGTAAAAAATATATAAAATTTAGGGCAACTTTTCCAATTGCAATACTTCTGTTATGACATTGTCCATGTGCTGGGACTATTTGTGCACAGCCAGTACGTCTTTTGTGGCTGCAAATATGACCTAAAGGTTTTTAAAGTTTGCCTCCTATTAAAGTCAATGGGGCCCGCTGCGAAATTGCGGTTCTCTGACTTTTGAGAAAATTTGCGGCTGACGTTCGCGAACCGCCCCGGCCGATGTTCGTCCATCTCTAGTTGTCGGTCTTATTGAATGTCCTATTCATCTTGATCCCATCCGCACATACCCACATTGGAGGAGTGAAGGCAGTAACATTTGGCTGTCTACATTCTAATTGGAGGAGTTGGAGGTCACCGCTGGCTGTTTATGCTTTATTGGCCCATTAGGTGCATCCCTATTTGTGCTTACTACATCTGGTAAGCCCCCCTCTATTATTGGTGGTGGTTCATACATGATTGGGGTGATCTTCAAAGATGAAATGTGAGGACTCTGGAATCTATTGAGGACTTTTCCTGCAGAGCCTTATCATGAGTGACTTTGGATAATCTTTTTTCTACATACTATATTTTATATGTATTTTTTGACTGTTTTCTGTCCATTTACCCAAATTAGGGCAGGTATATTCACCTTTATTGGTTAGCACATACTATTGTTTATTTTCACTTTTCTCCTAAATAGACATATTTATATATTATGCACATATTTCCACTTGTCGACACATTATGGAGTGAACATTGTATTTTCAATTTTTTTTCATTTTAATTTTATTTCACGTATGGTGTATTTGATTTACACTAAGCTGAGATTTTTGCAGAATTGCCATACCTGTTGTAGTCCCAGTTTTCTATATCAATTATAGCGCTGCACCTTTTTTTTCCCCATTTTAGACTTAGGGGTTCAGCATTTTAAAGCAGTTGTATACCGCTGCAAGGTAAAGTCATAATGTGCTAGTATGCATCGCATACCAGCACATTATGTGAAACTTACCTTAAAGCGAAGCTGTTCCAGCGGCAATAAGTCAGCGCTGCAGGGGCTACCATCTTCACCCTCCTGCTCTGTGACTGGCCGAAGCCGTGATGACTTCACCAACGCACGGGTGGCTGTTTCTTCAGAACGCATGTGCCAGTGATGTCACTTGCTGCATGTAATGTAAATACATCGGTGCACATTTAGGAGATATTTACACTACATATAGGCAATGTCTCCTTCATGCGTTCCAGCCTGGTTTATTCATCCAGGTATGAGACCTCCGCCCTGCGTTTCTGAGTTGCTGTGATGTCATGCGGTGAGTGACAGCGGGCCCGGCTCGTCTCCCTCTTGTTCATGGCCCTTCCAAACAGCATCTCCATCCACAGCGGCACAACTATGTTTCACCCAGTGGACCCCAGTAGTCATTTACCAATCATCATCATCTGGTACAGTAACAGCCTCCATTGGCTTTTATTGACTTTACTTGCATTCTACTATTTCTCCAAAAGCCTTATTATCAGCTTACCTATAGGTAAACGGCATGTATGGAACTTTACCATGCCTTTGGCGCGACTTTAGCTGGATTTTGGCCTGACTTTATTGCAATTTTACCGCAACTTTACTATGCTATGGTGTGCTTTTCATAGGTCATGTGACTCAAAAAACGCATCAAAAACGTAACACGGGTGCATCATTCATGCGTTCTTGCTGCGTTTTCAATGCATTTCAATGGGAGGTGCATTGTTTTTTTTTTTTAACTGACCGAAAATACAGCAAGCAGGATTTTAAACACCACAACGGAAGCGCAAGGGACCAGTGTGAAGACATACATAGAATTTAAATAAATACATTTTTCTTGACCCTTTCTTGTGCTAAAGGTGCCAATAACAGCCAACAATAAAATTTTATTCATTTAAATTCATGATATTAACCACTTTACCACCGGAGGATTTAGCTGTCTTACGTCCAGGCCACTTTTTGCGATTCGGCACTGTGCGAATTGAATTGACAATTGCGCGGTCGTGCGATGCCGTACCCAAACGAAATTTTCGTCCTTTTTTTCCCACAAACAGAGCTTTCTTTTGGTGGTATTTGATCACTTGTGCAATTTTTACTTTTTGCGCTATAAACAAAAAAAGCATACATTTTGAAAAAATAACAATATTTTTCACATTTTTTTATATGAAATCCCCCCCCAAAAAAATGTAAAAATCAAATTTTTCTTACATTTTTGGCCAATTTGTTTTCTGTTACCTATGTTTGGTAAAAAAAATCACAATAAGCGTATTTTGATTGGTTTGCGCAAAATTTATTGCGTTTACTAACTAAGGGAAAGATATCTGTCATTTGTGGTGTTTTTTTTTTTACGAGTAATGGCGGCGATCTGTGATTTTTTTTGCGGGACTGCGACATTGCGGCGGACAGATCGGACCCTTGTGAGACCTCAAGTCGCGTGACATGTGAAATCCCATTTTAGTCAAGGAGAGCTGTCTTAATTAACACTACTGGACTCGCTCCGACTTTAGAAAATCTTCCTGAACTACTTCAAGGCGACTTCTATCCGATCTATGCCCATAGACATTAACCGCTTGCCGACCGCCCACAGTATATTTACTGCGGCAGTCAGCCCCTCCTGGGCAAAGCGACGTAGTACTACGTCGCTCACCCAGGAGCCTGTAGGGGGAAAGCGCCTGCCGCCGCAGGCGCGCTCCCGCCCCCGCTCATTCACGGCCATCCCCGCGCGTGTGACCGGCGGCTCCGATGTCCGCCAGTCACTCGCGATCTCCCGCTGGAGAGGGAGAAAGGCAGGCGGCTGATGTAAACACAGCCGTCTGTCATTCTCCCTGGTGTAACTGCAGAGATCATACGATCCTGCTATGTAGGATCGTATGTCTCTGTGGTTACATCAAAAGCCACGCCCCTTGACAGTTAGAATCACGCCCATACACACTTAACCCCTCGATCACTAATAAAGTTAACCCCTTCCCTGCCAGTGTCATTTTTACAGTAACAGTGCATATGTATAGCACTGATTACTGTAGTAATGTCACTGGTACCCCCAAAAGTGTCAAAAATGTCAGTCAAGGGTCCGATCTGTCCGCCGCAATGTCGCAGTCCCGCAAAAGAAAATCGCAGATCGCCGCCATTACTAGTTAAAAAAAAAAAACAATAAAAATGACAAAAATCTTTCCCTTAGTTAGTAAACGCAATAACTTTTGCGCAGACCAATCAAAATACGCTTATTGCAATTTTTTTTTTTACCAAAAATATGTAGCAGAAAACAAATTGGCCTAAAATGTTAAAAAAATATATATTTTTACATTTTTTTTTGGGGGGGGGGGGGATTTCATATAATAAAATGTGAAAAATAAAAATATTGTTATTTTTTAAAATTGACGCTCTTTTTTTGTTTAAAGCGCAAAAAATAAAATCGCACAGGTGATCAAATACCACCAAAAGAAAGCCCTATTTGTGGGGAAAAAAGGACGTCAATTTCATTTGGGTACAGCGTTGCACGACCGCGCAATTGTCCGTTAAAGTCACGCAGTGCCGAATCGCAAAATAGGCCCTGGTCTTTGAGCAGCCAAATCCTCCAGGGCTTAAGTGGTTAAAAGAAGTCGCCTTCAAGTTGGATCCTCATCTTAACTGATGTGATTTGGATTTAAGATTACAGGAAGATTACCCAGGCATTCTATGAAGTTTCTTAAACTTTGCTTTAAGCCGCAACAAAGTTCCATCAAGTGGCACTCAAGTCACCTGGCTAAGTCATGTGCCCTTGCAGCAGTGTGAACCAAGCCTTAGGGTTTTAAAAGCACACTGCACCAGATTGCATCGTACCGCAGTACCATGAGATCCAGTGCAGGCAAGCACACTGCATTTGTGATCTGTGTTTGGGGTGTCATTATGAATCTATTGACACCCTGCGGATCGCAGGAAATGCGCACGGAAAGCAGGGTTCCCTGCACTGCTTTCTGGTGTGAATGAGCCCTAAAAAATAAAAAAGGACATAGCTTTTTTGGCCATACTTTTCTTGTGAAACCAGCACTCTTGTCAGTGCTACACGTAAGAAAGGCCCTCAAGAAAATCAGTCTACGTATAGGCTCAGAGCAGGCTCCTCTTCAATCTTTTCAATGGGGATAGAGTAACCACCACTAATGGCTTCCACTATACACACTACATCGGCCTTGCCTCCCACTTCAGTTCAGGGAAAACCAGTACTGAAATACAAGAAAAAGAAGCCTAGTTCATTACCATAAGACTCTTTAACGTGGTACCAAAGTCTGAATTTTTTTAAATTAAACAACAAACACGTTATATTTGCTCTGTGGAGTGGTATTGCTCAGAGTGGCCCCAATCCTCCTCTTCTTGGGTCCTCGTGGGCAATCTTGGCTCCTCCTCTTCTTTGTGTGTCCCCATAGCAAGCGGTTTGCTATAGGGACAAATGACGCATGCTTGCTCCCGACCTGTGTGTCTATGGAGCCATGCTCCATAGATTTACACAGCAGGACTAAGTCCCGCCCCCACTTCCTCTTCACTGCATCTGATTGACAGCAGCAAGAGCCTATGGCTCCTGCTGCTGCTCGAATGCTGTGTAAAGAGGAAGAGAGGGGACAATAGATGCAGCTATGCACAGCGCAGATCTCTTCTCCCCTCTCTTCACCTTCACACAGGGAATCTGAAAATGTCTTAATGTAAGGAATGCATTAAATACTTCAGCTCCGGAAGGTTTACCCCCCTTCATGACCAGGCCATTTTTGTGATACTGTATTGTGTTTCTTTAACCACTTTACCACCGGAGGATTTTGCTGTCTTACGTCCAGGCCACTTTTTGCGATTCGGCACTGTGCGACTTTAACGGACAATTGTGCGGTCGTGCGACGCTGTACCCAAACGAAATTTACGTCCTTTTTTTCCCACAAATAGAGCTTTCTTTTGGTGGTGTTTGATCACCTGTGCGATTTTTACTTTTTGTGCTATAAACAAAAAAAGAGCGTAAATTTTTAAAAAATAACAATATTTTTCAAATTTTTTTATATGAAATTCCCCCCCAAAAAAATGTAAAAATCAAAATTGTTTTACATTTTTGGCCAATTTGTTTTCTGCTACATATGTTTGGTAAAAAAAATCACAATAAGCGTATTTTGATTGGTTTGCGCAAAAGTTATTGCATTTACTAACTAAGGGAAAGATTTCTGTCATTTTGTCATTCATTCTGTCATCGCCGCCGCTCATCCCCTGGCCCGACTCGCGCATGTGCCGCCCACAAGGGGAGGAGTCCAGCGACGTCGCTGGACGATAACTAACCACTTTGTCGCAGTAGAGCTCGAGTGAGCGGTCGGCAAGGGGTTAACTAACATTCGTGCCATGCTGGACCCAAATAAAATTGATTTTCTTTCTTTCCCACAAATGCCGGCAAACATCGGGTCCTCCAGACCCACTGATTGTCCAATCACAGCAGGAACGGGTCACCAGTGGCGAGCCAGACCCATTGCACAAAATTTCATACAGGTACGTCATTTCAGGAAGGAGGCCACCCTGCTGCAGTACATCAGCAGGGTGGGGTGGTCAATAAGCGGTAAAGGTTAAAAAATGTTTTTAGGTTTAGTATCACCTTATGAATAAAGTAAAATGGAAAAGTACTCACAAAAGTATATAATCAAGTGCACGTAACAAACTTCATCTCATCACTGGAAATGTGTCCATTCACAGGGGTGCAGCTTACATATTTCAAGGCTGATGCCCTATTCCTTAGAGCTTAGATTTGCGTAAACTGCACCCCAATGGATGGACACATTTCCAGAGACGAGATAAAGTTTGTTACATGCACTTGATTGTGTAGTTTGTGAATACATTGCCATTTTATTTTATTTATTAATAGTTTAATGCTAATGGACTAGGCCAGTGCACCTTCTTCGTCTGCTTTGACTTTTCTTGTGCGTCACAGGACTGCCCTTACATTTTTCTCTCCTATGACGCACTCCAGGCTCTGAAAGGAAACCAAGTATAAAGTCGGGATCCACCTAGTTGCCTGATTGACAGCTCGCCCCAGCTTTTATTGCACAGCTGGAAGCCGAAGCCAGCAGTACCTGCTCCCTCTCCAGGCTGGCATTTTAGAGAACATTGGAGGGGCAGAGCGGAGAGTGGTGATTGATAGACTCTGAGAACACCGAGAACTTAGAGTCTTAGAGCCAACGTGGGACAGCTGCAGCATCACACCGATGCAATGTGAGTATGAATGTTTTATTTCTTTCCATACTTCTCCTTTAAAGTAGATGTAAACCCCAAATGTGGGCATTTAGTTGGCTAAACCACAGTGTGACAATTCTTTTTCTGTTTATTTCATAAAAAAATAATTATAAATCCATTTTCCTGGTGCATCATGGCAGCATACAATGGGATGTGGCTCTGCCCCCATAACCTAAAAGGACTGGTTAACTGCAAATTGAGGTATCCCTTACCGTTTGTCGCCCCAGCCAGATTCAACCTCTCCTGGGTGGAAGTCCTGCCTGTACAGTCTCTAAATGAGCTATATGGTTGGAGCCCCATTCTGGTGATCTAGGGGGGAATAGTTCAGCCTCACCTGGGTGAAGTCCTTCCTGTACAACCTCTACATGAGCTTTATAGCTGATGCCCCATTCTGGTGGTGCAGGCCTGTCAGGAAAGCTTTAAACAAGCTTTGAAATAAGTGACAGCATTTTCCCTTTGCTTTTCACCTCTTTTCTCTGTTTTGTGAGTGTTTGCCATTTCCAAGATGGCTGCAACAGTGCAATTACTCTCTTGAGTATGAAAGGCAGGAAGTGTTGGGGCCCCTGTGACCAGTTTCCTGGCTAGCCCTCTTCTAAGATGGTGATCTAAGCATGCTCAGGCACTGATATCATCACTAATGGCAAAATGTGACAGTTTTAAATGATTTTATGGCATTTTTGGGCAACAGATGGTAGAGTTCTCTAGCCATGCATACTGGATGCCTATGTGGTCATTGTTTGCAGGTATGTTTTCCCTTTTTATGGCATTCATCTGAGCTTTTCCTATCTCCTTCTCAGTGTTGCTCTGAGATTACTATCTTTATTGCATTCACCATGACTCTTCCTATCCCCTTTTCAATGCTTGCTGTGGGGGTCACCTTGTCATGCTGTTTTTCATTTCAGTCTGCTGCTTTGCTCTGTTTCTAAGGGGAATGCTGCCCAGTCAGACCACCTATTGCTTTGTAGGTAATTAGGGAAGTAGTGAAGACTGAGAAAAAGAGAGCCAATATCTACAGCCCTGTAAGGACCTCAAGATGGAGGAAGCCCTCTAAAGGTCAAGACAAGTCGTCATCTAAGAGCGCTGAAGACATCCAGGCAACATCGATCAAGGTCATCATCTCACCTATATTGCTCTCCGTTTACAAACACCACAGGTTACCAGCCCTAATGGTTGCTACGTTTGTGGGGGAAAGTCATTGCCTGACAAGCTAATATGTCAAGTCCGCTTGGAGGAAGCGAGAACTGAAAAAGAAGGGAATGTCTGGAAAGAAGCCGCCTCGATTAAAGAATCGGCCAAGGAGTTGATACATGAAGCCTGTGCTTCCTAGTCGGTGGCTGAATTGCCTAGCACTTCCAGCCAGAGCCAGTCAGTGGTGTCCAAATTGGAAAGCTTGTCGGAGGAAGAAGACATTAAAGGGACCACAGGCTTTGCCGAGTGCCCAATAGAGGCTTTTGCAAGGGCAATTAAGGACACAATTGCCTGGAGGGAAGTGGAGGAAACTCTCCACAAGGTTAAAAAGTACTAATTTCCCTTCACTGAACAACTGAAGGAGTTAATCCAGGAAAAATGTAAGGAGTGAGAGAAAAAGACCTGTATAAACAGGTTGTGAAAACTGTATACCCTGAAGAAGCTAAAGGTCAACCTGCTGCGGTCTCCTCCGATGGTGGATGCATCATTAATGCAGCTGGCAAGACACATCACCTTGCGGTTACGTTCAAGGAGGCTCTAGTCTGAAAATGAGATCCAGCTCTGAAGTGCTCCTACATACTGTAGCATCTGCAGGTGCCTGTAAACCAGTAATAACCAGCCCATGTGTGGAGTGAGTCTAATAGGAGTGGTTTCATAATTATCAACCAGCTGCAGCACCTGCAGGACTCTGAGGAAAGTGGCAGGGTCTGCATCCCTTTAGACGTGATTTCCTTTTGGTAGTATCTTACAGTGTTGCAGTGGTTGCAAAAAATCTGACTTTTATCTTAGTGCAGACTTCTGGGAAAATCAGTGAGCCAATCACACAAGCAGGAAATTATGTTTCAGGGGGGCGTTCTGTACACATTCCGTGTACAGAGCACCTCCAGATAGCCATATTGCATTGCATTTTACAGAAAATTACAGCTCTGCAGATTGAAAGGAAAGTGGAATTACCCTTTAAAAACCCTTCTGGAGGAAGTGAAGAGAGACAAGGTGGTAACAGCAGAAATTGGCGGGAGACTTCGTAGTGGATGTGTCGGTAGACGTTAATTGATGTTTTGAGAGCAGTGTTCCCTGCAGTCACGGCAAGCAGGGCAATATGGCTGAAGCCATGGTTGGCAGATCCCACCCTAAAAATTAAACTGATGCAAGATACTAGACAATGGATCCAATCTATTTGGGAGTAGACAGGATACATACAGCCATCTCAAGGGTGACTATTAGCAGGTCAGGACAAATATCGCCTGACAAAAAAATCAGAAGGGTCCAGCATACAGGCAGCAACTCCTAAGTAGATACAAGGAGGCAAATCCTATGGACCTGGAAAAAGATGAGTAAAGGAACTGGAGAAGTACCCAATCTTCATTGTTGAAGAGTTAATAATCTAAGGCACCTGTCTTGGGAGAACAGCGGAAGTCCTTTTAAGGGTGCACCCATCCAAGGGGTGCTTGTGTGAAGCTTTGTGCACACACCTGGATGAAAAATATTCAGAATCAGTGGGCCATATCCACATGATTGATGTGACATTAATGGAAGTTTAAGAAATGTCCACCTTCCGATCTCTTCCAGCCAGCCAGGTTACAAGATTTGATGGAAATGTAAAAAATTCTGGTCCAGTTTGTAGCTGGAATAAATAAAAAAAAACAAGCAATTGTGAAGGTTCCAAGTGTCCACAGGAGATGAGGATCCAGTTCTCCTCTGTTTCGAAACCAGCAAAAAAAAAAAAAAAATCAAAATCAGGTAATCTGTGCCCAGTGCTAAACCTGAAAAAACTCAACAAGCGCAGAAAGTTGGAGTCGTGCAAGATAACCTCCAATCAATTCTATTATAGAGAAATCTGGGAGATTGGATGCTCTGTAGGAGTATAGAGAAAGTCAAAGGTTCTCTCTTCCAAGGGAATAGTGCCTGAGTATCCTTGGTTCTTCGTAACTGACCAATTGTTATTTTCGAATGGAACATTATCACATCAGAGCCCAGCCAGAGAGGTTGCGAAATGCATTTTAACCACTTTACCACCGGAGGATTTTGCTGTCTTACGTCTGGGCCACTTTTTGCGATTCGGCACTGTGCAACTTTAACTGACAATTGTGCGGTCGTGCGACGCCGTACCCAAACGAAATTTACGTCTTTTTTTTCCCACAAACAGAGCTTTCTTTCGGTGGTATTTGATCACCTGTGCGATTTTTACTTTTTGCGCTATAAACAAAAAATAGCGTACATTTTGAAAAAAATAACAATATTTTTCACATTTTTTTATATGAAATTCCCCCCCCAAAAAATGTAAAAATCTAAAATTTTTAAAATTTTTGGCCAATTTGTTTTCTGCTACCTATGTTTGGTAAAAAAAAATCACAATAAGTGTATTTTGATTGGTTTGCGCAAAAGTTATTGCGTTTACTAACTACGGGAAAGATTTATGTCATTTTTGGTGGTTTTTTTTTTTAACGAGTAATGGCGGTGATCTGCGATTTTTTTTTGTGGGACTGCGACATTTCGGCGAACAGATCGGACCCCTGACTGACATTGTTGACACTTTTGGGGGTACCAGTGACATTACTGCAGTAATTAGTGCTATATATATATATGCACTGTTACTGTAAAAATGTCACTGGCAGGGAAGGGGTTAATTTTATTGGAGAGGGAGGGGTTAATGTATGCCTGGTGCTTACTGACGTCTGTGGGGGGAGGTGACTGAGTGACACAAGGACAGATCGAGGGTTCAGCTATGCTGAACCCTGCAATCTGACCCTGCCTGTCACTTAGGAGATCCGCCCGCTCTGTTTACACAAGCGGGCGGATCTCCACACTCGATTCCCCGACGATCGGGGAAGAGCAGCGGCGATCACCGCCGCTCCTCCCTTGGCCCGACTCCCGCTGTGACTGAATACAGCGGGAGCGAGCCTCCAGCGGCGTGCGCACGCCGCCGAGAAAGGGGAATGTCTGGTGACGTAGTACTACAACGCCAGACGTTATCGAGCCACTTTGCCGCAGTAGTGCTCTAGTGAGCAGTCAGCAAGTGGTTAAGAAATGTCCACCTTCCGATCTCTTCCAGCCAGCCAGGTTACAAGATTTGATGGAAAAGTCAAAAATTCTGGTCCAGTTTGCAGCTGGATTACATAAAAAAACAAGCAATTGTGACGGTTCCAAGTGCCCACAGGAGATGAGGATTCAGTTCTCCTCTGTTCCGAACCAGCAAAAAAAAAAATCAAAATCAGGTAATCTGTGCCCAGTGCGAAACCTGAAAAAACTCAACAAGCACAGAAAGTTGGAGTCGTGCAAGATAACCTCCAATCAATTCTATTATAGATAAATCTGGGAGATTGAATGCTCTGTAGGAGTATAGAGAAAGTCAAAGGTGCTCTCTTCCAAGGGAATAGTGCCTGAGTATCCTTGGTTCTTCGTAACTGACCAATTGTTATTTTCGAATGGAACATTATCACATCAGAGCCCAGCCAGAGAGGTTGGGGGATGCATTTTAAAGGGCAGGCTGCTCTTTGGATGTCATAGGATGTTCAGCTTATGAGGCAAAGTATCGAATTTTCAAAGCCCTTCTGTTATTCACTCCTTTTATAAGAGGAGCAAGAGTTGTACTGTGCCTATACGGCAGTGGCAGGGTAGAATTCCTAGGCTGTCATTGGAACTTCCTGTATCAATAATTGCATTTGTACCATTTTGGCTTAGGAGGCTCTAGTTTCTCTCTCCTACAGTTGAGAAGATTTACTGCGGCAGGCAGCCGCTCCTGGGCGAAACCATGTACATGTACGGCGCTCACTCTGGAGAGTGTAGGGGGTGATTCAGCGGGGGATCTGGTGCATGTGTCAGGCGGCTCCTATTGCCGCCTGACTGTCTCGATCTCTCCCCGCTAAGCCCCGGTTCACACTAGGGCGACCTGTGAGGCGACCTGGTCGCCTCACAGGTCGCCTCCCATAGGGAAGCTGAGGACCCGTTCTAATAGGAGCGACACAAGTCGCTCCGACCTAGAAAATGGGTCCGGAGCTTCTTTGGGGCGACCAGGAGGCGACCGCCATAGACTTCAATGTTATGAAGTCCGTGGCGGCCGCTCCGAGGTCGCGGCGCGCTGCTTGCACCGCGATCTCGGAGGTCGCCCCTGAAAGTAGCGTCGCTCCTATGTGAACCGGCGCTGAGAGAAAAGCATGGACGGCTGATGTAAACACAGTCGTCCGTCCTTCTCCCTGAGATGATCACAGAGACTATGTGATCCTGCTATAAAGGGCTGTAAGTCTCTGTGATAATTTCAAAAGCCCAACCCCCCCACAGTTAGAATCACTCCCCTAGGGTCACATTTAACTCCTTGATCACCCATAGGGTTAACCCCTTCCCTGCCAGTGTCATTATTACAGTAACACTGCATATTTTAAGGACTGATTACTGTAGTAATGTCACTGGTCCCCCCCAAAAGTGTCAAAAATGTCAGTTAGGGGTCCGAACTGTCCACCGCAATGTCGCAGTCCCGCAAAGAATCGCAGATCGCCGCCATTACTAGTAAAAAAAAAAACAACAACAAAATGACATAAATCTTTCCCGTAGTTAGTAGACGTGATAACTTTTGTGCAAACCAATCAAAATATGCTTATTGCGATTTTTTTTTAACCAAAAATATGTAGCAGAAAACAAATTGGCCTAAAATGTTGAAAAATTTTGATTTTTAATTTTTTTTGGGGGGAATGTTATATAGCAGAATGTGAAAAATATTGTTTTTTTTTTTTTTCAAAATTGTCGCTCTTTTTTTTTTTTGTTTATAGCACAAAAAATAAAAATCGCACACAGGTGATCAAATACCACCAAAAGAAAACTCTATTTGTGGGAAAAAAAGGACATCAATTTTATTTGGGTACAGCATCGCACGACCGTGCAATTGTCCGTTAAAATCACGCAGTGCCGAATCGCAAAAGAGGGCCTGGTCATTAAAGTGGAGTTCCACCCTAAAATTATACTTACCTCCATCTTCTCGCTCCTGGTCACCTGAAAAACAAATGGATAATCGCAATTTTTTTTTTTTTATACTTACCTTACTTCCTCTTCCTCCCCTCGGCAGCCGCGGCCCGTCGTCACTTCCTGGCATGCAATGATTCCTGGGAGCTGAACGTCATCGCTCCCAGGAATCAATGCGCCTGCACCGGCCCCGACGTCAGTTCCGGTGCATGCGCCATCATACCTTACAAAACAGCTTCTGGGCATGCCCAGGAGCTGTGCAGGGATGACGCTGCAGCACCGGAAGTGACGGAGGGGCCGGTGCAGTGCATCGTGGGACGGAAGAGGACGCAGAAGAGGATCGCGCTGGCTTCAAGCTGCCCACACCTGAGATGGCAGCGCTGGACAATACATTTTCAAGGTAAGTATTTCTTCTAAAAGGTAAGTGCAACCCGGGACAGATCAGAGGCTAGCCATTGTGGAATGCACTAGCCCCGACTGTCCCGGGGGTATTTTTATTAAAAAAAACGTTCACTGGGTGGAACTCCGCTTTAAGCAGGAAAATCTTCCGGTGTAACGTTAAAAAAACCATACCCCGTGAAGAAACCATACCCTCGTCACTTCCGGTCTGAAATAGCTGAGCAGCGCAGCAGTGCGCATGCTCAGAGCCCCGGATACGTAATTGAACATGAAAGGATTTGACAAGTGCGCATGCTCGGTGGGCATGAAATTATCACGGCACTGTGTCTATTGTTATACTTGCGGCGGGTACATTAAAACACTTCGGCTGCAACATAAATCATCTCCTCTGCTATCCCTGTAACTTCCCTCATCTCCGGTAATAAATATAAAAGCGGCGGCGGGTGTATGAGATGTAAATGACGGCGATCGCGGCTCCGTGATCCGCTATTATATTTATTACCCGAGATGAGGGAAGTGAGAGGGATAGGAGCGGAGGTGATTTATGTTGCAGAGGAGCTGTTTTAATTTAAGCGCCGCAAGTTTAACTACCGTGAGAAATCCATACCCTCCGTAGGTGCACCGGAAGTGACGAGGGTATGGTTTTCTCACGGGTATGGTTTTTTCACGGAACACCGGTCCAGAAGTGGTTAAGATAAGAAGGCAAAGACATATTACATATAGTGAGAGAGATAATGCTTCCTCAAAACATAGATATATGTGCCTTACACTATAACACTAGAGCGCCATCTGCTGCATAGATAGGTATAATGCATACAGTATGTAGTCTCAACTTTTGCTGTTGCTCTTCCAACAGATCTAACTCTGATGATGTACTTGAGAGCTACCTTTTCATTCAGGAAAGCTGAAATCTGGGCTTGGTTCCGGTATGGCTTAAGGCAGGGTCAGTCAGCATCAACACGAACAGTCACCTCCTAGGTTGTTAAGACAATTAAAAGATGCTACTCTTCACAAGACCTTTCTGTTCCGGAGGACTTAACAGCATATTCAACTAGGGCAGTCCCAGCTCTGTGGACAGAGCAGTGCTGAGTGTCTCCTGAGGCTATTTGCAAGTCAGCAATATGGTCCTCCTAGGACACCTTCATTACACTTTATTAGGTGAAGCCGGCTCACGACAGTAAAATTTGGAAAATTAATTGTGCATACTTACGCTACTGACCATTACAAAATTTTTCTTGCACCCTCCCGTATGGTGAGTTAGTTCCTATTGCGTGCTGCCATGATGCATCAGGAAAATTGTATACTAATTTTCTTTTCCTGGGGCATCTTCATGGCAGCATACAGATTCCCACCTAAATGGTGAGAGTTACAGAGAATGCTGCGAGCCGGGTCTGTCTTTGATTTATAGTTAACCAGTCCTATCAGGTTGTGGGGGCGGAGCCACAACCCATTGTATGCTGCCATGAAGATGCACCAGGAAAATAAAATTACGGAAAGGTAAGTATACAATTTTCCATTTTTGCATCTCAGTTCTGCTAATCTCCTCCAGTCTCTTTTAGACACTCCTTGTCTGCATGCTCTGCTCAAGGTTTTGGAATGGCTTCCTGATAGAGACAAAAAAAAAAAAGAAAATGGGGAATGTATAGGTATAGTATTCGGTCTAGTATACTATAGGTACCAGCATCCCTCTCAGCTGGGAAATGTGCACAGTTGCCCAATGCTTAACCACCAAATTATTACTTTTAATTACCTGTTTTTCAGCATCGCATAACTTTTCCTATTGCGTAGGAAGTCTGGTAAATCGAAATGGTTTTATATAACAAACAGAAAATATATTATATGTACACTATATTACCAAAAGTTTTGGGACGCCTGCCTTTACACACACATGAACTTTAATGGCATCCCAGTCTTAGTCAGTAGGGTTCAATATTGAGTTGACCCCCCAATGCAGCTATAACAGCTTCAACTCTTCTGGGAAGGCTGTCCACAAGGTTTAGGAGTGTGTCTATGGGAATGTTTTACCATTCTTCCAAAAGCGCATTTGTGAAGACGAGAAGGCCTGGCTCGCAGTCTCCACACTAATTCATCCCAAAGGTGTTCTATCAGGTTGAGGTCAGGACTCTGTGCAGGCCAGTCAAGTTCCTCCACCCTAAACTTGCTCATCCATGTCTTTATGAACCTTGCTTTGTGCACTGGTGCACAGTCATGTTGGGGAGGAAGGTGCCATCCCCAAACTGTTCCCACAAAGTTGGGAGCATGAAATTGTCCAAAATGTCTTGGTATGCTGACGCCTTAAGAGTTCCCCTCACTGGAACTAAGGGGCCAAGCCTAACCCCTGAAAACAACCCCACACCATAATCCCCCCTCCACCAAACAATTTGGACCAGTGCACAAAGCAATGTGCACAGAATCCTGACCTCAACCCGATAGAACACCTTTGGGATGAATTTAAGCAGAGACTGTGAGCCAGGCCTTCCCGTCCAACATCAGCGCCTGACCTCACAACTACGCTTCTGGAAGAATGGTCAAAAATTCCCATAGACACACTCCTAAATCTTGTGGACAGCCTTCTCAGAAGAGTTGAAGCTGTTATAGTTGCAAAGGGTGGGCCAACTCAATATTGAACTCTATGGACTAAGACTGGGATGCCATTAAAGTTCATGTGCGTGTAAAGGCAAGTGTCCCAATACTTTTGCTAATATAGTGTATATTTGCCCATTTTCTTGACACTAAACTCTGGTTTATTCACTTCAACACCGCATTGTTCTACCCCCTCCGATTGTGGGTAATTTTTTAGTTTTTAAAGCTGTCACACTTTTAACTTTTAAAGTACTTAGTCATGTAACACTGTACCTAAATACATTTTATATAATTTTTTTTAGACGGAGCTTTCTTTTTGTGGTATTTAAACACCACGTTTTTTTTTTTTTTTTTTTTTTGCTGTAAGAAAAAAACTTTATGGGAAAAAAAATATTTTTCTTTTTTAATTTTTAAACTTTATTTTATAAAAAATTGCAAATAAATGATCTTTCTTCATAAATGTTTTCAATGATAAATGTTTTCAAAAATAAATTCTTCTACATTACTTTGGTAAAAGAAATTACCCAAATTGGTGTATATTATTTAGTCCGTGTGAAAGTTACAAATTATGGTATACAGTATATATTTATAAGTTGAACAATTCTGATGTACTGACAGCCTATTTCAATTCCTGAGGCCAGAAAATGCCAGGACAGTACAAATATACCCCCCAAAATGATTTTTTGGAAAGTAGACAGTCCAAGGTATTTAGTAAGAGGCATGGTGAGTTTTTTCAAGTTGTAATTTTTTGTCAAATTTTTTCGAAAATTAAACAAAGTTATTTCTCAAATACAGCATAGGCATAAAAACGCATCCTGCTGTGCCTCCCGAGTATGGGGATACCACATGTGTGGGACTTTTTCACAGTCTAGTTGAACAGAGGGACCCAAAATCCAAGGAGCACCTTTGGCCTTCAAGGAGCATAAATGCGCATCTAATTTCCTGACTATCATATTTCGTGAGTCGCTGAAGTGGCACGACAGGAGAAACACCAGCTAAATTACCAAATTTTGGAAAGTGAACTCCCCCCCCCCAAGGTTTTTTTTCTGAAAAGCATAGCGAGTCTTTAAAAAAAGAGTAATTTATTGCCAAAAATTGTTGGAAATTGCAGGAAAGAAAATGAAAAGTCTTTGTGTATGGGCATCACCCTTAGTCCAAGAAAAGATCACAGCGTTATTCTCAAATGTTTTTTTAAGGACCCGCTGAATATGACTTTCTGATTTTTTTCTTTTTTGGATTAGTGTGGTGTTACCCTTCCATAAGGACTGAGGTGCTTAAATTCTTTATCACTTTCAACTCAATTACACAAAAAGTCAATTATTGGTCTAATTAGCGTCTTAGCAATTAGCCCTGTACAAGGTCACTGACTGCCTTTCCAAAGACCCCTGAGCCTACAGATCCATCCCTCCTTAAAAGATAATTATACCCAAAAATACAATTTGTAGTGTGCCAGTATGACACATGCCTTAAAGGATTCTGTAATTTAATTTAACAGGGTTTTTCGTACCACAATACTTAAAAGAGAAGTATTTAATTGCTTTTTTCACATTTACAAATAAAGCTAACACATTGTATTGTGAAAAAAAAAAAAAAGCAAAGTATGCGTTAAAAAAAGATAATCAAAGATAAAAAAAAAGCTAAAGATAAAAAATGTGATAGCAAAAATACCACTGTGTTAAGATTATCACTATAATGCCAAAAATTTAATTCAGTGATATAAAACTTTGCCATGGCACTGTATCAGTCTCATGCCCACAATCCGAAAATTCCAAAAAGATTTCTAGAATGATGCAGATGAAAGTTTATCAGCATACCATGCCTGTTTACTACATTTAGGCTACTAATCAAATCATTGACTGTAATCATAAACACTTTATGTATTGCAAGCTGTCCTCCCACACCTGTTTTTTCAGAGGTCAATGGGAACAAACCATGGCAGAAGAAGGGACAGATGCCTATTTATACATATGATAGGTGTGTGCACAGTAGAAGGAAGTACAGAAATTATCATGCCACCTGCTAATTCGGCGTATAGTGCCAAGAAGCTGGCATAATGCCTGCAGAGCAGCAAACTGTCATAGACATTGACTGGGATGAAGAAGAAAGAAAGAAGATGGTGTATTCACAGGTTACATTTAGGCTCAGTTTACACTGCTGCGACTTGGGATCCGACTTGTGAGACCTTAAGTCGCGTGACATGTGAAATCCCATTTTAGTCAATGAGAGCTGTCTTAATTAGCACTACTGAAGTCGCTCCGACTTTGGAAAAGGTTCATGTACTACTTCAAGGCGACTTCTATCCAACTTCTGCCCATAGATTTTAACCACTTCAGCTCTGGAAGGTTTATCCCCCCTTCATGACCAGGCCATTTCTTTCGATTCGGCACTGCGTTACTTTAACTGACAATTACTTTAACTGACCTACTCCTGTATGGGGTTATACTGCCCCATACAGGAGTAGGATGCTAGGTAGAAAAAAGACTTGACTATGCCTATGGACAATCCTAGGTAGTGTACACCCCCCTCTCTGCTATAGGCCTTCAGTTTTTTTCTGCCTAGTCAGAACCTAGTTCCCTGCGGTGATCTCTGGTCTTTGCAATGTTTCTTTCAAGGGGTCCCCCCTTAGTGGAGAAAACCTATAATAGGTATCTATTGGAGGAGGATGTCGTCTATGCCCGTAAGAGACCAGAATTGGTCCCTTGGCCCAGGTACATAGATGACATTCTCCTCCTTTGGAATGGCAGTTTGGGAACTTTGGATCAATTCTTTTTGATGTTAAACAATAATGACAGAGGTATTTACCTGTCATATGAGGCCAGTAGGGAGAGTATCCATTTTTTAGATCTTAAACTAGAGGTTATCAACAAGCGGTTGATGACCAAAACATATTTCAAGCCCACCGATCGAAATGGATTCATCCCTACTGACAGTTGTCATCACAGAAACTGGTTGAAATCAGTGCCTCGCAGCTAATTCATTTGGCTGTGACACAATTTTTTAACGACCTTTGTCTTTAAACAACAGGCCTCAGTGTTGAAACATAGATTTATTGAAACCGGTTATAAGATAAGTGAGGTAGATTTGGAAATACAGAATACTCTTGCTATTGATAGAAGGTCTCTTTTAGATGATCAACCTAAACGTAACCATAAGGACAACTTCAAGTAGTCTTTTTTTACTACTTTTTCTTTACAACATTGACAGATTAGGAATATTTTTAATAAGCACTGGGATGTTCTTAAAAATGATCATACACAAAAGTACACAATCAAGTGCATGTAACAAACTTCATTCCTTCACAGGAAATGTGTCCATCCTTAGGGGTGCAGCTTACGTGTTTCAAGGCCGATGCCCTCTTCCTCAGAGTCCATCTGCAGTAACTGGAACTGTGGTAGGGCGGTGATTAGTTAAAGGGTTACATTGTGGAGATACAATTTTGCAGAAAACTGAGAGTAATCAGATTCAATGCTGGAGAGGGCTTTCTGCTATAAGTGTGGGAAAAAAGTAAGGCTGGAGATTAACTATAGGCCTCATACATTAGGTGTAAAAAGAGCCACTTATAAGGGTGAATTACATTTTTTAAAATGTTTTAAAAGATTTTAAATGTTAGCCCATGTTTACAGGCATATTAGGAAAAGGAGAATTTAGAGGCTGAAAGAAAAACCCCTCATTTGCACATTAAGAATAAGAGCATGTAGCAGTGAAAAACGTTTGACTCATCTAAACACCTATAAATGCTTCTAAACGCTAGGCAGTCTAGCCGCATACAGGACCCTGAAAACCAATCACTGCCTTCAGGCTTTCTAAGGGCGTAAATTGTTGATTTTACTCCTCACTACCTATTACAGTTTTGGAGGCCATGAAAAGATAGCACAAAACCCCCGTAAATGACCCTTTTTGGAAAGTAGACACCCCAAGGTATTTGCTAAGAGGCATGGTGCATTGGTGAGTATTTTTCAGCTCTCATTTGTTTTGGAAAATGAAGAAAAAAAAGGAGAATTTATTTTATTTTTTCTATTTTTAAAAATTTGTTACAAAAAGGGAGATCTGTAAAATACTCAACATGCCTCTCAACAAATAGCTCCAGGTGTGCTCTCTGGCTCCTGCTGTCCTCATACCTGCTCCCGTGCCACTGGACTCTCCTGCCCTGCCAAATCTCTTGCCCAGCTGTGTTAAACCAAGGTATATAAGGGGGCCTGCCCCCTGCAAAAGCATCTGTTGGGGATTGTTTAGGGCCCTCATGAATATTCCAGGCAGCTCCTCCTAACCTTCCCTCCCATACTTCTGGAAGTTTCCAGCAAGTTCTAGAAGTAGGGGGAGGTATCAGAAATGCTGCCTGATGAGTCAAAGCCAGCCCTCCCTGGATCACTCACCCGACCCAAATTAAACACAGGCTTGGCTGCCAGCAAAGTCATAACATTTTATCTATACTAACAAAAAACCTAACACTACCTACTCTAGCACACTAGAGGGTGCTACACATTAAAAATGCACATAAATGCACATGTGGAACAGCACTCTGAACATAGAGATTTCGCTGTAAATGAGCCCTTAAGCGGGTCAAATGCAGGTCAGAAGGAGGTCAACTGCAGATTAAATGCACCTTTCCATGAATTCAGATAATGGCATTGACACAAGCCCAAACTGACCAACACAGACCCCAGAAATACAAACTCCTATTTCCTATGTATTCATTCTGATTGGAAACTCTTTACAGACTATCCCTTTAATATATATCGTTTTGTTTTGGGGGTCCTCAAAGATAAAAAAAATCTATAAAAAAAAAAAATAATTAAAAGTCCATTTTGGTAAGTGAAAATAACAATATTGTAAATGTAAATGGAGAAATCTATCGTTAATTACCTGATGAAGATGGGCCACCCTCCCCATTTGATGTTATTGCACGGATGTTAAGTTGTGAATGGCCGGTATTCTTCCTTAACATTCTGGTGGTATTAGATGCCTATATATTGGTGAATATTTTCACCAGAAATAATTATTTCTGATGACAGTGAGCAGAGCCATGCAAACCATTCCTTTATGCTCCAACAGCTAAAACCACATCCAGAACATCTGGTGTATAGTGCAAAAATAGCCTACTATTATCAAGCCATTTATTCCAAACTGCATTCAGCTGTTTCAGGCTTTTTTTTTATAGCCATCATTAATGCAGTGCCTGCAAACCATGGCTTCTATGGAGTAGGGCTTGGGATTCTATGATACAGTATAACCATGCAGCTGATAGTGAAAAGGAACAAAAGCAATCAAATAGCCCTCAATGCATAGCACAGTAAAGCATTCTCAAAGAAGAAGGTATTTCCATGTCTCATTTCATCACATAACAAACAAAGCAAAATGTTTTTCCACTACTTACCAGCTAATTAGCGAGAGAAAAAAAAAAAAAAACAGTGACCAGTATAGCCACCCTTCTTTTCAGTAACAGTCATAAGCCTTCTATTCATGGAGTCTGTCAGTTTCTTGATCTGTTGATGACCAACTTTTTGTGCAGCAGCAACCACAGCCTCCCAGACACTGTTCAGAGAGGTGTACTGTTTTCTTTCGTCCTAAATCTCCCATATAAGAAGAGCCCACAAGTTCTCAATAGGGTTTAGGTGAGGTGAGGAAGGGGTCTACAGTATGTCATTATTCTTTCATCTTTAAGGCCTTTACTGGCTAGCCACCAGTGTTGGTCATCTTACTTTAAAAAAGTAATTAGTTACAGTTACAAATTACTTCTCCTAAAAAGTAATTGAGTTAGTGACTCAGTTACCCCATTGAAAAAGTATTTAGTTACTCAGCAAAGTAACTATGACTTTTTTTTTACTATTCTATAATGCAATTACGTTCTATAAGATCTTTAATAGTGGTGGCAGTGTGGCACACTGTGGGGGGTCTGAGTCCGCCTGACTGTGTGAGTAACTGTATTTTGTTTGTTTTTTTTTTTGTTTTTTGGTACCTGCTGCCTGGAGTGGCTGGCTGCTGGTGGTGGTGGTGGCTGTGTGGCCCACTGGTGGTGGCGGTGTGGCACACTGGTGGTGGTGGTGGCGGTGTGGCCCACGTGTGGTGGCGGTGTGGCACACTGGTGGTGGCGGTGTGGCACACTGTTGGTGGCGGTGTGGCACACTGGTGGTGGTGGTGGCGGTGTGGCACACTGGTGGTGGTGGCAGTGTGGCACACTGGTGGTGGTGGTGGCAGTGTGGCACACTGGTGGTGTGGCACACTGGTGGTGGTGGCGGTGTGGCACACTGGTGGTGGTGGTGGCGGTGTGGCACACTGGTGGTGGTGGTGGCGGCGGTGTGGCACACTGGTGGTGGTGGGGGTCTGAGTCCTGAATAACTGTATTTAGTTTTTTGGTACCTGCTGTGCTGCTGCTGTCTGGCTGGCTGGTGGTGGTGGTGTGGCTGGCAAAGTGGCAATGGTGGTCGGCTGGTCGCATGCTCAGCCCTCCTGGGCCTGGCACGCTGTGCTCTGCTGCTTGCCTCCTCATCATCAAGTCTCCTCCTCCTCTCTCTCTCCACTACTGCGGGCAGCACCGGCCGCGGTCATAGAGGAGAGGGGGAATTACAATTACACTACTGCCAGCTAGTGGCGGGAAATGTAATTGCGGTAACACAGCCGAAGTATCGGCACCGGCGTTACAGGGAGGGCACGAGTATTCAGTTAGATTACTCGTTACCCTCAAAAGTAACTGCGTTAAGTAACGCCGTTTACTTAAACACAGTTACTTCCAACACTGCTAGCCACACAGTGGAGTACTTTGATGCAGTGGCGTACTAACGGGGGGGGCGGGGGGGGGGGGGGGCGGCCCGCCCCGGGTGGGTGTCAGGCTGCTCGGAATTTCAGTCAGTGTGAAGGAGCTGCAGCTCCTTTAGTCCGCGCTGCTCGCGGGGGCGGCGGCCGGCGGGAAGAAGGTGAGCACTGAGCAGCCTCCTTCTGTGTAACTGTCTGGACAGGAGAGGAGATGGGACAGCTGGATATAGAGGGATTCATCTTTCCGTATTTCTCCTGCTGCTGTTGAATGGCCGATTCTCCTCTCCCTCCTGCAGTCAGTTAGCGGCAGCAGGAGGAATATGTAAATATCAAATCATCTATATGCAGCTGTCCATCCTCTCTCCTATACAACTTGCTGGCCCCCTAGTGCTCTCCAGCCCCCCCCCCTTGCTCTAAACACCCCCTGCTCTAAACACCCCCCCTGCTCTAAACACCCCCTCTAAACACCCCCCCTGCTCTAAACACCCCCCCTGCTCTAAACACCCCCTCTAAACACCCCCCCTGCTCTAAACACCCCCCTCTTAACACCCCCCCTGCTCTAAACACCCCCCCTGCTCTAAACACCCCCCTCTAAACACCCCCCCTGCTCTAAGCACCCCCCCTGCTCTAAACACCCCCCCCTTGCTCTAAACACCCCCCCTTCTAAACACCCCCCCCTGCTCTAAACACCCCCCCTGCTCTAAACACCCCCCCACTCTAAACACCCCCCTGCTCTAAACACCCCCCCCGCTCTAAACACCCCCCCTGCTCTAAACACCCCCTTGCTCTAAACACCCCCCCTGCTCTAAACACCCCCCCTTCTAAACACCCCCCCCCACTCTAAACACCCCCCCTGCTCTAAACACCCCTTGCTCTAAACACCCCCCTGCTCTAAACACCCCCCTGCTCTAAACACCCCCCAGTGCTCTAAACACTTCCCAGTGCTCTAAACACCCCCCAGTGCTCTAAACATCCCCCTGCTCTTAACACCCCCCCTGCTCTTAACACTCCCCCTGCTCTTAACCCCTCAGTTATCTTGCCCCCCCCGGCGCTCCTTACTTAGCCCCCCAGTGCTCTTCAGCTCCCCGCAGTGCTTTTCATCTCCCCCCTATGCTCCCTGGCTCCCCCAGTGCTCTCCACCCCCCTGTGCTCCCTGCCTCCCCCCTCAGTGAGTTCCAGTTCCCCCCATGCTCTCCATCCCCCTGGTTTTCCCTGTCCCCCCCCCCAGTGCTCTCCACCCCTGCGCCTTCCAACCCCCCTACAATGCTTTTCAAACCCCTCTTAATTCTCTCCAGTCCCCCCCCCCCCGCGCCCTTCAGCTCCTCCAGTGCTCTCTGCTTGCCCTGTGCTCTCCGGCCCCCCTAATGCTCTTCTATCTTCTATCATGTCTGCAGTCTCTGACCTTCTTTTGTATCATGTCTGCAGTCTCTGACCATCTCTTGTATCATGTCCTCAGTCTCTGACCATCTCTTGTATCATGTCCTCAGTCGCTGACCATCTCTTGGATCATGTCCTCAGTCTCTGACCATCTCTTGGATCATGTCCTTAGTCTCTGACTATCTCTTGGATCATGTCCTCAGTCTCTGACCAACCATCTCTTGGATCATGTCCACAGTCTCTGACCATCTCCTGTATCATGTCCTCAGTCTCTGACCATCTCCTGTATCATGTCCTCAGTCTCTGACCATCTCTTGTATCATGTCCTCAGTCTCTGACCATCTCTTGTATCATGTCCTCAGTCTCTGACCATCTCTTGTATCATGTCCACAGTCTCTGACCATCCCCTGTATCATGTCCTCAGTCTCTGACCATCTCTTGTATCATGTCCTCAGTCTCTGACCATCTCTTGTATCATGTCCTCAGTCTCTGACCATCTCTTGTATCATGTCCTCAGTCTCTGACCATCCCCTGTATCATGTCCTCAGTCTCTGACCATCTCTTGTATCATGTCCTCAGTCTCTGACCATCTCTTGTATCATGTCCTCAGTCTCTGACCATCTCGTGTATCATGTCCTCAGTCTCTGACCATCTCTTGTATCATGTCCTCAGTCTCTGACCATCTCTTGTATCATGTCCTCAGTCTCTGACCATCTCCTGTGTGTTGTCTGCAGTCTCTGACCATCTCTAGTATCCCGTCCGTAGTCTCTGACCATCTCTTGTATCATGTCCTCAGTCTTGGATTTCTCTTGTATTGGGTCCGTAGTCTCTGACCAACTCTTGTATCATGTCCTCAGTCTCTGACCATCTCTTGTATCATGTCCTCAGTCTCTGACCATCTCTTGTATCATGTCCTCAGTCTCTGACCATCTCTTGTATCATGTCCTCAGTCTCTGACCATCTCTTGCATCATGTCCTCAGTCTCTGACTATCTCCTTTAGCATGTCTCCAATCTCTTACTCAAACTTAAACACATTGATAATAGTATTAGCTATCTGTCTATGCCAAAGGTAGGACTGTGCAGGGGAGTGCAAAAGGGGGAACTGTGATTAGAGAGACGGGGGGGGGGGGGCAGACTGCAAAGGGCACTGTGATAGGGGGGCTGGGAAATTTGTGCAATAAATATTTTTGGAGACATTACAAATTTTTGCGGGTGATTTTACATTTTAAAGTGGGGGGGGGGGGGGTGCCAGATATAGGATCCGCCCCGGGTGCCAAATGCTCTAGGTACGCCACTGCTTTGATGCATGCAATGGAGCATTGTCCTGCATAAATATCATGGTCTTCTTGAAAGATGTTGACTTTTTCCTGTACCACTGCGGTAAGTGTCTTAAAAAAAAAAAAAAAAAACTAGCAGTAGGTTTTTTAGTTGATTTTGAGTTTATCTTCAACCTGAAAACGTCCAACTGGCACATCTTTAATAATACCAGCCCATTCCAGTACCCCACCTCCACCTTGCTGGCGTCTGAGTTGAAGTGGAGCTTTGTGCCTGTTACTATCCAGCCATAAGCCAATAAATCTGGTCCATTAAGAGTAGGGATGGGCCGAACGACCCCTTGTTCGGTTGGCACCAGAACTTTAAAACATTGCGAAAGTTTGTAACCGAATCCACGTCGATGTCACACTACAAATGTCAGCTATTGAAAGAAAACTTTTATAGTGTGACGTGGGACTAAGAGCAATGAGCCATGATTGGATAGAGTCATCATTACTTTCTCCAATCATGGCTCAGATAGTGGTCTGTGCCCTGACTGGACAAAGCTTTCATTGCTTTAGGCAATCAGGGCTTCCAATCCACTGTGCGGTGGGCCGAACAAACGGTCGAATGACCCAAAATTCGGGTGTTCGTTGAACAGCCAATGTTTGCCCCGAACTCATCCTCGGGCCGAATCGTTCTCCCATCCCTAATCAAGAGTAACTCTCATCTACTCAGTCCATAAAACCTTTGAAAAAATCTGTCTTCAGATACTTCTTGGAACTCCAGGCAAGTTGCAGTCCTGGAATATGACAGCACTGAAGGATAGTGGGTTCCTGGTAGCTTCACATTTGATTTTTCTCAAATCTTTGGCAGTTAATTTGTATCTTTTTTCTCAACATGTTTCTTGCGGCCCTTTTGACTATTTGCAACAAAACATTTGATGGTTCTGTGATCACGCCCCAATTTCTTAGCAATTTCAAGATTGCTGCATCCCTCTGAACGACTTTTTACAGTTTTCGACTTTTCAGAGTTGGTTAAATCTCTTTTTTGGAGGAAAGAAGCTGCCTCATATACAGTATATGCACACCTTGATATAGGACGTTGATCTTCTTAGGCCACACCCTCCCTCATCACCTGATATGCTTAAATCCAGTAAGCATTCAAGTTTTTACAACCTGGAGTTGGAAAATTTGCATAAAAATGATGATTTGGTTAAAATACTGACTTGCCTAATAATTGTGCACACAGTGTATGTACCCCTTACTCATTAATGTAGGGAGTAGGATATCAGGGGCCCTCCCTTATTTTAGAGGGGGGGGGGTTCCAGATTGCAATATACAGTATATTCCCCTACATCCACCAGGCTAGGAACGTAGGGATGAGGCCCTTACATAGTTACATAGTTAGTGAGGTTAAAAAAAGACACCAGTCCATCCAGTTCCACCTATGTTGAGTATGTGTGTGTATGCTGTTAACCGTACATTGTATACCCCTGTATGCTGTGGTTGTTAAGGTGTCCATCTAATAGATTTTTTTAAACTATCGAGGCTACCTGCTGATACCACTGCTTGTGAAAGAGAATTCCACATCCTTATCGCTCTGACGGTAAAGAACCCTTTCCGCAGTTTAAGGTTAAACCGCTTCTCTTCTAATTTTAGTGAATGGCCATGTGTCTTTTCGAATTCCCTTTCGCTGAAAAGTTTGTTCCCTATGCTAGGGTCACCAGTACAGTATTTGTACATTGATATCATATCCTCTCTCGAGTGTCTCTTCTCCAGAGAGAATAAGTTCAGTGCTTGTAGTCTTTCCTCATAGATGATGTCCTCCATTCCCCTAATTATTTTTGTTGCCCTTCTCTGGACTCTCTCCAGTTCCAGCACATCCTTCCTCAGGACTGGTGCCCTTGTTTCCATGAACACAGGGACAGGGAGCCTTGCCATAGTTTCCCCCTGGTAGTATGCCATTTGTTTTCTCTTCTACAAGACATGTAAGCTTGTGTGTTTTAGTACTGTAGGGTTTGCTGTTCCCTCCTTTCCTGGCCACCCTGCAAGCCTTGATAAGGGTCTGGTGTTGAATTTAAAGGCAAAAATAAAGAAAATGGTATGAATGGTGTGGGGTCCCTCCAAAATGCATACCAGATGATTATTCTAGATCAATGTTTTGCGGTCTTTTTTCAATCAAGAAACCCTCTAAAATTCTGCACTCGAGGTGCCTCGTTCTAAAATGTTGAAACTAAACAAATAGTTTTATATAACACATCAACATCCACACATGTAGAACACCCAATGTTAGAGGTGATTTATTCTACCAAAGCAAACACACCTGACCAGTATTCCAGTGTTTCTCTTCCTCACTGTGACCCCAGTGCTGATGGAGATGGGCTGGGGAGGGCCAAACAAGGATGTTGTTCAAGCACCTAATATCCTCCTTATCAGTGGATGATGTAATCGGTTGTTAGGACACCGGTGGCTGGAAGGTTGTAATGGTGCCCAATGAAAACCTTTGGCTTTCTGTAACTAAAAGGCAGGCTTGATCCACCCATCGACTTGTAGATCATTTTTGGGCAATTTTTAGGCATTTTGCCAAGGCACCCCTAAAAAAAACCTGAAGGCATTCACCCTGGTTGAAAACGGCTGCCCTAAATATAGGTTTGTTATGGGTTTTAACCACTTGCCGACCGCCGCAAGTACATATACTGTGGCGGTCAGCCCCTCATAGGCAAAGTGACGTATGGGTACGTCACTAGCCTGTGAGGCTCTGGGGAGTGAGCGCGCGCCGCCGGAGGCACGCTCCCGCTGCTGCTCGGTCACGGACCCCCCCCCCCCCCGCTGTCACGATCGTCCGTGACAGCGAGAGAAAGGCAGGCGGCTGATGTAAACAAGCCGCCTGTCATTCTCCCCTGTGTAGGAATAGTGATCATACGGTTCTACTATGTAGGACCGTTGATCACTGTTCCTACAGCTCAAGCCACAGCCAATCACAGTTAGAATCACGCCCCTAGGGACACACACTACCCCACCCTCTCAAAAAAAAGTTAACCCCTTCACTACCAGTGTCATTTTACAGTAACAGTGCATATGTATAGCACTGATTACTGTAGAAATGTCACTGGTAACCCCAAAAGTGTCAAAAAAGTCAGTCAAGGGTCCGATCTGTGCGCCCCAATGTCGCAGTCCCGCAAAAAAAGAACGCAAATAGCCGCCATTACGCGTTAAAAAAAAACCATAAAAATGACAAAAAACTTTCCCTTAGTAAACGCGATAACTTTTGCGCAAACCAATCAAAATATGCTTTTTGCGATTTTTTTTTACCAAACATATGTAGCATAAAACAAATTGGCCGAAAATGTTAAAAAATTTTGATTTTTACATTTTTTTGGGGGGAATTTAATATAAAAAAATGTGAAAAATATTGTTATTTTTGCAAAATTTACGCTCTTTTTTTGTTTATAGCGCATGATCAAAAAATTGCACAGGTGATCAAATACCACCAAAAGAAAGCTCTGTTTGTGGGAAAAAAAGGACGTGAAATTCTTTTAGGTACAGCGTCGCACGACCGTGCAATTGTCCGTTAAAGTCACGCAGTAAAAAATCGCAAAAAACCCCCTGGTCGGAATGGGGGTAAAATCTTCCGGGGCTTAAGTGGTTAAGGAGAGCTCCATCAAAAAAGAGAATGTCATAGGGTCTCCCCACAATCCATATCAGACTATGGTGTCCAAAGGACATAACAAAGTCAGAGAAAAGTTTTTTGTTGTCATCTGGCCATCCAGCTAAACAGAGAGCATAGTATATATAATTAATAGCATATAAACTATTTTTTTTTTTCTGAAGAGGTGGCAACCTTAGGCTAAATATCAGTTTTGGTCACTGTTAACCTCTAATCTTCTCATTATGTATATATTCTGTATTTGTGTGCAAGCTTCCACTTTCCATACACTGTAGAATCAATGAGTTCAAAGATAATACATTATCATTATTATATCTAGTAATTACATTTGACATAGCTGGCCCTTTGCCACTGCAGTTTATTATTGTAAAGGATAAACGTGGAATTTCCCAGAAATACTTTATGCAAATTAACCTCAACAAGCAGGTTTATGGAGTTTTAAAGAAGCGTGGGAAATGAAATAATAAACATGCAGTAGATACTTCTATGTCTTCAGCATTGATGTGATGTCGCAGCTGTGCTCCACTGGCTCTAAGCCAGAAAGCTGAGTGATCAAATAACCACTGATCGCTCAGTTTTCTGGTTCACTCTAAGCAGATAGTAGTGACTGTCAGTCACTGTTCTGTTCTTTGCCCCTCCAGTGCTCACGGGAGCACCGGGCAGGAGAGGGGACAGGAGCTTCTGGCTTAGGCTGTCAGCGGTGCACTGAGAGGCCCTTGGGGTGCTATTCCTCCCATTCGGAAGGATGCACTTTTCCTTGCACTGACACAGGGCCGAACTGGGAATAAAATTCAGCCCTGGAAATAATTTCATACCAGCCCCGAAGCATTATTATACCAGCCCAACAGCATAATGTCATTATTTTCTTGTTCATAAAAGGGAAAAAAATACATTTGAAAGCACATTTGAAAAGTGTATTATATATAGATAAAAAAAAAAAAGATATATATATAGATAAGACAGATATGATTGCACATAGAGCTTTAGATATACGTATAAGAGCAAATTCCAGTTAAAGGTGATAAAAATGCAGACATGGTACAGGAGGTGGTCATAGGCTGTGTGGACATGGTACAAAAGGACATGTCAGAGGCTGCGGACATGGTACAGGAGATGCATGGGCTGCCGACATGTTACAGGAGATGCAGAGGCTGCGGGCATGGTACAGGAGATGCAGAGGCTGCGGGCATGGTACAGGAGATGTCAGAGGCTTCAGGCATGGTACAGGAGATGCATGGGCTGCCGACATGTTACAGGAGATGCAGAGGCTGCGGGCATGGTACAGGATATGCAGAGGCTGCGGGCATGGTACAGGAGATGCAGAGGCTGCGGGCATGGTACAGGAGATGTCAGAGGCTGCGGGCATAGTACAGGAGATGCAGAGGCTGCGGGCATGTTACAGGAGATAACAAAAACAAGAGAAGGGCGCACCGACCTAGTGCAATATTATAAAAACATTTATTAAAGGGTAAAAAAGAGTATCAAACATCATACTCTCAAACGCATGTTGTAAAATACGCATATAAATTCCTAATACAGTCAGGTGACTTTCAGGACAAGGATTCTTTTAGTACTGCAGAACAGTGTTAATTTCGTCGACTAAAATGTTTTAGTCGACTAAATTAACACAATTTTAGTCGACTAAAATACAACTAAAATTTAGATGACTAAAATACAACTAAAAATAAAATGGCATTTTAGTCATAAGACTAAAATACGACTAAAACTAAAATGGCATTTTAGTCATAAGACTATAACTAAAACTAAATTAAAAATTTACATCAAAATGAATACTACTCTGCTGGCCATTTCTAAATCTGCAACACAATTCCATCCAGAGCCTGTAATAATCGCACATTAAAGTTTAAACATCTATTGCACTACCGCATAAGCATAGGTAAGGGGCATCTACTAAGCTGCTGAAAGAGAAAAAAATAGGAAAAAGGTTTATTTGATATTTTTTCTTAATATTTAATTTTGGTGATATTTTCAAGTAATATGTGCAATGACAGCACAGCCAATAGAGTTTACAGTTTTTTGGGTTTTTTGTATTTTAAAGTTGCACTTATGTTTGTCAAAAAGCAATATTTTTGTGTTTATGAAACTTGGTTTTATTTATAAAGACGTTATTTATCACAATTGCTAAATCTGTGCCTGTAATTAATAAAAGAAATAATAACATATTGTTAGATTTTTACTCCAGGAGTATAATAATTTGTTTGGAAATTCTAGAGAAATGTTTAAATAATCCATCACAATTTACCTTAAGCTATTCGATTTGTAGTTGACTAAAATATGGCTAAAACTAAAACAATTCAGATGACTAAAATACGACTAAAACTAAAATAGCATTTTAGTCAAAAGACTAAAATACGTGTAAAACTAAAATGGCATTTTAGTCAAAGGACTATAACTAAAACAAAATCTAAATTTGCTGCCAAAATTAACACTGCTGCAGAAGGGCTGGATGGCTTCCGTACTGGTAAGTGTGACGTGTTTCAAGGGAGAACCCTTGTCATCAGAGCCTCTTGTATTGTATGCAACAGTCTTTGCTGAGTTGTTTTTGGTTGCGTAGGCCTGAGCAAACCTGGTGAAATGGTAGATTACCACTAATATGTACTCATAACCTCCTTTACAAGCCTTGAGATGGAGAAAGTCGATGGAGACGAGCTCAAAAGTACAAGTGGGTAGTGGCAATATTGTTTAATGGAGCTTCAATAGGCTTATGTGGGTGTTTGTCTTTCAGACAAGTGCACTGGTGACTGATGTAGTGCTCAGTGTCCCTCTGCATATGTGGCCAAAACAATCTTTCTCTGATCAGGTTTACAGTCTTTTTGACTCCTAAGTGTTCCATTTCTTGATGTAATTCAATTGATGATACAACTTGGGCAACACTAGTTGAGAACCTGATGCTGTTTTCCGTCTCAAGATTCCATCTTAGTATAGTTTGGTTCATTGTTTCATTAGTATGAAGAGATCAAGCGGTCCACCTTGTCGCTCCTGTTTTGATGGGGACCTGTTTTAGCTCTTGTACTTCCACACTGGGCCAATCACTGAGTCTTCTTTTTGGGCTATCCTTTTGGCCCCTTTGGGTATTTGAGCTACCTTCTTTTGGGTACCATCTATTGTTGATGTTGTATGGGCGATGGTTATTGGACACAGCCAAGGTATTTGTTCTTTCTGACGTATTTGAAGTGCTTCGGTTATGCCCCCGATGATTTTGGGGTCCACTTGCGAACACTGTTGCATGTATTGTTCAGGACTTATTGGCATACGCAAAAGTACATCCGCATCTGCATTCCTCTTTCCTGTACAATACTTGATGGTGAAATTAAAGTCTGCTAATTCTGCAACCCATTGAAGGCTTGTTGTGTTTAGTTTAGCTGTAGTGAGGACATAAGTTAGGGGGTTATTGTCAGTATATACTACAAAGGATGGACAGTAGTATAGATAGTCTCGGAATCTTTCACATATGGTCCACTTCATCGCTAGGAACTCTAGTTTCCCCAAATGCATGTGATAGTTCTTCTCGGTAGGTGTGAGAGTTCTAGAACCATAAGCAATTTCCTTTAACTTTTCCTCCTGCTCTTGGTACAACACAGCTCCTAGTCCTTCTTGCGAGGCATCACAGTGCAGAAAAAAAAAGGATTTGCTGTAGTCAGGGTAACCCATCACTGGAGGATGAGTTAACACCTCAATAAGCCGGTTCAGCACTACCTGGTGGTGATCAGTCCAGACTATAGACTGATGGGAGGGTCATTGACCTCTTAGCTTTGGTGATGGCTTCTTCTTCTTCCTGGACTGGCTAGTCGGTGCTGATGTTGTGGCAGATGTTGTATCCACTGACAGTAATTCATAGAGGGGTTTTGCAATTCTGGAAAAGTTTTGAACGTAAGAGCAATAGTAGGAAATTAATCCTAGTAGTTTCCTGAGTTCTCCAACAGTCTTGGGCTGGTTGTTCTTCTAGGCCAGCACAGGTGCAGTGTCTGCTGGATCCATGGAATGGCCATCTTTGGACACGATCTTGCCCAAGAATCTGTCTTTGTTTTGGAAGAGTTCACACTTCCTAGCTGTTAACTTGACTCCATGTTGCTGATACCATTGCAGTACCAGCTGGACATGCTCCACATATTCTTGGAATGATTGGCTGTGGACCGATCCTAGTTTGACCTGGTAAAATAATGTACTGCTTAGTTGTATTTCACAACTGGGATGGATAATTTGGAAAATTGTCCCTTTTGGAGTGATACTAATGTCTCAGGATAAGCAGTCCATAAGGCAAATGATGGGCCTCATCAGGTGTAAACAAAATTGCCTGATCTTGCAAAGCTGGTTTGGCGTGAGCCCTACACCTGGAATATGTCACAGTGTTTGCCGGAATTCTTTGGCTCTTAGTACCAGTCTTTAGTGTAGCACCACCGGTTTCCATGTGCTTGGCTTGTAGTAGATTTACAAGGATCTCTGTTTTGGTGGTCGGCAGTCCCAATGCTGCCCCCCAATACGTCCACAAAACCTGGAATGGTTTTCTTTCCCTTGACAGATGTCTCCTTGAAGAATGACATTCTAACCGATGATAGGTTTTTCAGCTACTTTCTCATCCTCCGATACCACAAGGGGCACTATTAGTTGATGGGTGGCGGTACTTCCCGCTGTCAGCTGAAAAACGACCTCATTACACCCAGAGAAGGGAATCTCAGTCTCATTAGCTGCTTTTTCTAGGAGAACTCCTGGCCCAAGCAATTCTTCAAAAGATCAGGGCACTGTATGTGACAGAATCCACTGTCTTCAGCTCTCATTATCGATACTAACCTGGGAGCCAGTATCCCATAGGGCCTGGACAGGAGTATCACCTATTTCACAGTTACAAGGCCCTTTTTTTCAACGAGGCTCAGTAACTTGCTGTTTTGTCTCATGGTAACACCATCCACGTGAGTTTGCACTTCCTCAGCCCCCTTGTAGAATCTTTGGTTATGACGGTTAGGTCCCTTTGAAAGCGATCTGGGTTCACCCTTCCAGCTGTGGCACTGATGGTGGTTTGAGAGCTTGTTGATTTGTTACCAACCAGAGTTGCACTTTGGGACACTGGGATGGTTCTATGAGAGAGGCAGTATTCCCCACACTCAGTACCCAGTGCCAGTGGCCATCATCCCTAGTCAATATGTATACAAGAAAAGATCCCCATTGGAGTGGGACTGTGAATGCCACTGGACACTGTATATTATAAATAAAAATAATTTTATTGATGAAAATACAAATATGTTAAACAAACAAAATAAGGAATACAGAAATCACAAACACATACAGGGCATTAAAATATGCATGCATTTGACAGACCATGTACCAGACCACATTGAAGACGCTCAGATGCATATGGTGATCACAGAACCGGAAACGACCCTACGCGTTTCGGGCACAAATTAAGCCCTTCCTCAGGGGTCAACCAGAGTTCCAGATAAAACACCTATTATGCCTAGAAAAATGAAGGATTCTCCTTTCCTTCTTCATTTCTTGCCAGCCTCTGAGCTGATTCTGTTTTTCTGGCTGTCCGGCGGCGATCGGCTCCCTTCCGGGAAGCTGGTTTCCCGCGTCGGCGCCCGTGGAGCGCAGACTCGGCCTCTCCTTCCGGGATGGGCGGGGCCCACGCTCCTCGGGCGGATGATCGGATTGGCTCCTGGACCAGCCTGCACCACGTGACGCGACTCCAGCGCGCAGGTGCCGGCGTCCGTGGTCGGCTTTTATACAGCTGGGCTGGGCATTCATTCACAGAGGATGCCAAGCCCCGGGACCTACACAGACAGGTAAGGTCCTCCTGGACAGATCCCTCTTTACTGTCATACCTATGCGAACCTGGCAGCCATATGCCCCTCTTCCCTCACAGGTGGTGGTACCCCCCTTTCTCTTCCCTCTGGATCATATTACTTGTAACTTGTCTCATCCTTATTTTTGGGATAACATCACCTCTTCACTTGCTTGTCTTCACCTTTCACAATATTATTACTATCAAGTTCATTGGCACACATAGACTCTTCCGTGCAATTATCTGTCTACACATGCCGTTATTGTCTCTGTTACTGGCACTCTGCATGTGTATATAGTACTTTCTACACTCTGAGCTTATACCCACATACTGCCTTGATTGCACCACTTGGTGTATGCACAGTGGTCATCTCATGGTTTCATGAGAAGTACCATCTGAGGCATACGTAGGATACTTTATACAGACTGAATGGTGTACTATTGGAACCTTACTTAAGACAAATTGTGCAGATATGTTAATATATGGCTCACCTTTTCTACTAATCTTGATCCATATCAGGTGCGGTTCTACTTCTAGCTCTATATCATACACCGCATGATCACCTTTTTCCCTCACAAACGCACTTTCGTGGTTTGATACACCCATTGATGGGGAACGGGGGCTGAGTTTCTCCTCACCTCGACCTGTTTTTCTTTCTACCTTCTGCTCCAACTTTCACTTCATGGATAGTGACACTACTCTCTAATTTATTTGGGAATGTCATGTTCCCTAATATTTCCTTATTTCCGCAGATAATCATACGCTGTGACCTTTTCAATACGGGATTACCATTACCTTTTACTATATATGACCTTCTGTCGTCTCATTTATTTCATACATTACAGGTAAATAATTTCTTTCAGGTCACAATGCGTATCTTAAATGTCATAACCTTATTTCGGTTACCAATTTTTTCTTTTTCCTTTTCACACATTTTTGTCATCTGTATTAGGTTCACCATATGAGTATACCCCTCCATGGGAGTGGTCCCTGTTGAGCCATACGTTTCCGATCATCGTGGTGCCCTGGCGGTCCCCCTGGGCAGCTACAACATTCCTTTTGCTCTCTCACTAATTTTTGCCCTGAACGGGCCTGTGGGAATCTGGGCATCCCTCCATACGGTATGATTTACCGTTTTTAATCGACAGACCTGTCCAATCCCTTGTTTAGACGCAAAGGGTAGGTTCTGATCATAGAGCACGCATTATAAGACAAGCATATGACCTTTTTTTTCTTGTTTATACATGTATACTTGGTGTATAATCTACTAAAAAATCCTTCATTTTTCTAGGCATAATAGGTGTTTTATCTGGAACTCTGGTTGAACCCTGAGGAAGGGCTTAATTTGTGCCCGAAACGCGTAGGGTCGTTTCCGGTTCTATGATCACCATATGCATCTGAGCGTCTTCAATGTGGTCTGGTACATGGTCTGTCAAATGCATGCATATTTTAATGCCCTGTATGTGTTTGTGATTTCTGTATTCCTTAGAGCTGGTTCACACTACCACTACCAGAAAGTCGCCCCGTGACTTGAAGAGACTTGTTTAGAGACTTGGAAGAGACTTGGAAGAGACTTGGAAGAGACTTGGAAGAGACTTGTGCACTACTTTGAAGAGACAGGCGACTTTGTCTGTGGGGAATGTCTGGCTAATCTCTTTCTTCTTCCTGGAAAGTCTGATAACAAGTCGTGTCAATTAAGATAAGGAGGCAACTCCCATTGAAGTATATGGGACAGTCGGATCACAGGTCGCCTCAAAGTAGTACAGGACCCTTTTCTGAAGTTGGAGCAACTTCAGTAGTGCCAATTAAGACGGCACTGATTGATTAACATTGCTTTTGTTATGTCAAGCTACCTGGGGCAACACAAGTTGCCTCACAAGTCGCGCTAGTGTGAATGGGCTCTTATTTTGTTTGTTTAACATATTTGTATTTTCATCAATAAAATTATTTTTATTTACAATATACAGTGTCCAGTGGCATTCACAGTCCCACTCCAATGGGGATCTTTTCTTGTATACACTGGGATGGTTCTAGCACAGGTTATTGTTGGTCCCTTGACAGCAACCCTCTCCTGGTTGGGTCTAGTCGTTTTGCAGTATCTCACTAAATATCCATATTGATCACTGTAAGGGATCACCTGGCACCCCAACTGGGTACTTCCGTTGATGGATGCTCCTAGTGCTTCCTGAGGGCTCCAAGCACTCCACCGGACACTATAACCACCGCAGACCCCCACAAACTGCCGCAGCCTGGTTGGAGTCTCACCGTCTTCCACCCACCCTGGACCTACGACAAGGCTCCAGGTTCCAGTGGGTGAACCTCTGTTTCCCCAGAGAGTGAAGCAGGAACAGGAACAAGCTCTTAAAAGAGAATATTCAAGGGAATATGAAGAGCATAGCAATCCCTTGTATCAGATTCCCCCAATAAGAGACAGGACTCTAGATTGAGGGTGAAGTAGAACTGTTTATTGAACCAACTCACAGACATTATATACACTATCAGGTCAGGTAAGTCTAATCACATTAGCATATGCAGATGGAATTGTATACAGAAACAGAATTAACCTGAACTAATTATATAGCCATCTGGACAGAAACAATGTGGGCTCATTAACATTTAACAATGGGACACGCAGACTTAACACATCCCACCTCAAAACACAGACAGTATTAGCATATTCAACAATGTGTGGAAGACAAGTGGTTGAGTGGATGATATTAGCAATCTGCTATGAATCTGACTGTTCAGTTATTTGTTCGGTAGATGAATAAAGTGAACATAAAATGAAATAGAAGGAATAGAAGGCAATGTCCCAAGCTCATAGGAGAATGAAACCAAGGGGTTTACAATCCCGGGACAGGGTGATCCGTCACAGTGCTCCCCCTTTATGGAACACTCCGGCAGACCTGGCTTGACCCCTTTCAGGTCAACTTGGGGATGTCCAGATTTAGGTTAGGTGCTGAGTTCCATTTGCCGGGACAATTTAAGATGGCCGCCACCACATGTTTGAATCTGTTCCAGTTAAAAGTTCAAAGGGTTATCACAGGGCCCTTAGTCCTGTGGACAAAAAAATAGGCCCGATCATTTTAGACTGAGCAGCCAAGGGTAATTCCTCAAGTGTAAATCCTCCGAGTTTAAATCCTCCCAGTATAACAGTGTAAGCCCCCCCCCGGGTAACCCCCCCCCCAGGGCATAATCCCACCATTGTACTCCCCTGTGAAAATCCCACCAGTGTTAAAACCATGCAGTGTATTCCTCCCCCCATTGTAAATACCCTCAAGTTTAATGCACCCAATGTAAATCCTCCCAGAGTAACAGTCTAATCCCCACAGTGTAAAACCACTTAGTGTATTCTTCCTCCAGTATGAATTCCCCCAGCATAACCTACCCATTGCATTTCCTTGTTTAAATGTCCCTAGAGTTATCCCCCCCCCCATGTTATCCCCCCAGTGTAATCCCCCTGGTGTAAATCCCTGCAGTGTAATCCCCCCAGTGTAAATTCCAACCCACCATGTATTCCCGCCCAGTGTAATCCCCCCTGTGTAAGTCCCTGAAGTGTAATTCTCAAATTGTAATCCCCCCCAGTGTAAATTCCAACCCCCCCCCCATGGAATTTACACTGGGGGGATTACACTTTGAGGGTTACACTGTGGGGATTTTTTCAGATCACGTGACAGGTGCTCATTTTTGAACTGGATTTCATTACTACAGAGAACTGTATAGCTTAAGGTTGAACACATTTCTGGTTTTGCTATTTTTAGCAGATATTTGCCTAATAGTAAGAATGCATTCTGTTTTTCAGGGATGCTTTCTTTTTGCAGGTTCTTTTTTTTAATATATATTTAATTGGCCAATTATTTTAATCTAATTTAGCTCTGTGGTTAGTGTGTATTTGTTATGTAGCGCCTTTTTTGATAATAATAAAATACTTGTGTCTAAAGTATACCGACTCGTCCCCAAAGTCCCTTTACATACAGGTTTTGGTACATTTCAATTTACAAGAGAGGCTGAGCCTTAGTCAGGTTTTATTTTTTATTTTTTTTAATTTCAATTATATTTTTTTATTTTCTTTTCTATCTTTATAAAGTTCCATTAGCTTATTACACAGGTCTTTTGACAGTGCTTGGTATCTAGCCTGCTTAGCACATCCACGTGAGAGCTAACAAACTCATTGACTATTTATACACACTAATTGCAATTTGAACCCTTGGCGCCTGCCGCATGCGAATATGTGGCTTCTTGGCGCCGAGGAGCCACATATTTGCATGATTTGCTGCCCAAACAGCTGTGCCGAGAGCGCGCTGCACACTCCAGACACAGTTACCGGCGCCTAATCGAAAAGATTGGGAGTTTTCAGGTCATGTGACAGCCAATCACGCCGGTCACATGCTCTTAATCCCCGCCTCCTGGAGTTTTTAACCTCTTAAAGGGCAGGGAGAGAGCGTGCAAAGGTTAAAAAGCCACAGATGTGGGAAATTAACCTTTAATTGCCATGTTGACCTTTGCATGTCACCTTGTGTGTCTGTACCAAGGCCAAACATCCCAGGGGATGGAAACTTTTCATCAGGACCATTTGGAGGATTTCGGTTATCATTATGATTTAAAAATAAGCCAAACTCCTATGTGATAATAAATGGCTTCATACAGTGTGATCACTATCCTTAAATAAAAGACTATTTTTTTGGCATCACCAGTCATAATTTCAATATAAATGCCAACATTTCACAATTTCTACCAGGGGATGTAAACTTTTGAGCACAAGTGTACGTGTGGGCAGAGAGTCACTTCCTGAGTCCTAACTAATTATGTATCTTTATACACTATAATTACCCTAAAGGAAGTATGTATTAATTAATTTAATAATTTAATTATTAAGTTACCTAATCAAATACATGACGTAACAGAGTTGAGAGAATATATTTTTAACATGTTGCAAATTACTATCATATATAAGCCTTTCGCTGCTTTAGCAAGATAATTGGTAAACACAAAATTGTGAGATTGCTGTTCATTGCTTTCTCATGGTCTATGCTTGAACTGTGTATATACACACACACATATATATATATATATATATACTGTGTAATGTATATAAATGATATATAGCATATATATTCTTGATGCATATATATATATATATATATTATTATACAGGATTTATATAGCGCCAACAGTTTGCGCAGCGCTTTACAATTTGAGGGAAGACAATACAGTTACAGTACAGTTCAAAACAGGAGGAACTAGAGGGCCCTGCTATATATATATATACTGTATATATATATATATATATATATATATATATATATATATTCTGTATCAGATAGATAGATAGATATATTATTTTCCTTGAGAAACAAACTAGAGAAGACCAGCGAGCAATTAATTTACCTTTTTTATAATAACTGCACTATTTTTTACAAAGCGGCGTCAACTTACTCCATGTATGTTATAAAATGTATAAGAATGAATAGGGTAAAAATGAACTACTTATTGCTTCTGCAGCACATTATATAGTGCATTAAATAATTTAAACTGTTTATTCTATCATAAAAGAAATACAATTCCTGCATGTTCCATTATTATGAACAAATATGAAAGCAATAACCACCTGCATGTTCCATTAATATGAAAGCAATAACCACCTGCTTCACGCAAACATACCATTTTTTTTTTTTGGAGTGAATTCAACAATGTAAATATATTATAAAGCCTAAGGCCCTATGTCTTTTTTTAAAATAAATGTATTATTTAACATCAAAAAGAGTACAGAACGAGCTGGGGGCGTACCCGGAAGCGGCCATGTGAAGGCACGCTATGTGACTCTCTCCGCTGCCGGCTGCATCTCCGACGCTAGAGGTACAGGAGACGCCGAGGGAGCCGGGTGCCATACGGAGGAGACCATGGGTGGAGGAGTGAGCTACCGCAAGTGCCGAGCTCCTACACCGCTGACGGCGGGGCAGAAAAGAAGCAGAGCAGCCTCTACACCTCTGTACCAACCGGGGGTTAACAGCCGCGGTCCGGGAAGAAGGGGGAGGCACCTTCACTGCCAGCTCCAGCAACGCTGAGGATACACGGGGCGCCGTGAGGAGAGGGGAGAGAGCCGAGCACTGAAGAGAGGAAGCTGCAGATGAAGGAGTGAATCATCTGGAGCGCCGAGCACTCACACCTCTGACACTGGGACAGGCAAGCAATACACGGACCAGGACCAGACACCTAGGACCGGGAAGGATGCGATAGCCCTCTCCATTACAGCGTGGAGTACTCAGATGGATAGTCCGCTCCCCTCTCCGGCTCTAACGAATAACTGTGAGCACCGCGGAGCATATAATAAATATGAAATGATACACGTTATCCATATGCCCTAAATGTATGGACTAAAGAGAGAGTAAGAGACTGCCAAAAATTATAAAGAAAAGGTAGTTTGGTGAAGGGAGCTGAACTACTAGGAAAGTGTGTAAAAAGCTGGAAGGTAGAGAGAGGGCTCTCCACTTCAATAACCCATAAAAGTAAACGGGAGATATAAAGAAACATGCAATCTGAATATAAAGATAAGGGGCAGTAGGCGAAGACCATCACTATTAGACTGGGCTAACTGAAAGGAAATAGACTGAATTCCAACCAGTAGAGGAAAAGGAAGCTTAATTTTCTAAAGTATACCTGGAGAATAAAAGCCTTGACTCTTTAGAGGATAAGAGAGGAGGATGACACTTACTAAAAGACGAAAAGGAAGGAAGAGTGCAGGAAAAGCAGGAAAAGCACAGATAAGTAAAACGGAAGGGGAAATTGACCGTTTTTTCACTAACAGCCAGAAATCCTCTAAGGGTGTAAAATTGACATTTACAAGTCCAGAAGCCAGTGATATACCAAATTCATTGGAAACCACCCCCTCTATAGAAGGAGAGGCAAATAGCGTAATGAGTAGCCAAAGAGAGACCCCGATATCTTGCATACTCGCACAGACCGCTACACAGAACTCTGAACTTAAAGCCATGTTGCAGGCACTACCGACAAAAGCGGATATTGAACAAATGATTAGCAGAATAGAGGAAAAACACCAGCAAGAAATACAAGAAGTAAAAAAAGATATACAAGACATCACAGCCCGCCTAGTAGAAGAGGAGACATCCATTAACTCGATAAAAGAAAGATTGCTAGCCTTAGAGTCAAAACGAGACACCCAAAAAGAAACAGAGGACGCAATACAACTACAGCTGGAGGATATAGAAAATAGAAGTCGCCGTAGTAATTTGCGACTACGAGGTATAGCTGAAACCATTAGTAGTGAAAAACTAGCTGAGGCGGCGAAGGAGATCTTTAAACAGGTCTTAAAAGACAAATACCCAGGAAACCTTGAAATAGAGAGGATCCATAGAACCAGTGGCCCTAGAAGTAAAGAAGAAAAGAGACCTAGAGACATGATCTGTAAAATACACCATTATACGCATAAAGAGATGATCCTGAGACTATCCTGGGAAGCCCAAGATATAACAATGGAAGGGGTACCAGTAAAGATATACTCAGATATCTCCAGAGGAACATTACGGAGAAGATCGATCCTAAGACCATTACTGGATTTGGCCAGAAAAGCGTGGTGTACGTATAGATGGGGATTCCCCTTCTATGTAACGTTCCACAGAAATGGTAGATACTTCAATCTTAGAACATACCAGGACAGAGTTGCATTCTTTCGATTCATAGAGACAGAGCCCATACAGGTTACCAACTGGCTGAGTCGTATACCTAGGGAAGGAGTTTCTGAGTATCCCCAGCAACAAAAGAAAGGGACAGACACACTGGAAGAAGAAGTGATAAGAGAGAGATGAACAACTTTGGAAGAAACATGGCAGGAGAGGGACTCTTCTAACTGTTAGCATACCTTAGATACATTTTAGTAAAGAAAGGGTTTTTACCCTTTTTCTCTTTTTTTTTTTTTCCGGAGTTTTTTAGATTTGGTACACTTGAGAGGCATGTTTTTATGCTTTTCTTTCCCTTTTTTTTTTGTTTTTTTTTTTTTTTTTTTTTACTATACACAATGCACCCCCTCACTATTAAGTAACTTATTTTGATAATTTAATGAGAGGATTTTTCTTCTTTTTCTTCCTCTCTCTTCTACTTGAAAACACCCACGAGAGTTTTCTGTTCTTTAACTTTTTTTTTTTTTCTTTTCACACTTGGGAGGAATACCTCCCCTTCAAATTAAGCACGCGAGAATTTTTTTTTTTTTTTTTCTTTTTCCTTCCCCCTTTCACATATTACCCCACCACCTAACTATTAAGTAATCACCCTAACAATTTAATGAGAGGATATTTTTTCCTCCCTGGTTTAGATATAGTCACGAGTGATTTTTTCTTCTTTTGCTTCTCTTTTTGGGAAATGTGGGGATAAGAATAATATATGTGTATCAAGGTATGATGCTATATGAAATTATACAAGAGAATGGTAGTACTGTAAGTATAAGATTGGGAAAATGTGGTACTTATCTACCCTCTGCACGTACCTTCTCGAGCTCGCGAGGGGGATGGGATGGAGGGACAGGGGAGAGGAGAGACAATAGAAACAGGGTGGTTTTTTTTTTTTTTTTTGTTTTTTCTCTCTCCTCCTCCCTTTGTTGGGTCGTCTCTCTCCCGCTTTCCCTCCATCTCATTCCCCCTTAAGAATGGGAGGGGAGGGTAGAAGAAGGATTAGAATAAATGTACCGGTAGGATTTTATTTTTTTGTTTTTTTTTTATATTAAAATTGAAAAAGTTGGAGGTGTAAGAGGGCAGCGGAGAGTCACGCCGGGGTAGGCCCCTATTTAAAAAATCCACACAAGTTGCACTTAGCAGCGCCGTGTGAGATAAGGATAGAATAACTATCCAGATTGACGAGGGGAGGAACCGGAACCTTTCAGGGACCGGAACCTCTCGGTCGTCAATTAGTTGGGGTTTCTTTTTTTTTTTTTTTTTTTCTTTTCCTTTTTTTTTTTCTCCGCGTAAACAGAGATGGAGGATGTAAAAATTATCTCTTACAATGTTAAAGGAATGTTAAAGGACTAAATGTGCCAGAAAAAAGACATTTACTATTAAAGGAATTGAAACAGCATAAAGTCAGTATAGCATTAATACAAGAGATGCATTTCAGGACAGATAAAATACCTTATCTCAAAAACAGATTTTTCCCATACACATATCATTCTACGAATATGCAAGCAAAATCACGAGGGGTATCGATATTGATAGCAAAGGATGTCCCATGGACCTTCCAGGATAGTAGACAAGACCCAGAGGGAAGATTCCTATTTGTAAAAGGACAGATAGGTGAAAATCAGGTAACATTAGCAACATTGTACGCGCCTAATAAACGACAGGATGTGTTTATATCGAGAACTTTGGCCAGTCTCATGAGCTTCTCACAAGGTCAGTTGATTTTAGGAGGGGACTTTAACGCGCCACCGATGCCGGCAGTAGATACCTCCTCTGGGATTTCGGCACTCTCCACTGGAATGAGTAGACGAATATTGAAGGCACTATATAAATTCCAGTTGATTGATGTGTGGAGGTTACAGCACCCCTCTAGAAAAGACTATACGTTTTACTCGATACCACATAAGAATTACTTGAGAATTGATTATTTTGCAATACCTCACGCTCAGCTGCAGGCAGTGAAAAAATCAGACATTAACAGTATCACCTGGTCAGACCATGCACCTATAACAATAGTATACAGTTTAACAGAGAACCCCTTACAGAAAAGACAGTGCTGGAGGCTGAACGAGAGTTTATTGCAAAGGGAAGAAATACTAAGGGAAGTAACACAAGAGTTGAAAGCTTATTTTGAGATTAATGACCAAATTGACTGCAATATGGGCACCCTTTGGGAGGCCCATAAGGCAGTAATTAGAGAGATCCTTATCAAGTATGGGGCACATATAAAAAGGGAAAGAAATAAACAAATGGTACAACTACTGGACAGACTCAGAGTGCTGGAAACAAAGCACAAACAATCGCCATCGGGAATAATATGGACAGATCTAGTGACGACCAGAAAGCAGATCACAGACTTGCTACAATATAAGGCTAAGGCAGACATACAAAGGTGCCGTAAATTAAACTATGAAGCGGGAAATAAATGCGGAAAATTACTCACTAAGACTGTCCAGGGGCAGAAGTTGAGATCATATATACCTCATATTGTAACAGCAGAAGGGACTAAGAAAACCCTACCAACACAAATAACGGAAACATTTGAGAAATATTATGCCTCACTATACAATTTAAAAGTGGAGACAACTACACAACGGGAAATTGAAAAGTACTTAAATCAGTCACACTTACCTAAATTGTTAGAGGAAGAACGCGAATCTTTAGAAGAGGAAATTACTATAGAGGAGGTACAGCAAGCAATAAGGTCAATGAAGCCAGGGAAAGCGCCAGGACCGGATGGCTTAACAACACAATATTACCAGTTACTGTTCCACACTCTAGGTCCATACCTGGTAAAGTTGTATAATGCGACAGAACTAGACGGGACACTAAACAGAGATACACTTAAGGCACACATCTCACTAATATTAAAAGAAGGTAAGGACCCAGCTGCCTGTAGCAGCTACAGACCAATATCTTTATTGAACGTGGATCTGAAGATATTTACCAAGGTGTTAGCAGATAGATTGGCAAGAATATTGCCAAAATTAATACATCTAGACCAGGTAGGCTTTATGACATCAAGAGAAGCAAAAGATAATACCACAAGAATACTCAACCTGATACAAATAGTAAATGAGAGGAAGATCCCGTGTGTGGTGCTGAGCGCGGATGCAGAGAAGGCATTTCACAGGGTCGGATGGCCTTTCCTGTTTGCGGTGCTCAAATACATTGGGCTGGGAAACTCGATGCTAGATAAGATAACTAGAGTATATACAAATCCAATAGCTAGAGTGAAAGCCAATGGGATAATATCAGACGCGTTTCCAATAAAGAACGGCACAAGGCAGGGGTGTCCATTGTCACCCCTTCTTTTTGCTTTGACATTGGAACCCTTCCTGTGCAGAGTCCGCCTGAACCCAGACATTGAAGGAGTGAGAATAAAGGAAAAACAATACAAAATAGCCGCCTACGCAGACAATATGTTATTCTCTTTGTCTAATCCAAGTATCTCACTGCCGAATCTGATACAAGAATTCAAAAGATATGGAGCCGTATCTAACCTGAAAATTAACTTTGGGAAGTCAGAGGCAATGGGAGTGGGGATGTCATCGACCCAAATACAAATATTGAAAAACAGCTTTGGCTTCAAGTGGAATGAGACGGCAGTGAGATACTTGGGGACATATATACCAGCAAAATTAACACGAGTTTACGATCTCAACTTCTTGCCCCTGATAGCAACGACTAAGAGACTTCTAGAACAATGGCATGGAGGGATGCAGTCATGGATCGGTAAATGCAATCTGTTGAAGATGATCGTACTACCAAAATTTTTATACCTCTTTCGAGCATTGCCAGTCAAGATACCAAACAGATTCAAACAGATTCTTTAAGGCGATACATTCGTTATTCATAAAGTATATTTGGTCTCACAAAAAAACACGTATAGCACGTGGAATCCTGACCTTACCAAAAAAAAAGGGGGGCTTAGCATTCCCAGATATACGAGCATATTACCAGGCTACACATGTAAGTAGGATCTTGGATTGGTGGCACCATTCTGAGTCTAAATTGTGGGTAGAACTGGAACAAGCACAAACAGAGGTAAACTTGAAAAGAGCTATATGGTGCTAACGGGATTTACCCAAAAACTTAAAACACCATCTAATAATAGGAAATACATTACGTATTTGTACAAGACCAAACATATACTCTAAATTGACAACTGACAGATCCCCCTTATTTCCAATACTAGGCAATCCTCAGTTCCCCCCGGGACTAGATAATAGACAGTTTACAATATTAAGGGAAAAAGAACAGGAACAGGCTTCATCATTTCTAATACAAAAAAAGTGGCCCTCAGTGACCAAACTGATGGATGAGGAAGGACCATATAATATGCCATTTTGGCAATCAATTCAATTACACCATTATCTGGTATCCATATCGAAACCAGAAGATTTCGATAGAGTACTAACGAGATTTGAACAGGCTTGCGTAAAGCCAGGGATCCTACTACGTACCCTATCGATCGCATATGGACTACTGACAAACCCAGAGGAACAACCGGAACTGCCCTGGGTGAGAAAGTGGGAGGCAGATTTGAACTGTACCTTGACAAAGGAACAGATCCAGAGGGTATTGAGGTTTACCTTTGGCCCAGCTAGATGTACCAGAACACAAGAGATGAACTATAAGCTTATAACAAGATGGTACATCACGCCCAAAAAATTACAAAAGTGGTACCCAAATCAATCTAATTTATGTTGGAGATGTGGAAAAGAAGTGGGCACATTGTATCATATCTTCTGGACCTGCTCTAAGATAAAAACATATTGGGCAGGAGTGAAATCTATAGTTCAGAAAGTTGTAGAATATGAAATAGAAGAGAGCCCGACCTTTTTCTTGCTAAATATATCAGATATACCAGCAATTAAATATGAAAGATCATTGATTCCACACCTGATAAATGCGGCCAAGGCAGGTATTCCGGGCTGCTGGAAAAAAACACAACCCCCATCGGTAACTGATTGGATAAATAGGATAGAAGATAACAGGAGATTAGAAGAATTCATTGCCACGACACAAAATAGGCAAGAAAAATATGAGAAAATCTGGAAATCATGGAATGATTTCATAAGTTCTGAAGAAGGGAAACAATATTTGTAAAATAAAATAAAGGAATAACTCCATCTCTGTTCGCAAGATTATAATAATTTTCCTTTTTTTTTACTTTCTTTGGGGTGGGAGGGAGGGAAGGGAAAGAGGAAAAAGAAGGGCATTTAAGGTAATAGCAAAAGGAGATGTTATATTATACATTAAGATGGAAAAATACGAGATATTGAAAAAGTTATGTATATTTTTACAAATTCCTGAATAAAAAGTTGATATATGAAAAAAAAAAAAAAGAGTACAGAACATTTTAGGAGGTACCAGGGCTTCTTTTCTCAGAGAATAGGTGCAGGAACTCCTCCCTTCTGAGTCACCCCTTGACTCCGCCCCCCTACCCATCTAAGAGCACCATTCCTTGGGCCCACCCCTTACTCACCCCCCAGTACCACCCCTTTTTAGAGAATACAGAACCAAGTATAATTTTGTGGTGGAAGCAGGAAGCCTGAGTCAGAGGTGGTGGAACTGAGTTCCACCAAGTTACAGCTGAAAAAAAGCCCTGGGAGGTACAATGTAGATAATCATATACAAAGGTAGTATAAGGCTAGATCTCAGCAGATACATTGTATAATGATCATGTGCAGTAATATTGATAAGAAAAGTTTCACATTCTATGTTCAACAAGGGTGGTAAATAGAGTTGATCGAACACCTGGATTGTCCGGGTTCGGCGGGTCCGGCCGAACTTGGAAAAAAAAGTCCAGGTTCGTGACACGAATTTAACCCGAACTTTACCCCGATCCCGAACCCCATTGAAGTCAATGGTGACCCGAACTTTTGAGCACTAAAATGGTTCTGAAAAACCAATGGAATGGGCTAGAGGGCGGCAAATGGCAGCAAAATCTTCTTAAGAGCATGGCAAGTGCTCTGCAAACAAATGTGGATAGGGAAATAACTTCAAATACCATAAAATACATAAAAATAAAAAACAATAATCTTGAATGATGTAGGAGGAGGACAAGGCCCATATGGAGTAGGAGGTTGAGGTGGCGGTGGATATGGCAGTGTAGGTGGAATAAGATACAGAAATAAGATACAAATAAGATACAGAAGATGAATGTGTAGGGTGAGTAGATGATTCTGGAAATAAGGAGAGCAGGGAGGGAGGAGTAGGAAGGAAGGGGAGAGACCCACTTCTGTGAAAAGCACAGGGCGCCAGTGGCAAACCTGCTAACTCTAGTGTTCAATGGCAAATGCCAATCGAGTCTCACAGTGATGGGCAGAGAGCACAGGGCCCACTAGAGGATGTTGGGCCCTCAGGCAAACCTTATGAAGGTTGAGTAGGGAAAAAAAAAGTCAGTGGCCTCCACCTGCAAAACCATTCCTGCTATGGAGGTTGTCTCATTGTTGCCCATCTAGTGCCCCTGTTATTAATTTCATTAAATTTAATTTCCTCATTTCATAAAAGCAGCTGAAACTGATTAACAACCCTCTCTGTTACTTAACTGTCCAGAACAATATCCCAGGAGTTTCATTGACTTGATGCAATACTCTGATTGAAAAGTGTTCCTTTAATTTTGTTTGGGCAGTGTACATATATTTAGCATATAGAGGTAAATCTAATGCCTCGTACACACGCAACGATTATCGGCCGACCGATCGTCCGACTTTTGTCCAAGTTGTGTTTTGTTGGTTGGAATGTGCCTAGACTGCACACAAATTTTCTCGGCCAACAAAAATCAACTTCAGAAGTGATGTCATGTGTTGGTTAGTTTTCTTTGTGTTTTTTCCTCACTGAGCATGCCCAGACTTGCTCATCAGATTTTCCCTGTCGAAATCTGTACTGATTGCACGAAAATCGGCCGTTATGTTGACGGCCAACAAAAATTTTATAGTCTGCACACCAGATTTTTTTCGGCCCGAAAAATCGGAGTTGGTTGTCGGAAACATCATACTAACAAGCCGAAAATCGGCAGATCGGACGTTGGCCGAAAATTCCCTGCCAATTTTCGACGCGTGTGTATGGGGTTTAGGTATTAAAACCCATCCAGACACCCACACACTCTCAAAGAAACAAATGGGGGAGGGGGTGGGGAATGTTAAACCAGTTGCTAGAAATTATTGGTGCCAGGAAACCCCAGATACAGTAAGTCCAGGCATACACATACACACACAATAAACACATCAGCGCCATGCTCCCCTGAAAAACCAACAATAGGGATTTGACATAGAATAGCTAGCCCAGACAATGTTTACAACTCACGAAAAACTAAAGGCTATACTGATGATGACATAGACATGTTTCAGGTAGGTTGTGAGGACAAGACTTCGCCCCAAAATTACTCATCCAACCATGGTTGCCATAGTTTAGTAAATTTCATAGGACACGCCCTACCTTTATATATACATTTAAACTTAGGTAGATCCCCATTCACAACACGGTAGAAAGTTTGAGCTGTGGGTGGAGCAGCATCTTTCCAGTGTATCAAGATCACTTTACATGAATAAAATAATAACCTTCGTAGCAGAATACGAGCATGAGTCCTAGGAACAAAGTCATTCAGAATGGTCCAGCTTCCGGGGCTCGAGGTATTGGAAGATTAGGCTCCATGTACACGGGACGTTGTTAAAAGTCCCTTGAATGCTGGAATTTTTTTTTTTTTTTAGGACGTTTAAAACGTCCGTTGTGTCGCGTTTGCACCCGCGTTTAGCGGGCGTTTGCGTTTAAAACCGTTCCTAGAGGTAAAAAAAATCATTCCATTTTAAAATGGAAAAACGCGAGCGCCAAACGCGGGTCATCTCGTTCGGTTGCGTTCGGCCGCATTTTTGCGTTTGAAACGCCGGGAAACACACGTTCGAACGCAAATAATTGTGTTCCAAAAAACGTCCCTGAACTCAACTGCCTGCAAATGACTGTAAACGGCCCTGTGTACATGGACAGATAAGATAACATGTAGGTGGGTTCAGGGGCTTCTGAAAAAAACGCCCAACTGCTCCTAAACGGCCATTTACAACGTCCCGTGTACATGGAGCCTTAATGTAATGTTAAAAAAACAAAATAAATCCTGCCAGAAGAACATCAGTCTTGGACAGCTCCAAAACATATGGAGCAGATCCGCCCCAGCGAGTCCACATTGGGAACAAACAGCAGCAGATCCAAATCTCATATGAGCCAGTTTGGCTGGGAGATAGTGTAAGTGATGGATAAACGTAACTTGAATAAATTGATTTTCAGTGCTAATCTTGTGTAGTTCTTTACAAGATAGAGGGAAACAATACAATTACAATACAATTCAAGAAAAGATTTAAAGTGGAGCTCCAGAAAAAATGAACAGCCAGCAGCTACAAATTCTATAGCTGCTGACTTTTTATATTAGGACACTTACCTGTCCAGGGGTCCAGCAGTGTTTTCACCCCAGCCGATTTTTAAATCAGCTCTCGCCATTTTGGGTAAGGGAAACCTTGCGGCTTCAAAACCAGTTCCATGCTGAGCTTTGTGAATGGCCATTTGTGGGGGAAGGAGGAGGGGGCTGGACTTCCAGGTGACTTCACTGCGGTGAAGACAGCCGGAAGTGGGAGCCGGTACATGTCAAAATTAGGTCACCGCCCCGAAAGGTGCCAAAAAGTGGCAGCAGAAGGGGAAGGAGGCAATCAAGTGGAGCTTCCCCTTTTGGGTGGAGCTCCACTTTAAGAGTACCCTGCTCGTGAGAGCTTACAATCAAAGCATACATTTAGGAAAAGAACGTTAAGTGAAACTCCAGGCAGCTCTAAGAGGCACAAATCCATGCAGTTCTGTAAACATTAATAAGTCATTAAATATATTTAATAATGCCTCGTTTCCACTGAGTGGTACGGTGCGGTTCGGTTCAGTACAGTACGGTTCAGAACGGTACACCTTGTGTTTCCACTGCCAATAGTACCCTTTCATGATAGGCGTGGTGTAGCAGGAAAGCTGTGATAGACGATTCTCTGTCAACCAATCAAAGTTCTGCAGAGTGTAGCTCCACCCTGTTGGTACGGTACTAATGTGCTTGGTACCCCAACGAAAGGGTCCCAAAAAAGTGGTACGGCACGGTTTGGAATTAGGGTACCATTCACAATGGAAACAGCATAAATAGCGTACTGTACCGAACCGAACCGTACCAGAAAGCTCAGTGGAAACGAGCCATAACTGAACTGTACTTGGTATCAGTCTCTTGCTAACCCTTAACAACAGAGCTCAGACCGCGGGAGGGAGAGGTAGCATAAGAAGCCAGTCAGAAGTTGCAGTACAAGCAGCAAGCTGATAGAAATAGAGAGCAGAGTGTCGCTCCCACCCCCACTCGGCAGCGGGGACTCTGATGCACCGAGCCGGTGGCCACCCGCGATCGCTCCCCGCTGAGAGAGAAGAACGGTCGGCTGTTGTAAACACAGCTGACCGTCCTTACCTCTGGAATGATCACAGAGCTCCTGTGATCCTTCTATATAGGATCACACGTCTCTGTGATCATTTCAAAAGCCCCACCCCCATACAGTTAGAAACACTCCCCTAGGCTCACATTTAACCCCTTGATCACCCACTGTGTTAACCCCTTCCCTGCCAGTGTCATTATTACAGTAACAGTGCCTATTGTTAGCACTGATTACTGTAGTAATGTCACTGGTCCCCCCAAAAGTGTAGAAAATGTCAGTTAGGGGTCCGATCTGTCCGCCGCAATGTCGCAGTCCCGCTAAAAATTGCAGATCGCCGCCATTACTAGTAAAAAAAAAAAACAACAAACTGACTATATATACATACATACTTTATTATATTATAATTTATGATTTTGTGTTTCAAACTTTATCATACCAGTGATGTTATAAAGAAGAACGCACAGTAAAAAAAAATCATATGTAAATAGTTGGTTTGGGCTGCTCATTCTTAAGAATTACATGCAAAATAATGGTACCGCTTTCAGCACCTAAAATCGGGAAAAAATCATACCGCCAGGGAGGTTAACCGACTACCACTAGAAACTTTGGAAACGACCACTAGGCCGTATCTTAAGGTAGCAGCCCAGACCCCTTAACAAGGGTCCACTGCCTTTTTTCATCCAGTTGGGCCAAATTGATTGGAAGTTAATTTCCCCAAGTGGCCCTCTCTCACCTACCACCCACCCACAGACCCTCTATCAAGCAAGTCAGTCCAGCGCAGCCATCAACTTTTCAAAAAAAAAAAAAATGTATTTAAAAAAACTGACTTTAGTATCACTTTAATCAATATCAACTCCAATGAATTGTTGTCTTCTTCAACATTCCATTGAACACTGCCTGGTTGAAACAGTCACCTTGAGTAATTTTACACTCATCAATCCAATGTCACTGAGATCGGATTTTATAGATTTAGATCATGTCTGTTTTTTTCCATTTTGAGATACCTATCTGATTTACATTTATGGGGAAGGAATTTATTTTACAAGTCTGGCTGCATTTCATTGCATGATTTGGCACGTTTCCTGTTCTTTTGGCTCCTGACCTTACTGACATTACTCCCAGCTGGGATCAGAAAGTTTAGAAAATAAAAATGGAACCTTCCCAAAATATAGATTTAGTAGAAGTCACTTTTAACCAACTCACTAAAAGGAGATATAAAACACATAAATCAAGGTTGTGTATTTATTAAGGAGTAGTTGTCCAACCCATACATAAGGTAAGTTTGGGCGGCTGGTGCTCCATGGGCCGGGAGGGCAGCAGACGGACCACACCATACCCCCCCCCCGGACCACACCATACCCCCCCCCCCGGACCACACCAGCCCGCACACCATACCATCCCCCTCTACCACCACCCTGGTCGCTGGCTCATTCACTCTCTCACCCTGGACATGTGAGGGGCAATCGGCAGTCAGCAGCAGCAGCGGCGGCTTCCCCATCGCATTCGCTATTGTCACACAACTGGGTGGGCTCTGCGCCCCGAGCCCACCCTTTTTTGAAGCCTATTAGAGCCACTGGCTCTAATCAGGTGCTTAAAAAAAAAAAAAACCCCATTGGAATCCATGTGTCCGGCGCCCTGAATATAGATTAGGGGGCCGGACGCATGGATGGGGGGGTAGCGCCCCCTGGTTTACTCTTAACTCCCTTACTTTGTCTGCTGGACTAAGCTCAGACCTTCCCAGCGAATCCTACATTTACCTGTGTAATCTGCTAAACTATTTATATGCAGGGCTTTTTTTGAGTGGGAACGCGGGGGAACGCAGTTCCGACACCCTCTGTAATTGGGGTCTGTAATTGCTGGAGATATGCAGTTTACTGTTTTTCTTGTTATAATTAACAAGTTCCACACAAATTATTTATCACAAAAAAGTGATACTTGGTACTGTATTCTCTAAAAAGGGGGGGGGGGGTATTAGGAGGAGGCTAGGGGGAGGTACCAAGTGACGTGCTCAAAGGCGGGTAGGGGGTGGAGACAAGGGGTGACAGGGGGGGGGGGTACCTGCTCCTATTCTCTGAGAATAAAAGACCTGTTTATATGTATCAAATAAAAATCAGAAATGACACCTACTGTTGGTTACCACAAAACCTTTATTCATATATAACATACACTGTGCACATGTGTACAGTATACAGGACCCCCCCCCTCTCTCAATCCCACCACCCCATCACCCCCTGAAATACCCCCCCCCCCCAAAAAAAAGGAACCCTAATAAAACCGCCCTCCCAACCCCACCCTCAACCGCCCTACATAAAAGCCCAGCTGAGCAATAGGACCCTATGGGCCTCTGCCACTCTATAGCCACAATGGGTTGGCTGGTCCCTCATCCATGGGTCTTAATGTCAATCAGAAATAGCCTGTGCTGTGCGTTAGTCCAGCCCCAATGTAATATCTTGGCACCTAGATGTATAATCTCTCTATTTTAACCACTTGCCGACTGCCTAGCGACTATTTACGTCGGCAGTCAGCCCCTCAAAGGAAAAGTGACATAGGTCTACGTCGCTAGCCTGTGAGGCTCTAGGGAGCGAGTGCGTGCCGCTGGAGGCGCGCTCCCACTCCCGCTCGCTCACTGACCCCCCCCGCACGAGTGACCGGCGGACCCGATGTCCGCCGGTCACTCGCGATCGTCGGTTACACTGGGAGAAAGGCAGGCGGCTAATGTAAACAAAGCCGCCTGTCTTTCTCCCCTGTGTAACAGCACAGATCATACGGTCCTGCTATGTAGGACCGTAGATCTGTGCTGTTACATCACAAGCCACATCCAATCACAGTAAGAATCACGCTCCTAGGGACACACTTAACCCCTCTTTCTCAAATAGAGTTAACGCCTTCCCTGCCAGTGTCATTTTTACAGTAACAGAGCATATGTATAGCACTGATTACTGTAGTAATGTCACTGGTACCCCAAAAGTGTCAAAAATGTCAGTCAAGGGTCTGATCTGTCCACCGCAATGTCGCAGTCCCACAAAAAAAAATCGCAGATCGCCGCCATTACTCCATTAAAAAAAAAAAACAATAAAAATGACAAAAATATTTCCCTTAGTTAGTAAACGCAATAACTTGCGCAAACCAATCAAAATATGCTTTTTGCGATTTTTTTTACCAAACATAGGTTGCAGAAAACAAATTGGCCTAAAATGTTAAAAATTTTTGATTTTTACATTTTTTGGGGGGGGGAATTTCATATAAAAAAAAATGTGAAAAATATTGTTATTTTTGCAAAATTGTCGCTCTTTTTTTGTTTATAGCGCATGATCAAAAAATCGCACAGGTGATGAAATACCACCAAAAGAAAGCTCTGTTTGTGGGAAAAAAAGGACGTCAAATTCGTTTGGGTACAGCATCGCATGACCGCGCAATTGTCTGTTAAAGTCACACAGTGTCAAATCGCAAAATAGGCCCTGGTCAGGAATGGAGTAAAATCTTCCGGGGCTTAACTGGTTAAATGTCTGTACATAAGCGGCCCATACTATTGTCTGCCGTTAGATGCCATATAAATCCTGTGTGTGTCAGTATCATGCATGCATGTCAGAGGTGGTCACAGTCCTTCTTGAATTGTAAACCCTGTATTGCACTCATATCTCCCACATTATATCCAATTCTGAATGATCATATGCAGAAGAAACTACAAGGAACTCAACACTAATAGCTGGGTCCAGCCTGCACCACAATGGGAAAAAGTGGCCCCACACCACCATCCTCTGTGCTGTTGCCATCAGGAGACGTCAGTCTCTTCTAGGTCCAAGTGGCCAACTCTGATGATACTTCACTGCGCATGCATTGTATGTTCTACATGACCCCAAAGCATACCTCCCAACCGCCCTGGAATCCGCGGGACTGTCCCGCAATTTGGCGTGAGTCCCGCGGTCCCGCGGAGCCGGGCTGAAGTCCCGGAAAATCTGCCCGGCCATCTCTGCTCCCCCCTCCTCCTGCCAGCTCCGCCCCCTTCTTCGGCTCCGGATCCTGCCTCTCAGCGCTGGGATCGCTGCAGCGGGGAACAATCAGAGGAACCTGTGACAGGGAAAGATAACTCCGCGGCCGCCTGACACAGACTATAGTTAAAAAGTGCTTTCAGCTGCTGTAGGGACATAGATACAGGGCATGGTTTCTGTAAGTGTTCCATGCTGCAGTGGGCTGTCCAATTCACTCCTGCACTTTTTATCTACCGTCTGTGTCAGGCGGCCATGGAGTTATCTTCCCCTGACACATTAAATGAAGTGCCGAGATCAGGACCTGCGGGCGGGTGCAGTGGGACTCGGGAGTAGCCCTGGAAGAGCTGGATCTCCCTTTCCTCCTCCCAGGGTCAGTGTACTCCACATCACCAATTCTCCTTCTGGCATTGGTGGGCTCTCTGAATCATCTTGCCCTCTTGCATGGGTCAGTGTACTTTTCAGATCTGCCTTCCCTCTTGAAGAGGTCTGTCTACTCTCTGGATCTCCCTTACTTCTTCCTGAGGTTTGTGTCTTTTTTGGAACTCCCTACCTATTGCTGGGGTGTTAGCCGAGGGGGTAGGGGGTTGTATGGAGCTGGGGTGGATGGAGCTGGGGGGGATGGACCTGGGTGGGATGGATGGACCTGGAGGGATGGATGGACCTGGGGGGGATTTAGCCGGTGGGGGGGTTGTATGGAGCTGGGGTGGATGGATGGACCTGGGGGAAGGACCTGGGGGAGGGATTTAGCTGGGGGGGTTGTATGGAGCTGGGGTGGATGGACCTGGGGGGGATGGATGGACCTGGGGGATTGACCTGGGGGGATGGATGGACCTGGGGGGAGGTATTTAGCCGTGGGGGGGGTGTATGGAGCTGGGGTGGATGTAGCTGGGGGTGTATGGAGCTGGGGGGATGGATGGACCTGGGGGATGGATGGACCTGGGGGAGGGATTTAGCCAGGGGGGTGTATGGAGCTTGGGTGGGCATTTGGGGTGGATGTAGCTGGGGGGGTGCTTGGAGCTGGGGGGGTGGATGGACCTGTGGGGGATGGATGGACCTGTGGGGGATGGATGGATGTGGGGGAGGGATTTAGCCGGGGGGGTATATGAAGCTGGGGTGGGCATTTGGGGTGGATGTAGCTGGGGGAGGGATGTAGCTGGGGGGGGGTTGACCGGGGGGATGTGTGGAGCTGGGGTGGGCATTTGGGGTGGATAGAGCTGGGGGAGGGATGTAGCTGGGGGGGATGGACCTGGGGGAGGTATTTAGCCAGGGGGGGTGTATGGAGCTGGGGTGGGCATTTGGGGTGGATATAGCTGGGATAGGAGGTTGGGAAGGGGGTGAATGTACCTGGGGGGTGGATGGAGCTGACGGAGGGATGTAGCTAGGGGAGGGGTGTATGGAGCTGGGGTGGGCATTTGGGGTGTATGAAGCTGGGGGAGGGATGTAGCTAGGGGGGTGGATGGAGCTGGGGTGGGCATTTGTGGTGTATGGAGCTGGGGGGTAGATGGAGCTTTGTTGGGCATTTGGGGTACATGGAGCTGGGCAGGGTGTTTGGGATGGATAGAGCTGGGACGGGAGGTTGGTAAGGGGGTGAATGTAGCTGAGGGGGGGGTGGATGGAGCTTGTGGAGGGATGTATGGAGCTGGGGTGGGCATTTGGGGTGGATGGAGCTGGGGGGTGTATGGAGCTGGGGGAGGGGGTGTATGGAGCTGGGGTGGGCATTTGGGGTGGATTGAGCTGGGGGGTGGATGGAGCTAGGGGGGTGTAGGGAGCTGGGGTGGGCATTTGGTGTGTATGGAGCTGGGGGGTAGATGGAGCTTTGTTGGGCATTTGGGGTATATGGAGCTGGGGTGGGTGTTTGGGATGGATGGAGCTGGGATGGGAGGTTGGGAAGGGGGTGAATGTAGCTGGGGGGGGTGGATGGAGCTGGGGGAGGGATGGAGCTAGGGGGTGTATGGAGCTAGGGTGGGCATTTGGGGTGTAAGGAGCTGGGGGGGGGGTTATGGAGCTGGGGTGGATGGAGCTGGGGTGGGCATTTGGGGTGTATGGAGCTGGGGGGGGGGGTTACGGAGCTGGGATGGGCATTTGGGGTGTATAGAGCTGGGGGGGTGGATGGAGCTGGGGTGGGCATTTGGGGTGTATAGAGCTGGGGGGGTGGATGGAGCTGGGATGGGCATTTGGGGTGGATAGAGCTGGGGGGTGGATGGTGCAGAGTCCGACCCCTGCATTCTGTACATTACACACTCCTGTCCAATGTACTCTGTACATTACATACTCCTGTCTCCTGCATTCTGTACATTACATACCCCTGTCTCCTGCATTCTGTACATTACATACTCCTGTCTCCTGCATTTTGTACATTACACTCTCCTTCACTATATACACAATACTGTACATTATGTACTTCTCACCAAAGTCTTCATTGTCTCAACAGTTGCTGGTTGCTATGCAGTCCCTGACTATTTTAATGAAGTTCTTCTTTAACCACCTCCCACCCGGGCCATTGTACATATACGGCCGGGTGGGAGTCTCGTCCTTCTGATGGGACGTTCCGGAACGTCCTTCAGAAGGAGAGAGATCGCACCACCGCGGGCACGCGCAGCGGCGCGATCTCGATGTGCCTGTGTCCCTAGGACACAGAGCAACAAGATGCCACAGGAGGGCCCTGTGATTGGCCCTCCTGATCACATGACGGCTGTGTCCAATCACAGACGTCATGTAATGTCAATACAGCCGTTGTAACGGCTTCGATCTCTTCTCCTCCTGACAGATCCTGTCAGTGAGGAGAAGAGGAGAGGATCGGTGCTGCAGCCGGGGGGATCAGTGAGTATTTCTAATTACTCACTGATCACAGGGGGGGTCTGTGCTGGTAATCAGATGATTGATTACCAGTGCAGCCCTGGGGGGAGGGGGTGCCACTAGAGCCACCAGGGATGCCCACCCATGACCACCAGGGATGCCCACCATGGCCACCAGGGATGGCAAACAGGGCTCAGAGAGCCTGCCAGTGGTGCCCCCCTATCAGTGCTGCCCACCAATGCCATCTATCAGTGCTGCCCACCAGTGCCCGTTATTGCCATCTATCAGTGCCACCCACCAGTGCCCATTATTGCCCACCAGTGCTGCCTATCAGTGCCCATCAGTGCCCCCCATCAGTGCCGATCAGTGCCGCCCATCAGTGCCACCTATCAGTGCCCATCAGTGCCGCCTATCAGTGCCCATCAGTGCCGCTGATCAGTCCCCATCAGTGCTGCCTATCAATGCCCATCAGTGCTGCCTATCAGTGCCCACCAATGCTGCATATCAGTGCTATCTATCAGTGCCACATATCAGTGCCCATCAGTGCTGCATATCAGTGCTACCTATCAGTGCCCATCAGTGCTGCATATCAGTGCCACCCCATCAGTGTCTCCTCATCAGTGCCTGTCAGTGCGGCGTCATCAGTGCTCATCAGTGCAGGGAAAAACATATCTATTTACAAAATTTTATAACCTAAACAAAAAACGTTTTTTTTTTTTTTTTTTCAAACTTTTCGGTCTTCTTTTATTTGTGCACCAAAAAAGAAAAAACCTGGCAGTGATCAAATACCACCAAAAGAAAGCTCTATTTGTGGGGAAAAAATGACATAATTTTGGTTTAGGTACAGTGTTGCATGACCGCGCAATTGTCATTCAAAATGCAACAGCGCTAAACGCTGAAAATTGGTCTGGGAAGGAAGGGGGTTTAAGTGCCCAGTATTGAGGTAGTTAAGGTAGGCTGAGCAATCAAAGCATATTTTATGAGTATTAGGAAGTCTGGGTTTTGTTTAGCCTATCCCTTAAGCCCCTCCCACTGCTAAGCAATTGGCCACACCCACAGTTTGCCTCAGGCAACAGATTCCCCCCCCCCCCCTCTGCCTCCTTACCTCTTTCCTCCTGTCGGAAGCCGGGGAGTGCTGGATGGCTGAGCCGCTGTCCTCCTCCAGCCGCCATGTGTCTTCTGCCTCTTCCTGGACACTGGCCAGTAATATCACTTCTCTTTTCAGCCAATCAGGAAAGGGGTCTCACATATTCATTCGCTATTGTCACACAACTGGGTGGGCTCGGGGCGCAGACCTTTTATGAAGCCTATTAGAGCCTCTGGCTCTAATCTCGTGCAGAGGTAGTCCACTGACTCCAATCCACTGTGTAGCTGTTGTGTTGCCTTGCTTTTTTCTAGCAGTTTTGCACTAACTGCAGTAGTTGCAGTGCCATACTGCAGAGGTAGTCCACTGACTCCAGTCCAATCCATTGTGTAGCTGTTGTGTTGCCTAGCTTTTTTTCTAGCAGTTTTGCACTAACTGCACTGCAGTAGTGATTTAAAATGATTGCAGTGAGTGAGTGCACTACTGCAGCACTTTATTATGCATTAATGCACAATCAGAATTATGTGAAACTAAATGTCCCTGCAATCGAATATTTCCTATCAGTTCTCATGCAGTTAAGGTGTGATAAACGAGCCCTTAATGTTAAAATTGTTAATAAATAAAGTTTGATATGTTCAGTAACAGATTTGTGTCCAAATTTGTGTTTATTTTGCAAAATTTTATATGTACAAAAATATTGGCCAATATCGGCCGATACCGATATGCGATGGCCAAAATATCGGTATCAGTATAGGCAACTAAAAAATGATATTGGTCGATCACTAATACCGATACGTTGTGACCAAAATATCGGTATTGGTATTGGTCCTGGAAAAACCATATTGGTCTATCCCTAGTATGCATGTATCCATTGCTCCCTTTAAAGATATAAACACTCTCCTCCTTTTACTGGGAACTTGCATCATAACAGCAAAACCAGACTGTTATTATAAAAGTATCACATGCAATAGTGCTTTCAGCATTCCTGGTGTAGAGGGATAATTAGTGTAGGAGATAACAGCCCTGTTGGTCCTTACGTTGTGTTTATCTTCTTGCGGATATCAATGTGAATGCACTGGGGATGCAGCGTCCTGTTTAAAAATGTATAGGAAATATAATTATTATGATTAATGGAAAGGAAATTTAAATCAGAAATATAATTATTATGATTACAGGAAGGAATGCAAAGATTTTTACCGTAATGGCCCAGCAGATTTATGCTCCTGCAACTTAATCACGTCTGTCATACCTGTATAAACTGTAACTTAGAATGATTTATTTACTCGTACATGTTTACATGTACATGTTGAATAGTGTGAACACTGTGACTTTAACATCCAGAAGATTTGAACCCTTCATGATTTTTTGCTATTTAGCACCGTGCTACTTTAACTGGCAATTGCCCGGTCATGCAACGCTGTATCCTATGAAACTTAGATCATTTTTTTCCACACAAATATGCACTGTTTGCATTGTCCCCAAAAGATCTCTGGATAAGACAATTACTGGAGTCAGGCTGCACATGCTCAGTTTGGTGTGTATTGGAAGAGAGTTTTTTTTTTCTTTGGGGGGGGGGGGGGTGCACGTGATCAGCACAGGGCCAATCACAGCACTATCCAGACAGAGGATCAGGAGTCCTGCAGCTTCATAGGACAGTCAGAGGAAAATGAAAGCTTCTCCTACAAGCTTTACCAGACACTGATAGAAGTCACAAGACTGCTATATACTGCTGATTAGAAAAGGTTTTTAGCAGTTTATTTTTACTAAAATAATTGCATTTCCATGTTCTGTGTAGTGTGGGAGAGCAGATATAGTGAATGCAGGCTCCTGGGTAAACCAGATATAGTGACTGCAGGCTCCTGGGGAGACCAGATATAGTGACTGCAGGCTCCTGGGGAGATCATATATAGTGACTGCAGGCTCCTGGGGAGACCAGATATAGTGACTGCAGCCTCCTGGGGAGACCAGATATAGTGACTGCAGGCTCCTGGGGAGATCAGATATAGTGACTGCATGCTCCTGGGGAGACCAGATATAGTGACTGCAGGCTCCTGGGGAGACCAGATATAGTGACTGCAGGCTCCTGGGGAGATCAGATATAGTGACTGCATGCTCCTGGGGAGACCAGATATAGTGACTGCAGCCTCCTGGGGAGACCAGATATAGTGACTGCAGGCTCCTGGGGAGACCAGATATAGTGACTGCAGGCTCCTGGGGAGACCAGATATAGTGACTGCAGGCTCCTGGGGAGACCAGATATAGTGACTGCAGGCTCCTGGGGAGACCAGATATAGTGAATGCAGGCTCCTGGGTTTAGTAAAACTTTAGGTGTAACTAAAGTCCTGCTTGAAAAACTACAGTGGGGATTGAAAGTTTGGGCACCCCAGGTAAAAATTTGTATTAATGTGCATAAAGAAGCCAAGGAAAGATGGAAAAATCTCCAAAAGGCATCAAATTACAGATTAGACATTCTTATCATATGTCAACAAAAGTTAGATTTTATTTCCATCATTTACACTTTCAAAATAACAGAAAAAGAAAATGGCGTCTGCAAAGGTTTGGGCACCGTGTAGAGTTAATATCTTGTACTGCCCCCTTTGGCAAGTATCACAGCTTGTAAATGATTGTTGTAGCCAGCCAAGAGTCTTTCAATTCTTGTTTGAGGTATCTTTGCCCATTCTTCCTTACAAAAGTCTTCCAGTTCTTTGAGATTTCTGGGCTGTCTGTCACGCACAGCTCTTTTAAGGTCTATCCATAGATTTTCAATTATGTTGAGGTCAGGAGATTGTGAAGGCCATGGCAAAACCTTCAGTTTACGCCTCTTGATGTAATCCCCCCCTGGATTTCGAGGTGTGTTTAGGATCATTATCCATTTGTAGAAGCCATCCTCTCTTTAACTTCAGCTTTTTCACAGATGGCTTCAAGTTACCATCCAAAATTTGCTGAAATTTTATTGAATCCATTTTTCCTTCTACTCGTGAGATGTTCCCTGTGCCACTGGCTGCAATACAACCCCAAAGCATGATTGATCCACCCCCATGCTTAACAGTTGGACAGAGGTTCTTTTCATTAAATTCTGTGCCCCTTCATCTCCAAACGTTCCTTTGCTCATTCCGGCCAAAAAGTAAAATTTTAACCACATCGGTCCACAGAACTTGTTTCCAAAATGCATCAGGCTTGTCTATATGTTCATTTGCAAAGTTCAAACACTGATTTTTGTGGTGAGGACGTAGAAGAGGTTTTCTTCTGATGACTCTTCCATGAAGACCATATTTGTACAAGTATATCTTTATAGTGGAATAGTATACCACAACTCCAGTGTCTGCCAGATCTTTCTGGAGGGATTGTGCAGTCAAACGTGGGTTTTGAATTGTTTTTCTCACAATCCTGCGAGCTGTTCTGTCTGATATTTTTCTTGGTCTTCAGATCTTGCTTTAACTTCCACTGTTCCTGATGACTGCAATTTCATAATTACATTCTGAACAGAGGATATTGACATCTGAAAACGCTTTGCTATCTTCTTATAGCCTTCTCCAGCTTTGTGAGCGTCAACTATTTTCAGTTTCAGTTTTCTAGACAACTGCTTAGAAGATCCCATGGTGCTGATTGTTGGGGCAAGGTCAGATGAGTCTGGGCATTTAAAACCTTTGAGATTGACATCACCTGGTCTTCCCAGACGATGATTGAGAACAATCCATGCCACTGCCAGGTCTCAGCCTTGCAAAGGGGGCAGTGCATGCTATAAATTCTGCTGAGTGCCCAAACTTTTGCAGACACCATTTTTTTTGTTTTCTGTAATTTTGAAAGTGTCAATGATGAAAATAAAATCTAACTTTTGTTGACATATTATAAGAATGTCTAATCTGTAATTTGATGCCTTTTGAAGATGTTTCCATCTTTCCTTGGCTTCTTTATGCACATTAATACAAATTTTTACCTGGGGTGCCCAAACGTTTGATCCCCACTGTACAAGGAGCAAACTGTTTTGGCAAAAGAGATGTGAAAATTCTCTTTTATCAAAAACACTTTGCATAATGCTCCTTGCAATTGTTCACATTGATGAACACTGCTTAATCGATTAAGGACCGCCCGCCGCAGTTATACTGCAGCAGGCAGCCCCTCCTGCGCAAACCAACGTAGGTATACAGTACATCGGTCGCGCACCTGCAGCTCAGGCGGCGGGGACTCTGATGCATGGGGCAGGCGGCTTCGATTGCCGCCTGACACCCGCAATCGCTCCCCGCTGAGAGAGAAGAACGGACGGCTGATGTAAACACATCTGACCGTTCTTCTCTCTGGAATGATCACAGAGTGCCTATGATCCTTCTATATAGGATCACATGTCTCTGTGATCATTTCACAAGCCCCGCCTCTATACAGTTCGAATCACTCCCCTAGGCTCACATTTCACCCACAGTATTAACCCCTTCCCTGCCAGTGTCATTATTACAATGACAGTGCATATTTTTAGCACTGATTACTATAGCAATGTCACTGGTACCCCCAAAAGTGTCAAAAATGTCAGTTAGGGGTCTGATCTGTCCGCCGCAATGTCGCAGTCCCGCTAAAAATTGCATATCGCCGCCATTACTAGTAAAAAAATAAAAACAATAAAAATGACATAAATCTTTCCTGTAGTTAGTAGACGCAATAACTTTTGCGCAAACCAATCAAAATACGCTTATTGCGATTTTTTTTTTTTTTACCAAAATATGTAGTAGAAGACAAATTGGTCTAAAATGTTAAAAATTTTGATTTTTAAATTTTTTTTTTTTTTGGAAATGTTTTTCAGAATTGTCGCTCTTTTTTTTGTTTATAGAGCAAAAAAAAAAAAATAAATAAATCACACAGGTGATCAAACACCACTAAAAGAAAGCTCTATTTGTTGGAAAAAAAGGACATCAATTTTATTTGGGTACAGCGTTGCACGACCGCGCAATTGTCCGTTAAAGCAACGCAGTGCCAAATCGCAAAAAAATGGGCCTGGTCATTAACCACTTCTGGACCGGAAGATTTTACTCCCTTCCTGACCAGGCCCTATTTTGCGATTTGGCATTGCGTTACTTTAACGGACAATTGCATGGTCGGGCATGTTATTGTCTTTTTTAACCACTTACTGAATCGCCCTACGCAGATTTACTGCGGCAGGGTGGCTCGAATGCGCATAATCACGTAGAGCTACGTGATTATGTGCACGTCGCAGGATCTATGCTCCCGCTGTGATTAGATACAGCGGGAGCCAGACCGTGGGAGGAGCGGGCACCATCGCCGCCGGCCCCCCGCAATCTGACAGAACTGACAGAAGAACCGCCTGCCTATGTAAACAAAGCTGGCGGCTCTCCTGTCAGACAGGCACAGTGAGATCATGTGTCTCAACTAAGCTAAAACACCGATCTCTGTGTGCCTTTCACAGAGCCCCCCTCAGTTAGTAAGCACATTTAGGAGCACACTTAACCCCTTGATAAACCGAGTGTTAACACCTTCCCTGTCAGTGCCATTTATACAGTAACAGCGCATATTATTTAGCACTGATTAATTATTAAGCACTGTATTAATGTCACTGGTCCCCAAAAAGTGTCAAAAATGTCAATTAGGGGTCCAATCTATCCGCCGCAATGTCGTAGTCCCGCTAAAAATCACTACTCGCCGCCATTACTAATAAAAAAAAAAAATTAATAAAAAGTCCAAAAATCTATCCCATAGTTTGTAAACGCTATAACTTTTGCACAAACCAATTAAAATACGCTTGTTGGGATTTTGTTTTTACAAAAATATGTAGCAGAACGCAGATTGGCCTAAATTGTTAAAACATTTAGATTTTTTATTTTTTTTTTATTGGGAATGTCTTATAGCAGAAAGTAAAAAAAAATATTGTTTTTTTTTTTCAAAATTGTTGCTCTTTTTTTGTTTATTGTGCAAAATAAAAAATAAAAAACGCAGAGGGGATCAAATACCACTAAAAGAAAGCTCTATTTGTGGGAAAAAAGGACATCAATTGTATTTGGGTACAGCGTCGCGCGACCGCGCAATTGTTAGTTAAAGTAACGCAGTGCTGAATCGCAAAAAATGCCCTGCTCATTAAGGGGGTAAAACCTTCCGAAGCTGAAGTGGTTAAAAACAGTATTTCTTTCTGTGTGCACAGCAAATGCACAGAGAGAGCAGTATAGTTTTTAAGAATAGGACTAGCAACTATGAGTTGGGTATCCAGTGTGCCCCTGTGCTTCCTTTGTGGAGGTTCTCAAAATTTAGAGTTAGGACTACAGAAAATGGGGTGCCATGACGGGGCCTGTAGCTTACGCATGTATTTGCAAATGTGTGCAAGCGAAGCCCCTGTTTTTAACGCATACTGTTAGGATGATTTGGTTGGTCGCAGCCTGTTCGGTAAGTTGAGCTTGGAAATTTCTTTGATTTTGTTTGACATGCATCGCCCTTCCAGTGCTCCTTGCTGTAAATGCCAGTTATAGATGGGCAGTGGCTATTTGTTTGTATGGGCAGCACAGTGGCCAAGTAATTATCATTTCTGTCTAGCAGCACTAGGGTTGTTGATTTGAATCCCAACCATGGCACTGCCTGCATTACCTCTGCATGTTGGGTTTGCTCCGGGTACTCTGGATTCCTTCCGTACTTCAAAGACACGCTGGTAGGGTAATTGGCTCCTGTTTAAGTTGGCCCTGATATACACTATATTGTCAAAAGTATTTATGGACCTTGGTTTGTGCACTGGTCCAAATCATTTGGTGGAGGGGGGATTATAGTGTGGGACTGTTTTTCAGGGGTTGGGCTTGTCCCCTTAGTTCCAGTGAAGGGAATTCTTAAGGCATCAGCATACCAAGACATTTTGGACAATTTCATGCTCCCAACTTTGTGGCAACTGTTTGGCGATGGCCTCTTCCTGTTCCAACATGACTGTGCACCAGTGCACAAAGCAAGGTCTATAAAGACATGGATGAATGAGTTTGGGGTGGAGGAACTTGACTGACCTGCACCTCAACCCGATAGAACACCTTTGGGATGAATTTGAGCGGAGACTGTGAGCCAGGCCTTCTCGTTCAACATCAGTGCCTGACCTCACAAATGTGCTTCTAAAAGTAAGGTCAAACATTCCCAAAGCCACACTCCTAAACCTTGTGGACAGCCTTCCCGGAAGAGTTGAAGCTGTTATAGCTGCTAAGGATCGGCCAACTCAATATTAAACCCTACGGACTAAAGCCTCGTACACACGCGTCAAAAATCGGCAGGGAACTTTCATCCGACGACCGATCCGCCGATTTTCGGCTTGTTAGTGTGATGCTTCCGACAACCGACTCCGACTTTTCGGCCGAAAAAAATCTGGTGTGCAGGCTATAAAATTTTTGTCCGCCGTTAAAACACGGCCGATTTTCGTGCAGTCAGTACAGATTTAGACAGGGAAAAATCTTATGAGCAAGCTTGGGCATGCTCAGAGATGAAAGAACACAAAGAAAGCAAACCAACACATGACATCACTTCTGAAGTAGAATTTTGTCGGGCGAGAAAATTCGTGTGCAATCTAGGCACATTCCAACCAACAAAACACCACTCTGGACAAAAGACGGACGATCGGTCGGCCGATAATCGTTGCGTGTGTACTAGGCTTAAGACTGGGATGCCATTAAAGTCTGTGTGTGTGTGTGTAAAGGCAGGCGTCCCAATACTTTTGACAATATAGTGTATGTATAAAGGTAAGTTAGGGACCAAAGATTGTAAGCTTCTTGAGGGCAGGGACTGATGTGAAATTACATTATACAGTATATGTAAAGTGCTACGTAGAAGTACCTGTAATCAATAAGTATAGTGTTAGAAAAACATTTTAAAAAGTATCTTTCTCAACTGTTTCTCCATTTGTCAACCTATCACTAAAAACCTGAGCAGGATGGCTTATTTCTAAATTAATGTCATGAATAGTGTTGAGCGAACACGGACTGTATTATTCGTGTTCGTACCGAATAATTGGATTTTTTGTACCCGAACACGGACACGGACACTTTACTGTATGTTCGGGTAAAAATCCGTGTTCGGTCGTTTTATTTCCGGGTTTTGCATGCTTTGGCGCTCTTTTCATGGCGGGCTTTCAACAGCCAATCAACAATCGTTTAACTGGTGTGCCTTAAGCCATCCCAGCCATGCCTGCAAATGTCTTAGTAGCTGTGATTGGCCGTCTGAAGCATGTGACCAAGTCTTTATAAGTTCGAGGCAGCCGCAGCGGCGTCATTATGCTGCTTATATCAGGGACAGAGCACACATCAACGTGCTGGCTGCTGATTAGGGAAAGATAGGCAGGAAAAAACCATTTGTGTCCGGATAGAATTGAGGGACAGGTCGGAGTGTTTAGGCAGGGCGAGTTGTAGGCATTTTAGGGATAGAGTCTGCTGAATTATATAGGGTCAGTGTCTTCTACAAACTACAATCGATATTGCTGTGTGGGGGGTGGGGTGAATCTGCACTCAATCCTGATCTACGATCTCTTCTCAATCCTGTTAGGGACAGAGTCTGCTGAATTTTAGGGAAACTGTGTTCTACAAACTACAATCGATATTGCTGTGTGGTGTGGGATTGGAGATAGGCAGGTGTCAGTGATCCACATCCATTTTTCTGTGTGTGAGCTGCAGTGAACACAATCTTTTTGGGCTGCAGTGAACACAATCTTTTTGGGCTGCAGTGAACACAATCTTTTTGGGCTGCAGTGAACACAATCTTTTTGGGCTGCAGTGAACACAATCTTTTTGGGGTGCAGTGAACAAAATCTTTTTGGGGTGCAGTGAACACAATCCTTTTTGGTGTGCAGTGAACACAATCTTTTTGGGGTGCAGTGAACAAAATCCTTTTTGGGGTGCAGTGAACAACATCCTTTTTGGGGTGCAGTGAACACAATCTTTTTGGGGTGCAGTGAACAAAATCCTTTGTGGGGTGCAGTGAACACAATCTTTTTGGGGTGCAGTGAACACAATCTTTTTGGGGTGGAGTGAACAACATCCTTTTTGGGGTGCAGTGAACAAAATCCTTTTTGGGGTGCAGTGAACAAAATCATTTTTGGGGTGCAGTGAACACAATCTTTTTGGGGTGCAGTGAACACAATCTTTGTGGGGTGCAGTGAACACAATCTTTTTGGGGTGGAGTGAACAACATCCTTTTTGGGGTGCAGTAAACAACATCCTTTTTGGGGTGCAGTGAACACAATCTTTTTGGGGTGCAGTGAACACAATCTTTGTGGGGTACAGTGAACAGAATCTTTGTGGGGTGCAGTGAACACAATCTTTGGGGGGTACAGTGAACACAATCTTTTTGGGGTGCAGTGAACACAATCTTTGTGGGGTGCAGTGAACACAATCTTTTTGGGGTGGAGTGAACAAAATCATTTTTGGGGTGCAGTGAACAACATCCTTTTTGGGGTGCAGTGATCAAAATCCTTTTTGGGGTGCAGTGAACACAATCTTTTTGGGGTGCAGTGAACAAAATCCTTTGTGGGGTGCAGTGAACAGAATCTTTGTGGGGTGCAGTGAACACAATCTTTGGGGGGGTACAGTGAACACAATCTTTTTGGGGTGCAGTGAACACAATCTTTGTGGGGTACAGTGAACAGAATCTTTGTGGGGTGCAGTGAACACAATCTTTGGGGGGTACAGTGAACACAATCTTTTTGGGGTGCAGTGAACACAATCTTTGGGGGGTACAGTGAACACAATCTTTTTGGGGTGCAGTGAACACAATCTTTGTGGGGTGCAGTGAACACAATCTTTGGGGGGGTACAGTGAACACAATCTTTTTGGGGTGCAGTGAACAACATCCTTTTAGGGTGCAGTGAACACAATCTTTGTGGGGTGCAGTGAACAACATCCTTTTAGGGTGCAGTGAACACAATCTTTGTGGGGTACAGTGAACAGAATCTTTGTGGGGTGCAGTGAACACAATCTTTGGGGGGTACAGTGAACACAATCTTTGTGAGGTGCAGTGAACACAATCTTTGTGGGGTGCAGTGAACACAATCATTGTGGGGTGCAGTGAACTCAATCTTTGTGGGGTACAGTGAACACAATCTCATACTTCTGAAGATTTGAGGGTGCTGCCTGTTCCATACTCCCCCTACTCCTCATCTAGCCTTTTAGGGGTACAAACAATAGTAATTGGGGCCTAGTGTGGTTGTGTACGTGTGATATACATACACTTTTTTTGGATCATATTTTCTATTCCGCTATTTAATCAAAAACCTTTGGGGATCAGTTAAATTGGGGGATAGTCTGTGTTGGTACGTGTGAGAGAGATCCACCTTTCCAAGTTGTTGGGGTTCATCTCATACTTCTGAAGGTTTGAGGGTGCTGCCTGTTCCATACCCCCCCTACTCCTCATCTAGCCTTTTAGGGGTACAAACAATAGTAATTGGGGCCTAGTGTGGTTGTGTACGTGTGATATACATACACTTTTTTTGGATCATATTTTCTATTCCGCTATTTAATCAAAAACCTTTGGGGATCAGTTAAATTGGGGGATAGTCTGTGTTGGTACGTGTGAGAGAGATCCACCTTTCCAAGTTGTTGGGGTTCATCTCATACTTCTGAAGGTTTGAGGGTGCTGCCTGTTCCATACCCCCCCTACTCCTCATCTAGCCTTTTAGGGGTACAAACAATAGTAATTGGGGCCTAGTGTGGTTGTGTACGTGTGATATACATACACTTTTTTTGGATCATATTTTCTATTCCGCTATTTAATCAAAAACCTTTGGGGATCAGTTAAATTGGGGGATAGTCTGTGTTGGTACGTGTGAGAGAGATCCACCTTTCCAAGTTGTTGGGGTTCATCTCATACTTCTGAAGGTTTGAGGGTGCTGCCTGTTCCATACCCCCCCTACTCCTCATCTAGCCTTTTAGGGGTACAAACAATAGTAATTGGGGCCTAGTGTGGTTGTGTACGTGTGATATACATACACTTTTTTTGGATCATATTTTCTATTCCGCTATTTAATCAAAAACCTTTGGGGATCAGTTAAATTGGGGGATAGTCTGTGTTGGTACGTGTGAGAGAGATCCACCTTTCCAAGTTTTTGGGGTTCATCTCATACTTCTGAAGATTTGAGGGTGCTGCCTGTTCCATACCCCCCCTACTCCTCATCTAGCCTTTTAGGGGTACAAACAATAGTAATTGGGGCCTAGTGTGGTTGTGTACGTGTGATATACATACACTTTTTTTGGATCATATTTTCTATTCCGCTATTTAATCAAAAACCTTTGGGGATCAGTTAAATTGGGGGATAGTCTGTGTTGGTACGTGTGAGAGAGATCCACCTTTCCAAGTTGTTGGGGTTCATCTCATACTTCTGAAGGTTTGAGGGTGCTGCCTGTTCCATACTCCCCCTACTCCTAGCCTTTTAGGGGTACAAACAATAGTAATTGGGGCCTAGTGTGGTTGTGTACGTGTGATATACATACACTTTTTTTGGATCATATTTTCTATTCCGCTATTTAATCAAAAACCTTTGGGGATCAGTTAAATTGGGGGATAGTCTGTGTTGGTACGTGTGAGAGAGATCCACCTTTCCAAGTTTTTGGGGTTCATCTCATACTTCTGAAGATTTGAGGGTGCTGCCTGTTCCATACCCCCCCTACTCCTCATCTAGCCTTTTAGGGGTACAAACAATAGTAATTGGGGCCTAGTGTGGTTGTGTACGTGTGATATACATACACTTTTTTTGGATCATATTTTCTATTCCGCTATTTAATCAAAAACCTTTGGGGATCAGTTAAATTGGGGGATAGTCTGTGTTGGTACGTGTGAGAGAGATCCACCTTTCCAAGTTGTTGGGGTTCATCTCATACTTCTGAAGGTTTGAGGGTGCTGCCTGTTCCATACTCCCCCTACTCCTCATCTAGCCTTTTAGGGGTACAAACAATAGTAATTGGGGCCTAGTGTGGTTGTGTACGTGTGATATACATACACTTTTTTTGGATCATATTTTCTATTCCGCTATTTAATCAAAAACCTTTGGGGATCAGTTAAATTGGGGGATAGTCTGTGTTGGTACGTGTGAGAGAGATCCACCTTTCCAAGTTGTTGGGGTTCATCTCATACTTCTGAAGGTTTGAGGGTGCTGCCTGTTCCATACTCCCCCTACTCCTAGCCTTTTAGGGGTACAAACAATAGTAATTGGGGCCTAGTGTGGTTGTGTACGTGTGATATACATACACTTTTTTTGGATCATATTTTCTATTCCGCTATTTAATCAAAAACCTTTGGGGATCAGTTAAATTGGGGGATAGTCTGTGTTGGTACGTGTGAGAGAGATCCACCTTTCCAAGTTGTTGGGGTTCATCTCATACTTCTGAAGGTTTGAGGGTGCTGCCTGTTCCATACCCCCCCTACTCCTAGCCTTTTAGGGGTACAAACAATAGTAATTGGGGCCTAGTGTGGTTGTGTACGTGTGATATACATACACTTTTTTTGGATCATATTTTCTATTCCGCTATTTAATCAAAAACCTTTGGGGATCAGTTAAATTGGGGGATAGTCTGTGCTGGTACGTGTGAGAGAGATCCACCTTTCCAAGTTGTTGGGGTTCATCTCATACTTCTGAAGGTTTGAGGGTGCTGCCTGTTCCATACTCCCCCTACTCCTCATCTAGCCTTTTAGGGGTACAAACAATAGTAATTGGGGCCCAGTGTGGTTGTGTACGTGTGATATACATACACTTTTTTTGGATCATATTTTCTATTCCGCTATTTAATCAAAAACCTTTGGGGATCAGTTAAATTGGGGGATAGTCTGTGTTGGTACGTGTGAGAGAGATCCACCTTTCCAAGTTGTTGGGGTTCATCTCATACTTCTGAAGGTTTGAGGGTGCTGCCTGTTCCATACCCCCCCTACTCCTCATCTAGCCTTTTAGGGGTACAAACAATAGTAATTGGGGCCTAGTGTGGTTGTGTACGTGTGATATACATACACTTTTTTTGGATCATATTTTCTATTCCGCTATTTAATCAAAAACCTTTGGGGATCAGTTAAATTGGGGGATAGTCTGTGTTGGTACGTGTGAGAGAGATCCACCTTTCCAAGTTGTTGGGGTTCATCTCATACTTCTGAAGGTTTGAGGGTGCTGCCTGTTCCATACTCCCCCTACTCCTCATCTAGCCTTTTAGGGGTACAAACAATAGTAATTGGGGCCTAGTGTGGTTGTGTACGTGTGATATACATACACTTTTTTTGGATCATATTTTCTATTCCGCTATTTAATCAAAAACCTTTGGGGATCAGTTAAATTGGGGGATAGTCTGTGTTGGTACGTGTGAGAGAGATCCACCTTTCCAAGTTGTTGGGGTTCATCTCATACTTCTGAAGGTTTGAGGGTGCTGCCTGTTCCATACTCCCCCTACTCCTGATCTAGCCTTTTAGGGGTACAAACAATAGTAATTGGGGCCCAGTGTGGTTGTGTACGTGTGATATACATACACTTTTTTTGGATCATATTTTCTATTCCGCTATTTAATCAAAAACCTTTGGGGATCAGTTAAATTGGGGGATAGTCTGTGTTGGTACGTGTGAGAGAGATCCACCTTTCCAAGTTGTTGGGGTTCATCTCATACTTCTGAAGGTTTGAGGGTGCTGCCTGTTCCATACCCCCCCTACTCCTCATCTAGCCTTTTAGGGGTACAAACAATAGTAATTGGGGCCTAGTGTGGTTGTGTACGTGTGATATACATACACTTTTTTTGGATCATATTTTCTATTCCGCTATTTAATCAAAAACCTTTGGGGATCAGTTAAATTGGGGGATAGTCTGTGTTGGTACGTGTGAGAGAGATCCACCTTTCCAAGTTGTTGGGGTTCATCTCATACTTCTGAAGGTTTGAGGGTGCTGCCTGTTCCATACTCCCCCTACTCCTCATCTAGCCTTTTAGGGGTACAAACAATAGTAATTGGGGCCTAGTGTGGTTGTGTACGTGTGATATACATACACTTTTTTTGGATCATATTTTCTATTCCGCTATTTAATCAAAAACCTTTGGGGATCAGTTAAATTGGGGGATAGTCTGTGTTGGTACGTGTGAGAGAGATCCACCTTTCCAAGTTGTTGGGGTTCATCTCATACTTCTGAAGGTTTGAGGGTGCTGCCTGTTCCATACTCCCCCTACTCCTAGCCTTTTAGGGGTACAAACAATAGTAATTGGGGCCTAGTGTGGTTGTGTACGTGTGATATACATACACTTTTTTTGGATCATATTTTCTATTCCGCTATTTAATCAAAAACCTTTGGGGATCAGTTAAATTGGGGGATAGTCTGTGTTGGTACGTGTGAGAGAGATCCACCTTTCCAAGTTGTTGGGGTTCATCTCATACTTCTGAAGGTTTGAGGGTGCTGCCTGTTCCATACCCCCCCTACTCCTCATCTAGCCTTTTAGGGGTACAAACAATAGTAATTGGGGCCTAGTGTGGTTGTGTACGTGTGATATACTTACACTTTTTTTGGATCATATTTTCTATTCCGCTATTTAATCAAAAACCTTTGGGGATCAGTTAAATTGGGGGATAGTCTGTGTTGGTACGTGTGAGAGAGATCCACCTTTCCAAGTTGTTGGGGTTCATCTCATACTTCTGAAGGTTTGAGGGTGCTGCCTGTTCCATACTCCCCCTACTCCTCATCTAGCCTTTTAGGGGTACAAACAATAGTAATTGGGGCCCAGTGTGGTTGTGTACGTGTGATATACATACACTTTTTTTGGATCATATTTTCTATTCCGCTATTTAATCAAAAACCTTTGGGGATCAGTTAAATTGGGGGATAGTCTGTGTTGGTACGTGTGAGAGAGATCCACCTTTCCAAGTTGTTGGGGTTCATCTCATACTTCTGAAGGTTTGAGGGTGCTGCCTGTTCCATACTCCCCCTACTCCTCATCTAGCCTTTTAGGGGTACAAACAATAGTAATTGGGGCCTAGTGTGGTTGTGTACGTGTGATATACATACACTTTTTTTGGATCATATTTTCTATTCCGCTATTTAATCAAAAACCTTTGGGGATCAGTTAAATTGGGGGATAGTCTGTGTTGGTACGTGTGAGAGAGATCCACCTTTCCAAGTTGTTGGGGTTCATCTCATACTTCTGAAGGTTTGAGGGTGCTGCCTGTTCCATACTCCCCCTACTCCTAGCCTTTTAGGGGTACAAACAATAGTAATTGGGGCCTAGTGTGGTTGTGTACGTGTGATATACATACACTTTTTTTGGATCATATTTTCTATTCCGCTATTTAATCAAAAACCTTTGGGGATCAGTTAAATTGGGGGATAGTCTGTGTTGGTACGTGTGAGAGAGATCCACCTTTCCAAGTTGTTGGGGTTCATCTCATACTTCTGAAGGTTTGAGGGTGCTGCCTGTTCCATACCCCCCCTACTCCTCATCTAGCCTTTTAGGGGTACAAACAATAGTAATTGGGGCCTAGTGTGGTTGTGTACGTGTGATATACATACACTTTTTTTGGATCATATTTTCTATTCCGCTATTTAATCAAAAACCTTTGGGGATCAGTTAAATTGGGGGATAGTCTGTGTTGGTACGTGTGAGAGAGATCCACCTTTCCAAGTTGTTGGGGTTCATCTCATACTTCTGAAGGTTTGAGGGTGCTGCCTGTTCCATACTCCCCCTACTCCTCATCTAGCCTTTTAGGGGTACAAACAATAGTAATTGGGGCCCAGTGTGGTTGTGTACGTGTGATATACATACACTTTTTTTGGATCATATTTTCTATTCCGCTATTTAATCAAAAACCTTTGGGGATCAGTTAAATTGGGGGATAGTCTGTGTTGGTACGTGTGAGAGAGATCCACCTTTCCAAGTTGTTGGGGTTCATCTCATACTTCTGAAGGTTTGAGGGTGCTGCCTGTTCCATACTCCCCCTACTCCTCATCTAGCCTTTTAGGGGTACAAACAATAGTAATTGGGGCCTAGTGTGGTTGTGTACGTGTGATATACATACACTTTTTTTGGATCATATTTTCTATTCCGCTATTTAATCAAAAACCTTTGGGGATCAGTTAAATTGGGGGATAGTCTGTGTTGGTACGTGTGAGAGAGATCCACCTTTCCAAGTTTTTGGGGTTCATCTCATACTTCTGAAGATTTGAGGGTGCTGCCTGTTCCATACCCCCCCTACTCCTCATCTAGCCTTTTAGGGGTACAAACAATAGTAATTGGGGATTAGTGTGGTTGTGTACGTGTGATATACATACACTTTTTTTGGATCATATTTTCTATTCCGCTATTTAATCAAAAACCTTTGGGGATCAGTTAAATTGGGGGATAGTCTGTGTTGGTACGTGTGAGAGAGATCCACCTTTCCAAGTTGTTGGGGTTCATCTCATACTTCTGAAGGTTTGAGGGTGCTGCCTGTTCCATAATCCCCCTACTCCTCATCTAGCCTTTTAGGGGTACAAACAATAGTAATTGGGGCCCAGTGTGGTTGTGTACGTGTGATATACATACACTTTTTTTGGATCATATTTTCTATTCCGCTATTTAATCAAAAACCTTTGGGGATCAGTTAAATTGGGGGATAGTCTGTGTTGGTACGTGTGAGAGAGATCCACCTTTCCAAGTTGTTGGGGTTCATCTCATACTTCTGAAGGTTTGAGGGTGCTGCCTGTTCCATACTCCCCCTACTCCTGATCTAGCCTTTTAGGGGTACAAACAATAGTAATTGGGGCCCAGTGTGGTTGTGTACGTGTGATATACATACACTTTTTTTGGATCATATTTTCTATTCCGCTATTTAATCAAAAACCTTTGGGGATCAGTTAAATTGGGGGATAGTCTGTGTTGGTACGTGTGAGAGAGATCCACCTTTCCAAGTTGTTGGGGTTCATCTCATACTTCTGAAGGTTTGAGGGTGCTGCCTGTTCCATACCCCCCCTACTCCTCATCTAGCCTTTTAGGGGTACAAACAATAGTAATTGGGGCCTAGTGTGGTTGTGTACGTGTGATATACATACACTTTTTTTGGATCATATTTTCTATTCCGCTATTTAATCAAAAACCTTTGGGGATCAGTTAAATTGGGGGATAGTCTGTGTTGGTACGTGTGAGAGAGATCCACCTTTCCAAGTTGTTGGGGTTCATCTCATACTTCTGAAGGTTTGAGGGTGCTGCCTGTTCCATACTCCCCCTACTCCTCATCTAGCCTTTTAGGGGTACAAACAATAGTAATTGGGGCCTAGTGTGGTTGTGTACGTGTGATATACATACACTTTTTTTGGATCATATTTTCTATTCCGCTATTTAATCAAAAACCTTTGGGGATCAGTTAAATTGGGGGATAGTCTGTGTTGGTACGTGTGAGAGAGATCCACCTTTCCAAGTTGTTGGGGTTCATCTCATACTTCTGAAGGTTTGAGGGTGCTGCCTGTTCCATACTCCCCCTACTCCTAGCCTTTTAGGGGTACAAACAATAGTAATTGGGGCCTAGTGTGGTTGTGTACGTGTGATATACATACACTTTTTTTGGATCATATTTTCTATTCCGCTATTTAATCAAAAACCTTTGGGGATCAGTTAAATTGGGGGATAGTCTGTGTTGGTACGTGTGAGAGAGATCCACCTTTCCAAGTTGTTGGGGTTCATCTCATACTTCTGAAGGTTTGAGGGTGCTGCCTGTTCCATACCCCCCCTACTCCTCATCTAGCCTTTTAGGGGTACAAACAATAGTAATTGGGGCCTAGTGTGGTTGTGTACGTGTGATATACATACACTTTTTTTGGATCATATTTTCTATTCCGCTATTTAATCAAAAACCTTTGGGGATCAGTTAAATTGGGGGATAGTCTGTGTTGGTACGTGTGAGAGAGATCCACCTTTCCAAGTTGTTGGGGTTCATCTCATACTTCTGAAGGTTTGAGGGTGCTGCCTGTTCCATACTCCCCCTACTCCTCATCTAGCCTTTTAGGGGTACAAACAATAGTAATTGGGGCCCAGTGTGGTTGTGTACGTGTGATATACATACACTTTTTTTGGATCATATTTTCTATTCCGCTATTTAATCAAAAACCTTTGGGGATCAGTTAAATTGGGGGATAGTCTGTGTTGGTACGTGTGAGAGAGATCCACCTTTCCAAGTTGTTGGGGTTCATCTCATACTTCTGAAGGTTTGAGGGTGCTGCCTGTTCCATACTCCCCCTACTCCTCATCTAGCCTTTTAGGGGTACAAACAATAGTAATTGGGGCCTAGTGTGGTTGTGTACGTGTGATATACATACACTTTTTTTGGATCATATTTTCTATTCCGCTATTTAATCAAAAACCTTTGGGGATCAGTTAAATTGGGGGATAGTCTGTGTTGGTACGTGTGAGAGAGATCCACCTTTCCAAGTTGTTGGGGTTCATCTCATACTTCTGAAGGTTTGAGGGTGCTGCCTGTTCCATACTCCCCCTACTCCTAGCCTTTTAGGGGTACAAACAATAGTAATTGGGGCCTAGTGTGGTTGTGTACGTGTGATATACATACACTTTTTTTGGATCATATTTTCTATTCCGCTATTTAATCAAAAACCTTTGGGGATCAGTTAAATTGGGGGATAGTCTGTGTTGGTACGTGTGAGAGAGATCCACCTTTCCAAGTTGTTGGGGTTCATCTCATACTTCTGAAGGTTTGAGGGTGCTGCCTGTTCCATACCCCCCCTACTCCTCATCTAGCCTTTTAGGGGTACAAACAATAGTAATTGGGGCCTAGTGTGGTTGTGTACGTGTGATATAAATACACTTTTTTTGGATCATATTTTCTATTCCGCTATTTAATCAAAAACCTTTGGGGATCAGTTAAATTGGGGGATAGTCTGTGTTGGTACGTGTGAGAGAGATCCACCTTTCCAAGTTGTTGGGGTTTATCTCATACTTCTGAAGGTTTGAGGGTGCTGCCTGTTCCATACTCCCCCTACTCCTCATCTAGCCTTTTAGGGGTACAAACAATAGTAATTGGGGCCCAGTGTGGTTGTGTACGTGTGATATACATACACTTTTTTTGGATCATATTTTCTATTCCGCTATTTAATCAAAAACCTTTGGGGATCAGTTAAATTGGGGGATAGTCTGTGTTGGTACGTGTGAGAGAGATCCACCTTTCCAAGTTGTTGGGGTTCATCTCATACTTCTGAAGGTTTGAGGGTGCTGCCTGTTCCATACTCCCCCTACTCCTCATCTAGCCTTTTAGGGGTACAAACAATAGTAATTGGGGCCTAGTGTGGTTGTGTACGTGTGATATACATACACTTTTTTTGGATCATATTTTCTATTCCGCTATTTAATCAAAAACCTTTGGGGATCAGTTAAATTGGGGGATAGTCTGTGTTGGTACGTGTGAGAGAGATCCACCTTTCCAAGTTTTTGGGGTTCATCTCATACTTCTGAAGATTTGAGGGTGCTGCCTGTTCCATACCCCCCCTACTCCTCATCTAGCCTTTTAGGGGTACAAACAATAGTAATTGGGGATTAGTGTGGTTGTGTACGTGTGATATACATACACTTTTTTTGGATCATATTTTCTATTCCGCTATTTAATCAAAAACCTTTGGGGATCAGTTAAATTGGGGGATAGTCTGTGTTGGTACGTGTGAGAGAGATCCACCTTTCCAAGTTGTTGGGGTTCATCTCATACTTCTGAAGGTTTGAGGGTGCTGCCTGTTCCATACTCCCCCTACTCCTCATCTAGCCTTTTAGGGGTACAAACAATAGTAATTGGGGCCCAGTGTGGTTGTGTACGTGTGATATACATACACTTTTTTTGGATCATATTTTCTATTCCGCTATTTAATCAAAAACCTTTGGGGATCAGTTAAATTGGGGGATAGTCTGTGTTGGTACGTGTGAGAGAGATCCACCTTTCCAAGTTGTTGGGGTTCATCTCATACTTCTGAAGGTTTGAGGGTGCTGCCTGTTCCATACCCCCCCTACTCCTCATCTAGCCTTTTAGGGGTACAAACAATAGTAATTGGGGCCTAGTGTGGTTGTGTACGTGTGATATACATACACTTTTTTTGGATCATATTTTCTATTCCGCTATTTAATCAAAAACCTTTGGGGATCAGTTAAATTGGGGGATAGTCTGTGTTGGTACGTGTGAGAGAGATCCACCTTTCCAAGTTTTTGGGGTTCATCTCATACTTCTGAAGATTTGAGGGTGCTGCCTGTTCCATACTCCTCCTCCTACTGCTCAACCATCCTTTTAGGGGTACAAACAATAGTAGTTGGGGCCTAGTGTGGTGGTGTACGTGCGAGATACATACACTTTCTTTTTGATCATATTTTCTATTCCGCTATTCAATTAAAACCTTTGGGGATCAATTCAATTGCGAGATAGTCTGTGTCGGTACGTGTGAGATCCACCTTTCCAAGTTGTTGGGGTTCATCTCATACTTCTGAAGATTTGAGGGTGCTGCCTGTTCCATACTCCTGCTCCTACTGCTCAACCATCCTTTTAGGGGTACAAACAATAGTAATTGGGGCCTAGTGTGGTTGTGTACGTGCGAGATACATACACTTTTTTTGATCATATTTCCTATTCCGCTATTCAATAAAAACCTTTGAGGATCAATTGAATTGCGGGATAGTCTGTGTCGGTACGTGTGAGATCCACCTTTCCAAGTTTTTGGGGTTCATCTCATACTTCTGAAGATTTGAGGGTGCTGCCTGTTCCATACTCCTCCTCCTACTCCTCATCCATCCTTTTAGGGGTACAAACAATAGTAATTGGGGCCTAGTGTGGTTGTGTACGTGCGAGATACATACACTTTTTTTGATCATATTTCCTATTCCGCTATTCAATAAAAACCTTTGAGGATCAATTGAATTGCGGGATAGTCTGTGTCGGTACGTGTGAGATCCACCTTTCCAAGTTTTTGGGGTTCATCTCATACTTCTGAAGATTTGAGGGTGCTGTCTGTTCCATACTCCTCCTACTCCTCATCCATCCTTTTAGGGGTAGAAACAATAGTAATTGGGGCCTAGTGTGGTTTTGTACGTGCGAGATACATACACTTTTTTGGATCATATTTCCTATTCCGCTATTCAATAAAAACCTTTCTAGGGCAAGATCTTAAATTACAGAAATATGAGGAGACCGTCAAATAAGGGCCGTGGCCTGGGTCGTGGTGCTGCTGGTAGAGCTCCTGTTGCAAGGAGAGGACGTGGTCGATCTGTGCCAGCTACACGCACAAGTGAAACACCTTCCTCAAGTGTGAGTAGGCGACAGAACCTGCATCAGTATTTGGTAGGGCATCAAACGCCCCTAGAAGTGATGAGGCCAGAACAAGTTGAGGCGATAGTAGATTGGTTTGCTGCTGACAGTGCCTCCAGTTCCTTCACATTGTCTCCCACCCAGTCTACTGCAGAAAGGTCAGAGTTGGCACCTGCAGCCAATGTCCAACCGTCTTTCACCTCACCCCCTTGCAAATCAGGCCAGCAGTCTGAGCCCCAAGCCATACAGCAGTCTCTTATTCTTTTTGAGGACTCTGTCAGCAGGGTTTCCCAGGGCCATCCACCTAGCCCTGCCCCAGAAGTGGAAGAGATTGAGTGCAGCGATGCCCAACCACTTATTTCTCAAGATGAGTACATGCAAGGATCATCGCAGCACGTCTCCGATGATGACGAAACGCAGGTGCCAACTGCTGCGGCGTTCAGCATTGTGGAGACCGACAAGGAGGGCAGGGGTGAAGACTGGGTGGAAGATGATGTGGAGGACGATGAGGTCCTCGACCCCACATGGAATGAACGTCATGCAGGTGACCTGAGTAGTTTGGAGGAAGAGGCGGTGGTCGCACAGAGCCACCAGCACAGCAGAAGAGGGAGCAGGGTGCAGAAGCGGAGCGGCCGTGCCCTAGACACTACGCCCGCTACTGCCCAACGCAGCAAGGGAACGAGCGCACCAAAGTCAGCTCAAAGGAGTTCTCTAGCGTGGAAGTTCTTTAGAAAATGTGCTGATGACAGGACACGAGTGGTTTGCACCCTGTGCAATCAGAGCTTGAAGCGAGGCATAAACCTTCTCAACCTGAGCACAACCTGCATGATCAGGCATCTAAGTGCAAAGCACGAGCTGCAGTGGAGTACACACCTTCAAAACCAAGAAACGTCTCTGGCTCATCCTGCTTCCTCTTCTGCTGCAGTCTCGGCCGCTCCAGCCACATCTGTAGTGATACCGGCACCTGCCACCCCGCAAACAGACGATCTGTCAGCAACACCACCACCTGGGTCACCAACAACCATCTCCACAATGTCCCGTGGAAGCGTTCAGCTTTCCATCTCCCAAACACTTGAGAGGAAGAGGAAGTACCCCCCTACCCACCCGCGATCCCTGGCCCTGAATGCCAGCATTTCAAAATTATTGGCCTTTGAAATGCTGTCATTCCGTCTGGTGGAGACGCACAGTTTTAAAAACCTTATGTCGGTGGCTGTCCCACAGTACGTCGTGCCCAGCCGCCACTACTTTTCCAGGCAAGCCATCCCTTCCCTGCACAACCAAGTGGGGGAAAATATCAGGTGTGCACTGCGCAACGCCATCTGTGCCAAGGTCCACCTAACTACGGATACGTGGACCAGTAAGCACGGTCAGGGGCGTTATATCTCCCTAACGGCACACTGGGTAAATGCAGTGGCGGATGGGCCTGAGGCGGATAGCAATTTGGCGCATGTCCTTCCACCACCGAGGATTGCAGGGCGCTTCAGTTTGCCTCCTGTTCCTAACTCCTCCTACTCCGCTTCCTCATCCTCTACCGCCTCCTCATCCGGACAGCGTAACACCTTCACCACCAACTTCAGCACGGCCAGGGGTAAACGACAGCAGGCAGTTTTACAACTTGCCTGTTTGGGGGACAAACCACACACCGCGCAGGAGTTGTGGAGGAGCATGGAACAGCAGACAAATGAGTGGTTGCTGCCAGCGAGCCTCAAGCCCGGCCTGGTGGTGTGCGATAACGGGCGAAATCTCATAGCAGCTCTGGGCCTAGCCGGTTTGACGCACATCCCTTGCCTGGCGCATGTGCTGAATTTGGTGGTGCAGAGGTTCCTTAAAAACTACCCCGATATGTCAGAGCTGCTGCAGAAAGTGCGGGCCGTTTGTGCGCACTTTCGGCGTTCTCACCCTGCTGCTGCTCGCCTGGCAGCGCTGCAGCGTAACTTCGGCCTTCCCGCTCACCGCCTCATATGTGACGTGCCCACAAGGTGGAACTCCACCTTGCACATGCTGGAAAGACTGTGCGAGCAGCAGCAGGCCATAGTGGAGTTTCAGCTGCAGCACGCACGCGTGAGTCGCTCTGCGGAACAGCACCACTTCACCACCAATAACTGGGCCTCCATGCGAGACCTGTGTGCCTTGTTGCGCTGTTTTGAGTACTCCACCAACATGGCCAGTGGCAATGACGCCGTTCTCAGCTTAACTATCCCACTTCTATGCCTCCTTGAAAAAACAATTCGGGCGATGATGGAAGAGGATGTGGCACAGGATGAGGAGGAGGAGGAGGATGAAGAGGTAACATTTCCAAGGCTTTCAGGGCAGTCATTCGCAAGGGGCTCCGAGGGTGGGTTCCTGCACACGCAAACGCCAGGGACGCAATTGTCCAGCAGGGGCACAGTTCTGGAGGATGAGGAGGATGAGGAGGAGGAGGAGCTGGAGGAGGAGATGGAACCATGTTCACAGCAGGGTGGCACCCAGGCCAGCTCATGGCCATCACTGGTGCGTGGCTGGGGGGATACAGAGGACACGGACGATACACCTCCCACAGAGGACAGCCTTTCGTCGCCTCTGGGCAGCCTGGCACACATGAGCGATTACATGCTGCAGTGTCTCCACAACGACCGCCGAGTTGCCCACATTCTAACTTGTGCTGATTACTGGGTGGCCACGCTGCTGGATCCCCGTTACAAGGACAACGTACCGTCCTTAATTCACTCACTGGAGCGCGATCGCAAGATGCGCGAGTACAAGCGCACGCTGGTAGACGCCATGCTGCTGGCATTCCCATCTGACAGCGGGGCCACAGTGGAAGCACAAGGCAGAGGAGGAGGAGGAGGAGGTCGCCAACGCAACCAGGGCACCGCCAGCACCTCAGAAGGCAGGGTTAGCATGGCCGAAATGTGGAAAAGCTTTGTCAGCACGCCACAACAAACAGCAGCACCAGCAGCTCAGATGGAACGTCTTAGCAGGAGGCAGCATTTTACCAACATGGTGGAGCAGTATGTGTGCACACGCCTACATGTAGTGAATGACGGGTCTGCCCCCTTCAACTTCTGGGTCTCCAAATTGGGCACATGGCCTGAGCTTGCCCTTTACGCCTTGGAGGTGCTGGCGTGCCCTGCAGCCAGTGTATTATCTGAACGGGTATTTAGCACGGCTGGGGGCGTTATAACAGACAAGCGCAGCCGCCTGTCCAGAGACAATGTGGACAAGCTCACGTTCATTAAAATGAACCAGGCATGGATCCCACGGGACTTTTCCGTACCTTATGCAGAATAGCAATGGATACCGACCTTACCCACCCATTGTTCCATTTTTGCTCTTTCTCACTCTTTTGGGGTGTACCCTCATTTAAAATTTTTGAAAAGAAGCAGTGTTGGCTACCTCGTCCTCCTCCTCAGGGCCAGATTAATGTAGGGGCTATTGGAGCTGCAGCTCCAGGCCCCTACCTTTTATATAGGCCCCGGGTTGGCCATATTCACTGTTACCGCTCTTCTGTCACTTGTAAACACAGAAGTCTGGCTTCTATGCTCGCTTCCCCAGGCAGCACCCTCAGAACCTCCCCACACAGCGTGAAGGCCGGACAAGGAGGGACAGTTGGCGATGCATGGATGTGTTTATGGGCTTCAGAGACAGCATCCCATGTTGAATTAGGCATGCATGGCTGCACCCTTCCTCCTCTGGGTGCATGGCAAGGCACGGCCCTTAAGGCCCTTCAAAATCCTCAGCACCAAGCCCATGATGCTGTTAATCCGGCCCTGGTCCTCCTCCACCGCCGCTTCCACCTACACCGCCCATAGGTGTGCGCAGCCTATTGCATTAAGGTGTGCACCCCAAAGTTGAAATACACATGCATGTGTTTGCCAGCAGGGAGAGTAATGTATCGGGGCCATGTACCTGTAGGCAAGGAGAAATAGAGCAGAGCAGGTCCCAGGGAGATCTTTCCCATCTCCTCACTGGCAATGCTATGTGCCCTAGGTGATTAGGGTGTGCCCAGGCACACCCAGCACACCCTGTGCGCACGCCTATGTCACCGCCACATCCACCACCACCTCAACCTCCCTCCTACTCCATATGGGCCTCGTCCTTCAGAGATGAAGAAGAACATTGTTTTATTTTTCTGTTTTTTTTTGTTGTTTTAAGTTATTTCCCTATCCACATTTGTTTGCAGAGCACTTGCCATGCTCTTAATTACGTTTTGCTGCCATTTGCAGCACTCTAGCCCTTTCCTTTGGTGTTTTAGAGCCATTTTAGTGCCTTAAAGTTCGGGTCCCCATTGACTTCAATGGGGTTCGGTGTCCGGGAAAAGTTCGGTAAAAGTCCGGGACACGGACCCGGACTTTTTTTTAAAGTTCGGCCGAACCCGTCGAACACGGACATCTAGGTGTCCGCTCAACCCTAGTCATGAATCTTTGACTTGCCACATACACTTTTCCACAATAGGCCCCTCTATATCACTCCTTCACCACACAATAAACAGTCTGACTACCAGTCAACAAAAATTGGCAACCTTTCTTTTTTTGGCTGCCAACAGAGTCTGGTCAAAGCTTGAAAAAAAAAAAAAAAGCACACTATAGAACTACAAGTTCTAGAAGTAGAAGTAAAAGGATGAATAAACACTTTCCTAATGGATGAAAAAATTAAATAGGTTACTCAGTGATGCCTTACCCAAATTTCGAAAAAACCCTGGAAACCTTGGAAGAACTACGCATTGCCCTCATTGAACCTATCCCGTCTTAATTATTTATGAATAGTAGCCATTTGTATCTGCCTCCAAGGAAAAACTCTCTTCACCTTGACTTCCCAAACAACCTATCTTCCTTCATCTCAGCTACATCTCTCCCTCCCTGATATCTCTGCCGAAACGTTTCAGATGGTTACCCTCTCATATCCAATTCAAGTACATGCAACCAATCTACGAATTATTATTATTCAAGATTTTTTTTCCACTTATTCAAGATTTAGTATATACAGTATAGATGTAGCACCCTACAGATAGGTGCTAGGTAAAATATCCACTTAAGCCCCGGAAGATTTTACCCCCTTCCTGACCAGGGCCTATTTTGCGTTTCGGCACTGCGTGAAGTTAACGGACAATTGCTCGGTTATGCGACGCTGTACCAAAACGAATTTGGCGTCCTTTTTTTCCCCACAAACAGAGCTTTCTTTTGGTGGTATTTCATCACCTGTGCGATTTTTTGATCATGCGCTATAAACAAAAAAAGAGCGTCAATTTTGCAAAAATAACAATATTTTTCACATTTTTTTATATGAAATTTCCCCCAAAAAAATGTAAAAATCAAAATTTTTTAACATTTTAGGCCAATTTTTTTTTTACCATATGTTTGGTAAAAAAAATCGCAAAAGGCGTATTTTGATTGGTTTGCGCAGAAGTTATTGCGTTTACTAACAAAGGGAAAGATTTTTGTAATTTTTGTTGTTTTTTTTTTAACGTGTAATGGCGCGATCTGCGATTTTATTTTGCGGGACTGCGACATTGGGGCAGACAGATCGGACCCTTGACTAACATTTTTGACACTTTTGGGGTTACCAGTGACATTACTACAGTAATCAGTGCTAAAAATATGCACTGTTACTGTAAAAATGACACTGGCAGTGAAGGAGTTAACTGTATTGGAGAGGGAGGGGTTAAGTGTGTCCTAGGGGCGTGATTCTAACTGTGATTGGCTGTGGCTGTGTGTGTAAGAACAGTGATCAACGGTCCTACATAGTAGAACCGTTTGATCACCATTCTTACACAGGGGAAAATGACAGGCGGCTTTGTTTACATTAGCCGCCTGCCTTTTTCCCGCTGTCACGGACGATCGCGAGTGCCCGGTGGACATCGGATGCGCCGGGCACACGCGTGGGGGGGTCCGTGACCGAGCGGGAGCACGCATCCGACGGCACGCGCTCACTCCCAAAACCCTTACAGGCTAGCGACGTAGCCCTACGTCGCTTTGCCTGTGAGGGGCTGACTGCCGACGTAAATAGTCGTGCGGCAGTCGGCAATTGGATATAGTGGGCTTTGTCTGCCTAACAGCAAAACCATGATTTATTTTGGTCAGGTAGGTTGTCATGGCTCCCACTTGTGTCTGCTGAGAGGGGAGTCTCCCCACTGGCCCTGTGAGAGGATTTTCATTGGGCAGTGGAGGAAACCCAATCAGAGACCCATTCATGCTTGTAACTACCCCAGAAGGCAGATTCTGCCGCAGAGGATTCTGGGAGTGGGTATAAGTTTGAGGGGAGGACATGACTCATCGTCTTTGGCGGGAAGCAGAGTCCTAGGAGGGAGAGGACGGCTGTCTCTCCTCCTGTCATAGGAAGTGGATGTATCGGGTGCTGCCTGAGAATCTAGAGAGTGCTGAGTTGAGCTGAAGGGGATCCGGTGTGCTGAGAACCAGCGGAGAGAGAGAGAGGGGTTCAGTCCCAGGAAAGCCTACATAGGTCGTGAGTACTGAGGATTGCCCCTGGGGGTCGGCCTAGTGTCAGTGGGGACCACTCTGGAGAAGGTTCTAGGATCCAAGTGTCAGCTAGCTATAAAGGGGGTACCTAAGTTGAGGACCCTGAAGTGATAGATGGGGTACCTAGTCAGGGAGACCCTGAAGAGTTAAAGGGGGCACCTGCAGTTTGGGCCCTGAGGAGTCAGTGCACAGTGAGAGTGCATCCATTAAGAGTTGCAGCAGCACAGGAATTCACAAGGAACTACCTCAAGCCAGCGCAATATTCTACAGTCCTGGATCTTCTGGACTAAGGTTGAGGTTCCAGCACAGTTTTTAGTGTTACATTACATCCAAGCGTCAGTAAGCGTTGGCTAGCATCAGCTGGCGTCAAGACAGTGCTAACAAGCATATTTTTGCTAAAGAGTCCCAAAGTGTACCTAGTTTAGCCAGAGGAGTATCCCACTCATTCCCTTCTCCCATCCCCTAAATACAAAAAAAAAACAACCAAACAAAGATGCCGGAGTTGTCATTGTCTCAGTGCTCACACCTGGGGTCACAGCTCACATGGGCTGGAGAGGTAACCGGTAACAATGGCAGACCCTGACCCAGAAAACCTGCTATATATATATATATATATATATATATATTTATATATATATATAAAACGCCAACAGTTTGAGCAACTCTTTAAAAAAATAAAGGGAGTCAGTACAGTATAATAAAGTGTGAGCTGGCTAACAATGCGACTGTGCCTCCTGTGTTAATTCTTCCAGAGTGGGGGCGCTCTAATACAGAAGACGTGGTACTGGTCAGATCACCAGGTGAAAAGAAAGGGAAAAAAAGCCAAAGAGTAGGGGGTAACCACATCTATTGATTGGTAAGCTGCAATATAGGGATGGGTAAACGGTTCGGCCAGAGCATTAGTTCAGGCCGAACATTTGCCTGTTTGGCCAATTACCTGAATTTGCAGGCTGTTTGCACCGAGGAATACCCTGCAATGCACTGAGCGCTGCACAGCACATTCTGCACCTTGATTGGGCAAAGCCTTGCCCAATCAGGGCACAGTGTAAGCTGGTTGTTAAGGAGCGGGGCCAGGAAGCCGACCGTGGTGCCCTAACAACCGATGAGTCCTCAGCTGTCAATGGGTTTCCCCACTGACAACTGAATAAAAAAAAAAAGTGCCGATAAAAAAAAATAAAGAAAAAAAAAATGGCATGGAGTCCAAAGGGACTGGTATGGCTTTTTAAGGGGAAACCTATGCCAAAATTAGAACAAAAATGGCATAGAGTCACCCCCAAAATCCATACCAAACCTTATCTGAGCATGCAGTCCGGTAGGTCAGGAAAGGGGAGGGGATGAGCAAGCGCCCCCCCCACCCCCCGAACCATACCAGGCCACATGCCCTCAGCATGGGGGATGAGTGCTTTTGGGCAGGGGGCTCTGCCCCCCCCCACCCGAAGCACCTTGTCCCCATTTGATGGGGACAAGGCCCCTTTCCGGCAACCCTGGGCTGTGATCGTCGGGGTCTGCAGGCGGGGAGCTTATCGAAATCCTGGAAGCCCCCCTTATGTGAATAGGTATCGGGTACATCGTACCCATACCTATTCACTAAAAGTGTCCAAAAGTAAAAACCACAAGAAACAGTTTTTGACAAGTCTTTTATTAAAAAAAATTTAAAAAGTGTCCCTCGATGTATCAATCATGATGCCCGCCGGACCCGAAAAATAAAAAAAAATTAAAACACTCTCGCCTCTTGGGAGGCCTCCTGCCGTCTGCCCACTCTGCACTTTGACAGTTCTTGTATAGGCAAGGGGGGGCACCCGGGGGCACTACCCTTTTCTGACGTCACATGGTTGATGATGGATTTTCATTGAGGGACACTATTTTTTTATTTTTTAAGGAATTGTCCAAAACTGTTTCTTGTGGTTACTACCTTTGACACATTTTTGGTGAATGGGTAGGGGTATGATATACACGATAACCATTCACATGGGGGGGGGGCAGGATTTGGGGGCCCTTGTTAAAGGGGGCTTCCAGATTCCGATAAGCCCCCCGCCTGCAAACCCCAACAACCACAGCCCAGGGTTGTCGGGAAGAAGCCCTTGGCCCTTGTCCCCATCACAGGGTGCTTTGGGGCGGGGGGCCCCCATGTTGAGGGCATGTGGCCTGGCACAGTTCAGGGGGGTCCCCTTTCCTGCCAGGCTGCATGCTTGGATAAGGGTCTGGTATAATTTTTTTTTTTAAATGTTGCCGTTTGGACTGGAGGGGGACCCCATGGCATTTTTTTCTTTATTTTTTCAATAGCCGAGTGCTGCCAAATGGAATGGCGAGTCATTTTAACTGGGGTTTGACTCATTTTTTTTTTTTTCGTTAGAAATTTCATTTTTGCTGTAGAATGTTTTATGCATGGTACAGATGTGCTACTTTACCGGCACATTAAAGGGGACATCCCAGGCACTATGTTTAAGGGAATTTTTCATTTTTACTATTGCACTCTAAGCATAATTTAAATCACTGCTCCTGACTGACTGATCCTTACTCGCGATACTAAAATATCTTTTTATGTTGGTTATACACAGATGAGTTGAGATTGCACTGTATTAATACGGGCAGCAATTCATTATTGGTAATACATTTTGCACTTGTTCACTAATATTGGGGTAGAGGCTATTGTGTGGTTTATATTTTTTTAGATACGGTATTGGGCTGATTAACAAATTATAAATGGAGAGCTGAAGTTACACTCTACAGAGCTCAGTGAGGAGAGCTCTGAGAGCTGATTGGAGGGAAGGGACACATCCCTCTCCACACATCACACAGGAACAGAGCTGAGGCTTTCAATCACAGGCTGTGTGCTGAAGCTCTCTCCCCTGTCACCTTTTTTCTCTTGGTGTCAGGAAAACGTGTCAGAGGAAGGAGGCAGCAGACAGAAATTACACTTAGGGCTCCGGACTGAGACAAGTACACACTATAGAGGGATATGCTTTGTTTATATTTCATGTCTGAGGTTTACAAACACTTTATGGCTTTTTTTCACATGGATGGCCAGGGGGCAGTAAAAGCAGGCAGCTCATCTGCATTTTTACCACCCGCAACTGCCCACCTACATTTGAACATGGTGTTGCTTGGATGGGTACACATTACTGCAGCCGCGCTATAACTGTGAACCATCCGCTTGGCTCACAGTCATGGTGCTGTCCCGCATTGCAACATTGCCGGCATTTGGCAATTAAAAAGAAAAAGCCCCCAAAAAAACAGGGATCAGGCGGTGCCAGCATCGCCTATTAGCACCTGCAAACCTCCTTTCATTGTCCTCTGAAAAGCGATCCAGTGCAGATCGCATTTCAGGGGAAGGGGAAAATACTGGAACAAGTGTGAAAGGAGCCTTACCTTGTATGGTTCATGGTTTTATGTTTTTGTCCTATCTGAATATTATGTGCTGTGAAGTAATAATACCCATATTATTTTTACGTTTATGTAACAATCACACATATGTTATAACACGGAAAGATAAACAGATTTTGTTTTTTCAGCAGTGAACATTTCCAAACTACAAAATAACACCAATAAACATGAAGATGTTAAATACATCGTTACACATTTTTATAGATACAATAAACAATGTTATTGCATAAAAGGTATTTTTGTGTTGAAGGTTATTCTGGGATTTCTATGAAATGTTTTAAGGGAAAAATTAAAATCAAAGCTGAATTTTATTCTGCTTATATTTTGCCTTCTCTGGTTCCTCCTTTTTGCTGTAGAAGCTCCTTTCAACAATCCTGAATCTTTTTTGAGCCAAAAAGGCCCTTTATTACAGCCTTGTGTATTTAACTTCTTTCCAGACTAAAAAGCAAAAAAAAAAAAGAAAAATCTAAAAATATACCAAATATAAAGTGAGAGGGCACAACAAGGATCAAATCCCCCCCCCCCCCCCAAAAAAAAAAAAAACAGACAGGTAAACTAAGCTATTGCAGCCACTTTAAGACCAGGTCTTTTTCTGACATTTGCTGTTTACATGTAAAAATCAGTATTTTTTGCTAGAAAATTACTTAGAACCCCCATATATATATATATATATATATATATATATATATAAATAAATATATATATATATTAATATATTTTAGCAGAGACCCTAGAGAACAAAATAACGGTCATTGCAAAATGTTATGTCACACTGTATTTACGCAGTCTTTCAAATGCCGTTTTTTGGAAAAAAATACGCTATAATGAATTTAAAAAAAAAAACAGTAAATTTAGACCAATTTTTTTTATAATGTGAACGATATCGTTACGCTGAGTAAACAGATACCAAACATGTCATGCTTTAAAACTGCGCACACTCATGGAATGGCGACAAACCTCAGTACTTCAAAATCTCCATAGGCGTCGATTTACATTTTTTTACAGGTTACCAGTTTAGAGTTACAGAGGAGATCTAGGATCACCAAGAGAAAAAAAAATAAAAAATAGCAAGGTTTTGGAAACCCACCTTGGTGGGTTCAAATTAAAATAAATTCAAATTAAATTAAATTATGTTTAATGTTAAAATGATAAACATAGTTTAAGATATAGAAACTTTATTCAACTATACCATTCGTGGTTAAAATACAGTAAATCCTCTATGATAGATAGACATGTGCACAGCAGGAAAATTTGTTTTGTTTCGTTTTGTTTCTGTTGATTCGTAATGATTCATATATTCGTAAGACGTGAGTTTTTCTATTCGGACTAAGTTGTACTTTCGTAAGGGTAATTTTTCGTTGAATCTGAATGATTCGTATTTCCATGAGGCAAATTTTTTGTTGATTCAGGAATCCATACTTTAGTGAGATTGCCTTTTTTCGTTGATTCGAAAAACATTCATTTAGTAATTTTGTAATTTTGTGATTCGTACTTTCGTTAGATTGCCTTTTTCGTTGATTCGAAAAACATTTAGTAATTTTGTGATTCGTACTTTCGTTAGATTGCCTTTTTCGTTGATTCAAAAAACATTTCGTAATTTTGTGATTCGTACTTTCGTGAGAGTGCCTTTTTCGTTGATTCGGAAAACATTTAATAATCTTGTGATTCGTACTTTCGTGAGATTGCCATCTTCATTTGTACTTTTGTAACATTCAACAGGTATAGAGTGTGTTTTTTTTTTTTAAACAGCAAGAAAACAAAAAACATGTCTCTCTCAAAATGGTGGTGCCTAACGTTTCAGAAAGTGAAACTAAAATACGAAATTCCGAGCAGACGAACGAAAATACGAAATTCCGAACAGACAAAGGAACAAAAATACGAAATGCAAATCATTCGTTTTTTTTTTAAACATTTTTGTTTTCTATTTGGAATTTTGAGTTTTTGTTTTTTAGTTATTTTGCCTGTTTGAAATTTCATAATTTTACCTATTCAATTTGTTACGAAAGGAATTATATACCATCATAGTTAGATTGTTTTTTAAAGGTAGAGTAGAGCAAGTGAGGGTTGTCACCATTGGAAGGCTGTTAATGGTAGGATCACCAGGTGAAAAGAAAAAACAAAACATTGCAGGGTTCACTTCGAACTGCAATATATTGGGGTTTAGATACACTTTGAGGAATATTTATAGATGTGTACACAACTTTCACCCATGATTCACACATTTTCACAATCGATCCCAGCAAGAAAAACGTAAAAACATTTAATAGACTTCTTTAACCACTTCCCACCTTCCCACCATCAAATGATGGCGCCCCAGAAAAGGCCGCTCTTGTGCGCCCATGGGGGCATGCAGCGCGGCAATCACGGCCGCACCATGTTCCTAGGACACAGCGCGACCCCGATCTCGATAAAGAGCCGATGACTCGGCTCTTTACCCATGTGATCGGCTGTGTCCAATCAGGAAGGGGGTGAAAGTGCCCAGTAGGCAAGTGGTTAAACTCTTTTCCACAAAATGTGTAATTTAGCAAGAGGTGCTCAAAATTATGTGACTGTATAAAAAAAGAGATAAAGTAAAAAATTCAACGGCAAGGATTGGATTTTTTTTTGCTACAGGCAGGCCAGGACTGGCCATAGGGCAGATGCCCAGTGGGCCAGGGCTATCAGGTTGCATTTTATTCTGGGTCCTGACTCCTTGGGCAGCGGCTTGGGCCAGCGCCGCTCTCCAAGCCTTTCCGCTGAGAGGGCCGCATGTCCTTCTGGCTGGGTCCCATTCCTCACTCCCATGGCAGTTGGGCTGCTTCTTGGGCGGGCGCTGCTCACCCAGCCTTACCGCGGCGGTCCAGCCATCTATTCAGTTCAGGGTCTGGCTCTCAGAGCCAGGAGGTGGGATATTAGATGTCAGCTGACCATGAAGGGGGAGGAGACCCCTTCGGCCTCATGTTGGGAAAGGTGTCTCTGCAGCCCAGGGCCTTGGCCGCTGCCTGTTTGCCAGAAAAGACTATTTTTGTACAGGATTCATGATAAAAGCATGCTTTGGTTTGGTCACTGTCTCTCTTTTTTCACAATGTGAGTGAGATGTTCTGCATTTAAAGTGTATACATGTTTTTTTTCTAACCCTGCACTGCATTTACCCAGCCAGTACTAAATATACCACAAATACAAACACACAGAAAAAAAAATACATACCGTTTATGCCAGCGTATAAGATAACCCCCTAATTTTCCAGTTAAAACATAATATATTTGCTGTGTAAGACTACCTCCCTTCCGAGGCAACACCATTTAAAAACATCAGATTTGATATAAAGAATTTTAATTAAAATGGTTATGACATACCGGTACTTAAAATGCTTCATATTCACTTCCTACTGGTGAAACCATGATGGGGTCTTGTCTAGTGCCTGTTTTGTTTACACCCACTAATCTGTCAGCTCGCTGGATGTGTGGTAATACTGTATGTACCGTAGCTTAGGCTACATGCAGTATACTGCGCTGAACCAATCCCGGTGAGCGATGTATTCTATTAATAAATACAAAGCCAGCTTGGATTGGCTGAGTCAGTTGTAACATCATCGGCCCGCCTCTCTAAACCCAGCCAATCAGATCAGGCTTTGTATTCATTAATAGAATACTTTGTTGCAAATGTATATATTCGGTGGAATATATTTCTCGCGCCTAGGAGTGCCTAACCAGATGGTTACTATGGTTGATAGATATAAAGGAAGGAATATATAGGCTGAGCAGCTGCTATAAAGTGCAAAGTGAGTATGTAGGAATTCCCAAACGAAATGAGAAAAATATAGCGCTTGCTGATGTATGCAGGAAACTAAGGGAGTTAATATAAAATGTAATATTTCTAAAACCATAAAATGGGCTGAGCCCCTAAGACATAAACATATATATGTTGGATAATAAATAATTAATGTGCCAAAAATCAAGTCCAAAAATTCACTGTGATAATAAAGTGCAGAGTGATAAAAAATAGTTCATAGGTGACTCATTAGTGAATACTCCAAAAAAGCCAAATAAAGAAAGAAAAAGTACTGGTGCTTGGTGCTGGTTCCTTCAATGGGACAAGATGTCCGATCATGCAGATATTGGAGATAAGGTGTAAACTCACCAGATAAGGTGGTTCTCTACTACCTTACGGCAAAGAGACCATTAGAGCTTTAGTGACCCTCCAGGTCTGGATAGTGGCAACTGCTGGGTTCCTCTCCCTCTCAGCCGGGATGCCCCAAATGGGGTGTGCGGGTTCCGTGCGGTTCCTCCGGAAATGTTTATGGGGAAAGGAAGGAAGGCTCCAGATAGTGCAGTACCATTAAATCACGTTTATTGTATAAAATCACTGACAAAAAACTGGTATAGATAATAATAATATGTGCAATCCCTCTATTGGATGTCTGTAGCGTGGAGAGCGGCTTGCGTTTCAGGCTAGCTTCCGGGTTTGACGGCGTGCGTTCCACCTGACGCGCGTTTCGTCAGAGCGTAGTGACGTCTTCAGAGGTCTCATATAGAATACTTTGCTCGCCGTGATTGGCTCAGCGCGGTATACTGCATGTAGCCGAAACTACGGTACATACAGTATTACCGCACATCCAGCGGGCTGACAGATCGGGTATGTTCCTTTTGGGCCAGCTTGGCCCAAAACTAACTATGTAAAGTAGTTCTAAACCTGGAGTTCTCTTAAGGTTCATGGAGCATATAAGACGACCCCCCCCCCCCGCTTTTTGGGGGATGATTTTAAGGTTAAAAGTCGTTTTATACACCGGCATATATGGTATATAAATAATATATATATACATACACACACAGTATATACTGTATATATATTTTATTTTACACTTTAAATGCAGGACACCTTTAGGGCATATATATAAATTTAGAGGGCCGCCAATAAGGGGGTACCGCTGGTTCTCCTGTAGGGGGCCCGGGCCCCACAAGTTTAACATGGGGGACTGGCAGTTTTAAAGGAGTTGTAAAGTCAGAAGGTTTTTTTTATCCTAATGCATTTTATGCATTAAGATAAAAAGCCTTCTGTGTGTAGCAGCCCCCCTAATACTTACCTGAGGTCCCTCTCTGTCCAGCGATGTTCATGAGTCCCTCAGCTGTCCAGGACTCTCCCTCTTGATTGGCTGAGACACAGCCACAGCACCATTGGCCCCTGTGCCTCTTAATCAAAGTCAGTTAGCCAATCAGGAGAGGGGGCAAGGCCAAACTGCAGCTCCATGTCTGAATGGACATATGGAGCTGCAGCTAAGCTCGGGTGCCCCCATAGCAAGCTTCTTGCTGTGGGGGCACTCGACAGAAGAGAGGGGCCAGGAGCAGCAAAGTGGAACCTGAGAAGAGGAGGATCCAGGCTGGCCTATGCAAAACCAACTGCACAGAGCAGGTAAGTATGAAATGTTTGTTATAAAAAAAAGCAAGACTTTACAAGTTTTAGTAGCCTCCTCCCACCCGGCCAATGCATATAAGTGGCTGGGTGGGAACTTCCTCCTTTTGAGTGGATGTTCCTGAACGTCCTTCAGACGCAGGGAGATTGCGCGGCCATGTGCATGCGCAGCTGCGCAATCTCGGTGTGCCTGTGTCCTCAGGACACAGCGCAACACCACTCGGCAGGAGGGCTCTGTGATTCGCCCTCCTGATCACATGATAGCTGTGTCCAATCACAGCCGTCATGTGATGTCAATACAGCTGCTGTCACTGCAATCAGCTTTGCCTCTCCTCACACAGTGAGGAGAAGGAGAGCAGATCTGTGCTGGCAGGCGGCGATCAGTGAGTATTGAGCTGTTTTACTGCATTTTACTTACTGATCACCCAGCTAGTGTCCCCAACACACAGTGTCCCCAACACAGTGAAAACACCTGTCACACATCTGTCCCAGTAAAATAATATGTTACAGTGAACATCTGTCCGTGATCATCTGGCACATCTCTCCGTGATCATTTGCCACATCTGTCTGTGATCATTTGCCACATCTGTTCCTGATAATTTCTCACATGTTCGTGATCAGCTGGCGCACATCTGGGGCACATCATCTGCTACATCTGCCAGTGATCAAGTGGCGCATCTGTCCGTGATCTGGCGTATATGTCCGACATCATCTGCTGCATCTGTCTGTGATCATCTGCTGCATCTGTCCATGATTATTTGCCACATCTGTCCGTGATAATCTGCCACATCTCTCCATGATAATCTGGCGTACATCTGGTGCACATCATCTGCCATGCCTGTCCGTGATCATCTGCCACACTTGTCTATAATCATCTGCCACAGCTGTCTGTAATCATCTGCCACACCTGTCCATGATCATCTGCCACATCTGTCCGTGATCATCTGCCACACCCGTCTGTAATCATCTGCCACATCTGTCCGTGATCATCTGCCACATCTGTCCGTGATCATCTGGCTCACATCATCTGCCACATCTGTCTATGATTATCTGCCACATCTCTCTGTGATCTGCCACATCTGCCCGTGATCTGCCATATCTGTCTGTGACTTGCCATACCTGTTCATGATCTGCCACTTTGTCCCAGTGAACATCTGCCACATCCCAGTAATCAACATCTGTCACAGGGCATTCAAAAATATGATAGGTACTCAGGAAATTAAATGTGTAATTTATGCTCCTAGAATGTCTGATGGTGCTACTTGGATGTTGAGCCTCTGTATGTGACAAGTCTGTGGAAAAGTTTCACCCATGTGGTATGGCCATACTCAGGACGAGTAGCAGAATGTGTTTTGGAGTGTAATTTTTGCTATGTACATGCTATGTGTTAGAAATATCTTATATATTGACAACTTTGTGTAAAAAAAAAAAAAGTTTTCATTTTCTTTCCACATTTTCCAAAAACTTGTGGAAAAAATGACATGTTCAAAAGACTCATTAGGCCTCATAGAATATACATTGGGGTGTTTTCTTTCCAAAATGGGGTCATTTTGTGGGTAATACCATTGTCCTGGTGCTCCAGGGCCTTCAAAAATGTGATAGGTACTCAGGAAATAAAATGTGTAATTTATGCTGTTAGAACGCTTGACGGTGCTACTTGGATGTTGGGCCTCTGTATGTGGCCAGGCTGTGGAAAAGTCTCTTATCTTTTATATTTTACTTAAAAATTAGGTAATATATTTTCAATGTCCCCTAAAATTAATTGTTATCTCTTAGCCTGGCTGAATACTAGATGCATTGCAAATTCACAGTGAATTCGCTGCCGATTCGGCACCGCATCTAAACCATGCGAGCCGATTGCGGAGTGTATGTTAAAGTGATTGTAAAGTCTTGTTTTTTTTTTTCTAATATAATACCAAACATGTTATACTTACCTGCTCTGTGCAGTTGGTTTTGCACAGAGCAGCCCCGATCCTCCTCTTCCCGGCTCACTGGCTGGAGCTCCTGGCCCCTCCCTCCTGTTGAGTGCCCCCACAGCAAGCAGCTTGGTATGGGGGCACACGAGCCGAGCCGCAGCTCTATGTATCCATTCAGACACAGAGCTGCCTTTCTGCCCCATCCCCTCTCTCTCCTGATTGGCTAACTGAGTTTGATTGACAGGAGCAGGATGCAATGGCACCCCTGCTGTGTCTAAGCCAATCAGGAGAGAGAGTCCCGGACGGCTGAGGCACTCGTGGACATCGCTGGAGCAAGATGGGGCTCAGGTAAGTATTAGGGGGACTGAAGGGGGCTGCTGCACACAGAAGGCTTTTTATCCTAATACATAGAATGCATTAAGATAAAAAAAACCTTCTGGCTTTAAAACCCCTTTAAGTTAATGACACCCCGCAATTGGTTTGCAAAATGCAGCGCGATTTGCAGATTCAGGTCGCATGGGTGTGAACACCAATGCAATCTGATTCTGGTGCGGACAAAAAAGGGTCTTGCACCAGTTTGGTGCCAATGAGGTGTGATTTGAGCCATACAATTCCATGGCTAAAATCACAGAGACACCACATGTAATTTGCAATAAATATTATGTGCTGCCTAAATATAACTAAAACACACAGAGAAAATGTTAGGTGTCATTATTTGTAATATTTTTTTAAAAAAATAAAAAAAAATGGGCTGCTCAGCCTAAAATGCACGGCCTATTTTTTTTGTCCCAGTCCAGGCTTGGCTACAGGTGGTGCAGTTCTACATTACATACATAGATGTAGAGATATCCCTGGCTAAATTGTCAAGATATAATAACACCAGCATCCACCAAGATCAAAAATGCCTTTGGGTGGACTGACCCTTTAAATGCCCTATTTGGTCCAAATTAAAATTTTGGTGGAGCTGAACCCTGGTCTTGCAGAGATAAAAAGAGTTGTAATTTTCCAGATGTTCCTGAACTCATCCACCTGACTCTTTAAATAAGAAGTCATTGAGTTTAAATAGTGGCCATTGCCAGCACAGAAGCTATGGCAGGAAGGTGTGTCTGCAATCAGCCCTTTAAACAACAAGCTTCACACCCTTTCATGGATAGAGTTCAAGTCATATATCTCTCTCGTGTCTCAAGAATGAGGCTCACCCTTTGCTCTTGGCATCAGCATACGTGGAAAACACTTCATATTTATATAAGTTAATAGTATACTCCTGGAGGGTGCAAAATCTGCACCAGAGCATCTAGATTTGTTACCTGTAGTTCAAGGAAGTACTGTACAATGGATGGAATGCCTCCTTGTGAGCAAGGTGGTGCATGGGGTGGTGGGCAGTAGTAAACACACAAGTCCACTATAGGCAAAAGCAATATATGGTGGCAAGGCTCAACATAGTACAACTAGGCTCAGCGAGTAGGCATGACTGCCTGGAGCCACTTACAAACTGTAACAGTGGGCTTACTATAATGATGCCAACACAGTCTGCAATGAGAGGCAGAATGCACCCTGGCCAGTCCACACCTAGAGGGGAGGTTTCCTGAAGTGAGGCAAACATTGTCCCTGCACTGTCTCTACTCCTCTGGAACCTTTCCCTATCTCTAAGCACTGTTCCTGCCAGAGGGACAAAGCGCGCCAGACCCAGGACCTAGAGTCTTAACCAATTGCCACCCAGGCCAATTCTGACACTTCTCTCCTACATGTAAAAATCATCATTTTGTTGCTAGAAAATTACTCAGAACCCCCAAACGGTATATAGGTTTTTTTTTTTTTAGCAGAGACCCTAGGGCAGTGATGGCCAACCTTGGCACTAGGGATGGACCGATTATCAGCAAAGCCGATATATCGGGGGCCAATATGCACTTTCCCCGATATATCGGAATCGGTCCCTAAGGTGACCGATATTGCCGATATTTCGGGAAAGTGCTTGTACCGGAGTGATGCCTGCAGCTAGAGGCATCACCCCAGTACCGGCGTCCATAGCTGACCGTTGGCTGTCTTGTAATGACAACCGATGCAACTGAGAAGCCGCTCGGCTGTCATTACAAGGAGCTGGAGGGGGGGGGCGCCCCCCCTCCTGCCACCTTCCCACCGGGTGACCCGGGCAACCAGCCTACACAGCCGCCGAAGAGAAGACACGATCAAAGCCGCATTCGACTCTGATCGGCTCTCCATGTAAAAACCCGGAAGTGATGTCATGACATCACTTCCGGGTACTCTGCGCCAAATTAAAAAAAATGACAGCATTCAAAACAGCCAAACTTGGCGTTTTGAATGCATTTAAGTGCAAAAGAGGGGTTTGGGGTCTTTTAGACCCCCAGATCCCTCCACAAGAGTACCATTTCAAATCGGCCAATATCGGCGATACCGATATGCGATGACCAAAATATCGGTATCGCTATCGGTAATAAAAAAACAATATCAGTCTATCACTACTTGGCACCCCAGATGTTTTGGAACTACATTTCCCATGATGATCATGCATTCTGCAGTGTAGTTGAGCACCATGGGAAATTTATTTTCAAAACATCTGGGGTGCCAAGGTTCACCATCAATGCCCTAGGGAATAAAATTGTGGTTGTTGTAACTTTTGTTGTGTATTTGCGCAGCAATTTTTCAAACACGTTTTTTTTTAAGTTAACCTGATTTTTTTGCATAATGTGAAAGATGATGTTATGCTGAGTAAATAGATACCTAACATGTCACGCTTTAAAATTGTGCATACTTGCGGAATGTCGCCAAACTTCGGTACTTAAAAATCACCATAGGCGACGCTACTTGTTTGGAGTATCAGAGGAGGTCTTGGGCTAGAATTATTGCTCTTGCGCTAATGTTCATGGCGATGTGTGGTTTGAACTCTGTTTACATATGTGGGTGCAACATACGTATGTTTGTTTTTGCTTCTGCGTGCGAGCACACGGGGACAGGGGCGCTTTTCAATTTTTTTTTTTATTATTATTGTTTATTTTACTTGAATTTATTTATTATTTTTGACACTTTCCCTGTACATTTTTTTGATCACATTTATTCATATTACAAGGACTGTAAACATCCCTTGGAATAGGAATAGGGCATAACAGGTCCTCTTTACAGCAAGATCTGGGGTCTATAAGTCCCCACATCTCTGATCTAGGCTGGAAAGCCTAAACTCACAAAAAAAAAAAAAAAACAATCTTTCCAGCCGAGGCAGTGGCAGTGTTTACTACTGTTAAGGCCAGATGTGACATCATAACACCTCGTCTGGCCTCTGAAGCTCATAGAGATGACCGGGCACCATCTGGTCCACAGTCATCTCTATGGTAAACAGCCGCTGCCGACCAATTCATTCCCTGGCTCACTGATCGCCTGGGCGAGTTGGTAGAAGCACCGGAGGGTGGCGGGGGATGTCCCCTCCTACCGTCTGTAAAAACAATCAAGCGGCTGAACAGGGAGGGAGGGAAACGCCGGCCAAAAAAGAAGATATCTGAATGATGCCTGTAACTGCAGGCATTATTCAGATATCCCCACTTAAAATCTATGACATCATATGGTTAAACAGACTCTGCCTGACCCAAGATGGCCACTGAAGTCATGTGGGGTGCCAACATGCAATTGGACAGTTGCAGCCTTGTGTCCCCCCAGTGACCGCAGGAAATCAGAGGAACCAAGTTCCACAAAGCTTGCTTCCCCTTCTGCATTGTTGCTTCGGTCAAGCGCCACCTACAGTGGGGAATACATACTTCACCTGCCTACATCCTTTTAACCCTTTCAACGCTGGAGTGTTTTTTTATGGGGGATTTTGCACATAGGTTTAAAAAATAATTTTAGACTTGCAGAGTAGTTAAAACTCTCAAAGTAATATATATTTGCTATTTTATTCCTGGGGAATAAAATAGTGGTAGTTCCATTTTTGTGTGTGTTGATATTAGCACAGCAGTTTATCAAGTACATATTTTCAGTAAGAAATACACTAAAGTGCTCACGGGCACTGTATATCATAGGGAAGATTAGTTTAGGGACATTTGGCACCCCTGGTTTCCTTTTACTTACTCCACCGATTGCCAGAATGTGCTGGCTCCCTTGGACACTGGTTAAGGTGAGATCGTTTTATGCATCTGTGCTGGAGACGGAGCTGTAACAACCAGAATAGTTCAATGTCTAGATTTCAAGCCTGCTGTGTCTTTTTGGGAGATTCTCAGTTAGGAGCCCTGTGAACAACCCAGCCCCCTACTATTTTATACCTATAGCCCCCTTATTGAAGCATTAGTTACCCCAACATTTCATATTCCTGATATGTGCCTGCTGTACCATGTACTTGAATGAGAAAGTCTCCTGTTCTCTTTGTGTTGCTTCCTTTATGTGAAATCCCTGGTGTTCCTGCCAGTCCCTCTGTTTTCCTATTAAAAACTGACCACACAAAGCAGAAGAACACAACGTGGTCAGTTCTCGAGCTGTGCTGGGAACCCAGACTGCTCTCCTCCAATAATCAGACTAGCCCTGACACGCCCCCCCTGCACAGCCATTCACTGGAAAGCTCAGGGTGCTGTTGCTCCTCCTCCCCCCTGGCTCTTATGCAGCTGAGAACAGAGGGAATGTGATCACCTATAAAAAAGAGAAAACAGGTATTTATAATGTTTTTTTTTATCTATACACAAATGTTTTGCCTTTCATTTCTATTTTAAATTGAATAGGTTGTTTTACAAGGTGATCGTTTACAATCACTTTAAGGCCATACATGTGTAGCACTCCACCAAAAGGGTTGCAGAACACTGGGTTCCCCACTCCTACACAGCCAGGCAACAAGCACTTTCTCCAGACACAATGAAGAGTCTTTGAGCTTGGTTTATGTAATTTTTATCAAACAAATTAAATATTTCTTTGGATGTATGTGTTTATATTACAGAAATACCTCAGTTGTACCTAAGGAGTTGTATTTTGTGTTTATCTTTCACACGCTCCCCTGTACTATGTGTCCTTTATAAAGAAATAAGAAAAAAAAAAATAATAATATTAAAATATAAAGCAAAGCATTAAAATAATAAAATAAATTGTGAAAAGCTAAAGTTAATTTTAGGGCACACAAACACAATATATTACTAAATTGTTTTGGCAAAATATAAAAGATAAGGTTGCATAGAGTAAAAAGAAACCAAACACATCAAGCCCTAACATTGAGTGTGCCGATAAAACAATGAATAACCTGGGTACCCAGCTTTCAAAGCCCCCACAGGTCATCGTGTAGCACAATCAACACTTTCGTATGTAGGTGCCCCAATGCTTTTGCTTACATTCATGCGAATACTTGTGAGGGCATCACATTTTTTTTTTTTTTGGGGGGGGGGTTAAGTGCTTGTTGGTAACTTTATTTTTTGTACTTTTTCCCCTAAACATTTTTTTATCATACAGGGCAGCCTTTTTCAACCAGGGTGCCCAGGCACCCGGGGTGCCTTGAGGTTTCTTCGGGGGTGCCTTCGCAAAATGACTAAAAATTGCCCAAAAATTGTATTCAAGCTGGTGGGTGGATGAAGGCGGCCTTTTTCGTTACACTAAAGCCCCGTACACACGTACCGAATGTCGGCCGAACGATCGGCCGTCTTTTGTCCGGTGCTGTCCTGACGGCTGAAAAGTGCAAAAGACTGCACACGAATTTTGTCGGCCAACAACAGCCGACTGCAGAAGTGATGTCATGTGATGGTTAACTTTCCCTGTGTTTTTTCTTTTCTGAGCATGCCCAGTCTTGCTAATCTGCTGTTTGTCGGCCGAATTCTGTACTGACTGGTGAACAATCGGCCGCTCTGGTGATGGCCAACAAAAATTTTAATGCCTGCACGACAGATTCTGTTCGGCCGAAAATGCGCTGTCGGCTGTTGGAAGCATCATACTAACAAGCATACAATCGGCCGATCGGTCGTCGGCCGAATATTTACGGCCGACGATCGGTACGTGTGTACGGGGCTTTAGTCACAAGTTTTCATCGTGCACCATTACAACCTTCTAGCTGTCGGTGTCCTAACGACGTACGGCATCATCAGTTGATAAGGAGGATGTCAGTCGCCTGCATGGTATCCTTGTTTGACCCTCCCCTGCCCCTCTCCATCAGCATTGGGGTCACATTAGTTGAGCACAAACCTCAAGGTTCCCTCCCTCTTGAGGGAGAAGAGAAACATTGGAATACCAGTCGCTACCAGTTTGCAAAAGTATATTTACTTTGGAAGAATAAATCACCTCTAACGTTGGGTGTCCTGCTTGGACTTGTGGATGTTGCTGCATTATGTAAAACTATTAGAATATCTTTTACATTTTAGAATAGGGTGCCTCTAGAATGTCCATAATTTTTAAGGGTGCTTTGACTGAAAAAAGTTTGAGAAACACTCATAAAGGAAACAAAAAGCCATCTATGTGATACCATTTTAATGTGACAGGTTCTCTAAAAGAACCCTGCACTCATTAGGTTCTTACTAGATGGATGTGCTTGCACAGGGAAAGCAATTGTATCAGGGGGTGCATGATAGCGTCCTGGCTTCCATGACCCACACTATGCCCACCAACTACTGCAGCACCATTATATACTTTACATGGTACTTTTTATACCTTACCATAAAAATATTGGTTGTTTGTAGATGGCATCCAAACCAGAAATTCCCAGCTGGCAAGAAAGCAGTGCAGGATTTTTTTCCTGATGCCTCTTTATAGCCAGCTCGCAAAGCAGCTCCCCAGATGGGTGTTTCAGATTCAAGGGAGACATTCTTAACAATGTGGCCAAGTCTAAGTCAAATACTTTGCTTCAACATGAACCTCCCTAGATCTCATAGTGCCGTTCCAGTGAGAACAGCTTATCATCCATCCCTACTTTTCCACTTATTCACCTATTGAATGGTGCGAAGGGTTTCAGATGCAAATTCAAATTCCAGATGTGGTCTACTCAATTTCAGGTGTGGAAACCTTGGCTGCTCCTTTTTTGGTCCATATAATCCAAATTTCAGATCGGATCTACTCATTCTCAGGCAGGGCTGCCATCAGGGGGGAGAAAGCCCATACACATGTAGGGGGCCCAGGTGTTCTGAGGGGCCTGGCTGCCCAGGCCCAACCAACAAGATTGAGTTGTTGCTGCTGTAGTAGCTAGCAATTGCTAAAGCAGGGCAGCCACAGAGTAAGCCCACGCAGCCAAAGGGATGTCTCTTTGCTGGATTGGGCTGTCTCTTTGCAGAATATATGAAGCCATCTCTTTGCTGGATTAGGATGTCTCTTTGCTGGATTGGGCTGTCTCTTTGCTGGATTAGGATGTCCCTTTGCTGAATATATGGGGATGTCTCTTTGCTGGATTGGATTCGTTTTCACATATTAAGTTGTAAGAGTGTTAAAATAAAAGTGGGTGCACTGAAGAACTCGGTGGGACGGCCAGTGGGTGGATTTGGTGGGACGGCCAGAGTGTGGGCCCTGGGAATGTTGGTTGTCAGGCCCGGAGGGGCCCAACCCTAAGGCTGTGTAAGGGGCCCCACAATTTCTGATGACTGCCCTGTTCTCAGGTGTGGAAACCTTGGCTGCTCCTTCTTTGGTCCCCATATTCCAAATTTCAGATCTGGTCTACTTGATCACAGGTGTGGAAACCCAGACAGTGTTATCCCTTTTCTCCTCCCAAACTACTCTCATTACCTTTAGGAATGTGTTCTTCTTAAGTTCATACGAAATACTAAGAGATGACATGCAGTTGTAAATATCATTTTTCTTTACTGGTATGTTCCTTTTTAAAGACAAAGACATCAGTCACTTTCAACAATTCAGATGAAAGCCTAACATTACTATCAGGGTTTCCTACAGGAACCCTTTCTGTCTAGGATGCTTTTTATGCATGGAGGGCCAGGAATTTGTCACCTCGGCTCTAATACCAAAATAAAATGTAAAAAAATAGCTTACAGAAGGAAGAAGGCATTTTTTAGAGCCCTGACCTGGTTGGCTGGAACACCTCCCAAAAAAAGAATCGGCGGCTCTCCTTACAGAGGGGGTCTGTGCTGGTAATCCGAGCATTGATTACCAGTGCAGACCCTTGGGGGATGCCACTAGAGCCACCAGAGATTGCCCACCCATGGCCACCAGGAATGCTCACCCATGGCCACCAGGGATGCCAATCATGAACAGTACAATAGCTAAAAGTAATTGCTGACCTCAACTCAACCAGAAAATAAAATTAAATACAAAATAATTCTCCAATAAGAGAACAAAAAAAGGCAGCAAATGGGTTACAGTATTTGCTCAAGGAGCTAGTAATCAGAATTAAAGTACAGTTTCTTAATCTCTCCCTATGCAATTTGTCGGCTTTTCCTACTGCAACTTTCACTAACACTGTCACTATGGATGCTATATGCCCAATACAGTATATAATGAGGGGCTGGCTTATCCAAAAGTCCCATTGTTGGCCCTACTATCCCCCAAAACTTATAAAATACTTATAGGTCATACAGTAGTTTAAAAAATAAATCACCCAGGAGAAATGTAGCATTCGATTTTGCAACCTGCAGATCCAGCAAGCCCAAAGTATCAGTGAATCCAGACACCATCCCTAGCAGGGATTTGCAAGCAGATTGAAAGTCGAGGTATAGGTGAAATCTATAAAAAAATATACCGCGCCAACTCTGCAATAACCTGCAGCCAGCAAAAACAAATGACAATTCATAAAAGATAGAGAATAGGAAATATTGCAACACTAGTATTAGTGAAATAGTGATAGATGATATAAATATGTGCAAAATTTGACACAAGTAGTGTGAACTCATAAACATCTATTTTTATGCCTGTGTTTGTTTGTATTTTTCATGTGCTTGATTTTGTTTTTGTCTGTGAATGATGTATAATGTCGGAAAATTAATAAAGACTTATTAAAAAAAAAAAAAAAAAATAAACATCTATAGGCAAAATCAAGCAAAATTTATTGCAAACATATAATAAAGTGCATCAGTGATATGACACGGGTAAGTAATCATAAAAGTGCATATATGCTATAAATAAATAAAAACTGGAAGTTCATAGTCCATCAAGTTCATATATATATATATATATATATATATATATATATATATATACACTGTATTTTCTGGCGTATAAGACTACTTTTGAACCTCAAAAAAATCCCCCAAAAATGGGAGGTCGTCTTATACGCCGAGTATAATATCTCCAAGGTAACCTAAGTATAAGTATTACCGGTAGATCATGTAATAGGGGGGTCGTCTTATACGCCCAGTCATCTTATACGCCGGAAAATACGGTATATATAGTAGTCTGTGTGGTATCCACCAAAAGTGCAACGTGCAAATGGATCTCCTCATTAATATAACAATGGTGATGCCAAGTGAGTAACCGCCACCGGAGAACAAAGTAGGTAGGAGGCTTACCAGAGGGGTTGGACCCAATAGAGTATATACTCTTTAGGTCTGTCTTACATGAAAAAGAATGGTGTTTGTCACTGTATTGCTGATGTCAAACTGCCTTCAGTACACGAAAAACTGACTTCACACACAGCACGTCACCCGTATGATATAATCGATAACTAACCTCAGGTGACCACAGCCAGGATGTCCTCCACAGGAGCTCAATGGAATAAAAAGCTCACATAGTGTGTACCAGTATAAAAACATTTATTGTATAAAGGTAAGAACACTTCCAGAAATGGAGATGAAAAAGCGCTTGTAATTGGTAGAGATAGTCGCAACACTTGTAGCTGACCCCATTGAGCTCCTGTGGAGGACATCCTGCACTACTTTAACTACTTCCCATATAGCAAAATTACGGCAGCAAAGTGGTTGCACTATTCTGACTGGGCGTCATATGACGTCCAGCAGGATAGACTGCAGAGCGGCGATCTCTGATCCCCATAAAGAGCCTATGACGTAGGCTTTTTACCATGTGACCAGCTGTGTCCAATCAGAGCTGGTCACATAGTAAATAGGAAGTGCCATTAATTGGCTTTCCTCAGCTCCTGCCTGACAGGCGCTAATAGAGGAGAGCCGATCAGCGGCTCTCCTGACAGGGGGGTCTGTGCTGGTAATCCGAGCATTGATTACCAGTGCAGACCCTTGGGGGATACCACTAGAGCGACCAGGGATTGCCCACCTATAGCCACCAGGGATGCCCACCCATGGCCACCAGGGATGCCAATCATTACTCAGGGAGCCTGCCAGTGCCCTCCTCATCAGTGCTGCCCATCATTGCCATCTATCAGTGCCGCCCACCAGTGCCCATCATTGCCATCTATCAGTGCCGCCCACCTATGCCCATAATTTCCACCTATCAGTGCCCATCAGTGCCCATCCAGGCTGCCTACCAGTGTCACCTATCAGTGCCCACCAATGCTCCATATCAGTGCCACCTATCAGTGCTGCATATCAGTGCCGCCTATCAGTGCCCATCAATGCTGCATATTAGTGCCTCATCATCAGTGCCACCCCATCAGTGCCACCTCATCAGTGCCTGTCAGTGCAGCCTCATCAGTGCTCATCAGTGCAGGAAAAAACGTATTTATTTACAACATTTTATAACATAAACAAAAAAACTTTATTTTTTTTTTTTCAAACTTTTCGGTCTTTTTTTATTTGTTTAGCAAAAAAGAAAAAACCTTGTGGTGATCAAATACTACCAAAAGAAAGTTATATTTGTGGGGAAAAAAAATGTCATAAATTTGGTTTAGGTACAGAGTTGCATGACCGCGCAATTGTCATTCAAAATGCACTAAATGCTGAAAATTGGCCTGGCCAGGAAGGGGGTGAAAGTGTCCAGTATTGAAGTGGTTAACTGGCAATTGCATGTTCATGCAATACTATACGCACTTTAAATGTATGTCATTTTTTTCACATAAATAAAGAATTATTTTGTTGGTATTTTATCACCCTTGGGGTTTTTTTTTTTTTTTTTATATATATAGAATTTTGAAAAAAAAAAAAACAATATTTTTTACTTTCTGCTTTAAAACATATCCCATACATTTTTCTTGCAAAATCTAATTTCTTTAAAAAATGTATTCTGTCTCTTACATGCCTTTGGTAAAAATCCAAATAAGTGTATATTGATTGGTTTGTGTGAAGGTTATAGTGTCTACAAATGATAGTATATACAGTGCCTTGCGAAAGTATTCGGCCCCCTTGAACTTTTTGACCTTTTGCCACATTTCAGACTTCAAACATAAAGATATAAAACTGTCATTTTTTGTGAAGAATCAACAACAAGTGGGACACAATCATGAAGTGGAACGAAATTTATTGAATATTTATAACTTTTTTAACAAATAAAAAACTGAAAAATTGGGCGTGCAAAATTATTCAGCCCCCTTAAGTTAATACTTTGTAGCGCCACCTTTTGCTGCGATTACAGCTGTAAGTCGCTTGGGGTATGTCTCTATCAGTTTTGCACATCGAGAGACTGAAATTTTTGCCCATTCCTCCTTGCAAAACAGCTCGAGCTCAGTGAGGTTGGATGGAGAGCGTTTGTGAACAGCAGTTTTCAGTTCTTTCCACAGATTCTCGATTGGATTCAGGTCTGGACTTTGACTTGGCCATTCTAACACCTGGATATGTTTATTTGTGAACCATTCCATTGTTGATTTTGCTTTATGTTTTGGATGATTGTCTTGTTGGAAGACAAATCTCCATCCCAGTCTCAGGTCTTTTGCAGACTCCATCAGGTTTTCTTCCAGAATGGTCCTGTATTTGGCTCCATCCATCTTCAAATCAATTTTAACCATCTTCCCTGTCCCTGCTGAAGAAAAGCAGGCCCAAACCATGATGCTGCCACCACCATGTTTGACAGTGGGGATGGTGTGTTCAGGGTGATGAGCTGTGTTGCTTTTACGCCAAACATAACGTTTTGCATTGTTGCCAAAAAGTTCGATTTTGGTTTCATCTGACCAGAGCACCTTCTTCCACATGTTTGGTGTCTCCCAGGTGGCTTGTGGCAAACTTTAAACAACACTTTTTATGGATATCTTTAAGAAATGGGTTTCTTCTTGCCACTCTTCCATAAAGGCCAGATTTGTGCAGTATACGACTGATTGTTGTCCTATGGACAGAGTCTCCCACCTCAGCTGTAGATCTCTGCAGTTCATCCAGAGTGATCATGGGCCTCTTGGCTGCATCTCTGATCAGTCTTCTCCTTGTATGAGCTGAAAGTTTAGAGGGACGGCCAGGTCTTCGTAGATTTGCAGTGGTCTGATACTCCTTCTATTTCAATATTATCACTTGCACGGTGCTCCTTGGGATGTTTAAAGCTTGGGAAATCTTTTTGTATCCAAATCCGGCTTTAAACTTCTCCACAACAGTATCTCGGACCTGCCTGGTGTGTTCCTTGTTCTTCATGATGCTCTCTGCGCTTTAAACGGACCTCTGAGACTATCACAGTGCAGGTGCATTTATACGGAGACTTGATTACACACAGGTGGATTCTATTTATCATCATTAGTCATTTAGGTCAACATTGGATCATTCAGAGATCCTCACTGAACTTCTGGAGAGAGTTTGCTGCACTGAAAGTAAAGGGGCTGAATAATTTTGCACTCCCAGTTTTTTATTTGTTAACAAAGTTTGAAATATCCAATAAATTTTGTTCCACGTCATGATTGTGTCCCACTTGTTGTTGATTCTTCACAAAAAATTACAGTTTTATATCTTTATGTTTGAAGCCTGAAATGTGGCAAAAGGTCGAAAAGTTCAAGGGGGCTGAATACTTTTGCAAGGCACTGTATATATTGTAATATTTATTTATTTTTATACTAGTAATGGTGGTGATCAGCAACCTATATTGGGATTGTGATAGTGTAGAGATAAATCTGACACTAACTGAAACTCAGTTGGGAAGTAACTAACTGCCACTGACATCACCAGTGACACTAATAAAGTGATCAGTGCTAATTCTATACACTGTCATACTAAGGGAAGGGGTTAACATCTATGGGCAATAAGGGGTTACCTGTATGCCTAGCAATGTGTATTGTGTGCTACTTTTACTTTGGCTGCTTTTTCTCCCTACACAGCCACATCGCTGCTCTGTGTACAGAGCCCTGTGTTGTTAGTAAACACAGGACTCTTTAGAGCCCATTCACACTAGCACGACTTGTGAAGCGACTTGTGTAGCCCCAGGTCGCTTGACATAACAAAAGCAATGTTAATCAATCAGTGCAATCTTAATTGGCACTACTGAAGTCGCTCCGACTTCAGAAAAGGGTCCTGTACTACTTTGAGGCGACCTGTGATCCGACCTGTCCCATATACTTCAATGGGAGTCGCCTCCTTATCTTAATTGACACGACTTGTTATCAGACTTTCCAGGAAGAAGAAAGAGATTAGCCAGCCATTCCCCACAGACAAAGTCGCCTGTCTCTTCAAAGTAGTGCACAAGTCTCTTCCAAGTCTCTTCCAAGTCTCTTCAAGTCACGGGGCGACTTTCTGGTCGTGGTAGTGTGAACCGGCTCTCACTGTGATTTGCTAAGCCAATCAGCAGGTCCCGGTCATAAATTATTGGCCCAGGACCTTCTGACAGACTTGTGCTCTGCCGAATCACAGGACAGATCAGGCGGCAGGTACGCGTACGCCCCCCCCCCCCCCACCCGGAAATGCACGCAATTTAGTGCAGAGCGGCCGCCCTGCCTGACATAAAAAGGAAGTGGGTGGCCTGCAAGTGGTTAAACAATGTCATTTGAAATGAAAATGTATTTGTGTCAGTCAGATGTTCATACTCAAAGTGAATGCATAGAGTTTTGTAGATATTTTGTTCATATGATAAATTCAGGATTTCAAAGAAAAAAAATGTCTTTTTTGTTGTGAAAATAAGAAATATTGCATAAGATTATATTTCCCAAATGATGTTTTAGAGCACACTATGCAGCTCTAAACCAAGCTGGCTTACTGTTACCCTTTTGGGTTGAATGACCTCCAGCATCATCAAACTTACTTCCCGTGAGCCAAGACTGGGAAGGACACTTTTGCTGAGCTGTGCATCGAATTGCACATGGACTGACAGTACTCTTGGTCTGAGCAGAGGTCACAAGTCATTATTTGAGACTTTCCTGGTATAGAAGGAGATCCTCCCACCGCTGGCAACCAGAAAGAAGAGGAAGCCATGACATTACAAATATTATCTCAGATCATGGGTGACAATAGTTGCCATCCAGAGATGTATAGTAACTAAGTAGAACTACTTCACTACTGTACTTAAGTACCGAAAGGCGGTATCTGTACTTTCCTGGAGTAGAATTTTTTTCTCCTACTTCCACTTTTACTTCACTACATTTTTTCAATGATTTCAATACTTCTACTCCGATATTTTTTTTTTTGTGCTGCATAGTTACTCATTACAATTATAAAAATTACCACAGCCAGAACAGTAGATGGCAGGTTTCATGAAGCTCAAAAAAATGTGTATAATGTCATGTGTAAATCAGCGCATACGAAAATAAATGCTACTGTATGTATAAATAAAATGGTCTGCATATCTGCTGTTCAGGGGAAAGAGAACCTCCCCCAACCAAGGAGAGTCACAAGCGTACATAGACATTTTTTCTGGTAAGAGGCTGATTTTGTTTTTTTCACTGGAAGTTGAGAGCACAGGTTTTGCAGTTTTGTGTCACTGGAAGAGTCTATTTGGATATTATTTTTCTCTTACCTTCATCCGCCGGGTAAGGGGGAAATCCACAAGGTGGTGGGAGGAGTCTGCACCTATTATTTGGAATAGCACCTGTTTGATTCCTGCAACTTTGAAAATATATTCATCTTGTTTTGTTACATTTATATGGTATTATGGCATTATATATATACAGTATATGGACTTTTTATTGACTTTGATTTCATACACTCTTCCTTTATTTCATTATTGGAATATATTGTTGTATATCACATCGGTTTATATATGATTTTGCGCACCAATAAGCTGTGGAGAAAAAAAACATGCAGGGAAGAGAAGGAGGGATGCTTTAAACGGGAAAGGGAGGGACATACTTTATCTGTTTTTGTTTACAAAAAGTTACAGCCAAAGGAATTGTGATTGTCCTTTAGGATAATCATTTGAAATAATAAAAAACAATATGATGTTCAAACTTTTGACTTCTTTCTTTAATAACTACATAACACAGTACTTGTACTTTTACTTTCAGTACTTGAGTAGCAATCTTTTTTAAAAACTACTGGTACTTTTACTTTCAGTATTTGAAAAAAAAAAAAACTACTTGCAATACTTAAGTACAAAAAATGTTGAATACTTTAGTACTTCTACTCAAGTCACTTTTTGATCGAGCACTTCCACTTCTACTCAAGTATGGGTTTCGAGTACTTTATACAAGTGTGTTGCCATCATCCCGTGAGCAATCAATAGCCATTGTTTTTCTCCTCTTATTTGGGATTTTTAAGGCAATCAATTGAAAACAGAAAAAAAAAATATATAAAATCGAAATATTTATTAGAAAAATGATTAAAAAGGGATTTCCTATAAATCACATGAACACATCAATATGTATAGGTGATACTTGAGACCACCAATTGGAACAAATATATAATCATAGAATTGGTAGAAACATAAAGAAAATAAACAAAAATTGTGGGATGAAAAAAGAAAAGAAAAGAAGGGGACACCATACACCTCCATAAGGGGAAGAACCCCTAAGGAGGACGGACCCATGACATTAGCAGACCAGTCTGAAAATAGCTGTTTGTTTTTTGTTTTTTTGTTTTTTATTTATTTTTTAAGAAATTAGTTCAAGGGGAGGCTTTTGGGAAGAGAGGAGGGGGTAGGATGATAGGGGCTGCAATGCTAGAGTTCCACTTTAAATATATAAACTATTAGTGCAGTTTTTGGCCTCGTTCACACAAGAATACTGCAGCGTACGCCCGTTCGAGGGCCGTGTTTACCTGCATGGAGATGCACAGGTGCTTAGTGCCTCCCAGTGGAGGCTGTCCCATTCATGTTGATTAGGATGCAGCGGATGCACGGACACAGTTACTGCTGCCATTTTGATATCCATGAAGGTGCATGGACCCCGAATGCACACTTTCTGCATATAGGGTTGTGCACCCACACAGATGGACAATTGGGAGCAGCAGCTGTGTCTCAATTGACATGAATGGGACTGGGGTATACACAGAACACCTGTGCATCCCTGTGTGAGAAATCACGGCCCTCTCACGGGTATTCGATGTAGTACTGTAAAACAAACCAGCCTTGTGCAATACAAAAATGGTATCTTTAATAATATCATAAAAAGAAGTATACCCACAAACAACTCAGTGGTAAAAGCATATCCGAGTCCATAGGAACACTTTGAAAACACATCAGATCTCAATGGGGAAAAATATCATGCTGGATATCTATACTGGTATGGACTGGGTAATGTGTTAGGATCTATACTGGTATGGACTGGGTAATGTGTTAGGATCTATACTGGTATGGACTGGGTAATGTGTTAGGATCTATACTGGTATGGACTGGGTAATGTGTTAGGATCTATACTGGTATGGACTGGGTAATGTGCTAGGAATAAAAGGATGCCACATGGTTTAATGGAAATTAAAATTATAACCCTACAGAGGACTGAATTCAAAGACACCCCGAAAATCAAAGTGAAAAAATGATGCAGCAGGCTAATCTATTTTGCTGAATTTTCATTGCAGAGACTCAAAATGGTACTCAGTAGTTTGTATGGCCCCCACGTGCTTGTATGCATGCCTGACAATGTCGGGGCATTCTCCTAATGAGACGACGGATGGTGTCCTGGGGTATTTCCTCCCAGATCTGGACCAGGGCATCACTGAGCTCCTGAACAGACTGAGGAGCAACCTGGCAGCGTTGGATGGACCGAAACATAATGTCCCAGAGGTCTTCTATTGGATTTAGGTCAGGCGAGCGTGGGGGCCATTCAGTGGTATCAATTCATCCTGGAGGAACTGGCTGCATACTCTTGCCAGTTGAGGCCGGGCATTGCCATGCAGCAAGAGGCAGACATGGGAGTAAGTCACACATGTGCAAGTCACAAGCAAGTCTCAAGTCTTAACCTTCAAGTCTCAAGCAAGTCCCAAGTTACTGTGGCGAAAAACAAGCAAGTCAAGTCGAGTCCCTGCTAGAAGTCAAGCAAGTCAAGTCAAGTCATTTATTTTGGTCAAGTCACAAATCAAGTCAAAATACTGATCTACCCCAATTGTCACCTTTAAATCAGTTAAAAGTCAGTGGTCAGGAAAGGTTTTGTTTTATTTTCAACATTAACAAAACTGCTTAGTGCTTTTTTCTTGGCATGTTAAAGAAACACTTTGAATGCCCAAACAGCTCGAAATCCTTCGTCAGGTCATGGTTCAACACCACAGTCACTAAAAACATGTTAAGTATTTCCATTGTTAAACAGCCAATGTCCTAAAAATCAGAACACACTGAGGTTTTTTAAGTGACTGTGGTGTCAGAAACATAACAGGCACATTCATTTTGCTTTAACACATTTTGAGAAAATGCAAATATTTAATAACTTAAAAAAGTAAAGTCATTTTGAGTCATATGTCTCAAGTCAAAGTCAAGTCTCAAGTCATGAATACCAAGTCAAAGTCAAGTCGAGTCTTTTATTAATTTTAGTGAAGCAAGTCTCAAGTTCTCAAACTGGTGACTTAAGTCTGACTTAAGTCAAGTCATGTGACTCGAGTCCCCCACCTCTGGCAAGAGGAACCCAGGACCCACTGCACCAGCGTAGGGTCCAAAAATGGGTCCAAGGATTTCATCCTGATACCTAATGGCAGTCAGAGAGCCATTGTCTAGCCTGTAGAGGTCTGTGCGTCCCTCCATGGATATGTCTCCTCATACCATCACTGACCCACCACCAAACCGGTCATGCTGAAAGATGTTACAGGCAGCATAATGTTCTTCACAGCTTCTCCAGACCCTTTCACGTCTGTCACATGTGCTCAGGGTGAAGCTGCTCTCATCTGTGAAAAGCACAGGGTGCCAGTGGCGGAGCTGGCAATTCTGGTGTTTATTGGCAAATGCCAATCGAGCTCCACGGTGCCGGACAGTGAGCACAGGGCCCACTAGAGGATGTCGGGCCCTCAGGCCACCCTTATGTAGTCTGTTTCTGATTGTTTGGTCAGAGTCCATTCACACCAGTGACCTGCTGGAAGTAATTTTTTAGGGCTCTGGCAGTGCTCATCCTGTTCCTCCATGCACAAAGGAGCAGATACCGGTCCTGCTGATCGGTTAAGGTTAAGGACCTTCTACGGCCCTGCCCAGCTCTCCTAGAGTAACTGCCTGTCTCCTGGAATCTCCTTCATGCTCTTGACACGGTGGTAGAGGACACAGCAAACCTTCTGGCAATGGCACGTATTGATGTGCCATCCTGGAGGAGTTGGACTGCCTGTGCAACCTCTATAGGGTCCAGGTATGGCCTCATGCTACCAGTAGTGACACTGGCCCTAGCCAAATGCAAAACTAGTGAAAAACAGTCAGAAAAGATGAGTAGGGGGAAAAAAAGCAAGTGGCCTCCACCTGTAAAACCATTCCTGTTTTGAGGTTGTCTCATTGTTGTCCATCTAGTGCACCTGTTAATTTCATTAATACCAAAGCAGCTGAAACTGATTAACAACCTCCTCTGTTACTTAACTGACCAGATCAACATCCAATGAGTTTAATTGACTTGATGCTATACTCTGATTAGAAAGTGTTCCTTTAATTTTTTTGAGCAGTGTATATAAAAAAACCCTGTCAGGAAACCATGTAAAAAAAAAATGAACGAATTGGTCGCAGTGTGCACATACTACACCACATACTACACCACCGTTCTGCATGGCCATGTAATGGTGATAAATTATTGATGAAGATATTAATATAAATATATATACAGTATATAAAATAATTCAATGTAGTACGCTAGGGTGAACAAGGTCTTTCTCTGAAATTAATTTTCTATGTGTTTTTTTTTTTAGATCTTTACAAGTTTATATAATTCAATTCTATTATTTCATATTTAATTTGCATAACTACATTTGAGCTTTAATTTTTTATCTAATGACCTGTTATCCATATATATATAGACCTAGTATATCTAGTTCAGTTAGAACTGAAGAAGTGGCCTGAATAATCACCTTCATTACAGAACAGGTCCTGCTACTAGATATACCCTGACCTAGATATTTGAGAATCTTCATAGACATATAGGCCTAGTAAATTTACCAACTCAAAGGGTCCTCAAACTTTACACATGTCATCATTTCCCAATCTAAAAATTCAAAGAAAAAAAATATTGGCTTTGTATAGCTTGGGTAAGGATTGCAAATGTGTGTCTATGTTGGGTAGATTTCTCCTCACTTCCTGTTCAGATCACAGGGGATGAGTAGGACAGGAAGTGGGGAGGAAATCTCCGAAATGGGGATGCACACAGCAACACAAACACTTCTTTTTTTTTTTGCAGAACCAGGAAATGGTAGAAGCGTTTTCAAGTTTCCATTGCATTGTGTTTTCCTGTCTCTCTGTCCACCATTTCCCTCAGTTCCCCATTCTGGATTAAAAAAATACAGGTACATTTTTTTACGTACTGTAAAAAAAAATAATAATAACTTCAATACACTGTATTATAACACAAATTTATTTACAAATTCGTTATAACTCATTTATTGCAACCATAGAAAAACACACAGAGGGCGCACCGACCTAGTGCATTATCCTGAGACAAATCATTTATTGTATAAAAACACGGTAGGTATTATACTCACAAAATTGCAATAGTTAAAAGTGCATCACAGATCTCAGCATGTTTCGTCCAAATGTATCAACATGTGCAGATGCAACAGAAACTGAAGGCCCCCGTGGGCTGACACATTTCGAAGAGTTCCTCTTCTTCTTCAGAAGAGGAATATCCCGAAATCCGTCAGCCCACGGGGGTCTTCAGTTTCTGCTGCATCTGCACATTTTGATACAGGACCTCCTTGAAACGCATCAGCCGACGGGGGGTCCAGTTTCTGTTGCATCTGCTCATGCTGATACAGGACCTCCTCGAAACGCATCAGCCCCCGGGGGGCAGTGCTGTATTTTGGCCTAGGCCAACAAGGCCCAGGCCTAGGGCGGCACTTTGCAGGGGGGGCAGCAAAAAAATCCACCCCCCTCCACCTGAGACTCCATTGGCCACTTCTCTCACTCCCCCTCTCTCTCTCCCTCACTCACCCCCTCTCTCACTCTCTCTCCCCCCCTTGTGAGATTTCAGGGGTTCATGCTAGGACTTGACTTCAATTTTGGAGGGAGTCACATCCGGTAAAAAGGAAGGAGTGAGGCAAATTTACTTTTGGGGGGGGGGCGCCCGATTTTAGTCTTGCCTAGGGCAGCACAAAACCAAAATACACCACTGCCCCGGGGGGGACTTCAGTTTCTCTTGCATCTGCACAAGTTGATACATTTGGACGAAACATGCTGAGATCTGTGATGCGCTTTTAACTATTGCAATTTTGTGAGTATATTACTTACCATGTTTTTATACAATAAATTATTTGTCTCAGGATAATGCAATAGGTGGGTGCACCCTCTGTGTGTTTTTGTATGGTTGCAGTGTTGTAGACTTCCCCAAGTCTTTGAGGGCAGCAAGACCGTGGCTATCTGCTTTCAAGTGTAATGAAGACCTAAGCATACCCATCTGAAGGGGCCATTTGTAAGCACTTTGTACTATATCAGATTTAAGCGATAAACCTCCCGAGAAGCTTTGAATTTTTTAGCATATCCTACAGAATGCTGTTTTACTATACTTGGCATGTTTTATTTATCTAGGTAACATTGTCATTAATATCTCCCTCTCACAATGCTGTGTGCAGCAGTCTAATAATGCAGATGATTCCCCCCCGCTGGCCAGACAAGGGAACTGCGCCCTCTCTTTTGGGTCAATGCGTTCACAGCCTGGGAGCTCGGCCAAGGGTTAATGAGTATGCTCTTTACAGGTTGTTACAGTGAACCGATAACGGATGAATCCTTCGTCTGCCAACAAGGAACCCAGCCAATTGTTTATATGGAGAGAAAGAGATGTTTTTACAGACAAGGAGAGACATTCTGTGGCGAGTGAGAGAGGAGAGCAAAAATTAGCGAGAGAAAGAACCATGGATGTAGGAAATAAAAAACAGTGAATGGATTGAGAGTTTTCTAGATGATGTCAGGAAGGGTTCAGCACACACTACTAGGGACTTGAGAGAAGACCAACACTTGGGGAGGGGGGGGGGGGGAAATGGGATATAAAAAATAAGCTCAGTCTATGCACATACTTGCAACACAGAATTCTGCAGCAACAGGCCCTGCAAAGAGATATTATGATATTATGTAAGTTTATAGCCATGATAACTCTAATCTGACATGTATTTGGGTTAAAGAGAAATCAGAGTGTATTTTAGTCAGCATATATTTTAGGGTGTTACATTGTTATGGTTACCTTTTTGGTAAACCATATTTTACGTCATATTTTTATATTTTTCAGTATTCTCACATTTGTAGATAATACTGTCTACTATCTAAAGTCAATGACTGCTCAAATAATATTTTTAGCCTTAAAGTGATTGTAAGCCCCCGTTCACATTAGGTCGCTCCGACTTAGGGGGCGACCTGTGAAGTCGCGCGACTTGCACGGACTTCATAACATGAATGTCTATGAAAGTCGCCTCCAGGTCGTCCCGAAGTAGTACAGGACCCTTTTTCTAAGTCGGAGCGACTTGTGTCTCTCCTATTAGAACGGCTCCTGTACTACACAGTGGGAGCGTGAGGACCGTGACTTGTCAGGCTGACAAGTCGCCTGACAAGTCGGATCAATGTGAATGGACTCTAAAGGTTCAGGTTTTTTTTTATATATTTGTTTTTAAATAACAAACATGTTATACTCTGAGGTTAAAACTTAATTATCATAGTTGAAAACACTTACATAAGAAAGCTACATTATATGCAGCACAATAGTAAAAACTACAACTCCCAGAATTCTGAGTACCCGTTAAATGCATGCGCAGTGATGTCACGACCTCCGGCTCCGCCTTATGCGTTTAGTCAGATATGACATCATCATGTTCCTCTGGTTGAATGAAAAAAACTGACCCATCTATGGTCAGCCAGTGCTCACATTAGGGTGATACCCCCTATTCTCCACCCCACAGCATATATACATATATATATCAGTAGGGAGCAAAAAGGCAAAAATGGGTGATCCTGGGTGGCCTGTCGGTCTTAATATACAGTGAGGGAAAGAAGTATTTGATCCCCTTTGTACGTTTGCCCACTGACATGGAAATGATCAGTCTATAATTTTAATGGTAGGTTTATTTTTAACAGTGAGAGACAGAATAACAACCAAAAAATCCAGAAAAATGTCAAAAAAGTTATAAATTGATTTGCATTTTAATGAATGAAATAAGTATTTTTACTTTGTTTAAGACAAAATAACAAGTCATATCAACATTTCCAGTAAAGCAAAAACATAGGTTTAAGGCCCCGTTCACACAGGGGCGATCCGACTTGGGGGGGCGACCTCCGAGGTCGCGGTGCAAACCCAGATAGCATGCTAGACAATTGTGTGAAGAAGCCCCTGGGCAAGGGCACAGTTATCTGCAGGAAGAAGAGTACTCTCGGAAGAATATTCATATTTATATCATTAACACGCCCCAGCCAGGTGAAAGCAGTTTTATTCCATAGTAATAAATCCCTTCTAACCTCCACAAGTAATGGGGGATAATTGGTGGCATACAGGGTTTTGAAGCGATCCATGAGCTGAATGCCCAAGTATTTTAAAGAGGACTAAAATGGTAAAATGGAAAGCAGCCTGAAGGTTGCTTGCCAAAGAAGGGGGCAACTGAATGGGAAGGATCTCCAATTTTGTGAAACTGATTTTGAAAATCAAAAGTGCTCCAAATTGCTTGAGTTCTCGCATCAGGTTGAGCAGTGAGATCAAGGGGTCCGTGAGGTGAATTAGCACGTCATCTGAATATGCTCATAGTTTATGTTTAGTATTACTAACCTTCAAACCCTTAATATCCGCATTCGCTCGAACAGTGCGTAGTAGAGGTTCAAGTACCAAAAGGAGGGATGAGAGGGAGCACCCTTCCCTCATGCCTTTCCTGATTGAGAACCTAGAGGAGAAAAGTCTATTTACTTTGACCTGAGCACTTGGGGCAGGGTATAGGGCCATAATCCATGTGAGCATATGAGGTCCCAACCCCAGAGTCTCTAGATTCGCTCGCAAGAAGGACCAATCAACGAGGTTGAAAGCTTTTTCTGCGTCTTAACAAAAGTATGTAAGGCAAAGGATCTTGACAGTAACGAGCCCAGTGAATGAGTAGTATCCATCTAATTGAGTTGTCTCTAGCTTCACGACCTGTAATAAATCCCGTTTGGTCTGGATGAATGATATGGGGCATAAGGTGCTAATAATCACAGAACCTCAAGGCAATTTTAGAGGACTGGACAATGATCTGTCCAGAAGAAGAGTGAAGCTTATGTACATACACGTTCGGAGAGCTTTCGGAGAGGTCTCGCAAGCATACGACCGCATTTATTTCCATGCTCATAATACTTATGAGACATATCTTAACTGCTTACGGGCTTGGCGATCCAGCGAGCGTGAGAATGGCTCTCTTGGTTCAGTCATCTCGTCAATGCCTCGAGGTCTCCACTATGTTTATGCCGAAGTTCAGCTTGTTGAAGGGCAAGGAGTACGCTTTGAAAGTCCACTTGGCACACTTTCTTGAGCTTATTGCCTAAGGAGATCAGCTCCCCCTCACCACTGCCTTATGACCCTCCCAGACAATCCCTTCGCTACTGTTTTCCTTGATGGGTCAAGACATCTGTGACCCTTGAGACCACTGCAGTCTCATCCAACACATTTTCATTCAATCTCCACGACCAGGCCCCTATGGGTGCCAGGTGGCAAGGCGAGAGTAACCGTTACCAGAGCATGATCTGATATAGTAATGTTCCCTATGGACAACGATTGCAAAAGCTCGAGGGTAGGGTGGTCTACACAAAGGAGATCAGTACAGGTATACACATTGTGGACTTTAGAATAATAGCTAAAGTCCCTATCCGAGAGGTAAAGCACTCTCCAGCTATCTATGAAAAGGCAAATCTGAAGGGTTTTGCAGAAGTGTATAAGAAATGCCTAAGAGTGGGAAGGTCGTCTATGAGATGGATCAAATAAAGGGTTTGGACTAACATTAAAGCCCCCCCGAGGATCAGGGAACCTTCCATAAATACTGCCCCAAGACTGTATCAACGAAGGTAAGTTGGTTGGTATTGGGAGCGTAGATCATGGCGAATGTGAAAATTTTTCCAGCAATAGTCCGTTTCAAGAAAACATAACGACCCTGAGGGTCCACCCGGTTTCTGGTGGGCATTTATGGATCGCAATCGCTGTGCTCCACTGGCTGTACAGATGGGAAGATTCTACTTTCCTTCATATGTAAAGATCAGATAGACCAGGCTCTAAGACAAAACTGAAACAAAAAATCAAGAATATATCTGTCCATTGATCCTTTACCTTACATATAGCATGCTCCATACAGCACTACAGGGCACTCACTCTGTCAATACACATCGCTAGGTTTCTGCCCTTTGAGACCAGAGACGTAGGGAAAGACCTATGAATAGTATAATCCTGTTTATTTAAAATTCTTGAAGCAAAATAGAAATGGATGCTTACATGAAAGAGTACCCTCCTGGCACAGGAAGAATCGCCAGAGATTGCTTTGTGAGAGTCACCAGCATCACAAGAGTTCTCTCCCCTCTGATGATCTGGTAGCGTGGCAGCGGTCAGCGTGCGTTCCACCGCCTGTGAGGAAGTGATGTCACTGGTTTCAGGATGTCAGGGCAATGTTTAGACCACAGGGACCACATTCCCTAAAGTAGTGAGTGTACAGCTTGTATAACTGTACATTTGCTGTCCCCTCGAAATAACTCAACACACAGCCATTAATGTCTAAACCACTGGCAACAAAAGTGAGTACACCCTTAGTGAAAATGTCCAAATTGGGCCCAATTAGCCATTTTCCCTCTCCGGTGTCATGTGACTTGTTAGTGTTACAAGGTCTCAGGTTTGAATGGGGAGCAGGTGTGTTACATTTGGTGTTATCGCTCTCACTCCCTAATACTGGTCACTGGAAGTTCAATATGGCACCTCATGGCAAATGACTCTCTGAGGATCTGAAAAAAAGAATTGTTGCTCTACATAAAGATAACCTAGGCTATAAGAAGATTGCCAAGACCCTGAAACTGAGCTGCAGCACAGTGGCCAAAACCATACAGAGGTTTAACAGGACAGGTTCCCCTCAGAACAGGCCTCGCCATGGTCGACCAAAGAAGTTGATTGCACATGCTCAGTGCCATATCCAGAGGTTGTCTTTGGGAAATAGACGTATGAGTGCTGCCAGAATTGCTGCAGAGTAGTGATGGAGGAACAGCGAACGGGGCGGTTTGCGAACGCCATCCGCAAACTTTCTCAAATGTTCGGAAACCGCAAGTTCGCGGCTGACCCCATTTACTTTAATGGCAGGCAAACTTTAAAAACCTCCAGGTCATGTTTGCAGCCACAAAATACTTACTAGCTGTGCACACATAGTCCCACAACATGGACACTGGCATACCAGAAGTATTGCTATTGGAAACGTTGCCATAAAATTTTTATTTTTCCAGCCAAAAAATGTATTTAATTATTTATTTTTCTAAATCAGCCAGAACTGACAGATACATGTCAAATACATGTAGGGTCCATTCACACGTCTGTAAAATGGGTCCGCATCCGTTCCACAATTTAGCGGAACGTTTACAGACCCATTGATTTTCAATGCCAGTCTGAAAAATTAGGCATTCACAGGATAAAGAAGTAAGTGTCGGCCAGTGCAGGCCCCAAAAATTAGCCAACAGGCGTTCACCTGACAGCAAAGAACTTTGTATTCTGTGGCTGGAGGTACATTAGGCATTTACAGGATACAGAAGTAAGTGTCGTGCACATGCGTGCAGGCACTGGATTGGACATGTCCTAGCCGTGCTCCGCACACCACCGGCTACAATTGAGCTAACATCAGCGGCGGAGGAGAGTGTGGAGGAGAGTGTGGACGCCCGTGGAGGACCGGAGGGGACTGTGAGTCTGCCATGCGACGGGGGGCTACCGGATCACAAAGGAAAAGGCAATACAAACAAGGTGGCAGGCGGGACCCTTCGGGCCTACATCTTCTGGCAAGACGCCCTCACCTAAGATGGCGCCGGGTAAGCAGGCCGCACGAGGCGGCCGGGACACAGCCCAGGAAAAGCCCTTAAACCCCACACATGAGACCCGAGAGGCACATTCCCTTCCTGAAGAAGATATGGGGGACCCCTTTTCCTCGCAAACATCCGTGGAATCAGAGGAGGGCCCTCAGGGCACAGCACTGTTTCAGTCCCCATCCCCCGCCACCCCCCACAGCCATCCAGACCTTTCGGGATCCCCTGGCTCATCTATGGACCGCAACATGGCGGACCTCGCAAACTCCCTATTTAGCCAGCCCAGCCCCACGTGAGAGGACACAGCACCCCCCCCCCCCCAGCCCCTTACTCTGGGGATGCAGTATTACTGGCACATTTCTCTACGCTGCTACAGCAGGAGCTATTTAAGGCCTGCTCAATTATGACTACCGATATCAAACAGGACCTACACAGTTTTGGAGCCAGATTGGACACTATTGAGAACAAGGTGGACGGATCCCTGGCCAGGGTAAACCAGCATACCACACTCATTACTGATCTGCATGACAGATTAGAGGAGGCCTATTCCAAAATTGAAGATCTTGAAAACAGATTGCACCGTTATAATGTGCGCATCAGAGGCTTGCCTGAAACCCACCAGGATCTGGAAGCAGCAGTCCATGACCTTATGAAAGACTTGATCCCTGAAATCTCGCCCCACCAGCTGTAGGTAGATAGGGTCCACAGGGCCCTGACTGCTCTACGGCAGAATGTCCTGCCACGCGATATCATCTTATAGCCTGTTGGGGCGGCGCGGTCGCTCCGGTGTGCTCGTCCCCCCCCTCTCATCTGGGGGGGGGGGGGGGGCAATGGACTGTTCACAATTTTACACTCGGGGGCCTGGCTGCGGCCCTGTGCTCGAGGTGTCTCGGTGCGGGGCTTGGCGGGATCTCCTGATGGTTTGCTTGCTCCTGACACTCAGGTGGTCCTGGGGGGCTGTGACCCCCCTGACCCACCGCCTGCATTAGTTTCCCCGATTGTTGGTCGGGGTGTTACCGTATGCCACTCTAGTGACCTTGCCCTTGTCCTGTGATGGGGGCAAACTCACGGCTACTACCCCAGATATGGGAACTGGGGAAAACCAAATCCCAATTTCATTGTTTCATGTTACATTATTCTGACTTTCTTACAAGGGGATTTACTCCTCTTGCCTTTTCTTGTATTCTCTTTCACCTTTTCTCTTCTTTTTCTTACTCTCGAACCCAGACTCTGCATCCTGACCCCACCGTGTTGTCCCTGGGCCCCGGTGATGCCTGGATCTTATGCCTAGGACTGCTGAGATGCAACACCACGTACCCAGGTGAGTGTACTCTGCCAAACCACCATGTCGACTGAAAGCTCTACTAAGTTTTCCCTCATTTCACATTATGTACAGGGTTTTAATTCTCCCTCCAAGCGGACCAAGGCTTTTCTATTTTATCACAGGCAAAAAGCAGACATCATGCTATTGCAGGAAACACATTTCTCTAAAACCTCAGCTCCCAGCTATCTTTCAACCCGCTATCCCCAGTTTTATCTATCATCGGGCCCGGATAAGAAGCGGGTGTGGCCATATGCTTCTCCTGTAAAGTACTCTTCACTCCTACTACTGTAGTTAGGGATAGGGAGGGTCGTTACCTTATGGTAGTGGGACTCATTCACGATCAGCTAGTCTTTTTTATTTCATATTATACTCCCAACTCGGGTCAACTAGCCTTCTTTCATGAGATGTTGCGGATATTGCTCCCCAAGGCGCAAGGCAGGGTGATTCTGGGTGGAGATAGCAATCTTCCCCTGGAAAACGCGTTAGATAAATCCGTCCCGGGCAAACCTAGATTTAAACACTCACCAAGGAACGGGCACAAGTTGGCCCGTCTTCTTCACGAATATGATCTTCTGGATCTCTGGAGGGAAAATAACCCGTCTCAGAGAGACTACACTCACTATTCCCATGTACATGGCACCTACTCTCGCATTGACCACGTGTTCGCTAGCTCTGCCCTTGCCCCATACATGTTCCCGGCTAGGATCCTGGTGACCCCGTGGTCTGACCACTCTCCGGTGCAGGTGCTCCTCTCGGCTTTGTGGTCTAAGCCGCGCCCGTCCCCGTGGCGGCTCAACGCTACCCTTCTGACTGACCCTGGAACCCTTGGTGAGCTTGAACGGGACTTTAAACTTTTTTTCCAGGAAAACAACCCAACAGATATGTCCCCGATACTTACCTGGGCAGCACACAAAGCCATGATTCATGGCAAATTAATACAGATATCAGCAAGACTTAAGCGGAACCGGGAGAGCACAATACAGTTGCAGGAGAAAACACTGACTGATTTACTACGCGAACTAGCACATCCTCATGTGGATATTAGACACAAGATAGATGCGGCCAGATTGGCTCTGAATATGAGTCTAACAACCCAAGCCGAAAAGTATGTATGGTGGTCCCGCCATCGCTATTATACGATGGGCGACGAACCTACCATGCTATTGGCGAGGAAGCTGGTTCCCCGCAACTACACGTCGGCTTTACCCAGACTACGCTTACGGAATGGCGCACGCAATCCTAATCTGCTCAAGAAGGAATTTATGGCGTTTTACACTAAGCTCTACTGGGCTCCTGCTCAGTATGACAAGGGCCTGGCTGACACCTTTTTTAGAGATGTGCGGTTGCCCGCGCTGGCGAAATCCCATGTTGACCTGATGAATGACGAGATCACGGAGCTGGAGGTTAGACAGGCGATCAAGAGTTTGCATCCCTCTAAGGCTCTCGGGCCTGATGGATTTTCAGGGGTTTACTATCGCAAATTTCAGGATGTTTTGTCCCCTCACCTATGTGCCTTTTTTAACGCACTTCGTCGAGGTGAATCCCTTCCTTCCCAAGAAAACTCTGCGTTTATCCATGTAATTCCGAAACCGGGGAAAGACCATAGCACTTGTGAAAATTATCGCCCGATTTCTTTAATCAACTCAGACCTTAAAATCCTGGCCAAAATCATGGCCACCAGATTCAGCTCTTTCCTGGCCCGATATATACATCCGGACCAGGCTGGTTTCGTCCCGGGTTGCCAGACCTCTGACCAGACCAGACGGGTCCTGGATATTATCTCGGCAATTCAATCCAATTGGGAGGGGAAAGGACCCCGCAAGGGGAAGCTTCTATCGCTAGATATCCATAAGGCTTTTAATTCCCTGTCATGGGACTATCTGTTTGATGTTCTTGCTCGGTATGGTTTTGGCTCCCCTTTTCTCACACTGTTGTGCACACTTTATAGCACACCTACGGCCATGCTCATGCTAAAGGGTTACTCGGCGGGCCTTATACCCATCTGTCGAGGAACCTGCCAAGGTTGCCCTTTATCCCCTCTCCTATTCGTACTGGCACTGGAACTACTGGTGCTTACAAAACGGGCGTCGGCAGACATTCAAAGAGTGCTCCGTGGGGCTCAGAGCACAAGTGTGTCCTGTTTGCGGACGATATCTTGGCCATAGTTTCCTCGCCGATCACAACCCTTCCCAATTTATTTGCGCTACTAGGCAAATTCTCCCACATATCGGGTCTATGGACCAATCAAGCAAAATCGCAAGCTATGAATCTATCCCTTGAAGAATCAATGGTATCTGAACTACAGCAATCATATTCCTTTGCCTGGGATTCTGACGCATTACCCTACTTAGGTATTCATTTAACACCAACCCTACACTCACTGTACGCCAGAAATTTCCCTCCTCTATTTGCACATTTACTAGCCGACATGGACAGGTGGTTGACACAGCCTCCCTCGTGGTTTGGTAGACTACACTCCGTTAAGATTAATGTTCTCCTGAGAGTGCTGTACTTGTTCCGCACTTTAACTATTGCCCTATGTAGAATCGATATACAACGGTTTCAGGGACTTATTATGTCCTTTATCTGGGGGAATAAGAGACCCGGGGTGAATAGATGAACGCTGTGTACCCCTAGAAATGGAGGTGGCCTGGGAGTGCCGGATCTAATGAAGTACTATTATGCAGCGCAATTAGCCCAATTGGTGAAGTTTCACACACTTCATTCTCCTACTGCCTGGATGCGGTTGGAAGCTAGCTCTGTCCCTGATAGGGTGATCTCACATATTATGTGGATGCCGCCTAAAGAGCGTCCCCCTATTCTATGTCCGGCTCTCTCCCACTCCCAGGCCATTTGGGACAGACTGTCTAAATCACATGGCTTTAAATCACCTCATACCCCCTTGGCCCCTGTGCTTACCAACAGCGGGTTCCCCCTGGGTCTCTCTCCCAGATCATTCCAGTGGTGGACTAATAAAGGGCTTATACGTATAGCGGACTTCTGTGACCATAGGGGTATCCTCACAAGACAACAGTTAATTGATAAATATGCTTTGCCTAAGTCTGAATACTTCCGGTATACTCAAATTGTACATTTTCTGCGCACTTTGTCTCACCTCTCTGACATGACCACAATGACTCCTATGGAATTTCTGTGTCGGAGGTACGATAAACTGCAGGGTTATATATCCGTAATATACAATCAGCTATCAGATTCGCCAACTAAACTGACTTATATGGAGCAATGGGAAGCGGATATCCAGGACACCATTGAATTGGCAGACTGGTGCAATATGGCACAGGAGGCCTCCAGATATTTCATTAACACTTCCATTATCTAAGCTAATTATAAAGTACTACTGCGGTGGTACATGGTACCGGTGAGAATTGTGAACTTTGTGCCTTGGGCGTCTCCTTTGTGTTTTCGTGGATGTGGGCTGGATGGAAATATGTTCCATATTTGGTGGCAATGTCCCAAGGTGCGACGATTTTGGATTAGAGTATATAATTTCATTTACACTCTTACGCAAATTAATCTGACCAAATCCCCGCAACAGGCCTTGTTGGGCCAGAAGGTAGATGTGGCCACGAAGGCTCAGAGAAGGTTGATAACCTTTATCTTTACGGCGGCAAAAATCACCATTGCACGGTCTTGGAGGTCTCCTGTTTTGCCATTTGAGCAGCTTCGGCATAAATTATCCTGGATCATGTTGAATGAACGCATGTCAGCAATATTGGATAATAAAATGCACAAGTTTGATAAAGTGTGGGATCCGTGGATCTGCTATTTTACTGGCGACAATTGAGGGGTCTCGGACCGCCTGGGTCTCGGGGACGTGGGGGGGGGAGGGGGTCTACTTCCTTTTCTTCTTTCCTATTTCCTTTTTCTCTACTATTTCTCTTTCCTTCTCTCTCTTTCCATTGCTCTACTGGTAACTGTCTAAAAAAAGGTACATCGGTGCGCACACTTCTTTGAACATTGGTGATACACTATCGCAGGTAGCTGTACAGTTTGCCATTTACAGTTTGTCTAAGCTATCGCACTAGTTCCCTATTCAGCCATATCCCTTCTCCCTGTTGGCTGGATTATGCATTTGGCCCATCGATCCTATTGCAGTTTATGTCTGCATGTTGTACTGGAACTGCTTATTTTCTTGCGGCCTTGGGGCACAAGCACTTTGTGATTTCCAAGAAGATACACTGTGATTGTCTTTAATGTTATCCCTTTTTACAGGTTACGCTCCAAGACTGTTGGAACTGATGTGCCTTAGTTTGATAAGTTTGATATTTCTGTTTTTTATTGTTCTTTAAAAATTTTCAATAAAAATCATTGAAAAGAAGTAAGTGTCGGCCAGTACAGGCCCCAAAAATTAGCCCAAAGGTGTTCACCTGACAGCAAAGAACTTGGTTTTCTGTGGCTGGAGGTACATTAGGCATTTACAGGATACTGAAGTAAGTGTCCGCCAGTACAGGCCCCAAAAATTAGCCAACAGGCGTTCACCTGACAGCAAAAAACTTTGTATTCTGTGGCTGGAGGTACATTAGGCATTCACAGGATACAGAAGTAAGTGTCTGCCAGCACAGGCCCCAAAAATTAGCCCACAGGTGTTCACCTGACAGCAAAGAACTTGGTTTTCTGTGGCTGGAGGTACATTAGACCAGTGTTTCTCAACGTTGGTCCCCAGGGCACACTAACAGGCCAGATTTTAAGTATTACCTTGGGGAGATGCAGACTAGAATACTAGACTAGAATACTGCAATCACTGAGCAGCAAATTATATAATCTGTGATGTATTTCAGTTTTCTTGCAAACCTGGCTTGTTAGTGTGCCCTGAGGACCGGAGTTGAGAAACACTATATTAGGCATTCACAGGATACAGAAGTAAGTGTCGGCCATTACAGGCCCCAAAAAATAGACCACAGGCGTTCACCTGACAGCAAAGAACTTTGTATTCTGTGGCTGGAACCTAGAGGTTGCTGTGTATAGCAGGACAGACTGTATATTGACACAAGTCGCTAGCTAATAGGTCCACAAAAGTCTTTTGTCAGTGTAGGGAGAGATTGCTTTGTGGAGCTGGAACAGACTGTAGCAATTAGGCACTCAATGGACATAAAAGGCCTTTTATGCCGCTGTATTTACCTAAGACAGGGACCATGAATTGTTATGGGTGGTGGCGGATATTTGTGGCCTGTCATGAGGAATTTGAATCAAACATGGTCTACTGGTCACATGTTGAATTCCTCCGAGATCCATGCCTCATTCATTTTAAGAAATGTGAGGTAGTCAACATTGTTGTGAGCTAGGCGAGTGAGCTTATCGGTCACGATCCCCCCTGCTGCGCTGAACATCCTTTCGGACAGGACACTGGACGAGGGGCAAGCCAACAGTTCCATTGCAAATTGTGCAAGCTCTGGCCAGAGGTCAAGCCTGCCCACCCAGTAGTCCAGGGGTTCATCACTTCTCAGAGCGTCCACATAAGCCGTTAACCTGATGTAGTCGGACACCTGTCAGTCTATGTGTTCCCTGATGCTGGAGCCTTTGTAGTGAACGCATAAGTCGCAGTAAGCCCAACACTCACCTAGGGACGATCCGCTGGACGGATGGAAAATAGGGTTTCCATCTGTCCAGATTTGACGGATCGGATTGGATGTCAGCGGACATGTATCTGCTGACATCCGATGCCCCATAGCCATGCATGGGGGGACCGTTCAGATCCACCAAAAAAATGGACAGGCGGATCTGAACGGTCCACCTGTGTGAAAGGGGCCTAAGAAGGCACCTGGACTCCCATCACCGAGCCCAGTGTGAGCAACGCCGTCAGAACCCACAAAGCCACACTCCAGGCTCTCACCCTCCAGCCTCTTCTCCTTCCCCTCTCTCCTCACAATTGTCCTCCACTCCACCTTCCATCATGCCGTCCTCACGTTTTTCTAGAAAAAGGCAGGCTTCCGTGGCCCAAATGTTCGAGCGTAAAAAAAAAATTATGACGCCGGATAACCCTCTTGCCCAATGGTTGACCGTTGGCTTTTCGGAACTGATAGCCCGCCAACTACTGCCATATAAACTGGTGGACTGGGAGGCCTTTCGAAAATTTGTGGCCATTGGAACATCACTATGGAAGGTCCCAGGAAGGAAATATTTCTCACAGAAGAGCATCCCAAGAAACATCTGACCACAGACACGTGGTCTAGCAAACACGGGCAGGGAAGGTATATAACTTTTACTGCCCACTGGGTGAACCTACTGATGCGATCACAGAGATCGCATGTAATTCTGTGCGGTGCAAATTCAGCCATACAGTTTGTATGGCTGAATTCGCACCGCAATCGCACCCAACACGCACAGGACCCTTTTTTTGGTGCGCAGCAGAATCGGATCGCATGGTGGTTCACACCAGTGCGATCCGATTCTGTGCAAACTGTCAGATCACACTGCGATATGCGATCTGAGCTGGGGGTGTCGTTAACTTTCAAATGACACCCCCAGCGTATCACATATGGCAGTGTGAACTGCCTGTGCTGCGGATGCGATGCGGGAACACGCAGATATATTCACAGTGTTCCCACATCGCATCAGTGTGAACCGGCACTGACAGTCTTTCCCTGCTCCCCACAGCAAACCTCTCCCTACACTGACAAAAGACAGAATATAGACAGTACACCTATAAATACCAGTCCTCAAAAGGACTTTTGTGGACCTATTACCGAGCGATCTGTGTCATTGACAGTCTGTCCCTGCTCCCCACAGCAACCTTTCCCTACACTGACAAAAGACAGAATATAGACACTTAGACAGTACACCTATAAATATCAGTCCTTAAAAGGACTTTTGTGGACCTATTACCGAGCGATCTTTGTCACTGACAGTCTGTCCCTGCTCCACAAAGCAAACCTCTCCCTACACTGACAAAAAGCAGAATGTAAAATGGCAGCCAGATCAGGTCCATTTATAAGGTAGGGGGTATGTCCATGTGCTGAAATGTCTCAATTGGCTGTCCTGTACCACCCAATGGATGTGTCGTGGGTCAAAGTTCTTCACAATGTAAAAGAATATGGCGGCCGCGACCATCGCCATATGTTCACATGATCGGCGGACAGCGAGCGAGCAAAGTTTGCTGCGAACCAACCGCCGGGCGAACCAAAAGGCCATCTCTACTGCAGAGGTTAAAGGGGTGGAGGATCAGCCTGTCAGTGCTCAGACCGTACACCTCACACTACATCAAATTGGTCTGCATGGCTGTCGTCCCAGATGGAAGCCTTCTAAAGATGATGCACAAGAAAGCCTGCAAACAGTTTGCTGAAGACTAAGGACATGGATTACTGGAACCATGTTCTGTGGCCTGATGAGACCAAGATAAACTTATTTGGTTCAGATGGTGTCAAGTGTGTGTGGGGGCAACCAGGTGAGGAGTACAAAGACAAGTGTGTATTGCCTACAGTCAAGCATGATGGTGGGAGTGTCATGGTCTGGGACTGCGTGAGTGCTGCCGCTAAAGGGGAGCTACAGTTCATTGAGGGAACCATGAATGCCAACATGTACTGTGACATACTGAAGCAGAGCATGATCCCCTCCCTTTGGAGACTGAGCCTCAGGGCAGTATTCAAACATGATAACGACCCCAAACACACCTCCAAAATGACCACTGCCTTGCTAAAGAAGCTGAGGGTAAAGGTGATGGACTGGCCAAGCATGTCCCCAGACCTAAACCCTATTGAGGAGCGCAAGGTCTCTAACATCCACCAGCTCTATGATGTCGTCATGGAGGAGTGGAAGAGGACTCCAGTGGCAACCTGTGAAGCTCTGGTGAACTCCATGCCCAAGAGGGTTAAGGCAGCGCTGGAAAATAATGGTGGCCACACAAAATATTGACCCTTTTGGCTAAATTTGGAAGACATATTTTACTTAGGGGTGTACTCACTTTTGTTTCCAGCGGCTTAGACATTAATGGCTGTGTGTTGGGTTATTTTGAGGGGACAGCAAATGTACACTGTTATACAAGATGTACACTCACTACTTTACATTGTAGAAAAGTATCATTTCTTCAGTGTTGTCACATGAAAAGATATAATAAAATATTTACAAAATGTGAGGGGCGTACACACTTTTGTGAGATACTGTAGAGTGGGATCGTTAGTAAATGTTTAGGGCTAATAGGCAATTTGTAGTTTAAAAAAAGGCCATGGAAAGCTTGGCAGTGGCATGGGGGACTTGCACCAATTAAAAAGAAAAAAAAAAAAACTCAGACCAGAATCCTCTGTCCCTAACACCGAACATGCTACATGCACTGCTAATAAACTGGTGCCCCAATGCTGAAGTTTGGAATGGAGGATGGAGCATTTGGAGCATGACCACTGGATAAAACACCTTTTTAAAGCCTCCCTAATGTCCTACGGGAACTTGAACAGTTAGCAATATTAGCAATTTTAAAATTAAAATTAGTAATTTGGAACTCCTGAATATCACACTCCCCAAGTCCACACAACTTCATCTAAAATAAAACTGTCCCTTTAAGTGTAAGACTGATTTAATTGCTTTATTAATTACAGTAAACTTTAAACTGGAATTTCTCAAGACTTCTCTGAATTGAAGGTCATAAAACTATTGTGGTATGGTTGTATCAATGCCTTGAATATGAACATTTTTCTGGTCTTCTTTTTATCTTTAAGCCATCCCAATAATCCCACCCAAGCTGTTTTTTTTTATTCATTTCCACTCCATAAACCATTGAGTTTGTTTGGAGGAATTAAAAGCCTAGATTGAAATATTCCGTCATCACAAAACCTAAGAATGAGGAGGGAATAGGACTCCCAGGCTTCAAGATCTACCACAAAGCCTCTTTCATTAGTCCAATTTCTGACTGGTTTTCTCACCACTCCTATAAGAGGGTGATGCAGTTAGAACAATACCTTAGCTCTACGGGCTTGAAAACTCTTTCTTGGCTGCCCCCTCTTAAAGACCTCATCATGCTTCTCTCTCATATCTGGCACTACATCCCCCCTAGCAATCTATCAATGCTTGGAGAATAGCATTGTTACCTTGTGGTTCTCTACCTGAATCCAAGTAAATACCAAACCAAACCTGATCTGGGGCAGATTTACTAAAGGCAAATCGACCTTGCACTTTACAAAGTACTGTTGCACTCTGCAAGTGCAGTTGCTCCAGACCTTGGTAAATTAGGTAAATCTTCACTTTTCAAAAAGGACCCAATCACATGCAAGGTGAATTAAAAAAACAGATTTTTTGCTTGCACATGATTGGGTGATGGAAGTCAGCAAAGCTTCTTCTCATTTAGTAAGAGCTGGAGCAGCTGCACTTGCAGAGTGCAACTGACATTTGCAAAGTGCAAAGCCTATTTGCCCTTAGTAAATCAACCCCAATGTCTCCTTCAATAACAACCCCTTCATTCTGAGACCACTAAAGACCTCTTCCTAAGGCAGTAGTGACAATATGCTGGACTCTGTCTTTATGGACTTATCTCCTTCAGGCCTGGCCCCCTCACCCCAATTTTTAATAGTCCTGTCTTCGACCAGTGTGTAGTGACTTCAGGTGCCTAAGCATTCTCCAGAGATTCTTGGCCTCAACTATCCACACACATGCAGCATCCTCAGTGGAAACACCAACTATGGCAACAATCACACAATCCATTGGCTGGCTCGTTTCTACAAAACTCTCCAGTTTCACACGCCACCATCTCTAAAACCTACACCATTTTAAACTCTCTTCTCTGTTTCTCAGCTTTCTTCCCATGCAATTTCACAAATATACAAGCCGACAGTCTCCCAGTTATGGCCCAGGGGCCAAAACCAGCCCACTGCAAGATTTTATCCCGCATGCAGCATCCGCGCCAGTCTGTGTCATAATACCCTCCTCCAATCCTTAGAGCAGATCCCCCGCACCATGGTTGGTTGCTAGGACTGCTAGCATCCTAGTAACCAGCTGTGCGATTGCCCTGTCCCCAGCATTAACAAATGGAGCAGATATCTATCCAGATCAGCTTCACCTCCACAGATCCTTATTGGCATATGATGGGGAAATTGTATATTTCATATTTCCTTATTAAAGTTGTCTCACAATATCTAAGAAAGCCCCCAATATCCTGGTTACCTTAGCCGACTTCACACCAAAGGGATGTCATTACAAACTGACAAGGTCATGTTGCTCCAAGTGGATTTGGCCAGGGGTTGGCCATGTCCTTACACACAAGTCCTAAATACTACAGCTAAAATGTGGAATATCCAGTCTCATCTCCAGAGCTGCATAACACATACATCTGGTCTGGTTATTTGTACCACACCGCGCAAGCATCTTTAGTTAAGTACTCTTGTTATATTTTCTAATATTATTAAATTTGTTATCTGTCATTACTTAATTAAATATTCTACTTCTGTGATCTCTTTTTTCACATCTCGAATAAAACCCCAAACCGTAAACTATCACGTAACTGTAATAAATTAACATAATGGCTGTGGAGTCCCAGATACTGTAGCTTTTGACCAAAATAAATTGGAGGAACCTCATCTACATGGGCCTGTTGGAGTCCTAAGGATTCTAATTTCTTGAGAGTCATGGCTACCTCCGCAACCTCCTGATTGACCCTTCCCTGCCCTTTTCTTCCCAGTGAGTTGCTTAGTTTTGTCTTCTCCTTGGACTTTAGCACTTTATTCTTGACTCTAAATCGGAGTATACTGTATCTCATTGTATGACCATTGTTTCTTGTGCTCCCCACCCCCTCCTTCAATTTGCTCTACTGCTCAACTCTGTTCTGCATTGGACTATACTTTGTACTGTATAAACCTAAATATAGACATGTTTGAATTAAAATATTTAAGGTACTTGAAAGCATTTTGTTTTCAGGTTGAAATGGCTTAATTGTAGATAGGGTAACGGTTAATGATATAATTGTTTTATTAAAAGCTGAAGTTTAGGTATGGCAATTTTTACATTGGACCAGCTTGTACCGATGTAAATATGTAGATACCAAGCCTGTGGGATCCCCATGGAAGCTTAAAATCACTGTAGTAAGCTAGCTTCTGGGTCCCATGCTGAGCAAATGCCCCCCCAAAAAAATAAGGTGAATGAACCACCTTTCTCCTGCGCTCAGATAACAAGGCTCCCCGACTGCTCTTTCCACGGGACTTTACAAATGGCGTCTCGGATGGCTATGGTCTTGCTGCCCCAAAGGACTTGGGTAGTCCAACAGTACTGCAAATAAAAAACCCAAAAAAGGGCGCACCGACCTAGCGCATTATCCTCAATAGTGGCTTTATTGTTAAAACATAAAAATGGCTACTCACAAACACAGGTGAAAATCAATCATATCGGACTCAAAAACTTGAGTATCAGGAGTAGTCCATACAATTGTCCATTGTCCTATTTGGATGATGGCTGATGCATTTCGAGGCATACGCCTCTTCCTCAGAGTTTTTTATTTGTTGAGCAAATGCCCTGCTGCATAGTGAACACAGGCGTTCGCTGGCTCGGCACAGGCGCCATTCAGAGAACACTTTACATTGTCTCAATAAATGTAAAGTGTTCTCTGATTGCAACAGGTGGAGATCATGACATAACATCACTCTTCTTGTTCAATCAGAGAATGCTTTGCATACATTGAGAAAATGGAAAACCTTCTTTGAATGGTGCCCATGCTGAGCGAGTGACCTCCAGTATTCACAATGCAGCAGGGCAGCCGCTCGGCACAGGAAGCTAATGAAGATCACTGGAGTAGCGGTGTCTACTACAGTAATTTCCAGATTCCACAGGGATCCCACACATATGACACATATATACTTACATTGATCTAGGCTGGACCAATAGAAATATGTAAAAATTGCCATACCTATTCTTTAGCTTTAAACTTTTGTTGTGTCAAAGACTCACATCACCTACTACTGCTCCCTACATAAAGAACTAAATCTCCATATAATTGTGAGTTACTGTATAAAATGGATGGCTACCTATCTGCTCATACCGATATGGGGGCACAATTTTTTTTACAACATTAATGTACATTTAAGGATTATTTGCATTACGCTGATCACCTAATGTAATATTTTAAATATATAAAAGACAGCAGTTTCCCTTAAAGTCTTCTTTTCTGTCTGCAGAATAAACACAAAATAAACCAATCGTGTGTACTGTCTGTATATGAGAGTCCAATGAGCCCTCTTGTGGTCATTGACAGTATGGCAGAGCCATCTCAAGTCTAGCTCCCATGCCTCTAATTTATAACCATATTTGACAAAACCTTGCTGCTGAAAATGATTATTATGGCACATAACGGGCAATATAATTTAGTGACCTGAGCACTTAGGGCCCGTTCACATGGGCAGCCAGGGGGAAGTAAAAGTAGGTGGTTTACCCACTCAGTGCTGCACACATGTCACACGTGCAATGCTTTGCTTCACTGTCGCAGCAACAATGAAATCACATGTTGCATTTGGTGGGTAGTACTGCCGCCGAAAATGACTAATTTAAGTGAATTTGCCTGTGCTGCAACCACTTGCAATGCAAGTGATTTCAGCAGTGTGGGTCAGCATTTTCAGGGTTAAAACAGGTGGTTAGGAATTGACACATTGGAGTTGAGAAGATTTCAGCATAACTTACAGCGCCTCTGGTGAGCCCTATGCTTTCCCTCCTTGTCAGGAACTTTCCCTACCACTAGTTCTTTCCCTAACAGGCGGGGTACCTGTCCCTACTCTACTCACTCACAAAATGCATGCCAAACCTTGGAGCCAGGGCCTTAAATATGCTCTGCCTGACCCAAGTTGGTTGCTGGAGTCACACTGGGTGGCAGCATCCAATTGCATAGTTTCCCCAGTGTTCCAGGAAACCATAGAGGAACCGTGTTCCTCTAGAATTCCTCTCCAACTGCAGTACTGCTGCAAAAGAGTGCCACCTACAGTGGAGAAAGTAGACTGCACCTGCCTATAGCCTTTTTTCCTTTTTTATTGGAAATGATTTTCATATATGAGAAAAGGAAGGAAAAATAATGATAATAATAACAATAATAATATTATAAATTACATTGTAAAATTTAAGGGAATTTATGCTTATGGCCTTTTTCCTCTTTCTTGTACAGTAATAAAGATTCATCATTCCTTTGATTTATACATGTGATACTGCTAGCTTTTCTTTCTTTTTTTTTCTATCAATTTCATAACCAGGTAGTCACATATTTCAATGAATGTATACTATGTAATTAATAAATTATTTTCCTATAAAAAAAAAAAAAAAAGAGGACTCATTCCAGACCAAAACCCTTACTCCCTGCCATCATACCAGTTTTAATTTGTATTGCTGTCTGTGTCAGCCCTGGGGAGATTATTGACCCTGGTGACCATTGTCAACAAAACGTGGAAAATCCAAAATGATAAGTTAACACTGAATGAGCAAGAAGGAAGGGGGAGATCTTCCAGTGAGGACAACTATTCCATCTGATTGAACACTCCTCTTTATATTTACCAAAACTCCCATGTAATATGGGGCAAGACTAAACAATCATATTAATTAGTATCAGACAGGCCCTTATACTAAATAGTTGATGGTAGATCTAAAGCATGGGTGTCCAACCTTTTGGCTTCTCTGGGCCACATTGAGTGTAGAGAAATTTTCTCGGGCCACATATAAAATATATACTATAGTTAAGGTATATAAGTAATAAAATGCCACTGCTCCCTTCCCGCGCGGCCGCACCCCCCGCACTAATTTAACACAACTAGAGGATGATCAAATGAAATGGAATCAGTATATGGAGGTTTACTTCTTCTGAGAGATATTAAAGGAACACTCTAGCCACCATGACTACTTCAGTGATTTGAAGTGGTCATGGTGGTAGGAGTCAGAAACACTGCACATGCTCACATCCCCCCCCCTCCCCTCTGAGGCAGCCTCTGCCTACCGTTAGTTGGAAGCTGCTGTGGAAGGATTTGCCCCCTTTCTGACCAGGCCATATTTAGCGATTTGGTACTGAGTTACTTTAACCGGCAATTGCGCGGTCGTGCGATGCTGTGCCCAAACAAAATTGACGTCCTTTTTTTCCCACAAATAGAGCAGAAGGGGTTAATACTGGGGGTGATCAAGGGGTTAAATTTATGCTTAATGCTTAATCTGCTGATCTCTTCCTGCTTTCCTGCCTGTCAGTGAGAAGTCCGCCTTCTTTGTTTACATAAGCAGGCGGGTCTTCTCTCCGTTTCCCGGAAGATCGGGGGAGGAAGGTGGCAATCACCACCTCTCCTCCCCCGGCCTGACTCCCGCTGTGTTTAGGCCTAAACACAGCGGGAGCGCGCCGCCGAAACCCCTTCCCCTCCAGTCACGTAGTACTACGTGACTGGACCCAGGAGAGCCGCACTGCCACAGTAATATTACTGTGAGCAGTCAGCAAGTGGTTAATGATCCTTAAAGTTAAACAATAAAAATGAAAAATGTCCTTAAATATAGTGCCTGGGGGGGGGGGGTCCCCTTAGTCTGCCTGTAAAGTGGAGCATCTACACCATGTATAGAACCTGCTGCAGCAAAGCTGACATATATAAAGAAAAAAAATTACATTTTCCCTGTAAGTTTTCTTTCATTTGTAAACAACAGCTTGGGGAGCCAGTCTGTATGATGAGGCCACATTTTAGTGCACTCGGACCAAGATTTGAGTTTTGCATCACAATAAGCAAGCCATGTGTGAAGAAGCCAAATTATAGTACACTCAGGCCAAGATTAACAATTTTCTTTTTAAATAAAGTCTGGTGTCTGTTTTGCAGACTTTGGATAGAAGTAACAGGTGTGAAAAAAATTGGGCTTTGGGTGTTGGTGGTGCCTTCTCATCGTAACCGTATAGAGGTACTCTTGATAAGAGCAAGATTTGGCCTTGCTGTAAAAAATTAAAATGATATGCTCCTGTCAAATAGGTGCGAAAAAATTGGGCTTTGGGTGTTGGTGGTGTCTTCACACTTTAACCCTATAGAGGTGCTCTTGATGAAAACAAAAATTGGCCTTGCTGTAAAAAATCTAAATTATATGCACCTGTCAGACAGGCGTGGAAAAATTGTTTTTTTTGGGTGTCTGTGACGCCTTCACACTGAAACCCTATAGAGATACTCTTGATGAAAACAAGAATTGGGCCTTGCTGTAAAAAATCTAAATAATATGCACCTGTCAGACAGGCGTGGAAAAATTGGTCCTTGGGTGTTAATTATGCCCATGAAACCTATACCAAAAAATTAATTCAAGATAAAATCAACACCCACAAAGCTAGGCAGCCTAGACAGTATTTCAGAGATTCCAGATCCCAAAAACATGTAATCAACGACAAAGGCATCAGGGGCTTGATAGCTGCTGCTAATCCAGTACTGATTCATTTAGACAAATGTCAGCCGGTCAATGGAGTCTGGGGACAGACGCGCTCTCTTATCTGTCACAAAACCTCCAGCAACACTGAATGCCTGTTCAGAAAGCACACTGGATGCCGGGCAGCCCAGCAGCTCAGTTGCATACTGGGCAAGTTTTGGTCAGTGGTCTATTCTCATGACCTAGTAACCCAGTGGATCATCTACTCAAAAGCTCTTCATGTCTGTTTTCGAGCCTAGATAATCTTCCACCTTATGATGCAGACACTGCCTATGGGATGTTAAAGCATTATGCACCCCTTCTCCACTGCTCCTCCTTTAACCAACAGAAGCCTCAAAACTACTTTTTCCATGAGACTGTAACCTACCAGAGTCTGGAAAGGTGTTACATAAACTTATTTTTAAGGTGTCCTCAAGATATTTCATTCTGTGCTCCTCTGTGAGGGCAGGATGAGTTCAGAGACTTTCCCCTTGTAACGGTAGTCAAGGAGAATTGACAACCAATAATGATCCTTCTTGTTGATGACACAAATTCAGGCCTTGAGAGGAAAGGGAGTCCCCCTCCTCCTCTTGCTGCTCTGCCTTGAGTGCCCTGTCTATAATGCCAAAGTTCCAGTGCAGCCCTATTCACTTGAATTTGTCGCATTTAGCGGTGACCCAAAAAAACAAACAATGTTATCTTCTTTCTAAGCTATCATCTTTAAATTGGTTGTAAAGGTCGAAGGTTTTTTTTTTTCACTTTAATACATTCTATGCATTAGGGTAAAAAAAAAAAACCTTCCTACAACTCTCACCACCCCATAGCCCCCCCCACCCCATACTTACCTGAGCCCAATCTCAATCCAGTGATGTGCCCAAGAGCAGCCTCTCTCTTTGTTCTGTCTCTCCTCACAGGGCAGATTGATAGCAGTGGGAGCCATTGGCTCCTGCTGCTATCAATCAAATCCTGTGATAAGAGAGCAGGGGGTGGGGCCAAGCTGCACTGTCTGTGTCTATAGACACAAGAAGCATGGCTTGAGATCAAGCCCGCAGGTGTGCTACAATAGAAAGCGGCTTCCTATGGTTGCCCACTGACAAGAAGAGGAGCCCAGAGTGCCAACGGGGGACCAGAGAAGAGGAGGATTGGGGCCACTCTGTGCAAAACAGAGCAGGTAAGTATAACATGTTTGTTGTTAAAAAAAAAAAAAATAGATGTACAATCATCTTAAATTCCAAATTCCCTCCCCTATATGGTAAATACGAAGAAATAGATGTACAATCATCTTAAATTCCAAATTCTCTCCCCCATATGGAAATACGAAGGGTGAGCGTTGTCAACCTAGGATTAAAAGCCTTAAAGTGGTATTAAACCCAAAAGCAAACGTTTATATTGCAGATTACCTATTCTTAGATGTGATGGCTGCATTTGTTTTCTTTTTTAGCCTGGTCTTACTTTTATTTTCCCCTTGTGATCCAGCCAGTATGTCTGTTATTTTTCAACAGAACCAGCTGTCCTGCAGATTAAGCAGATTGAGTGTTGGAAAAAAAACATTAACCGGGGTGCTTACAATGATCAGCTTTATTTTGTTTATGGAAAACTATTATCCCAAAAGGTAAATAAAAAATAAAAAAATGTTTGCTGTAACCCCAAATTAACAATGTTGCTGTCCAAAGGTGCCCCCCCCCCATGCTCCTTCATCCAGAGTGGGGGCACTCTAATACAGGAGATGTGTTCCTGGCCAGGCTTACCAGGTGAAAACAGAGGGGGGGGGGGAAAGGCTAAAAAAAAAAGAAACCTAATGCAGCCACCAGATCTAGTGATTGGTAAGCTAAAATATTTGACATTTTCTGCTTTGGGTTTAATACTGCTTTATTCACTTTTTTTTTCCACTATTGGGCTGTAGGGTGTCACGATTGTCAGTAAGGCAGGGATCACTGACAGTAGATGTAATTATGTCTATTATGTAAATTTCCATACACATGTATTAGCAAGCTGATTAAAAATGCTGTCATTTAAACTTTACTCCCTCTTGCCAATTTTTTTTTTAACCCTATTTATTTTACTTATTATTTTTTATTTTTTATTTTTTTTCACAAAAAAGTGCTTTATTAAGGTAATAGAGAATGAACAATAAAACATAATAGTTCAGTATTTATTTTTACACAGTTTAAAAAAAAAAAAAATGATCATTTGTATTCCTATTACAAGGAATGTACATCCCTTGTAATACAATAGGCATGACAGGTCCTCTTTATTGTGAGATCTGGGGTCAAAAAGACCTCAGACCTCACAACTACACTAAAAAAGAAAAAAAAAAAAAGTGTTGAAAAAAAAATCGGCCCTTTAAACCGGTTCAAGACCATAGAGTCGAGTGGGGGCCATCTTGCTCTCACTCGACTTCCTGTCTCAGAGGATCCGGGGCAGATCCTTTTTCCCCGCTGCCGGCGGGTCCGGTAATCGGGGAAAACGACCGGGACGCGGAGGGAGGGGCCACCTCTTCCGCGGCACTGTAAGGATGATCCCGCAGCGAATCTGCCACTGGGACCACCCTTATCCGTAAGCCGATTGCCTGCCGTTTAAAAAAATACTGGGGTTATGGCAGCTATCTGCTGCCATAACCCCAGTATTTAGCGTCAAAGGACAGACGTAAATCGACGGCGGGTGGTTGGTAAGTGGTTAAAGTGGAAGTTCCACTTTTGGGTGGGACTCCGCTTTAAGCTACTTAACCACTTAAGCCCCAGGCCTATTTCTGATACTTTTTGTTTACAAGTTAAAATCAGAATTTTATTTTCCTAGAAAACTACTTAGAACCCCCAAACATTATATATATTTTTTTAGCAAGGACTCTGGAGAATAAAATGGCGGTCATTGCAATATGTTTTGTCACGCGGTATTTGCGCAGCGGTCTTTAAAACGCAATTTTTATGGAAAAATTACGAAAAATCACATTTCGCTGCATTTAAAAAAATGAAACAGTAAAGTTAGCCCATTTTTTTTGTATATTGTGAAAGATGATGTCACACCCAGTAAATAGATACCCAACATGTTACGGTTTAAAATTGCGCACACCCATGGGAGGGCAAAAAACTATGGTCAATAGAGATCTCAACAGGCGATGCTTAAAAAAATTTTAACGGTTACCAGTTTAGAGTTAGAGCTCTTTTTTTTTAATTATTGTTCACGCTCTGGCGATCGCGGCGATACCTCACATGTGTGGTTTGAACAGTAATTTCATTTGCGGCTGCGTTTTCTTTCGTGCGCGAGCTAACGGCGACGGGGGCGGCTAAAAAATTTTTTTTCCTATTTTTTTTTTTTTTAACTTTATCACAGGTTTTTTAAAAAAAAAAAAAAATCTGATCACTTTTATTGCTGTCACAAGCAATGTAAACATCCCTTGTGACACCAATATGCAGGGACAGGTACTCTTTATGGAGGGATCGAGGGTCTAAAAGACCCTAGACCCCTCCACTACACTTCCATGTATACAAAACGCCGAAAACTGCATTTTTGGATACACTAGTTTTTTTAATTTGCCGCCTTTAGCAGCCGAGTAACCCGGACGTGACGTCATGGATGCCGCCTCTGGGTTACGTCATCGGAGACCCGACCGAAGCCGCATCCGGCTTAGATCGGGACTCCATCCAGCCGGCGGACGTGCCGGCTGGGTGCTCGGGTCTCCCGGTGGGACGGGAGACCCGGGCAAAGCCGCGGAAGGCGGCAGGGGGGGGGGGGGGAATGTCCCCACGTCCCCTCCCGCTCACCGGGTAACAACTGAGCGGCTCCCGAGTCACATTGGTCATTACCGCCGGAAAGCCGTCCGCCGGCTCTAAACAACGGTACCGGGGTGATGCCTCTAGCTAGAGGCATCACAACGGTATAACACCGCAAAGTCTGCCGACGTACCCATACGTCACTTTGCCGTAAGTGGTTAAAGATTCCCAGGGGAAGTTTTTGGGTTTTGAGGATTTGTCCCTTTAAGGCCTTGTTCATATGGGCATGTTACAGCGTAGGCCCTTGGGAGAACCATGTTTGCCTGCACGTGGACACCCTGGTGTTCTGTACATCCCTGTGCAGGCAGTCCTAATCATGTCAATGGGGACAAGGCAGCTGCACGGGTAAGGGTGCATGCCCCCCGAATGCAGACAATGTGCCTTCAGGGCTGTACACTCTCACCTGCATGGGTGTCAAATTTGGAGCAGCACCTGTGTCCATGCAACCCTCAGGCCCAATTGGAATAAATGTGACTGTATGCATTGGGATGCACTGAACACCTGCCTGTGCATCCGTGTGCAGGTAAACACGGCACTCACACGGGCATACACTGTAGTTCACCTGTGTGAATGAGCCCAAAATATGAAGTCCAAATTAATTATTCTCAACTCCCTAAAGCGGAGTTCCACCCAAAAGTGGAACCTCTGTTTATCTGATTCCTCCCTCCTTCCAATGCCAGTTGGCACCTTTTGGGGGGGGGGGGGGTACCTATTTTTGGACAGATACCCGTCCCCATTTCTGTCGGACCTCGCTGCGGCAGACGTTCTTGATTGGCTGAGTCAGAGGTTGTGACATCTCTCTGACTCAGCCAGTCAGAGAAAGCTTTGTATTCATTGCTAGAATACGCCGCTTTCTTTGAATGGCTGAGCGCCAATCAGATTGTGTTCCGATTATGAGACAGAAAGTTTCGGCTCACACCCGGAACGAAGTGTGGCATGCTGTATGTAGCCTCAGCTACATACAGTTTAACCACTTGCCCTCCAGAACTCCTACTTTAACTGACAATTGTGCGATCGTGTGGCACTGCAACCAAATAAAATGTATGTCCTTTTTTCCCCACAAATAGACCGACAATTAAAAGAAAAAACAAAAAAAAAAAAACAATATTTTTTATTATCTGCTATAAAACATCCAATAAAAAATCCAATATGTATTCTGCTGCATATTTTTGGTAAAAAAAAAAATCCCAATAAGTGTATAATGATTGATTTGCGCAAACGTTATAACTTCTTTAAACTATGGGATACTTTTATTTAATATGTTATTATTTATGTAGCACTGCCCCCTAGAGGGCTGCTGGATATTACACTTTAGGGATTTCCCTGGGTTACCCGTAGCAACTGTTTGCAGCACACTTAACACTTTAAGTTCTTGCCCCAGTCAAAGATCAGTCCAGGGGATGTTGTTTTTGTGGTTTTATTTAAATTGGGATGGGAGAAGGGATGAGTGGGATACTCCAACTGTTAACTATTCACAATGCTGAGGACTTTTAACTTGAGAATGTGGCAAGGCCGCTACTTCATCCTGCCACTTGAAGGAAGATGAGGTAAGTGTTCCTATAGTATTTCTTTCCAGGGTACTCCCCTAGTACCCCCTTTCTTTCTGTGCTAGCTGACACCCGTCCACTGACTCTACACTCTGGAGTAGTCCCCTCCCTGGGCAGACCCCTGGGCAAGTTCCTCTGTACTCACGACACTGTTTTTCCAGATTCTCCAATGCCTCAACTCCTGTAGTCAGCTCTCCTGGACCTCCGGATTCAGTGTTAAAGCACCGGTACACCAGGCCGACTGCCTGTGACCACCAACAACTGCTTCAGAAGAGGAGGCAGCCGCCACCCTCCTTCTCGGACCTGGCTTCCAGCCAAAAGACCTCTACCTCATCTGCCCGTGGCTTTTTATACCCTGTCCCATAATGCACCACTCTCTGTGCCAACCCCTGGGACAGTACCAAAAGCCTGTGTGTCATTGGTCAGGTTTCCTCCAGCATCCTCCCCATTGGATCAGCTGGGGACACTCCTTGAGACCAGATGAATCACACACTGGGCACACTGAGTAGACCTAACTACCAATCTTGCTCCCTGATAAGCAGAGTGCATAAAGATTTTGCCTGCTGCTCTTCTGGTAAGCAGAGAGAGCCAAAACTACACTCTTTACCTAGCACCTGACTAGGAGGGTGCTACATCTACTAGTAATGGCAGCGAACAGCGACTTACAGCGGGACTGTGATATTGCGGCGGACAGTCGGGACACTGACACTTTTTGGGAACCAGTGACATTAAAATAGTGATCGGTGCTAAAAATATGCACTGTCACTGTACTTATGGCACTTGCTGGGAAAGGGTTAAACATCAGAGGTAATCCAAGGGTTAACTGTTGGCTAAGTATTGAAATGATGTGCTGGAAGCTTCTTGAATATATAGAACAGCTATAATTGAATGGAGAATAGCAATAGATGTCTTCACATCATGGAGACAGGAACTGAACATATCTTTACATTATACCATAGAGATTTGCGTTACATTATAACACCACAGCGCCACCTGCCGCATAGATAGGTGTAATGCATACATATAGCCATCCCAGCCATGCCTACAAATGTATCAGTAGCTGTGATTGGCCATCTGAAGCATGTGACCAAGTCTTTATAAGTTCGAGGCAGCGCCGCAGCGGCGTCATTCTGCTGCTTAGATCAGGGAGAGAGCACACATCAACGTGCTGGCTACTGATTTTAGGGACAGACAGGAAAAAAAAAAACATTTGTGTCTCCGGATAGAATTGAGGGACAGGTCGGAGTGTTTTAGGCAGGGCGAGTTGTAGGCATTTTAGGGAGAGGCTGCTGCTGATTTTTAGGGAAATTGTGTTCTACAAACTACAATCGATATTGCTGTGTGGGGTGGGGTCTGCACTAAGTCCTGATCTACGATCTCTTATCAATCCTGTTAGGGATAGAGTCTGCTGAATTTTAGGGAAAGTGTGTTCTACAAACTACAATCGATATTGCTGTGTGGGGTGGGGTCTGCACTCTGCACTCAGTCCCGATCTACGATCTCTTATCAATCCTGTTAGGGATAGAGTCTGCTGAATTTTAGGGAAAGTGTGTTCTACAAACTACAATCGATATTGCTGTGTGGTGTGGGATAGGAGATAGGCAGGTGTCAGTGATCCACATCCATTTTGCTGTGTGTGGGCTGCAGTGAACACAATCTTTTTGGGGTGCAGTGAACACAATCTTTTTGGGGTGCAGTGAACACAATCTTGGTGCAGTGAACACAATCTTTTTGGGGTGCAGTGAACGAAATCCTTTTGGGGTGCAGTGAACACAATCTTTGTGGGGTGCAGTGAACACAATCTTTTTGGGGTGCAGTGAACAAAATCCTTTTGGGGTGCAGTGAACACAATCTTTGTGGGGTGCAGTGAACAAAATCCTTTTGAGGTGCAGTGAACACAATCTTTGTGGGGTACAGTGAACACAATCTTTGTGGGGTGCAGTGAACAAAATCCTTTTGGGGTGCAGTGAACACAATCTTTGTGGGGTGCAGTGAACACAATCTTTTTTGGGTGCAGTGAACACAATCTTTGTGGGGTGCAGTGAAGACAATCTTTGTGGGGTGCAGTGAACAAAATCCTTTTGGGGTGCAGTGAACACAATCTTTGTGGGGTGCAGTGAACACAATCTTTTTGGGGTGCAGTGAACACAATCTTTGTGGGGTGCAGTGAACAAAATCCTTTTGGGGTGCAGTGAACACAATCTTTGTGGGGTGCAGTGAACACAATCTTTTTGGGGTGCAGTGAACAAAATCCTTTTGGGGTGCAGTGAACACAATCTTTGTGGGGTGCAGTGAACACAATCTTTTTTGGGTGCAGTGAACACAATCTTTGTGGGGTGCAGTGAAGTCAATCTTTGTGGGGTGCAGTGAGCAAAATCCTTTTGGGGTGCAGTGAACACAATCTTTGTGGGGTGCAGTGAACAAAATCCTTTTGGGGTGCAGTGAACACAATCTTTGTGGGGTACAGTGAACACAATCTTTGTGGGGTGCAGTGAAAAAAATCATTTTGGGGTGCAGTGAACACAATCTTTGTGGGGTGCAGTGAACACAATCTTTTTTGGGTGCAGTGAACACAATCTTTGTGGGGTGCAGTGAACAAAATCCTTTTGGGGTGCAGTGAACACAATCTTTGTGGGGTGCAGTGAACACAATCTTTTTGGGGTGCAGTGAACACAATCTTTGTGGGGTGCAGTGAACAAAATCCTTTTGGGGTGCAGTGAACACAATCTTTGTGGGGTGCAGTGAACACAATCTTTTTGGGGTGCAGTGAACACAATCTGTGTGGGGTGCAGTGAACAAAATCCTTTTGGGGTGCAGTGAACACAATCTTTGTGGGGTGCAGTGAACACAATCTTTTTGGGGTGCAGTGAACAAAATCCTTTTGGGGTGCAGTGAACACAATCTTTGTGGGGTGCAGTGAACAAAATCCTTTTGGGGTGCAGTGAACACAATCTTTGTGGGGTGCAGTGAACACAATCTTTTTGGGGTGCAGTGAACACAATCTTTGTGGGGTGCAGTGAACAAAATCCTTTTGGGGTGCAGTGAACACAATCTTTGTGGGGTGCAGTGAACACAATCTTTTTGGGGTGCAGTGAACACAATCTTTGTGGGGTGCAGTGAACACAATCTTTTTGGGGTGCAGTGAACACAATCTTTGTGGGGTACAGTGAACACAATCTTTGTGGGGTGCAGTGAACAAAATCCTTTTGGGGTGCAGTGAACACAATCTTTTTGGGGTGCAGTGAACAAAATCTTTTTGGGGTGCAGTGAACACAATCTTTGTGGGGTGCAGTGAACAAAATCCTTTTGGGGTGCAGTGAACACAATCTTTTTTGGGTGCAGTGAACACAATCTTTGTGGGGTGCAGTGAAGACAATCTTTGTGGGGTGCAGTGAACAAAATCCTTTTGGGGTGCAGTGAACACAATCTTTGTGGGGTGCAGTGAACACAATCTTTTTGGGGTGCAGTGAACACAATCTTTGTGGGGTGCAGTGAACAAAATCCTTTTGGGGTGCAGTGAACACAATCTTTGTGGGGTGCAGTGAACACAATCTTTTTGGGGTGCAGTGAACAAAATCCTTTTGGGGTGCAGTGAACACAATCTTTGTGGGGTGCAGTGAACACAATCTTTTTTGGGTGCAGTGAACACAATCTTTGTGGGGTGCAGTGAAGTCAATCTTTGTGGGGTGCAGTGAACAAAATCCTTTTGGGGTGCAGTGAACACAATCTTTGTGGGGTGCAGTGAACAAAATCCTTTTGGGGTGCAGTGAACACAATCTTTGTGGGGTACAGTGAACACAATCTTTGTGGGGTGCAGTGAAAAAAATCCTTTTGGGGTGCAGTGAACACAATCTTTGTGGGGTGCAGTGAACACAATCTTTTTTGGGTGCAGTGAACACAATCTTTGTGGGGTGCAGTGAACAAAATCCTTTTGGGGTGCAGTGAACACAATCTTTGTGGGGTGCAGTGAACACAATCTTTTTGGGGTGCAGTGAACACAATCTTTGTGGGGTACAGTGAACACAATCTTTGTGGGGTGCAGTGAACACAATCTTTGTGGGGTACAGTGAACACAATCTTTGTGGGGTGCAGTGAAAAAAATCCTTTTGGGGTGCAGTGAACACAATCTTTGTGGGGTGCAGTGAACACAATCTTTGTGGGGTACAGTGAACACAATCTTTGTGGGGTGCAGTGAACAAAATCCTTTTGGGGTGCAGTGAACACAATCTTTGTGGGGTGCAGTGAACACAATCTTTTTGGGGTGCAGTGAACAAAATCCTTTTGGGGTGCAGTGAACACAATCTTTGTGGGGTGCAGTGAACAAAATCCTTTTGGGGTGCAGTGAACACAATCTTTGTGGGGTGCAGTGAACACAATCTTTTTGGGGTGCAGTGAACACAATCTTTGTGGGGTGCAGTGAACAAAATCCTTTTGGGGTGCAGTGAACACAATCTTTGTGGGGTGCAGTGAACACAATCTTTTTGGGGTGCAGTGAACACAATCTTTGTGGGGTACAGTGAACACAATCTTTGTGGGGTGCAGTGAACAAAATCCTTTTGGGGTGCAGTGAACACAATCTTTGTGGGGTGCAGTGAACACAATCTTTTTGGGGTGCAGTGAACAAAATCCTTTTGGGGTGCAGTGAACACAATCTTTGTGGGGTGCAGTGAACAAAATCCTTTTGGGGTGCAGTGAACACAATCTTTTTGGGGTGCAGTGAACAAAATCCTTTTGGGGTGCAGTGAACACAATCTTTGTGGGGTGCAGTGAACAAAATCCTTTTGGGGTGCAGTGAACACAATCTTTGTGGGGTGCAGTGAACAAAATCCTTTTGGGGTGCAGTGAACACAATCTTTCTGGGGTGCAGTGAACACAATCTTTTTGGGGTGCAGTGAACAAAATCCTTTTGGGGTGCAGTGAACACAATCTTTCTGGGGTGCAGTGAACAAAATCCTTTTGGGGTGCAGTGAACACAATCTTTTTGGGGTGCAGTGAACACAATCTTTGTGGGGTGCAGTGAACAAAATCATTTCGGGGTGCAGAGAACACAATCTTTGTGGGGTGCAGTGAACACAATTTTGTGGGGTGCAGTGAACACAATATTTTTGGGGTGCAGTGAACACAATCTTTGTGGGGTACAGTGAACACAATCTTTGTGGGGTGCAGTGAACACAATCTTTGTGGGGTGCAGTGAACAAAATCTTTTTGGGGTGCAGTGAACACAATCTTTGTGGGGTACAGTGAACACAATCTCATACTTCTGAAGATTTGAGGGTGCTGCCTGTTCCATACTCCTACTCTTCATCCATCCTTTTAGGGGTACATACAATAGTAATTGGGGCCTAGTGTGGTTGTGTACGTGTGAGATACATACACTTTTTTTGATCATATTTCCTATTCCGCTTTTCAATAAAAACCTTTGGGGATCAATTAAATTGCGGGATAGTCTGTGTCGGTACGTGTGAGATCAACCTTTCCAAGTTTTTGGGGTTCATCTCATACTTCTGAAGATTTGAGGGTGCTGCCTGTTCCATACTCCTCCTACTCCTCATCCATCCTTTTAGGGGTACAAACAATAGTAATTGGGGCCTAGTGTGGTTGTGTACGTGTGAGATACATACACTTTTTTTGATCATATTTCCTATTCCGCTATTCAATAAAAACCTTTGGGGATCAATTAAATTGCGGGATAGTCTGTGCCGGTACGTGTGAGATCAACCTTTCCAAGTTTTTGGGGTTCATCTCATACTTCTGAAGATATGAGGGTGCTGCCTGTTCCATACTCCTCCTACTCCTCATCCATCCTTTTAGGGGTATAAACAATAGTAATTGGGGCCTAGTGTGGTTGTGTACGTGTGAGATACATACACTTTTTTTGATCATATTTCCTATTCCGCTATTCAATAAAAACCTTTGGGGATCAATTAAATTGCGGGATAGTCTGTGCCGGTACGTGTGAGATCAACCTTTCCAAGTTTTTGGGGTTCATCTCATACTTCTGAAGATATGAGGGTGCTGCCTGTTCCATACTCCTCCTACTCCTCATCCATCCTTTTAGGGGTATAAACAATAGTAATTGGGGCCTAGTGTGGTTGTGTACGTGTGAGATACATACACTTTTTTTGATCATATTTCCTATTCCGCTATTCAATAAAAACCTTTGGGGATCAATTAAATTGCGGGATAGTCTGTGTCGGTACGTGTGAGATCCACCTTTCCAAGTTTTTGGGGTTCATCTCATACTTCTGAAGATTTGAGGGTGCTGCCTGTTCCATACTCCTCCTACTCCTCATCCTGCCTTTAGGGGTACAAACAGTAGTAATTGGGGCCTAGTGTGCTTCTGTACATGTGAGATACATACACTTTTTTTGATCATATTTCCTATTCCGCTATTCAATAAAAACCTTTGGGGATCAATTAAATTGCGGGATAGTCTGTGTTGGTACGTGTGAGATACACCTTTCCAATTTTTGGGGCGCATCTCATACTGCCGAGGTTTTGAGGGTGCTTCAGTCTGCCTCCTGCCTGCTCCTCCTACTCCTCTTCCTCATCCTGCCTTTAGGGTACAAAAAATTGTAATCGGCGGGGCCTAGTCTGTGTTTGTACGTGTGAGATACACCGTATTATAAAATTTTTCCTATTCCGCTATTCAATAGACACCCTTTTGGAGTGTAAAATATTAAATTACGGCATAGTCTGTATCGGTACGTGTGAGATACACCTTATAAATTTGTTTGGCGCATCTCCTTCCCCCGCCAAGGATTGCAGGGCGCTTCAGTTTGCCTCCTGTTCCCAACTCCTCCTACTCCTCTTCCTCATCCTGCCTTTAGGGTACAAAAAATTGTAATCGGGGCCTAGTCTGTATTTGTACGTGTGAGATACACCGTATTATAAAATTTTTCCGATTCCGCTATTCAATAGACACCCTTTTGGAGTGTAAAAAATTAAATTATGGCATAGTCTGTATCGGTACATGTGAGATACACCTTTTAAATTAGTTTGGCGCATCTCCTTCCCCCGCCAAGGATTGCAGGGCGCTTCAGTTTGCCTCCTGTTCCCAACTCCTCCTACTCCTCTTCCTCATCCTCCCTTTAGGGTAGAAAAAAATTTAATCGGGCCTAGTCTGTGTTTGTACGTGTGAGATACACAGTTTTTTATCCTATTCCGCTATTCAATATACACCCTTTTGGTGTAAAAAACATTAAATTGCGGCATAGTTTGCATATTTGACTGTGAGATACACCCATGCGATACTGTTGTTGTTTTGTTCCGCTATTCAATAAACACCTTTCTAGGGCAAGATCTTAAATTACAGAAATATGAGGAGACCGTCAAATAGGGGCCGTGGCCTGGGTCGTGGTGCTGCTGGTAGAGCTCCTGTTGCAAGGAGAGGACGTGGTCGATCTGTGCCAGCTACACGCACAAGTCAAACACCTTCCTCAAGTGTGAGTAGGCGACAGAACCTGCATCAGTATTTGGTAGGGCATCATGCCCCTCTAGAAGTGATGAGGCCAGAACAAGTGGAGGCGATAGTAGATTGGTTTGCTGCTGACAGTGCCTCCAGTTCCTTCACATTGTCTCCCACCCAGTCTACTGCAGAAAGGTCAGAGTTGGCACCTGCAGCCGATGTCCAACCGTCTTTCACCTCACCCCCTTGCAAATCAGGCAAGCAGTCTGAGCCCCAAGCCATACAGCAGTCTCTTCTTCTTTTTGAGGACTCTGTCAGCAGGGTTTCCCAGGGCCATCCACCTAGCCCTGCCCCAGAAGTTGAAGAGATTGAGTGCAGCGATGCCCAACCACTTATTTCTCAAGATGAGTACATGCAAGGACCATCGCAGCACGTCTCCGATGATGACGAAACGCAGTTGCCAACTGCTGCGGCGTTCAGCATTGTGGAGACCGACAAGGAGGGCAGGGGTGAAGACTGGGTGGAAGATGATGTGGACGACGATGAGGTCCTTGACCCCACATGGAATGAACGTCATGCAGGTGACCTGAGTAGGGTTGAGCGGACACCTAGATGTCCGTGTTCGACGGGTTCGGCCGAACTTTGAAAAAAAGTCCGGGTCCGTGTCCCGGACTTTTACCGAACTTTTCCCGGACACCGAACCCCATTGAAGTCAATGGTGACCCGAACTTTAAGGCACTAAAATGGCTCTAAAACACCAATGGAAAGGGCTAGAGTGCTGCAAATGGCAGCAAAACGTAGTTAAGAGCATGGCAAGTGCTCTGCAAACAAATGTGGATAGGGAAATAACTTAAAACAACAAAAAAAAAAAACAGAAAAATAAAACAATGTTCTTCATCTCTGAAGGACGAGGCCCATATGGAGTAGGAGGGAGGTTGAGGTGGTGGTGGATGTGGCGGTGTCATAGGCATGCGCACAGGGTGTGCCGGTGTACCTGGGCACACCCTAATCACCTAGGGCACATAGCATTATCGCTCTGTTTGCCAGTGAGGAGATGGGAACGATCTCCCTCGGACCTGCTCTGCTCTATTTCTCTTTGCCAGCAGGGAGAGTAATGTATCGGGGCCATGTACATGTAGGCAAACACATGCATGTGTATTTCAACTTTGGGGTGCACACCCTAATGCAATAGGCTGCGCACACCTATGGGCGGTGTAGGTGGAAGCGGCGGTGGAGGAGGACCAGGGCCGGATTAAGAGCATCATGGTCTTGGTGCTGAGGATTTTGAAGGGCCTTAAGGGCCGTGCCTTGGCATGCACCCAGAGGAGGAAGGGTGCAGCCATTCAACATGGGATGCTGTCTCTGAAGCCCATAAACACATCCATGCATCGGCAACTGTCCCTCCTTGTCAGGCCTTCGCGCTGTGTGGGGAGGTTCTGAGGGTGCTGCCTGGGGAAGCGAGCATAGAAGCCAGACTTTTGTGTTTACAAGTGACAGAAGAGCGGTCACAGTGAATATGGCCAACCCGGGGCCTATATAAAAGGTAGGGGCCTGGAGCTGCAGCTCCAATAGCCCCTACGTTAATCTGGCCCTGAGAAGGAGGACGAGGTAGCCAACACTGCTTCTTTTTACAAATTTTAAATGAGGGTACACCCCAAAAGAGTGAGAAAGAGCAAAAATGGAACAATGGGTGGGTAAGGTCGGTATCCATTGCTATTCTGCACAAGGTACGGAAAAGTCACGTGGGATCCATGCCTGGTTCATTTTAATGAACGTGAGCTTGTCCACATTGTCTCTGGACAGGCGGCTGCGCTTGTCTGTTATAACGCCCCCAGCCGTGCTAAATACCCGTTCAGATAATACACTGGCTGCAGGGCACGCCAGCACCTCCAAGGCGTAAAGGGCAAGCTCAGGCCATGTGCCCAATTTGGAGACCCAGAAGTTGAAGGGGGCAGACCCCTCATTCACTACATGTAGGCGTGTGCACACATACTGCTCCACCATGTTGGTAAAATGCTGCCTCCTGCTAAGACGTTCCATCTGAGCTGCTGGTGCTGCTGTTTGTTGTGGCGTGCTGACAAAGCTTTTCCACATTTCGGCCATGCTAACCCTGCCTTCTGAGGTGCTGGCGGTGCCCTGGTTGCATTGGCGACCTCCTCCTCCTCCTCCTCCTCCTCTGCCTTGTGCTTCCACTGTGGCCCCGCAGTCAGATGGGAATGCCAGCAGCATCGCATCTACCAGCGTGCGCTTGTACTCGCGCATCTTGCGATCGCGCTCCAGTGAGTGAATTAAGGACGGTACGTTGTCCTTGTAACGGGGATCCAGCAGCGTGGCCACCCAGTAATCAGCACAAGTTAGAATGTGGGCAACTCGGCGGTCGTTGTGGAGACACTGCAGCATGTAATCGCTCATGTGTGCCAGGCTGCCCAGAGGCGACGAAAGGCTGTCCTCTGTGGGAGGTGTATCGTCCGTGTCCTCTGTATCCCCCCAGCCACGCACCAGTGATGGCCATGAGCTGGCCTGGGTGCCACCCTGCTGTGAACATGGTTCCATCTCCTCCTCCAGCTCCTCCTCCAGCTCCTCCTCCTCCTCATCCTCCAGAACTGTGCCCCTGCTGGACAATTGTGTCCCTGGCGTTTGTGTGTGCAGGAACCCACCCTCGGAGCCCCTTGCGAATGACTGCCCTGAAAGCCTTTGAAATGTTACCTCTTCATCCTCCTCCTCCTCCTCCTCATCCTGTGCCACATCATCTTCCATCATCGCCCGAATTGTTTTTTCAAGGAGGCATAGAAGTGGGATAGTTAAGCTGAGAACGGCGTCATTGCCACTGGCCATGTTGGTGGAGTACTCAAAACAGCGCAACAAGGCACACAGGTCTCGCATGGAGGCCCAGTTATTGGTGGTGAAGTGGTGCTGTTCCGCAGAGCGACTCACGCGTGCGTGCTGCAGCTGAAACTCCACTATGGCCTGCTGCTGCTCGCACAGTCTTTGCAGCATGTGCAAGGTGGAGTTCCACCTTGTGGGCACGTCACATATGAGGCGGTGAGCGGGAAGGCCGAAGTTATGCTGCAGCGCTGCCAGGCGAGCAGCAGCAGGGTGAGAACGCCGAAAGTGCGCACAGACGGCCCGCACTTTCTGCAGCAGCTCTGACATATCCGGGTAGTTTTTAAGGAACCTCTGCACCACCAAATTCAGCACATGCGCCAGGCAAGGGATGTGCGTCAAACCGGCTAGGCCCAGAGCTGCTATGAGATTTCGCCCGTTATCGCACACCACCAGGCCGGGCTTGAGGCTCGCTGGCAGCAACCACTCATTTGTCTGCTGTTCCATGCTCCTCCACAACTCCTGCGCGGTGTGTGGTTTGTCCCCCAAACAGGCAAGTTGTAAAACTGCCTGCTGTCGTTTAGCCCTGGCCGTGCTGAAGTTGGTGGTGAAGGTATTACGCTGTCCGAATGAGGAGGCGGTAGAGGATGAGGTAGCGGAGTAGGATGAGTTAGGAACAGGAGGCAAACTGAAGCGCCCTGCAATCCTCGGTGGTGGAAGGACATGTGCCAAATTGCTATCTGCCTCAGGCCCATCCGCCACTGCATTTACCCAGTGTGCCGTTAGGGAGATATAACGCCCCTGACCGTGCTTACTGGTCCACGTATCGGTAGTTAGGTGGACCTTGGCACAGATGGCGTTGCGCAGTGCACACCTGATTTTTTTCCCCCACTTGGTTGTGCAGGGAAGGGATGGCTTGCCTGGAAAAGTAGTGGCGGCTGGGCACGACGTACTGTGGGACAGCCACCAACATAAGCTTTTTAAAACTGGGCGTCTCCACCAGACGGAATGACAGCATTTCAAAGGCCAATAATTGTGAAATGCTGGCATTCAGGGCCAGGGATCGCGGGTGGGTAGGGGGGTACTTCCTCTTCCTCTCAAGTGTTTGGGAGATGGAAAGCTGAACACTTCCACGGGACATTGTGGAGATGGTTGTTGGTGACCCAGGTGGTGGTGTTGCTGACAGATCGTCTGTTTGCGGGGTGGCAGGTGCCGGTATGACTACAGAGGTGGCTGGAGCGGCCGAGACTGTAGCAGAAGAGGAAGCAGGATGAGCCAGAGACGTTTCTTGGTTTTGAAGGTGTGTACTCCACTGCAGCTCGTGCTTTGCACTTAGATGCCTAATCATGCAGGTTGTGCTCAGGTTGAGAAGGTTTATGCCTCGCTTCAGGCTCTGATTGCACAGGGTGCAAACCACTCGTGTCCTGTCATCAGCACATTTTCTAAAGAACTTCCACGCTAGAGAACTCTTTTGAGCTGACTTTGGTGCGCTCGTTCCCTTGCTGCGTTTGGCAGTAGCAGGCGTAGTGTCTAGGGCACGGCCGCTCCGCTTCTGCACCCTGCTCCCTCTTCTGCTGTGCTGGTGGCTCTGTGCGACCACCGCCTCTTCCTCCAAACTACTCAGGTCACCTGCATGACCTTCATTCCATGTGGGGTCGAGGACCTCATCGTCCTCCACATCATCTTCCACCCAGTCTTCACCCCTGCCCTCCCTGTCAGTCTCCACAATGCTGAACGCCGCAGCAGTTGGCACCTGCGTTTCGTCATCATCGGAGACGTGCTGTGATGGTCCTTCCATGTACTCATCTTGAGAAATAAGTGGTTGGGCATCGCTGCACTCAATCTCTTCCACTTCTGGGGCAGGGCTAGGTGGATGGCCCTGGGAAACCCTGCTGACAGAGTCCTCAAAAAGAATAAGAGACTGCTGTATGGCTTGGGGCTCAGACTGCTTGCCTGATTTGCAAGGGGGTGAGGTGAAAGACGGTTGGACATTGGCTGCAGGTGCCAACTCTGACCTTTCTGCAGTAGACTGGGTGGGAGACAATGTGAAGGAACTGGAGGCACTGTTAGCAGCAAACCAATCTACTATCGCCTCTACGTGTTCTGGCCTCATCACTTCTAGAGGCGTATGATGCCCTACCAAATACTGATGCAGGTTCTGTCGCCTACTCACACTTGAGGAAGGTGTTTCACTTGTGTGTGTAGCTGGCACAGATCGACCACGTCCTCTCCTTGCAACAGGAGCTCTAGCAGCAGCACCACGACCCAGGCCACGGCCCCTATTTGACGCTCTCCTCATATTTCTGAAATTTAAGATCTTGCCCTAGAAAGGTCTTTATTGAATAGCAGAACAAAAGAACAACAGTATCGCACGGGTGTATCTCACAGTCAAATATGCAAACTATGCCGCAATTTAATGTTTTTTACACCAAAAGGGTGTGTATTGAATAGCGGAATAGGATAAAAAACTGTGTATCTCACACGTACAAACACAGACTAGGCCCGATTAAATTTTTTCCTACCCTAAAGGGAGGATGAGGAAGAGGAGTATGGAACAGGCAGCACCCTCAAATCTTCAGAAGTATGAGATGAACCTCAAAAACTTGGAAAGGTGGATCTCACACGTACCGACACAGACTATTCCGCAATTTAATTGATCCCCAAAGGTTTTTATTGAATAGCGGAATAGGAAATATGATCAAAAAAAGTGTATGTATCTCACACGTACAGAAGCACACTAGGCCCCAATTACTATTGTTTGTACACCTAAAAGGATGGATGAGGAGGAGGAGGAGTATGGAACAGGCAGCACCCTCAAAGCTTCAGAAGTATGAGATGAACCCCAAAAACTTGGAAAGGTGGATCTCACACGTACCGACACAGACTATCCCGCAATTTAATTGATCCCCAAAGGTTTTTATTGAATAGCGGAATAGGAAATATGATCAAAAAAAGTGTATGTATCTCACACGTACAGAAGCACACTAGGCCCCAATTACTATTGTTTGTACACCTAAAAGGATGGATGAGGAGGAGGAGGAGTATGGAACAGGCAGCACCCTCAAAGCTTCAGAAGTATGAGATGAACCCCAAAAACTTGGAAAGGTGGATCTCACACGTACCGACACAGACTATTCCGCAATTTAATTGATCCCCAAAGGTTTTTATTGAATAGCGGAATAGGAAATATGATCAAAAAAAGTGTATGTATCTCACATGTACAGAAGCACACTAGGCCCCAATTACTATTGTTTGTACACCTAAAAGGATGGATGAGGAGGAGGAGGAGTATGGAACAGGCAGCACCCTCAAAGCTTCAGAAGTATGAGATGAACCCCAAAAACTTGGAAAGGTGGATCTCACACGTACCGACACAGACTATCCCGCAATTTAATTGATCCCCAAAGGTTTTTATTGAATAGCGGAATAGGAAATATGATCAAAAAAAAGTGTATGTTTTTCACACGTACAGAAGCACACTAGGCCCCAATTACTATTGTTTGTACCCCTAAAAGGATGGATGAGGAGGAGGAGGATGAAACAGGCAGCACCCTCAAATCTTCAGAAGTATGAGATTGTGTTCACTGTACCCCACAAAGATTGTGTTCACTGCACCCCAAAAGGATTGTCTTCACTGCACCCCACAAAGATTGTGTTCACTGTACCCCACAAAGATTGTGTTCACTGCACCCCAAAAGGATTGTCTTCACTGCACCCCACAAAGATTGTGTTCACTGTACCCCACAAAGATTGTGTTCACTGTACCCCCCAAAGATTTTGTTCACTGCACCCCACAAGGATTGTCTTCACTGCACCCCACAAAGATTGTGTTCACTGTACCCCACAAAGATTGTGTTCACTGTACCCCCCAAAGATTTTGTTCACTGCAACCCACAAAGATTGTGTTCACTGTACCCCACAAAGATTGTGTTCACTGTACCCCACAAAGATTGTGTTCACTGCACCCCAAAAGGATTGTCTTCACTGCACCCCACAAGGATTGTGTTCACTGTAATCCACAAAGATTGTGTTCACTGTACCCCCCAAAGATTTTGTTCACTGCACCCCACAAGGATTGTCTTCACTGCACCCCACAAGGATTGTCTTCACTGCACCCCACAAAGATTGTGTTCCCTGTACCCCACAAAGATTTTGTTCACTGTACCCCACAAAGATTGTGTTCACTGTACCCCACAAAGATTTTGTTCACTGCACCCCACAAAGATTGTGTTAACTGCACCCCAAAAGGATTGTCTTCACTGCACCCCACAAAGATTGTGTTCACTGTACCCCACAAAGATTGTGTTCACTGCACCCCAAAAGGATTGTCTTCACTGCATCCCACAAAGATTGTGTTCACTGTACCCCACAAAGATTGTGTTCACTGTACCCCCCAAAGATTTTGTTCACTGCACCCCACAAGGATTGTCTTCACTGCACCCCACAAGGATTGTCTTCACTGCACCCCACAAAGATTGTGTTCACTGTACCCCACAAAGATTGTGTTCACTGCACCCCAAAAGGATTGTCTTCACTGCACCCCACAAAGATTGTGTTCACTGTACCCCACAAAGATTGTGTTCACTGTACCCCCCAAAGATTTTGTTCACTGCACCCCACAAGGATTGTCTTCACTGCACCCACAAGGATTGTCTTCACTGCACCCCACAAAGATTGTGTTCACTGTACCCCACAAAGATTGTGTTCACTGCACCCCAAAAGGATTGTCTTCACTGCACCCCACAAATATTGTGTTCACTGCATCCCACAAAGATTGTGTTCACTGCACCCCACAAAGAGTGTGTTCACTGTACCCCACAAAGATTGTGTTCACTGTACCCCACAAAGATTGTGTTCACTGCACCCCACAAAGATTGTGTTCACTGTACCCCACAAAGATTGTGTTCACTGCACCCCAAAAGGATTGTCTTCACTGCACCCCACAAAGATTGTGTTCACTGTACCCCACAAAGATTGTGTTCACTGTACCCCCCAAAGATTTTGTTCACTGCAACCCACAAAGATTGTGTTCACTGTACCCCACAAAGATTGTGTTCACTGTACCCCACAAAGATTTTGTTCACTGCACCCCACAAAGATTGTGTTCACTGCACCCCAAAAGGATTGTCTTCACTGCACCCCACAAAGATTGTGTTCACTGTACCCCCCAAAGATTTTGTTCACTGCACCCCACAAAGATTGTGTTCACTGTACCCCACAAAGATTGTGTTCACTGTACCCCACAAATATTTTGTTCACTGTACCCCACAAAGCTTGTGTTCACTGCACCCCAAAAGGATTGTCTCCACTGCACCCCACAAGGATTGTCTTCACTGCACCCCACAAAGATTGTGTTCACTGTACCCCACAAAGATTGTGTTCACTGCACCCCAAAAGGATTGTCTTCACTGCACCCCACAAAGATTGTGTTCACTGTACCCCACAAAGATTGTGTTCACTGTACCCCACAAAGATTTTGTTCACTGCACCCCACAAAGATTGTGTTCACTGTACCCCACAAAGATTGTGTTCACTGCACCCCAAAAGGATTGTCTTCACTGCACCCCACAAAGATTGTTTTCACTGTACCCCACAAAGATTGTGTTCACTGTACCCCACAAAGATTTTGTTCACTGCACCCCACAAAGATTGTGTTCACTGTACCCCACAAAGATTGTGTTCACTGCACCCCAAAAGGATTGTCTTCACTGCACCCCACAAAGATTGTTTTCACTGTACCCCACAAAGATTGTGTTCACTGTACCCCACAAAGATTTTGTTCACTGCACCCCACAAAGATTGTGTTCACTGTACCCCACAAAGATTGTGTTCACTGCACCCCAAAAGGATTGTCTTCACTGCACCCCACAAAGATTGTGTTCACTGTACCCCACAAAGATTGTGTTCACTGTACCCCCCAAAGATTTTGTTCACTGCAACCCACAAAGATTGTGTTCACTGTACCCCACAAAGATTGTGTTCACTGTACCCCACAAAGATTTTGTTCACTGCACCCCACAAAGATTGTGTTCACTGCACCCCAAAAGGATTGTCTTCACTGCACCCCACAAAGATTGTGTTCACTATACCCCACAAAGATTGTGTTCACTGTACCCCCCAAAGATTTTGTTCACTGCACCCCACAAAGATTGTGTTCACTGTACCCCACAAAGATTGTGTTCACTGTACCCCACAAATATTTTGTTCACTGCACCCCAAAAGGATTGTCTTCACTGCACCCCACAAAGATTGTGTTCACTGTACCCCACAAAGATTGTGTTCACTGTACCCCCCAAAGATTTTGTTCACTGCACCCCACAAAGATTGTGTTCACTGTACCCCACAAAGATTTTGTTCACTGCACCCCAAAAGGATTGTGTTCACTGCACCCCAAAAAGATTGTGTTCACTGCAGCCCACACACAGAAAAATGGATGTGGATCACTGACACCTGCCTATCTCCTATCCCACACCACACAGCAATATCGATTGTAGTTTGTAGAACACACTTTCTCTAAAATTCAGCAGCAGCCTCTCCCTAACAGGATTGAGAAGAGATCGTAGATCGGGACTAAGTGCAGACCCCACCCCACACAGCAATATCGATTGTAGTTTGTAGAACACACTGACCCTATAATTCAGCAGCAGCCTCTCCCTAACAGGATTGAGAAGAGATCGTAGATCAGGATTAAGTGCAGACCCCACCCCACACAGCAATATCGATTGTAGTTTGTAGAACACACTGACCCTATAATTCAGCAGACTCTATCCCTAAAATGCCTACAACTCGCCCTGCCTATACACTCCGACCTGACCCTAAATTCTATCACCAATTTGTTTTCCCTGCCTGTCTTTCCCTAATCAGCAGCCAGCACGTATGTGTGCTCTGTCCCTGAGCTAAGCAGCAGAATGAAGCCGCTGCGGCTGCCTCGAACTTATAAAGACTTGGTCACATGCTTCAGACGGCCAATCACAGCTACTCATACATTTGCAGGCATGGCTGGGATAGCTTAAGGCACACCAGTTAAACGATTGTTGATTGGCTGTTGAAAGCCCGCCATGAAAAGAGCGCCAAAACATGCAAAACCCGGAAATAAAACGACCGAACACGGATTTTTTACCCGAACATACAGTAAAGTGTCCGTGTCCGTGTTCGGGTAACAAAAATCCAATTATTCGGTACGAACACGAATAATACAGTCCGTGTTCGCTCAACACTAGACCTGAGTAGTTTGGAGGAAGAGGCGGTGGTCGCACAGAGCCACCAGCACAGCAGAAGAGGGAGCAGGGTGCAGAAGCGGAGCGGCCGTGCCCTAGACGCTACGCCCGCTACTGCCCAACGCAGCAAGGGAACGAGCGCACCAAAGTCAGCTCAAAGGATTTCTCTAGCGTGGAAGTTCTTTAGAAAATGTGCTGATGACAGGACACGAGTGGTTTGCACCCTGTGCAATCAGAGCCTGAAGCGAGGCATAAACCTTCTCAACCTGAGCACAACCTGCATGATCAGGCATCTAAGTGCAAAGCACGAGCTGCAGTGGAGTACACACCTTCAAAACCAAGAAACGTCTCTGGCTCATCCTGTTTCCTCTTCTACTGCAGTCTCGGCCACTCCAGCCACATCTGTAGTGATACCGGCACCTGCCACCCCGCAAACAGACGATCTGTCAGCAACACCATCACCTGGGTCACCAACAACCATCTCCACAATGTCCCGTGGAAGCGTTCAGCTTTCCATCTTCCAAACACTTGAGAGGAAGAGGAAGTACCCCCCTACCCACCCGCGATCCCTGGCCCTGAATGCCAGCATTTCAAAATTATTGGCCTTTGAAATGCTGTCATTCCGTCTGGTGGAGACGCACAGTTTTAAAAACCTTATGTCGGTGGCTGTCCCACAGTACGTCGTGCCCAGCCGCCACTACTTTTCCAGGCAAGCCATCTCTTCCCTGCACAACCAAGTGGGGGAAAAAATCAGGTGTGCACTGCGCAACGCCATCTGTGCCAAGGTCCACCTAACTACCGATACGTGGACCAGTAAGCACGGTTAGGGGCGTTATATCTCCCTAGCGGCACACTGGGTAAATGTAGTGGCGGATGGGCCTGAGGCGGATAGCAATTTGGCGCATGTCCTTCCACCACCGAGGATTGCAGGGCGCTTCAGTTTGCCTCCTGTTCCTAACTCCTCCTACTCCGCTTCCTCATCCTCTACCGCCTCATCATCCGGACAGCGTAACACCTTCACCACCAACTTCAGCACGGCCAGGGGTAAACGACAGCAGGCAGTTTTACAACTTGCCTGTTTGGGGGACAAACCACACACCGCGCAGGAGTTGTGGAGGAGCATGGAACAGCAGACAAATGAGTGGGTGCTGCCAGCGAGCCTCAAGCCCGGCCTGGTGGTGTGCGATAACGGGCGAAATCTCATAGCAGCTCTGGGCCTAGCCGGTTTGACGCACATCCCTTGCCTGGCGCATGTGCTGAATTTGGTGGTGCAGAGGTTCCTTAAAAACTACCCCGATATGTCAGAGCTGCTGCAGAAAGTGCGGGCCGTCTGTGCGCACTTTCAGCGTTCTCACCCTGCTGCTGCTCGCCTGTCAGCGCTGCAGCGTAACTTCGGCCTTCCCGCTCACAGCCTCATATGTGACGTGCCCACAAGGTGGAACTCCACCTTGCACATGCTGCAAAGACTGTGCGAGCAGCAGCAGGCCATAGTGGAGTTTCAGCTGCAGCACGCATGCGTGAGTCGCTCTGCGGAACAGCACCACTTCACCACCAATAACTGGGCCTCCATGCGAGACCTGTGTGCCTTGTTGTGCTGTTTTGAGTACTCCACCAACATGGCCAGTGGCGATGACGCCGTTCTCAGCTTAACTATCCCACTTCTATGCCTCCTTGAAAAAACAATTCGGGCGATGATGGAAGAGGATGTGGCACAGGATGAGGAGGAGGAGGAGGAGGAGGATGAAGAGGTAACATTTCCAAGGCTTTCAGGGCAGTCATTCGCAAGGGGCTCCGAGTGTGGGTTCCTGCACACACAAACGCCAGGGACACAATTGTCCAGCAGGGGCACAGTTCTGGAGGATGAGGGGAATGAGGAGGAGGAGGAGCTGGAGGAGGAGATGGAAGCATGTTCACAGCAGGGTGGCACCCAGGCCAGCTCATGGCCATCACTGGTGCGTGGCTGGGGGGATACAGAGGACACGGACGATACACCTCCCACAGAGGACAGCCTTTCGTTGCCTCTGGGCAGCCTGGCACACATGAGCGATTACATGCTGCAGTGTCTCCACAACGACCGCCGAGTTGCCCACATTCTAACTTGTGCTGATTACTGGGTGGCCACGCTGCTGGATCCCCGTTACAAGGACAACGTACCGTCCTTAATTCACTCACTGGAGCGCGATCGCAAGATGCGCGAGTACAAGCGCACGCTGGTAGACGCGATGCTGCTGGCATTCCCATCTGACAGCGGGGCCACAGTGGAAGCACAAGGCAGAGGAGGAGGAGGAGGAGGTCGCCAACGCAACCAGGGCACCGCCAGCACCTCAGAAGGCAGGGTTAGCATGGCCGAAATGTGGAAAAGCTTTGTCAGCACGCCACAACAAACAGCAGCACCAGCAGCTCAGATGGAACGTCTTAGCAGGAGGCAGCATTTTACCAACATGGTGGAGCAGTATGTGTGTACACGCCTAGACGTACTGAATGAGGGGTCTGCCCCCTTCAACTTTTGGGTCTCCAAGTTGGGCACATGGCCTGAGCTTGCCCTTTACGCCTTGGAGGTGCTGGCGTGCCCTGCAGCCAGTGTATTATCTGAACGGGTATTTAGCACGGCTGGGGGCGTTATAACAGACAAGCGCAGCCGCCTGTCCAGAGACAATGTGGACAAGCTCACGTTCATTAAAATGAACCAGGCATGGATCCCACGTGACTTTTCCGTACCTTGTGCAGAATAGCAATGGATACCGACCTTACCCACCCATTGTTCCATTTTTGCTCTTTCTCACTCTTTTGGGGTGTACCCTCATTTAAAATTTGTGAAAAGAAGCAGTGTTGGCTACCTCGTCCTCCTCCTCAGGGCCAGATTAACATAGGGGCTATTGGAGCTGCAGCTCCAGGCCCTTACCTTTTATATAGGCCCCGGGTTGGCCATATTCACTGTTACCACTCTTCTGTCACTTGTAAACACAGAAGTCTGGCTTCTATGCTCGCTTCCCCAGGCAGCACCCTCAGAACCTCCCCACACAGCGCGAAGGCCGGACAAGGAGGGACAGTTGCCGATGCATGGATGTGTTTATGGGCTTCAGAGACAGCATCCCATGTGGAATTAGGCATGCATGGCTGCACCCTTCCTCCTCTGGGTGCATGCCAAGGCACGGCCCTTAAGGCCCTTCAAAATCCTCAGCACCAAGCCCATGATGCTCTTAATCCGGCCCTGGTCCTCCTCCAGCGCCGCTTCCACCTACACCGCCCATAGGTGTGCGCAGCCTATTGCATTAGGGTGTGCACCCCAAAGTTTAAATACACATGCATGTGTTTGCCTACATGTACATGGCCCTGATACATTACTCTCCCTGCTGGCAAAGAGAAATGGAGCAGAGCAGGTCCGAGGGAGATCTTTCCCATCTCCTCACTGGCAAACAGAGCGATAATGCTATGTGCCCTAGGTGATTAGGGTGTGCCCAGGTACACCCGGCACACCCTGTGCACACGCCTATGACACCGCCACATCCACCACCACCTCAACCTCCCTCCTACTCCATATGGGCCTCGTCCTTCAGAGATGAAGAACATTGTTTTATTTTTATTTTTTTGTTGTTTTAAGTTATTTCCCTATCCACATTTGTTTGCAGAGCACTTGCCATGCTCTTAACTACGTTTTGCTGCCATTTGCAGCACTCTAGCCCTTTCCATTGGTGTTTTAGAGCCATTTTAGGGCCTGAAAGTTCGGGTCCCCATTGACTTCAATGGGGTTTGGTGTCCGGGAAAAGTTCGGCAAAAGTCCGGGACACGGACCTGGACTTTTTTTTAAAGTTCGGCCGAACCCGTCGAACACGGACATCCAGGTGTCCGCTCAACTCTATTAACTGACACTGACTGCTATGGCAGGTTGACAAAACCCTTCCATATCAGGGTGACCGCTATAGAGAAAAGATAGTTTCTCTTAAGTCACATTCGGTGCAGTAATATGGCTTCCCGCCGGTCAGCTTGCTTTTGGCTGCAGGCAATTATAGGGATTTTTTTAGCACATGTTTGGAGTCAGGCATGACATCTGAACATGTGTATAGGGGGTATATATACACACCCATGTATGTATATGTACACCTGCACATATATAGGTGTGAAAGGAGCAGAAAACACTACTTGCGCTAATGAAATAATTAACACCAATATAGTTACGCTCCTATCACACCTATATATGTGTATGTGTAAAATACATATAAGTAGAGTTGAGCGGACACCTGGATGTCCGTGTTCGGCGGGTTCGGCCGAACTTTAAAAAAAAGTTCGGGTCCGTGTCCCGAACTTTTGCCAAACTTTTCCCGGACACCGAATCCCATTGAAGTCAATGGGGACCCGAAGTTTCAGGCACTAAAATGGCTCTAAAACACCAATGGAAAGGGCTAGAGTGCTGCAAATGGCAGCAAAACATTGTTAAGAGCATGGCAAGTGCTCTGCAAACAAATGTGGATATGGAAATAACTTAAAATAACAAAAAAAAAACAGAAAAATAAAACAATGTTCTTCATCTCTGAAGGACGAGGCCCATATGGTGTAGGAGGGAGGTTGAGGTGGTGGTGGATGTGGCGGTCTCATAGGCGTGCGCACAGGGTGTGCCGGATGTGCCTGGGCACACCCTAATCACCTAGGGCACATAGCATTATCGCTCTGTTTGCCAGTGAGGAGATGGGAAAGATCTCCCTCGGACCTGCTCTGCTCTATTTCTCTTTGCCAGCAGGGAGAGTAATGTATCGGAGCCATGTACATGTAGGCAAACACATGCATGTGTATTTGAACTTTGGGGTGCACACCCTAATGCAATAGGCTGCGCACACCTATGGGCGGTGTAGGTGGAAGCGGCGGTGGAGGAGGACCAGGGCCGGATTAAGAGCATCATGGGCTTGGTGCTGAGGATTTTCAAGGGCCTTAAGGGCCGTGCCTTGGCATGCACCCAGAGGAGGAAGGGTGCAGCCATGCATGCCTAATTCAACATGGGATGCTGTCTCTGAAGCCCATAAACACATCCATGCATCGGCAACTGTCCCTCCTTGTCCGGCCTTCGTGCTGTGTGGGGAGATTCTGAGGGAGCTGCCTGGTGAAGCGAGCATAGAAGCCAGACTTCTGTGTTTACAAGTGACAGAAGAGCGGTAACAGTGAATATGGCCAACCCGGGGCCTATATAAAGGTAGGGGCCTGGAGCTGCAGCTCCAATAGCCCCTACGTTAATCTGGCCCTGAGGAGGACGAGGTAGCCAACACTGCTTCTTTTCATAAATTTTAAATGAGGGTACACCCCAAAAGAGTGAGAAAGAGCAAAAATAGAACAATGGCTGGGTAAGGTCGGTATTCATCGCTATTCTGCACAAGGTACGGAAAAGTCCCGTGGGATCAATGCCTGGTTCATTTTAATAAACGTGAGCTTGTCCACATTGTCTCTGGACAGGCGGCTGCGCTTGTCTGTGATAACGCCCCCAGCTGTGCTAAATACCCGTTCAGATAATACACTGGCTGCAGGGCACGCCAGCACCTCCAAGGCGTAAAGGGCAAGCTCAGGCCATGTGCCCAACTTGGAGACCCAGAAGTTGAAGGGGCCAGACCCTTCATTCAGTACGTCTAGGCGTGTGCACACATACTGCTCCACCATGTTGGTGAAATGCTGCCTCCTGCTAAGACGTTCCATATGAGCTGCTGGTGCTGCTGTTTGTTGTGGGGTGCTGACAAAGCTTTTCCACATTTCGGCCATGCTAACCCTGCCTTCTGAGGTGCTGGCGGTGCCCTGGTTGCATTGGCGACCTCTTCCTCTTCCTCTGCCTTGTGCTTCCACTGTGGCCCTGGTGTCAGATGGGAATGCCAGCAGCATCGCGTCTACCAGCGTGCGCTTGTACTCGCGCATCTTGCGATCGCGCTCCAGTGAGTGAATTAAGGACGGTACGTTGTCCTTGTAACGGGGATCCAGCAGCGTGGCCACCCAGTAATCAGCACAAGTTAGAATGTGGGCAACTCGGCGGTCGTTGTGGAGACACTGCAGCATGTAATCGCTCATGTGTGCCAGGCTGCCCAGAGGCAACGAAAGGCTGTCCTCTGTGGGAGGTGTATCGTCCGTGTCCTCTGTATCCCCCCAGCCACGCACCAGTGATGGCCATGAGCTGGCCTGGGTGCCACCCTGCTGTGAACATGCTTCCATCTCCTCCTCCAGCTCCTCCTCCTCATCCTCCTCATCCTCCAGAACTGTGCCCCTGCTGGACAATTGTGTATCTGGCGTTTGTGTGTGCAGGAACCCACCCTCGGAGCCCCTTGCGAATGACTGCCCTGAAAGCCTTGGAAATGTTACCTCTTCATCCTCCTCCTCTTCCTCCTCATCCTGTGCCACATCCTCTTCCATCATCGCCCGAATTGTTTTTTCAAGGAGGCATAGAAGTGGGATAGTTAAGCTGAGAACGGCGTCATCGCCACTGGCCATGTTGGTGGAGTACTCAAAACAGTGCAACAAGGCACACAGGTCTCGCATGGAGGCCCAGTTATTGGTGGTGAAGTGGTGCTTTTCCGCAGAGCGACTCACGCGTGCGTGCTGCAGCTGAAACTCCACTATGGCCTGCTGCTGCTCGCACAGTCTTTCCAGCATGTGCAAGGTGGAGTTCCACCTTGTGGGCACGTCACATATGAGGCGGTGAGTGGGAAGGCCGAAGTTACGCTGCAGCGCTGGCAGGCGAGCAGCAGCAATGTGAGAACGCCAAAAGTGCGCACAGACGGCCCGCACTTTCTGCAGCAGCTCTGACATATCGGGGTAGTTTTTAAGGAACCTCTGCACCACCAAATTCAGCACATGCGCCAGGCAAGGGATGTGCGTCAAACCGGCTAGGCCCAGAGCTGCTATGAGATTTCGCCTGTTATCGCACACCACCAGGCCGGGCTTGAGGCTCGCTGGCAGCAACCACTCATTTGTCTGCTGTTCCATGCTCCTCCACAACTCTTGCGCGGTGTGTGGTTTGTCCCCACAAACAGGCAAGTTTTAAAACTGCCTGCTGTCGTTTACCCCTGGCCGTGCTGAAGTTGGTGGTGAAGGTGTTACGCTGTCCGGATGAGGAGGCGGTAGAGGATGAGGAAACGGAGTAGGAGGAGTTAGGAACAGGAGGCAAACTGAAGCGCCCTGCAATCCTCGGTGGTGGAAGGACATGCGCCAAATTGCTATCCGCCTCAGGCCCATCCGCCACTGCATTTACCCAGTGTGCCATTAGGGAGATATAACGCCCCTGACCGTGCTTACTGGTCCACGTATCGGTAGTTAGGTGGACCTTGCCACAGATGGCGTTGCGCAGTGCACACACCTGATTTTTTCCCCCACTTGGTTGTGCAGGGAAGGGATCGCTTGCCTGGAAAAGTAGTGGCGGCTGGGCACGACGTACTGTGGGACAGCCACCGACATAAGGTTTTTAAAACTGTGCGTCTCCACCAGACGGAATGACAGCATTTCAAAGGTCAAGAATTTTGAAATGCTGGCATTCAGGGCCAGGGATCGCTGGTGGGTAGGGGGGTACGTCCTCTTCCTCTCAAGTGTTTGGGAGATGGAAAGCTGAACGCTTCCACGGGACATTGTGGAGATGGTTGGTGACCCAGGTGGTGGTGTTGCTGACAGATCCTCTGTTTGCGGGGTGGCAGGTGCCGGTATCACTACAGATGTGGCTGGAGCGGCCGAGACTGCAGCAGAAGAGGAAGCAGGATGAGCCAGAGACGTTTCTTGGTTTTGAAGGTGTCTACTCCACTGCAGCTCGTGCTTTGCACTTAGATGCCTGATCATGCAGGTTGTGCTCAGGTTGAGAAGGTTTATGCCTCGCTTCAGGCTCTGATTGCACAGGGTGCAAACCACTCGTGTCCTGTCATCAGCGCATTTTCTAAAGAACTTCCACGCTAGAGAACTCCTTTGAGCTGACTTTGGTGCGCTCGTTCCCTTGCTGCGTTGGGCAGTAGCAGGCGTAGTGTCTAGGGCACGGCCGCTCCGCTTCTGCACCCTGCTCCCTCTTCTGCTGTGCTGGTGGCTCTGTGCGACCACTGCCTCTTCCTCCAAACCACTCAGGTCAACTGCATGACGTTCATTCCATGTGGGGTCGAGGACCTCATCCTCCTCCACATCATCTTCCACCCAGTCTTCACCCCTGCCCTCCTTGTCGGTCTCCACAATGCTGAACGCCGCAGCGGTTGGCACCTGCTTTTCGTCATCATCGGAGACGTGCTGCGATGGTCCTTCCATGTACTCATCTTGAGAAATAAGTGGTTGGGCATCGCTGCACTCAATCTCTTCCACTTCTGGGGCAGGGCTAGGTGGATGGCCCTGGGAAACCCTGCTGACAGAGTCCTCAAAAAGAAGAAGAGACTGCTGTATGGCTTGGGGCTCAGACTGCTTGCCTGATTTGCAAGGGGGTGAGGTGAAAGACGGTTGGACATCGGCTGCAGGTGCCAACTCTGATCTTTCTGCAGTAGACTGGGTGGGAGACAATGTGAAGGAACTGGAGGCACTGTCAGCAGCAAACCAATCTACTATCGCCTCTCTGTGTTCTGGCCTCATCACTTCTAGAGGCGTATGATGCCCTACCAAATACTGATGCAGGTTCTGTCGCCTACTCACACTTGAGGAAGGTGTTTCACTTGTGCGTGTAGCTGGCACAGATCGACCACGTCCTCTCCTTGCAACAGGAGCTCTACCAGCAGCACCACGACCCAGGCCACGGCCCCTATTTGACGGTCTCCTCATATTTCTGTAATTTAAGATCTTGCCCTAGAAAGGTGTTTATTGAATAGCGGAACAAAACAACAACAGTATCGCACGGGTGTATCTCACAGTCAAATATGCAAACTATGCCGCAATTTAATGTTTTTTACCCCAAAAGGGTGTATATTGAATAGCGGAATAGGATAAAAAAACGGTGTATCTCACACGTACAAACACAGACTAGGCCCCGATTAAAATTTTTTGTACCCTAAAGGGAGGATGAGGAAGAGGAGTAGGAGGAGTTGGGAACAGGAGGCAAACTGAAGCGCCCTGCAATCCTTAGCGGGGGAAGGAGATGCGCCAAACAAATTTAAAAGGTGTATCTCACTCGTACCGATACAGACTATGCCGTAATTTAATTTTTTTACACTCCAAAAGGGTGTATATTGAATAGCGGAATAGGAAAAATGTTATAATACGGTGTATCTCACACGTACAAACACAAACTAGGCCCCGATTACAATTTTTTGTACCCTAAAGGCAGGATGAGGAAGAGGAGTAGGAGGAGTTGGGAACAGGAGCCAAACTGAAGCGCCCTGCAATCCTCGGCGGTAGAAGGAGACGCGCCAAACAAATTTAAAAAGGTGTATCTCACATGTACCGATACAGACTATCCCGCAATTTAATTTTTTACACTCAAACAGGGTGTATATTGAATCTTCAGAAGTATGAGATGAACCCCAAAAACTTGGAAAGGTGGATCTCACACGTACCAACACAGACTATCCCGCAATTTAACTGATCCCCAAAGGTTTTTATTGAATAGCGGAATAGAAAATATGATCAAAAAAAGTGTATGTATCTCACACGTACAAAACCACACTAGGCCCCAATTACTATTGTTTGTACCCCTAAAAGGCTGGATGAGGAGTAGGAGGAGTATGGAACAGGCAGCACCCTCAAATCTTCAGAAGTATGAGATGAACCCCAAAAACTTGGAAAGATGGATCTCACACGTACCAACACAGACTATCCCGCAATTTAACTGATCCCCAAAGGTTTTTATTGAATAGCGGAATAGAAAATATGATCAAAAAAAGTGTATGTATCTCACACGTACAAAACCACACTAGGCCCCAATTACTATTGTTTGTACCCCTAAAAGGCTGGATGAGGAGTAGGAGGAGTTTGGAACAGGCAGCACCCTCAAATCTTCAGAAGTATGAGATGAACCCCAAAAACCCCAAATATCATTCAGCTCTGCTGCAGGCCACAATTTAATTTTTTTTAACCCAAGGCTGTATATTGAATAGTGGAATAGAAAAAAAGTGTATGATTTTTGAAACCACTCAATAATAGCACATGTGAACTGAACACAGCAGTGTATGATCAGTCAGCACAGCACAGCTGAAGGAAAAATGCTGCACACAGTGACTGATAGAAAAATACTTTTCTCCCTCCTCCTCAGTGGGCAAAAAAGATTGTGTTCACTGCACCCCAAAAAGATTGTGTTCACTGCACTCCAAAAAGATTGTGTTCACTGCACCCCACACACAGCAAAATGGATGTGGACCACTGACACCTGCCTATCTCCAGCCTCTCCCTAAAAGGATTGATAAGATCGTAGATCGGGTGACTGCAAACCCCCCCCCCCCCCACACAGCAATATCGATTGTAGTTTGTAGAACACACTCTCTGACCCTAAAAATCAGCAGACTCTCTCCCTAAAAGGATTGATAAGATCGTAGATCGGGTGACTGCAACCCCCCCCCCACACACAGCAATATCGATTGTAGTTTGTAGAACACACTGTCTGACCCTAAAAATCAGCAGACTCTCTACCTAAAAGGATTGATAAGATCGTAGATCGGGTGACTGCAAACCCCACCCCACACAGCAATATCGATTGTAGTTTGTAGAACACACTGTCAGACCCTAAAAATCAGCAGGCTCTCTCCCTAAAAGGATTGATAAGATCGTAGATCGGGTGACTGCAAACCCCACCCCACACAGCAATATCGATTGTAGTTTGTAGAACACACTGTCTGACCCTAAAAATCAGCAGACTCTCTCCCTAAAAGGATTGATAAGATCGGGTGACTGCAAACCCCACCCCACACAGCAATATCGATTGTAGTTTGTAGAACACACTGTCTGACCCTAAAAATCAGCAGCAGCCTCACCCTAAAATGCCTACAACTCTCCCTGCCTAACACACTCCGACCTGTTCCTCAATTCTATCCGGACACAAATGTTTTTTTTTTCCTGTCTGTCCCTAATCAGCAGCCAGCACGTTGATGTGTGCTCTGTCCCTGAACTAAACAGCAGAATGACGCCGCAGCGGCGCTGCCTCGAACTTATAAAGACTTGGTCACGTGCTTCAGATGGCCAATCACAGCTACTAATACATTTGTAGGCATGGCTGGGATGGCTTAGGCACACCAGTTAAAAGCTTGTTGATTGGCTGTTGAAAGCCCGCCATGAAAAGCGCGCCAATGCATGCAAAACCCAGAAATAAAACGACCGAACACGGATTTTTACCCGAATATACAGTAAAGTTTTCGGGTCCGTGTTCGGGTAACAAAAATCCAATTATTCGGTACGAACACGAATAATACAGTCCGTGTTCGCTCAACCCTACATATAAGTATGTGTGTATATATATACCCCTATACACAAGTTCAGATGCCTCCAAAGAACCCAAAAAAATGCCCAAAAAAAAGCTAGCGCCAAAAAAAAAAAACGCCTAGGTGTGTTGTTGCAGGCATTTTTTGGGGGTTTTTGGAGGCAGGCAAAACATCTGAACTTGTGTATAGTGGTATATATACACACATACTTATATGTATTTTCACTTACACATATATAGGTGTTTTAGGAGCGGAGCCATATTAGTGTTAATTATTTCATTAGCGCAAGGATATATTTCTGCTACTATCACACCTATATATGTCTAGTTGTATATATACATATAAGTATGTGTGTATATATACCCGTATACAGAAGTTCAGATGTTTTGCCTGCCTCCAAAGAACCCCAAAAAATGCCCAAAAAAAGGCTAGCGCCAAAAAAAGAACGCCCAGGTGTGTTGTTGCAGGCATTTTTTGGGGGTTTTTGGAGGCAGGCAAAACATCTGAACTTGTGTATACGGGTATATATACACACATACTTATATGTATATATATACCTAGACATATATATACAAGGAGTTGATCACCAACTCCTTGTATACAGCTACTTTACATGGGCGAGGTGGGACAGAGATAGATACTAGTCCAATATGCCATTGTCCTGCAGGGTTTTTTTTTTTATTTTTTTAAAGGTGCAGTTAATTACAGCTTTAATATATATATACTGTATATGTGTATATATATATATATATATATATATATATATATATATATATATATATATATATATATATATATATATATATATGTATGTGTATATATATATATATATATATATATATATATATTTTTTTTTTTCTTTTTTTTTATTTGGTTTGGTAAGTGTCGATTTAAACAAGACATAATATAGAATAATATTTTATTTTTTTAATTTACAGTAATACTCATTTGATTTCAAGAATAACTGGGAGGGCCTTCAAATCTCAGTTTTTTATTTTATTTTATTTAATACTCCAGAGTCCACAGAGTTACTCAAAGCTATATAGATTTAAATAAAAAAAAAAACTAAAATAACTTTATGGCTCTTATTTTGATAAAAGGAATTTAGTGTTTATGTTGGATCCCCTGTGGTGGTTTAAAATTTTTTGTTTTTAGACCGCATTCACACTAGTCCGACTTGGACCGCGACTTGTCAGCTTGACAAGTCGCTGTCCATCACGCTTCCATTGTGCTGTACAGGGGCCGTTCTAATAGGAGCGACACAAGTCGCTCCGACTTAGGAAAAGGGTCCTGTACTACTTCGGGTAGTAGTCGAAGTCGGAGCGACGTAGTGTGAACTGAGCCTTAGTCTACTATTTTTTTTTTTTTAATCATCAACATGATTTAACACTGATAAGATGTAAATAAAATGAAATCATTTTTGAAGGACAATGTCACCAAAAGAAAAAACTTAATAAACCAGTCCATAACAGAAATATAAAAATTGCTCCGGTCCATAGTAGGTGTCTGGGGTGATAGAGAGCTGAACTGGTTCACGCTTATTTTTGGGTGGTGGTTTCTTTTTTCCTGTACCTGATCCCATCCCTCCCATCACTCCTTAACTCAATAATGTAAATTAGATCTTCGGGGCGGACGTGTGCCGTAGGTACATAATGCCACAAAAAAAAAAAAAAAAATGCTTACACAATGTTTTTTGGAAGGGATCCAGGCAGGGAACATCAGCCAAGACATTTTTATGCAATGAGCTAATTAGTAATGACAGAGGCCAATGTTACTTTATTATTTTGTATAACCCTTTTTGTAATAACACAGTGCGGGCGATGTATTGATCCAATGCAACAACTTCCCACTTTTCAGGAAAGAGCTCTGATTGGCTGCCTTGAATTACTGCTCGTTGCATGTTTTTTTTTTTTTTTTTTACCTTGTTCAGTAAAGGCCAGTAAGAAGTTTTAGTAAATTTAGCAGTCTGCAGAATGAAATCCTTGACATATCACCAAAATACAGCAACAGGATCATTCATCAGAGAAGCTCCAGCTTGTATGTATAACCTCCCCCCCCCCTTCTGGTGTCCCAAATCATCAAATCACCACTGACTGCAGTGGCGGCTGGTGCTCAAAATTTTTTTTTTTTGGGGGGGGGGGGGGGGGGGCACAAGCAGTAAAATGTAATAGGCATTGCTTTGCGGCAAAAAACGCTGTAAAAAATTGCATGACTTTGAGGTCACAAAAATGTGAAGGGGGCCTTCAGTAATTAAGGTATAGTGTGCCCCCTTTCAATGCACAGAGACCAGCGTGCCCCCTTTCAATGCACAGAGACCAGCGTACCCCCTTCAATGCACAGAGACCAGCGTACCCCCTTCAATGCACAGAGACCAGCGTGCTACCTTCAATTCACAGAGACCAGCGTACATGCCCCCTTCAATGCACAGAGACCAGCGTACATGCCCCCTTCAATGCACAGAGACCAGAATACCCCCTTCAAGGCACAGAGACCAGCGTACATGGCCCCTTCAATGCACAGAGACCAGCGTGCCCCCTTCAATGCACAGAGACCAGCGTGCCCCCTTCAATGCACAGAGACCAGCGTGCCCCCTTCAATGCACAGAGACCAGCGTACATGCCCCCTTCAATGCACAGAGACCAGCGTACATGCCCCCTTCAATGCACAGAGACCAGCGTACATGCCCCCTTCAATGCACAGAGACCAGCGTGCCCCCTTCAATGCACAGTGACCAGCGTACATGCCCCCTTCAATGCACAGTGACCAGCGTGCCCCCTCATTTACTCGATATATGATATTAGACATAGAGAGAGGTGTATGGATAGTGTATGCTAGAGCCCCCCGATGTGCCCCCACACTGATCAGTAACCTCTGTCAGGCTTCATCTTCCCGGTGTGTACGGTAGAAGAAGCAGTGGCGGCGGGTTTCATGGGCTTCGATGTCTGGTCGGCCAATCAGTCAGGATGAGCCCCCACACGATGTCCTGCCTCCTCATGGGCCCTCCTCCTGTCCTCCGCTAAATCCAGTCTATTTATAGAGGAAGACCGCTCTGTCCATGGTGAAGGTGATTCACTCGGATCTGCCATAGATGCACATACAGCTGATGCCGGTCCTCCCTCCCCCCTCCTTCTCCTCCCCGGTCACAGCTGACTCTCAATCAGGGGCGGCTTGCGGCTTCTCCTCCCCAGCCAATGGCATGGGGTTTGCTTTTCGGCCAATCAGGAAGCGCGTATCAGACACGGTTCCTGATTAGCCAGGAGGAGGATCCGTGTGACAATAGCAAATTTTCATTCGCTATTGTCACACAATGGGTGGGCTCAGGACGCACTGCTCTGCCCCCCGGGTCCACCCTTTTCTGCAGCCTATTAGAGCCTCTGGCTCTAATCAGGTGATGCAAAAAAAAAATCCCCATTGAACTCCATGCGTCCGGCGCCCCTGCATGTAGATTAGGGGGCCGGACGCATGGATGGGGGGGGGCGGCGCCCCTGCGCCCCCAACGCACCGGCCGCCACTGACTGACTGCCTGCCTGTGAAAACTTCACACTGGACCTTTCGGTCCTAGAGTCTGGAGGAAGAGTGGAGAGGCACAGAATCCAAGTTGCATGAGGTCCAGTGTGAATTTTCCACACTCAGGGAGGATTTAGGGGAGTCATTTTTTTTGGCACAGGCATTTTTTTGGGCATTTTTTGTGGGTCTTTGGAGGCAGGCAAAACATACACACATATAGGTGTGATAGCAGAGAAGTCATATGGGTGTTAATTATTTCATTAGCGCAAGCATAGGTTTCTGCTACTTTCACACCTATATATGTGTATGTGTATATATACATACATGGGTGTATGTATATATACCCCTACACAGAAGTTCAGATGTTATGCCTGCCTCCAAAGACGCCCAAAAAATGCCCAAAAAAACGCCAGCTACAAAAACGCCCAGGTGTGTTTTTGCAGCTGGTGTTTTTTTTGGGCATTTTTTTGGGGTCTTTGGAGGCAGGCATAACATCTGAACTTCTGTATAGGGGTATATATACACACACACTTATATGTATTTATACACATACACACATATAGGTGTGATAGGAGCGGAGACATATGCCTGTTAATTATTTCATTAGCGCAAGCATAGTGTTCTGCTACTTTCACACCTATATATGTGTATGTGTATATATATACATACATGTGTGTATGTATATATACTCCTACACAGAAGTTCAGATGTCATGCCTGACTCCAAACATGTCCTCAAAAAAGCCCTATAAATGCCTGCAGCAAAAAGCAGGGAGACAGGCGAGAAGCCATATCGCTGTTCTGTAAGTGACCTAAGAGAAATGATCTTTTCTCTATAGCGGTCACCCTGACATGGTAGGGTTTTGTCACCCTGCCATAGCAGTCAGAGTCAGTTAACCCTACACTACACTATGGTCCCCTTACACTTAACACTTTCCCTACAGAAACTAGATTATTAAATCTAACTATAGTGGAAAATAGTACCCTAACTACACTAGATATCCCTTTCCTTCACACTAATTGCTAAATGACACTTTGTAGCAGAAGTAACAGAACTGCTTCCACTCTCTTCCACGTCCCTGTATTACAATGCTAGGAATTTGGCGGGGACTATCTTATATACTGGGGGGCGTATTCACTAATGATTGGCCTATGACCCCCTAGTCACTCCAATCACATTCCTAGCATTCTCCTGTCCCCTCAATTGGCTTTTACTGATGGTTCTGGTCCAATCACTGGCTTTTAAAGCCCATTTCCTGTACCATTGCATTTTGGTCGGTTCTGGTTGCCGAATTCCGAACTTTTTCAGCACAAAGTTTGGAATTGGGCCGAACATCGAACAGCCAATGTACGGGTCGAACCGATGGTCGACCCGAACCGTTCGATCATCCCTAATTGCAACATCATGATGCATTTACATCTATTTATTACAGGTACTTACAGTATATTGCGCTGATATTTTACACGGCACTTTACACACACACACACAAACACATATACACATATATATATATATATATATATATATATATATATATACACACACTGCTCAAAAAAAAATGAAAGGAAAACTTTATTCAGAATATAGTATCAAGTCAATTAAACTCCTGGGATATTGATCTGGTCAGTTAAGTAGCAGAGGGGGTTGTTAATCGGTTTCAGCTGCTTTGGTGTTAACAACAGGTGCACTAGATGGGCAAAAATGAGACGACCCCCAAAACTGGAATGGTTTTACAGGTGGAGGCCACTGAATTTTTTTTTCCCTATTTATCTTTTCTGACTGTTTTTCACTAGTTTTGCATTTGACTAGGGTCAGTGTCACTACTGGTAACATGAGGCAAAACTTGGACCCTATAGATGTGGCAAAGGCATTTCAACTCTTCCAGGATGACACATCAATACGTGCCATTGCCAGAAGGTTTGCTGTGTCTCGCAGTTACCCTAGGAGAGCTGGATGGGGCCGTCAAAGGTCCTTAAGTCGCCAGCAGGACCACTATCTGCTCCTTTGTGCAAGGAGGAACAGGATGAGCACTGCCAGAGCCCTAAAAAATGACCTCCAGCAGGACACTGGTGTGAATGTCTCTGACCAAACAATCAGAAACAGACTTCATGAGGGTGGCCTGAGGGCCGGACGTCCTCTAGTGGGCCCTCTGCTCACATCCCAGCACCCTGAAGCTCAATTGGCATTTCCCATTGAACACCAGAATTGGCAGGTCTGCCACTGGCGCCCTGTGCTTTTCACAGATGAGAGCAGGTTCACCCTGAGTACATGTGAGAGACGTGAAAGGGTCTGGAGAAGCCGTGGAGAATGTTATGCTGCCTGTAACATCGTTCAGCATGACCAGTTTGGTGTTAAATCAGTGATGGTCTGGGGAGGCAAATCTATGGAGGGATGCACAAACCTCTACAGGCTAGACAATGGCACCCTGACTGCCATTTAATCACTTAAGCCCCGGAAGATTTTACCCCCTTCCTGACCAGGGCCTATTTTGCGATTCGGCACTGAGTGACTTTAACGGACAATTGCGCGGTCGTGCAACGCTGTACCTAAACGAATTTGACGTCCTTTTTTTCCCACAAACAGAGCTTTCTTTTGGTGGTATTTGATCACCTGTGCGATTTTTACTTTTTGCACTATAAACAAAAAAAAGAGCGTCAATTTTGCAAAAATAACAATATTTTCACATTTTTGTATATGAAATTCCCCCCAAAAAATGTAAAAATCTAAATTATTTAACATTTTAGGCCAATTTGTTTTATGCTACCTATGTTTGGTAAAAAAAATCGCAAAAAGCAGATTTTGATTGGTTTGCGCAAAAGTTATTGCGTTTACTAACTAAGGGAAAGATCTTTGTCATTTTTGCTGTTTTTTTTTTTTTTAACGCGTAATGGCGGCGATCTGCGATTTTTTTGCGGTACTGCGACATTGCGGACAGATCAGACCCTTGACTGACATTTTTGACACTTTTGGGGGTACCAGTGACATTTCTATATTAATCAGTGCTATAAATATGCACTGTTACTGTAAAAATGACACTGGCAGGGAAGGGGTTCATTTTATTGGAGAGGGAGGGGTTAATGTATGCCTGGTGTTTACTAACATGTGTGGGGGGAAGTGACTGAGTGACACAGGCACAGATCGCATGTTCAGCTACGCTGAACCCTGCAATCTGTCACTGTTTGTCACTTAGGAGATCCGCCCGCTTTGTTTACACAAGCGGGCGGATCTCCAGACTCGATTCCCCGACGATCGGGGAAGAGCGGCGGTGATCACCTCCCCTGGCCCGACTCCCGCTGTGACTGAAAACAGCGGGAGCGAGCCTCCGGCGGCTCGCGAGCGCCGCCCAGAAGGGGAGGAGTCCAGCGACATAGGTCTATTTCGCTGGACGGAATCAAGCCACTTTGCTGCAGTAAAGTCCCAGTGACTGGTCGGCAAGTGGTTAATAAAGATATAATACTGCGCTAAATAAAAAAACCCTATATCAACAGAAAAAAGCAGCTTGCACCAATCCTGAAATGTGAATATAAATAAGCTTAAAATAACATGCAGCACTTTTGATATTAAAATCCACAAAACATCAATTGGGGAGTAAAAGTTCATAAGAAGTCCACACATATGAATGAATGGGGAATCTCAGGAAAAGACAGAGTAAAAGTTGTAAGTTGTGAATCCAGAAGCCACCACCAGCAAACACCAGGTGTCCAAGCCTCTTACCAGATCTGACAGAACCCCATTACAGAGATCACTCAAGCGTGCCCTATAAACAATCACTCATGTGGAGCCGATCCCAGATCCAAAAATCTTCCAAGTCAGGCAGCCCAGTCTCAGTGAATGACAGACCTTCTTCCCGACCCCGGTGAGCGTTTAGTAAAATGCACAAACAGTTTCAATAAAACAGTCAACACAGGAACACCAATGATAAGGAAGATCCTGAATACTCAATTTAGAACCGAATAAGATTTGGCAGTCAGGATAAAAAGGGCAATCCAAACATATATATATATATATATATATATATTACTATATAATGGAGGATTAATTACCTGGTAATCTTTAAATACACTACTCCTCATCCTCAAGTGTAATGCGAGAGTGACCACAAATCAATGCTGTACAGTGAATAAAAGTAACTCCAACAATTACTGGTCTGTATCAGTGACACGAATGTCCAGAAGCTAAACTATCTATCAGAGTGCACTCTGTATCCTATAGGGGGCCCCCTCTACATTAGATTGCAAGAGTCTCCTGGATGTGCAAGGCCTTGCTAGTCTTCACCGGCAAAGCTGTCCTCAACCAATTCAGTGAAAGTATTTGTAATCCACGGTAAAGGTGATTAATTAGCTGTAATCCACCACAAGAATAACCATTAACTGTAATCCAAACAGAAAGGGAGAAGATAGGTTCCTGTACTCAACAGCTGGTAGCCAATCTAAAACTAAAAAGAAGGGCAAGGCCTTCGGTTCCACCATGCACTAATCAATGCGGCAGTGTCCGGTGGCGACCATTAGAGCTAGTGTGGCCTTCTGCTAGAACTGCTATGCAGACCTGCCCTGGCTCCGTTGAATAGTACAGTAAATTCTTCAAATTGGATCTCTCTCACCCAGTGTGATGGGCTATGTGCCCCACAGTCCACACCGTCAGTGTCCCACTCTCCTCAGCAACACTCGCTGCCTCTCAGGGCGTCCCTCCGCTCGATCAACCACTGAGATTCTTCCGCACACCGCTCTCTCTGTCTCCGGTGTCTGTCCGTTAGGCCTCTGGCCTATCCTCCTCTGCGCTCCACAGCAGCTCTTTCCCTCCTCACAGCACGATGTTCTCGAGGCAAGAGAGCGAATATTGGTCCCGCCCCCTTTTTAAAGACACTCGCAACGGCCCCTGCGAGTCCCACTGCTCCCTGGGAGAAGAGTTCAATCACACATACAATCCATGATCCTTACTCCTCCCAGAACTACATCTCCCATAATTCAGCAAGTCAGTACTTTGAAGAATCTTTAACAGAACGAACAGTCTGAACAACACCAGCCTTGCGACCAGGCTACAATTAGTACACTATACATTACATCATTATTATTCATTATTATTTTTTAATCCTTTTATTTTTTATTATTATTTTTTTATTATTATTTCTCACTCTTTATTATTTTATAATTTATTTCTTAATTTTCATCTATTTGTTTTTAATGTCCCTTTAACCACTTCCCGACCACCCGCCGCAGATTTACTGTGGCAGGGTGGCTCTCCAGCGCAAACCGACGTAGATCTACGCCGGTCGCGCACGGGAAGCTAGGGGGCGAGCCGCCGCCGCCGAGCTATCACCCCCACTCGGCAACAGGGAAGCCGAGGCATGGGTCAGGCAGGGCCATCTTACCGAATGAGCACGCTGGGCAGTTGCCTGGGTGCCCTCTTGTCTGACACAGCTGACCGTTCTTCTCCCTGGGATGATAACAGAGATCATGTGATCCTTCTATATAGGATCACATGTCTCTATGGTCATTTCACAAGCCACCCCCCCCCCCACAGTTAGAATCACTCCCCTAGGCTCAACCCATTGATCACCCATAGGGTTAACCCCTTTCCTGCCAGTGTCATTAGTACAGTAACAGTGGATATTTTTAGCACTGATTACTGTAGTAATGTCACTGGTCCCCCCCAAAAGTTGCTCTTTTTTTGTTTATAGCGCAAAAAATAAAAATCGCAGAGGTGATCGAATACCACAAAAAAAAAAAGCGCTATTTGGGGAAAAAAAGAACATACATTTTATTTGGGTACAGCGTCGCACGACCGCGCAATTGTCCGTTAAAGTAACGCAGTGCTGAATCGCAAAATAGGGCCTGGTCATTAAGGGGGAAAATGACTGTCCTGCACCTCAACCCGATAGAACACCTTTGGGATGAATTAGAGCGGAGACGGCGAGCCAGGCCTTCTCGTCCACATCAGTGCCTGACTTCAAAAATGCGCTTCTGGAAGAATGGTCAAACATTCCCATAGACACACTCCTAAACCTTGTGGACAGCCTTCCCAGAGGAGTTGAAGCTGTTATAGTTGCAAAGGGTGGGCCAATTCAATATTGGACCCTATGGACCCTATCGACTTTTCAGTCGGTTACTGGCTCCTTAGAAGGGACGGATTGCACCTAAATGGGGAGGGTACAGCCGTACTGAGAGAGAAGATGATCAAAAAGTTAGAGGGGCTTTTTAAACTAAGTGATGGGGGGGAGGGTCCAAATGTAGAGCTAGCCAGCAGGGAGCAAGGTTCAGCAGGCAATATCGGGGGCATTAGTGGTAGGGTGACCAGAGATCCAAAACCCAAGGTAGGTAAGTTGACAAATCCAAAATGCTGCCTCATAATATCTAACAAGGGTATAGTATGTGACCGGACCGGACAAAATAAAGAGGTTTGTATACTAATGCTAGAAGTCTGGCTAACAAGATGGGAGAACTGGAGCTGCTAATGTAGGAGGAGGATTTTAATTTTGTGGGAATTTCAGAAACTTGGTTTGACAACCATTCAGCGGTATTCCCTTAATTGCAGAGATAGGGAGGGTAAAAAAGGGGGAGGGGTATGCCTGTATATCAAGAACGATGTGCAAGTGAGTATGAAGGACGATATGGAGCTAGGGAGGAGGTGGAATCCCTATGGGTAGAGCTTCAAAGGGAAGATACTAAGGGGAAAGTAATATTGGGTGTATGCTATAGGCCCCCCAACCAGAAGGAGGAGGGGGAGGCGGACCTCCTATCACAGCTTGGAATGGCAGCAAGAATGGGAAATGTCATTATAATGGGGGATTTTATTTATCCAGATATAGAATGGGCTGAAGGAACCGCACATTCGTACAAGGCTCGCCATTTCCTAAATGTTTTGCAGGACCACTTCTTGGGTCAGATAGTAAACGCACCAATGAGAAACAATACGTTACTAGACCTACTAATTACTAATAATACAGACCTGACTGCGGATGTAGAAATAAGGGGCAACTTAGGAAACAGTGACCATAGATCAACTAGTTTCAGTATAAATCACAGCAATGGGAAACAAGAGTAATACACAGTCACTGAACTTCAAAACAGCCAATTTCCCTAAATTGTGCTCTATGCTAGACAATATTAAATAGGATAGAATCCTGGGAACAAAGGACACCAGGGGAAAATGGGAGTGCTTTAAGAACATACTTAATAAAGGTATTGGCCAGTGCATTCCAACAGGGAATAAAGAAATAGAGCTAAAATAAACCCTGGGTGGCTAAATTCCAACATAAAAATGCATATAAAAACAAAAGAAAAAGGCCTTCAATAAATACAAAGGAGAGGGGTCATTTGCAGCATTCCAGCACTACAAAGAATACAATAAGAAATGCAAGAGCGCAATCAAGGCGGCCAAGATAGAACACAAAAGGCACATAGCAGAAGACAGTAAGAAAAACCCCAAGAAATTCTTTAAGTATATAAATAGTGTGAAAGTCAGGCCAGAACATATTGGCCCCATAAAGGATGATGAAGGGAATTTGGCTATAAAGGACATAGAGAAGGCAAATGTTCTAAATAAATTCTTCTCCTCTGCCTTCACAAAATAATTGGGGCGATAAAGTAACCTAGACTGTAATGTTAATATTAATAACACGTCACAGGAAGCACCCTCATGGTTAACAGAAGACAGACCCAGAACTAGACTCGAAAAACTTAAATAAGTCACCGGGACCAGAGTGCTTACACCCAAGAGGCCTTAAGGAACTCAGTCAGGTGAAGCCAGGCCATTGACCATTGTTCCTAATTTTTAAGAACAGCCTACTGATGGGAATGGTACCAGCTGATTGGAGAAAAGCCAATGTGGCACCAATATTTAAAAAAGGGCCGAGATATATCCCTAGGAACTACAGGCCAGTTAGCCTAACATCAAAAGTCTGCAAGCTATTGGAGGGGATGATAAGGGACTATATACAAGACTTTAGTAATAAAAACTGTATCATTAGTAGTAATCAGCATGGATTCATGAAGAATCATTCTTGCCAGACCAATCTATTAACCTTCTATGAAGAAGTGAGCTGCCATCTAGATAAAGGAAGGCCTGTAGATGTGGTGTATATGGACTTTACAAAGGCATTTGATACAGTTCCCCACAAACGCTTACTGTACAAACTAAGGTACGTAGGTATGGACCATAGGGTGAGTACCTGGATTGAAAACTGGCTTCAGGGGTGAGTCCAGAGGGTGGTGATAAATGGGGAGTACTCAGATTGGTTGGGTGTGGAAAGTGGGGTCCCCCAAGGATCTATCCTGGGACCAATCCTGTTTAATGTATTCATAAACGATTTGGAGGATGGGATGATCAGCAAGATCTCGGTATTTGTGGACGATACTAAGCTATGCAGGGCAATATCTTCTTCACAGGACATATAAACCTTACAAGAAGACCTGAACAAGATAATGGGGTGGGCATCTACATGGCAAATGAGGTTTAATGTTGAAAAATGTAAGGTAATGCATTTGGGTGCCAGAAATACGAACGCAAGTTACTTGCTGGGGGGAGAATCTCTGGGGGAATCTAAGATGGAAAAGGACCTGGGGGTCCTGGTAGACAACAGGCTTGGAAGTGGCATGCAATGCCAAGCTGCTGCAAACAAAGCCAACAGAATACTGGGTTGTATAAAAAAGGGGATTCACTCCAGAAATAAAGAGATTATTCTCCCTCTCTACAAGACTCTGGTCCGGCCACATCTGGAGTATGCTGTCCAGTTGTGGGCAGTGGGCACCGGTCCTCAGGAAGGATGTGCTGGAAGTGGAGAGAGTCCAGAGAAGGGCAACAAAGACAATTATGTGAATGGAGGACATCAGCTATGAGGAAAGACTACAAGCACTGAGCTTATTCTCTCTGGAGAAAAGACGCTTGAAGGGGGATATGATATCAATGTACAAATATCGTACTGGTGACCCTAGCATAGGGAACAAACTTTTCAGCGAAAGCGAATTTAAAAAGACACGTGGCCATTCACTAATATTAGAAGAAAAGCTGTTTAACCTTAAACTGTGTAAAGGGTTTTTTACTGTCAGAGCGATAAGGATGTGGAATTCCCTTCCACAAGCAGTGGTATCAGCAGGGAGCATCGATCGTTTCAAAAAACTATTAGATGGGCACCTTAAAGACCACAACATACAGGGGTATACAATGTATGGTTAATTGCAAACACACACACACATCATAGGTTGAACTGGATGGACTGGTGTCTTTTTTCAACCTCACTAACTATGTAACTACGGACTTAAGCCCCGTACACACGATCAGATTATCGAACCGATCTGTCGTCCGTTTTTTGTGGCATGCTAGTCTGGTGTGGAAAGTGAAGAGGTTATTTTCATACGGATTTTCCCGTACGACAGAATTCTACTTCAGAAGTGATGTCATGTGTTGGATTGCTTTGTATGTGTTCTTTCTCTCTGAGCATGCCTAGTCTTGCTCTTAAGATTTTTTTCCGTCGAAATCTGTACTAATGAGACGAAAATCGGACGTTGTATTACGGACGACAAAAATTTTATAGCCTGCACATCAGGATTTTGTCAGCCGAAAAGTCGGAGTCGGCTGTCGAAAGCACCGTACTAACAATCCGAAAATCGGCAGATCGGTCATCGGACAAATTTTCCCTACAGATTTTCTTATCGTGTGTACGGGCCTTAAGACTGGGATGTCATTAAAGTCCATGTGCGTGTAAAGGCAGGCGTCCCAATACTTTTGACAATATAGTATAGCTTTGCAATAAGTGAAAATTCTCCGCTCCTTTAGTAAGTCAAACTGTTGCCTTTTCCTGACAATGAAATTAAATAATGGGTACTTGGGGGTACTTTTTTATTTCTTTTCACTGTGTTGTATTTGTGGGTACATTATTTTTGTTTTGTTTTATTTATTTTTTTTTCCTTTTTTGTTTTTTTTACTGTGTTGTATTTGTGTATACTTTTCTTTTTGTAAATTTGTATTATTTTTTGTTTGTTCTTTTGTTTTTTTACTGTGTTGTATTTGTGGGTTCTTTCTTTTTGTGTTTTTTTTTTTTTTTTATTTTTCTTTGTTTTATTTTATTTTTTCACAGTTTTTGTGGATATTTTTTTTCCACTGCACTCTATTTGTTTGTAGTTTCTTTTTGTTTTTATTTATTTATTTTTTTGTTTTCTTTCACTGTGTTGTATTTGTAGGCACTTTATGTTTTTTTTTTTTTTTGTTTTTTTTTCTTATGGTCTTATTTCACCATTTTCTACTGCATCCCAGCCCCCAACACTTTCTGGCAACCAAACAGACCATTCCTAAACCCCCCTTATTTGCCAGGGACAGCGGTATTTGCTGGTAAACAGAAGGTCTATCTCTTTAATTGTGTGAGGAGGTGTGTGTACTCCGCACACACAGGTAACCTCCCCGGGTTCAGCCTACTTTTAATTACAGCATGGGACAATTCTTTTTAATTTGCTTGTACATCTTGTCCTGTGTCACTCTGGTCTCCCAGAGGAAACAGAGTAGATCCCTGATATCCAAAGGGAATCCTACGACTATTGATTGACCAAATTATTATTTTATTTTATTTTTGCTACAATTTTACAAGCCTCAGCTCAATTTTTTTATTTCTTAAACTTTTTAAAAACATTGTAATACCTTTTAGCAGACAGACTTACAACCTGATCAGGACTCTTTAGAAAAGTTTCTTCTGATGTATGTTAGACGCTCCTGTGCTAAAACTTAATTATGCTAATCAAGATCCTTCATTAAAGCTTGAGTAACTCAATAGAAGTGTAACAGGAATAGCAATGGGAATATTTCAGTGCAATAAGACTTCAACGATCCCCAGCAATGTCTGGAATGGAATTAAATGCCAGATTCAAAGTCATGCAGCCCAGGGATTGGAACTGGATCTGGTGCACATGCTACAGCAGAAGCGGTGAGTAACCATTATTTATACATCTCCATTCAATGAGTGTTTTGAACGGTTACTTAGATTTTACCAAAAAAAAAAAAAAAAAAAACTTTAATAGGAAATAAATCAAAAATTTGTGTGTGTGTGTGTGTGTATGTATATATATATATATATATATATATATATATATATATATATATACATATAATATAATATAATATATATTTTTTTTCCCCCACAAAAAGCCTATGTGATTTATTTCCCTTTTTAAAGATTTTTTTATTTTTTTTGCCATGTATGCTTTCGCAATCGTGTGTAAAAAAAAAAAAAAAAAAAGGTATCACATGCATTTCATGTGCTTTTGGACATTACTAAAGGGACTATTTTATTTATTTTATTATTATTATTATTATTATTATTATTATTTTTTTTTTTTAATGTTCATACCTGAGATTTAATGCATTTAATGCATTTTCTTAACAGAATAAATAAATAATAAAAAAAAAAATGTGAATTCTGGATAAAAGTTGTCTGAATCTTCATTCATTAATAGTCCTATTTTCTGTGTATCAATGTGAATTTTTGCATGTGTATTGTTAGGCATGCTGCCTTTTACATGTTATTGGAGAAACACAAAACTGCATTCTATTTATGTTCTGAAATGCAGATAACAGAGCAAAAAAGATGATTTAAAAAAAAAAAAGCAACTGATTGATTTTTGCTGTGCAGCTATTGGATGTCGCCTTAATAAATGTTTATATCTGTTGGCTGCAGTAAATGTTGCATGTTATAATTAAGATGACCACACAGGTGGCCTCATTCACGATAGTGGCGATTTATCGCCGTCCGATCCGTGGTGGATTGCTTTTCAGAGGGCATTTGACATGAGGTGATATGTTGCCTCCTCGCCGCTTTTTTTCTATCTCAAAATGCTGACTCTGCAAGCTTGCAATGCATATGGTTGCAGGATGGCTGCGGTGTGGCCCCATTCACTTGACTGGTTCACGTTTCAGCGGCATGCCAATTAATAATTGCATGTGTAAATTTTTGTTTATTTAGTCCCGGTTCACACATATATGCGATGACAGACATTGCATGTGATTCGGAGCGCACTGCTCTGCAGATCACATGCGATGTCTGTGCTATGCGAATTCAGCCATACAGATTGTAAGGCACAGGACCCTTTTTTTGGGTCCGCAACAGAATCGGATCGCATGGTGGTTCATACCAATGTGATCCGATTCCTGTGCGAACTGACCGCTCACACTGCAATATGCAAACTGATCTGGGGTTGAATGGGATGCGGGGAACCGCAGTGGATTCTCAGGGTTCCCGCATCGCATATGTGTGAACCGGGACTAAAAATCCTACAAACCTACAACATAATAAAAACCTATATACAGAATAAATACATTTTATTTATTTATTTATTTATATATGTATATATAATATATATATATATATATATATATATATAAACAAAGTAGCTCACTTCAGCATAAAGAAAAAAAATATATATTTTTTTTGTCAGAAAACATATAAACAGAACCAAATATACAAACCAAGATATGTTGTTGTTGTTATTATTATTGTTAATAAAAAAAAATATATTATATATATTTTTTTTTTTTTTTTATTATAATGCATAAGAAAGCCCTATCCTCCACCTAAACACACCCTCAGGCTAAGAAACAATTACACATTTAACCCATGCATGCAGCCTTTTTCAAAAAATCTGATCTTATAAAAATCTAGGGGACATGAAGGGACAGAAAGAAAAGCCGCACTCTCAGAGACTGACAAACAGCAGCTACGGCAGGGATGCTCAAACTACGGCCATCCAGCTGTTGTGGAACTGCACGTCCCATGAGGCATTGTAAAACTCTGACATTCACTGACATGACTAGGCATGATGGGAATTGTAGTTCCTGAACAACTGTAGGGCCATAGTTTGAAGACCCCTGAGCTATGGGGACCTGACATTCCTCCACACCTTTGTCCCCCACCTTGTCCTTCTCAAGATCCTGAATCTTCCCAACCTTGCCAAGAATGTTGTGCACGACCACCTCAACAGGAAGGACTTTTTCCCCTGGTAGAAACCTGACACTGTGCATTCCACATGAAGTAACAGTCTACTAAGCTAACTAAATAAAGTGTCTCAAAATCAAAATCCCGATGCGATTTAAAAGACCCCTACGACCACTCCGCATAACTCAAGTGGGAAAAGGAAAGGGATACCCAGAGCCTCACCCGTCCGCTTATAGACTTCTATATTAAAGGGGCACTGAAGCAAGAAATAGTCCATCGTCCCATTCACACCGCCACACTCCACTCTTGGACAACCGCAGTTCTCCACAGAGCGATGCTTCAAGTTGCCCTTCTTGTGTACTGCCTCGTGTCTATATAGAAAAAAAAAATACTTACTACTAGCTTACTGAATATAAAGAACAGCCGCGGGCACAACAATATTGTTGGAAGCAATTCAGAAATACAGTGCCATGCTAAAATCATCAATTATGGTTAGATTGATCCAACATAAAAAGTGCCATATATAAACATTGAAAAATTGATATCACCTAAAGTGCATAGTGGAAAATAACGGAAAAATGATTCAGTGTATACTTCCTTGAAAGTGCAAAATTAACAAACAAAAATAAAAATAAATGTCCAAATCGGGAATGAAATTCATATCCACATTGCAATACCATCTGAAGTGCGTAGTGTAACACTGTGCAAATAGCAAAGTAAAGTCAACACATTCCTTGTAAAGTCAACACATTAAAAATAATATAAAATATAAATTAATGTCCAAATCAAGGAGTAAATGGTGTCCACAAAACATAGTCCGTGTTCCGAAGGAAATAAAGGGAAATCCCCACTAGTGCATCAGTCACCAAGGGGAGAAGTCAGGAGAGCTTACCAGAAGTTGTGGACTCTACTGCCAATAGTAAAGAGTCCTAAGGGCAGTAGGCTTGAAGCCTTAAGGCCCATACACACGATAAGAAAATCTGTAGGGAAAATTCATCCGACGACCGATCTGCCGATTTTCGGATTGTTAGTATGGTGTTTTCGACAGCCGACTGACAAAATCCTGAGGTGCAGGCTATATAATTTTTGTCGTCCGTCAAAACAACGTCCGATTTTCGACGGAAAAAAATCTTAAGAGCAAGACTAGGCATGCTCAGAGACAAAAGAACACCTAGAAAGCAATCCAACACATGACATCACTTCTGAAGTTGAATTTGGTCGTACGGGAAATATCATATGAAAATAACCTCTTCACTTTCCACATCAGACTAGCATGCCACAAAAAACAGACGACAGTTCGTTCGATAATCTGATCGTGTGTACGGGGCTTTAATCTAAAGGAAATCGAACAACAAAAGTTGTATAGTGTGTATCCAGCTTAAAGCCCCGTACAGCCTCGTGTGGCTGCATTTCTGCGTTTAGGTGTGTGGTTGCTGCGGTAGCTTTCCGGACCCATATTGGATTCAGGGGACTTGCATCTGTTCATCTCAGACTACCTTTGATATGTCATATTTGGGGGAAATCTAGCAAACCTGGAAAGTGCAAAATCTGGTGCAGCTGTGCATGGTGGCCAGTCAGCTTCTAACTTCAGCTTGTTCAGTAAAGCCCTGTACACACGTACCGATCGTCCGTCTTTTGTCCCCGGAATGTCGGTGTCTGTTGAAAAGTGCAAAGACTGCACAAGACTTTTGTCCGCCGACTACAGCCGATTGCAGAAGTGATGTCATGTAATGGTTAACTTTCCCTGTGTTTTTTCTCTTCTGAGCATGCCCAGTCTTGCAAATCTGCTGTCTGTCGGCCGAATTCTGTACTGACTGGCGAACAATCGGCCGTTCTGGTGTCAGCATACAAAAATTTTAATGCTTGCAAGACAGACTCTTGTCGGCAGAATGTGCGCTGACAGCTGTCGGAGGCACCATACTAACAAGCGTACAATCGGCAGATCCTTCGTCTGCCGACGTTTGTATGCCGACGATCGGTACATGTGTACAGGCCTTTAGGCTCTTTTCACACACTCCGTCCGTCAGACGGACTCCGTTTTTCTCGATTCCCCCGCTGAGCAGGAGGATGACAGCTGTTCTCTGCGCTGTGTGCGGAGATACAGCTGTCAGTTCCCCATGCATCTCTATGGGGGAAATCGGAGGGGAACGGACCGTCGGTCCGTTCTCATCCGATCCGCTCCGCTGGACGGATTGAAAATAAGGTTTCCATCCGTCCAGATTGGACGGATCGGATCGTCTGTCAGCGGACATGTCTCTGCTGACATCCGATGCCCCATAGGAATGCATGGGAGGACCGTTCAGATCTGCCAAAAAAACTGACAGGCGGATCTGAACGGTCCGCATGTGTGAAAGGGGCCTTCATTTTTACAATAAAACCCAGAAGCTGATTGGTTTCTATGCACAGCTGCACCAGATTTTGTAAATAACCCCCATCCTAGGCTTGGTTCACACCTATGCGTTTTTTTTTTTTTTTTTATGCTTCTTGTAGAAACGCACTACAGTCCGTTCAGCGTGGTTTCTTATTGAACATGTTCACATTTCTGCTTTTTTCAGCCGCTGCATTTTTAGACATTTTTGGTTAAATTTACTTTAACCTCCCTGGCGGTCTGATTATGTCCAGATTTCTGTGCTAGAAGCGGTACATTGTTTTGCATAGAAATCTGTAGTTTTACATTGTAAAACTCACCTTCCCCTGCGATCCCCCGCCGTCCTCCTGCTGTGTGCATCGGTAGATGCCGGCACCTGTCTTCCGGTTCCCTTCCCTCTGAGCGTTGCGACGCAGGGGGGGTGGAACCGGCGGCAATTTAAAAAATGTGAATACACCAAATGACATGATACAAAGCTGTGATCGGATTACACTGTATCATCCCATTTCACCACAGGATTTCACCTGGTGACTTTTCCAGTGCCCTGCCTGTGCTTTTCCAGTTCTTTGTGCCTGGAAAATAGAGAACGACCATGGTGTCCAAAAACGCGTTCTTTTTGCGCAAAATCGCTTTTAGACAAACTGGAAAACAGCGACAGCGAAACGGAGTTACTTGAAGAACTGAGCGATAGCGATTGGTGGGAAAACTGGTCATCAGGTACAGAAAGTGACGACAGCGACGATTCTGATGTCGCTTTCTGGCACATCGCTCCGTTGGAAATTCTGAAGAATAATTTGATATTCTTCCCAAATTCCACATCTATGTGTCAGAAAGAGACATCAGAATCGTCGCTGGATATAGAGAGATTGCGTGTTAATTGCAGCATGCAGTAATGTGCATTGCATTACGCCAGTCTCTAAATTATGAACCACAACAGATTAAAAAAATGTACATGGTCTATGGGCCAGTTCGCACCATGGAAACACAGTTCAGAGGCGTTCTGGATGCTTTTCTGCATGCACGTTTTTGACATGTTCCGATGCGTTTTTGTGGCCTTCCAGTGCATTTTTTCCTCCACCTTCAATCCTTGTATACACTGATGTGATGCGAATTTGCTGCGGATTACGCACCGCATCTCAATCACAACCCATTCATGTAAACTGCTGTGGTGTGTATGGTAACGACACCCTGAAATCAGTTCCCAAAACGCAGTTCGATTTGCAGAATCGGATTGCACGGTATGGAATGCATAGAGAGAGATATAATTTTGCCCTGTACAAATCATTAGTAAGACCTCATCTGGAATATGCAGTTCAGTTTCGGGCACCAGTTCTTAAAAAGGATATCAGGGAACTGGAGAAAGTGCAGAGAAGGGCAACCAAACTGATAAGAGGAATGGAGGAGCTCAGCTATGAGGAAGGATTAGAGGAACTGAATTTATTCTCTCTTAAAAAGAGGAGATTAAGGGGGAATATGATCACCATGTATAAATTATTATTATACAGGATTTATATAGCACCAATAGTTTGCGCAGCGCTTTACAATATAAAGGGAGACGATACACCAATAGTACAATTAAAAAAAAGAGGGTTAGAAGGGCCCTAATCCTGCAAGCTTACAATCTATTGGGGCAGGGCTGGTGAAACAAAAAGTAGTAACTGTGAGGGATGGACTAATGAGGGAAGTAGCAGCCCTGTTACAATGCGATTAGAGGAGAAGCGTTTTAACCTCAGGCTATGCAGGGTGTTCTTTACAGTAAGGGCTACAAGACTGTGGAACTCTCTATCACAAATGGTGGTAACTGCCAGGAGTATGGCTACTTTTAAAAGACTCTTAGAAGTACATCTCAAGGATCAGAACATTCAGGGATATGGGAAATGATTACGGCCACACACACCTACACAGGTTGAACTGGATGGACTATTGTCTTTATTCAACCTCAACTACTATGTAACTATGTATGTAGAATATTCAGTTGTTAGCTGAAGGCAGGATAGGCCTCCCTGAATAGATGAGTGTTTAGGGATCTTCTAAAAGTGGACAGAGTAGGAGATAACCGGACAGATTGGGGTAGTTCCAGAGGATGGGAGAGGCTCTGGAGAAGTCCTGAAGATGAGGAGGAGACAATCGAGCTAAAGAGCAGAAGGTCTTGGAAGGAGCAGAGAGGACAGTTTGCTGATATTTGGAGATAAGAACGGTGATGTAAATACATAAGGGGTCCATATAGTGAACTTGGTGTTGAGTTATTCACTTTAAGGTCATCACAGAGGACAAGGGGACACTCTTTAAGACTAGAGGAAAAGAGATTTAATCTCCAAATACGGAAAGGTCTTCACCGTAAGAGCTGTGAAAATCTGGATTAGACTCCCTCCAGAGGTGGTCCTGGCCAGCTCATTAGATTGCTTTAAAAAAGGTCTGGATTATTTCCTAGGTGTACATAATATTACTGAGTACTAATATTTTATAGGTAAAGTTGATCCAGGGAATATTAGATTGCCTTTCAGGGGATCAGGAAGGAATTTTTCCCCTGCTGTAGTAAATTGGATCATGCTTTGCTGGGGGTTTTTTCGCCTTCCTCTGGATCAACTGTGGGTGTAGGATTGTGTATATGGGATTGTATGGTTGGGGTTTATTTTTTGGTTGAGCCAGATGGGCTTGTGTCTTTTTTTCAACCTTACTAACTATGTAACGCAATGCTCCAAAACGCCACGGTGTGATGTTTTTGTGCTTTAAGATCTTATTCTTCAATTTAACCACTTGCCTTCTGTGCACTTAAACACCCTTCCCATCCAGGCCAATTTTCAGCTTTCAGCGCTGTCACACTTTGAATGACAATTGCGCGGTCATGCTACACTGTAACCATTTGAAATTTTTATCATTTTTTTTCACACAAATAGAGCTTTCTTTTGGTGGTATTTAATCATCTCTGGGTTTTTTATTTTTTACAAAAAAAAGAATAAAGACAAAAAATTTTGAAAAAAAAAAAAAAAAGTTTTTCTTATTTTCTGCGAGTAAATTTTGAAAATAAATTTTTCTCCTTCACTGATGTGCGCTGATGAGGCGGCACTGATGGGCACTGATAGGCTGCACTGATGGGCACTGATAGGCTGCACTGATGGGCACTGATGAGGTGGCACTTATGGGCACTGATGAGGTGGCACTTATGGGCACTGATGAGGAGGTACTAATATGCCGCACTGCTGGGCACTGATAGGCGGCACTGCTGGGCACTGATAGGCGGCACTGCTGGGCACTGATAGGCGGCACTGCTGGGCACTGAGAGGCGGCACTGCTGGGCACTGAGAGGTGGCACTGCTGGGCACTGAGAGGCACTGAGAGGCGGCACTGATGGGCACTGATAGGCGGCACTGATGGGCACTGGCGGATGGCACTGGACACTGACGGGTGGCACTGATGAGCGGCACTGATGGGCAGCACCATCAGTGCCCACACTCAGTGCCCATAGTGCTGCCAGTCAGTGCTCATCAGTGCCTAGATGAGCAGGCACTGATGGGCACTGACTAGCAGCACTATGGGCACTGATTGTGGGCATTGATGGGGGCACTGATGGCGGGCACTGTGGGCACTGATGGGGGGGCACTGTGTGTGTGTTTTTACCTTGTGTAATCAGGGCACTGGTGATCGGTGCCCTGATTACATTCTCCTGTGTCCCCGACGCTGTGAGGCTCCCCCTCCTTCCTCACACTGCAGTCTCCGTGTGAGGAAGGAGCGCCGGCGATGAGAGATGATCTCATATGTTTACATATGAGATCATCGCTCATTGGACGGCCAGATTACGTGGTGAATGGCCGCTGTGATTGGCCACAATCTGTGTCCCTTGGACACGGCCGACACAGATTTTCCCCGCAGCGCGCTCGCGGGAGCGCGCTGGGGGCGTGTCACTGGGAGGCCGTTTAAGAACGGCCTCCCGAAAATTTGAGTCCGCGCTGTAGCGCGGATGGGGGGTGGTTAAAAAAAATGCCATTAAAGAGGAAGTAAAACTTCCTCTGTAACTTGAACCTATAGGTGAGCCTATGATGAGGTCTACCTATAGTTCGTGTCATGGCCGTCTTTAATATTGATTGGACCCGGGGTAAATATTTTCTTGGGCCCTCCCAAAACCACTTATTACCTATTTGCAGGCAGTGTGGGCTCAAGGGGCAGCTGCTTTGGGCCCCACAACAATCACTGGACCCCGGGCAGCTGCCCCTTTTGCCCTGTTTTAAAGACGGCCCTGGTTAGTGTAAATTTCTCCTAAGCATGCACTGTTTAGGAGATAATTGCATTGCATGCAGCCGGTGACATCACTGGCGTATGCGCTTTGAAGGAACAGCTGCCCATGCCGTTGCTTCAGAGCCCTGTGCCGTGAACGACGGCTCTCGCGCGCATGCATGGGAACGACGTCATCACAGCTCAGGCCAATCAGATGGCCAGAGGACACAAACTCAGAAGGAAGACGGCTGAACATGTCGGCCGTGTCACCGGTGAGTGGGCGGCACTGCGGGGGCTTTGTTCTAAGGTAAGTATTTCATAATGAGCTAGTATGCAATGCGATACGATGCGATGCATACTAGCTCATTATGCCTTTGTCTTTCAGGTGTTTTTTATTTCTGAGGTTTTATAAAGTCTTTAAGCCCCCGTTCACATTGGGGCAATGTGACATGTCAAATTGCATGACAAATCGCCACCTATCACCGGCAATGGCACCATCCTAACTGGTGCGACGCCGACTCTGCGGATCTGTGCCGATTCCCAAAAGTAGTTCCTGCACTACTTTTGGCGACTTTGGGGGCGTTTTCAATAGATATCTGTGCATGACCCCGCACAGACGTCTCTCAAATTGCCCCCCCCCCGAACTCGCACTGAAATGCCGGTTTGAAATTGTGCGCATCCAGCTGAACTCGCACAATTTCAAAACCGCCTTCACTAAACCACCGCCACCTAAACTATAATAACATTTTGTTAATGGATCCTTTTTAGTCATCTACTCTTCTGTTATGCTTATACAGACTAGAATAATTATATATATTTTATTACACTATTATAGAATACACCACATAATATATGTAATTTTATGATGATTTATGCCTATTAGAAGATAGACCAGTTTTTTTTTTTTTTTTTTGGGCTGCAGAATCCTTACATAATTTTTAAATTACCCTTTTGACCTGATCTGACCTCATCAGTGAAATCTGTTATCAGTAGGATACAGCACTTTAGACCAGGCCAGGACAAGGGGTGGACAGGAGGGACGGTTGCCCTGGGCACAATGGTTGATTGCAGGGATGAGGGGAGGGGCGCCTTGACCCTAACCCTAAAGGAAGGGGGGCGCAGTTTGGCATCCTTGCCCTGGGCGCTGGATGACCTGGTCCTGGCACTGACTGTAGGGGGCCATCATTGTTTTAGCCCCCGTTCACATCGGGGCGATTTGACATGTCAAATTGCAGGCTATTGCCGGCAACAGCACCATCCGAATTGGTGCGACGCGATTACCAAAAGTTGTCCCTGCACTATTTTTTGGCGGTTTCAATACACATCTGTGCACAAACCTGCACAGATGTCTTTCAAATCGCCCCTACACTTGGAATGAAATGCGGGTTTGAAATGGTGCCAGTTCAGCTGAACTTTCAAACCCGCCTCCAATGTGAGCGATGGCTTATGTACTGTAATATTGACAGAGCCGCTGATAAGGCAATACAGCTAGGGACGGGGGCCCAGGCACCATCAGTTCAAAAGGGGGGGTCCAGGCACCTACTGTACGGCCTTGTGACTCTTGTGGATCCCCCCTATAGTGCTGTTGGCTCTCTCCCTTCAGCTGCACTGCAGAGGGATCGGTTCTTGTATCTGCACCCCTTCTACCTGCTGTCCGGTCACCCCTGTGTGCCCGCCTCCCTAGCAGTACTTCCGACTTCCCTACACTTTTCTCCTGCCTGCAGCTGCTGAGGGCACACGGGGGGATTGGGGTCAGGATGGAGAGCTGGGGGCTGGATATGTCATATCAGTACTGATCCCTCCTGTGTCCATTCATCGCAGAAGCATAGTAAACCATGTTTACTATGCCTCAGTTTGTGAATGCAAAGGAAGGCTCAGAGTACCTTCTAGTCATTCATCTGCAGCTGAGGATGCAGAGAAAGGGACTGAGGAATCTCTGTCCTCAGTCCAAATGTGAGACATCAGGGGTCTGTTTAGACCCCTGATATTTGACCAAATCCCCCGAACAGGGCACTTAATAAATAAATAACAAAATAATACAATTTGAAAAAAAAGAGTTAAAAAATTACAAGTTAAAAAAAAATGAAGGGCTTGTTCAGGAGTTCTTTGCTCTCTGTAGTGCAGTCACCATTTTGGTTGCTCTTCAGAGAGCATTTGACAGACAGTGAAGGAGGCATATTGCCTCCCCATCACCCGCTCTAACCTCGCACTAATGCACCAAAACCACATGTATTACATAGCACTGCGGCTGTCTCATTTTAGTGAAAATCTTCCGGCCAGGTAGGTTGTACGGGGCCCTGTGATTTCTAACAACAGCCCTGATTATTGAATATGCCTAAAGCCGGGTACATACTACAGTTTTTTTCGTGCAATCCAGCGGGTTGCAGGAAAAAAAACTGACATTTTCGGCTGTACTAACCATGCGAGGTTAATGCAGTGACCCCCCCCCCCCCCCCCCACTGAGCTTTTGTGTGACAGGGGGACACCCCCACCCTGCCAGAACACTCCAATCAGCACTCTCTGCCATTGGCTGATAGCACTGATCAGGGGTTGGTTTGCTGCTGGTTTTCCAGCATGCACGTCCAACACACAGACACACAGACACACAGACACACAGACACACAGATACACAGACACACAGACTCAGACCGGCACACACACACAAAGAATGTTGGCCGTTTTCTTTTTTGAACCGGCGAATGTCTCCTGACAGTCTGCCCGTGTGTAAAGTAAAAATTTACAAGGATGCAATGGTGTCATCACTGGTCTGTAATTGCTTGTGCCCACAGTTCCCATATCAAAGGACCTATTCCTGATGAACATAAGAGATAATGAAACAGTATGTACAGCCATAACCAGGGCTTTTTTCAGGGGGAACATGGGGGAGCACAGTTCCAGCACCTCAGCATTAAATGTATGTAATGGAAAGGGGTGCTGGAGTGTGCTGGAGGGTCTGTTGATGATGGCCACTGGGGGATCTATTGTTGCTGGTGGGAATCAACTTTTGTGCTAGGGGTCTGTTGTTGCTGGGGAGATTTATTGTTGCAGGGGAGGGGTCTACTGTTGAGAAAGAGAGAAAGAGAGAGGTATTCTTGGAGATCTGTTGTTTATTTTATCTTATATTCCCGGGGGATAAGTTGTTGCAGGGGAGGGGTCTACTGTTGAGAGAGAGAGAGAGGTCTTCTTCTTGGAGATCTGTTGTTTATTTTGGGGGTCTATCAATGCTGGAGTGGATCTTTGTTTGGGGGGTATTGTTGTGTGGGGGATCTATTGTTGCGGGGGGGTGTCTATTGTTGGCTGCAGGAGATCTATTTTGCTGCTTTTCTTAACAAAATCCATACAGGTTACCACAGAATGATACCTGGTTCTGTATTCTCTAATTGTTGCTGGGTAAGGTCTTCTATTCTCGGGGGACCAGTTGTTGCTGGGGGAGGGGGGGGGGTCTACTGTGTAGAGAGTGGTCTATTGTTTCTGGCTGCTGGAGGATCTATTGATGCTGGCTTCTGGGAGGTTTTTTGGGGGGTCTTTAGTTGCTGGGGTGGATCTTTGTTTGGGGGGGGGGGCATTGTTGTGTGAGTGACCTTATGTTGCTGGGGTGTCTATTGTTGCTGGCAGCGGAGGATCTATTTTTCTGCTTTTCTGGTTATCATTGACAAATTCCATATAGATTACCTAGCACCACAGAATACCTGGTTCTGTATTTCCCTAAATGGGGTGATCCTGGGAGGTGGGTAGGGGGTGAAATCAAGGAATGGTGCTCGGAGGTGGAGAGAGGGGGCAGAGACAAGGGGTGACTTAGAAGGTGGGGAGTTCCTGCCCTATTCTTGAGAAAAAAAAGCCCTGGCCATAAAAATCCAATATAAGGCCAGCCATAGATAGATCGAAATTAGGCCGATTTTCAGCAGGAATCTTCCAAATTTTGATCCATCTATGGACAGGTTTGTTGTACTGAAGTCGATCTCTGTTGATCAACTTCAGTACAACCAGCCTGTCTGGTTTTTCTTGTGCGATCACTGCCGTCCCATATAGCCAACAGCAGTGGTCATTGTATTCTGATGGTTGGGAAATCTCCCGCTGCCAGATTACAATAGCACAAAGGGAAGGATTCCCCCATCATCACTGTATTGATGGTGGAATCAAGTGATTTTATTTCCTTCAGTCATCGTTTGTTGGGGGAATCCCTCCCATGGTTGAAGGAAGGAAAATGTCATAATCCATGGCTTGCTTAATCATAAAGTTTGCTTGAAAAGTTGATGTTTACTATACATCCCGAATTAATTGGGGATCCCTCTGGATTTAGTGAGGTGTCACTCACGTGGCAGGTCAGGGGGTCTTTTGGGGATCAGTAAATAACCATATTGTTAAAGGATTGGGGGCCCATCTAGGGTATGGTGCTTCCACCTGGTTAGTTGTTGGTGGTTCTCCCAGGAGCTAGGTCCCCTGGGGGAAAGTCTTAAATGTATAAAGCCTCGTACACACGCAACGATTATCGGCCGACCGATCGTCCGACTTTTGTCCAAGTTGTATTTTGTTGGTTGGAATGTGCTCTAGACTGCACACAAATTTTCTCGGCCAACAAAATTCTACTTCAGAAGTGATGTCATGTGTTGGTTTGCTTTCTTTGTGTTCTTTCTTCACTGAGCATGCCCAGACTTGCTCATCAGATTTTTCCCTGTCGAAATCTGTACTGACTGCACGAAAATCGGCCGTTGTGTTGATGGCCAACAAAAATTTTATAGCCTGCACACCAGATTTTTTTCGGCCGAAAAGTCGGAGTTGGTTGTCGGAAGCATCATACTAACAAGCCGAAAATCGGCAGATCGGACGTTGGCCAAAAATTCCCTGCCAATTTTCGGCGCGTGTGTACGGGGCTTTAGTCGCAACATCTTCGAGCCAGATGGGGCGCGGCTGAGGACATGGTCGATTATAGTCATAAAGTGTGCCTTAACCACTTACCGCATTCTAACGTACCGGTACGTCGGTACACTTTGCGGGGTTATACCGGGATGATGCCTCGAGGCATCATCCCGGTACTGTGGTTTGAAGCCGATGGTCTGCTTTCCGTCGGTAACGACTGATGCGGCTCGGGAGCCGCTCGATCGTTACCCGGGGGGGGGCGGGAGGGAACGCCCCCCCCCCCTCCCGCCGCCTTCCATGGCTTTGTTCGGGGCTCCCATCCCACCGGGAGCCCCGAGCACCCAGCCGGCACGTCCGCCGGCTGGATGGAGTCCCGGTGAATGCCGGAAACGGCATCGATCGGGTCTCCGATGACGTAACCTGTCACCTGGAGGCGGCGTCCATGACGTCACTTCCGGGTTACTGTGCTTCAAAAGGCGGCAAATTTGAAAAACAGCTGTATGCAAAAATGCCGTTTTCGGCGTTTTGCATACAGGGAAGTGTAGTGGAGGGGTCGAGGGTCTTTTAGACCCTCGATCCCTCCATAAAGTGTACCTGTCACTACATATTGGTGTCACAAGGGATGTTTACATTGCTTTTGACAGCAATAAAAGTGATCAGATTTTTTTAAAAAAAAAAACCTGTAATAAAGTTTAAAAAAAAATAAATAGGAAAAAAAAAAAAAATGTAGCCGCCCCCGTCACCGTTAGCTCGCGCACAAATAAAAAAACGTATACGCAAGTCGAGCCACGAATGAAATCGCTGTTCAAACCCCATATGTGAGGTATCGCCGCGATCGCCAGAGCGTGGGCAATAATTAAAAAAAAAAGAGCTACACTCTACCTCTAAACTGGTAACCGTTAAATAAATTTAAAGCGTCGCAGATTGAGATCTCTATTGACCGTAGTTTGTCGCCATCCCGCGGGGGGGGGGGGCGCAATTTTAAACCGTAACATGTTGGGTATCTATTTACTCGGCGTGACATCATCTTTCACAATATACAAAAAAAATGGGCTAACTTTACTGTTCAGTATTTTTTAAATGCAGTGAAATGGGATTTTTCAAATTTTTTTCCAAAAAAATGGCGTTTTAAAGACCGCTGCGCAAATACCGCGTGACAAAAAATTTTGCAATGACCGACATTTTATTCTCCAGAGTCTTTGCTAAAAAAATATATATAATGTTTGGGGGTTCTAAGTAGTTTTCTAGGAAAAAAATACTGGTTTTAACTTGTAAACAAAAAGTGTCCGAAATAGGGCTGGGGCTTAAGTGGTTAAGGACACCCAAAGACCCTCTCCTGGTTGCATCGATGAACTTAAATTGTTAAAATTGTTCTACTTCTGTTATTTATTGATTTATTTGGTAATAAATTGGCTGCTGTGGTCGTTTAAACCCCATTCATGCAGTTTGTGTCTTTATTATAAGTTTGAGGGCCGAAGGTTGACGAATCCTCTAGTCATGTACATTCCCATCATTCACTGCCCTCAAAAGATTACAATCTAAGGTCTCTATCTCACATATTACATACATGTACTTGGGCCAATTTAGACAGGAGGCAACATCTTTTGAGGGTGGGAGGAAACCAACACAAACACAGGGAGAACATGCAAACTCCATGCCGATAGTGTCTTCCTGGGAATGCCCAGCCAACCTAGGCATGCATTACGGACTAATCTTTTTGTCAAGTCCCCTTCCTATCTATCCTATCGGCACCATGATTTGCACATGGGGTTGATTCACAAAGGCGGAAGTAGTGATGGCAGCCTCCACAGTTTTCCTGACAACGGTTGTTCTGTCCAAAGGTGACATATGTATTGTAGATAGAGCTTGATGGGCCGGGCTGGCCCCTTGCTTCTTATGTGTCTTTGATACTCCAATAGCAAGACCTACCTGCTATAATTTCTAGCTCTGTTCGTGTTCACTTTGGTGTTTTGGGTGTTCATGCTCTTCCTGTTACATTTTTTGTAACAGAACATAAATAAGAAGTCCAGCTGGGAAAGTGAGAACATCCCATAATGGGCACAGCAGGTGTGTAGGTCTAGGAAAGCAGCACAGGGATGGTCGGAGCCCCTCATAGTCGGCGCAGCAGGTGTGAAAACCCCAGAGCTATACACGGAGATAATGGGAACCCATCATAATGGGCACAGCAGTTGTGCAGACCCAGGAGCTATGCACTGAGATAATGGGAACCCATCATAATGGGCACAGCAGGTGTGCAGATCTAGGAGCTATGCACTGAGATAATGGGAACCCATCATAATGGGCACAGCAGGTGTGCAGACCTAGGGGCTATGCACAGAGATAATGGGAACCCATCATAATGGGTACAGCAGGTGTGCAGACCTAGGAGCTATGCACGGAGATAATGGGAACCCATCATAATGGGCACAGCAGGTGTGCAGCAGACCTAGGAGCTATGCACGGAGATAATGGGAACCCATCATAATGGGCACAGCAGGTGTGCAGACCTAGGAGCTATGCACTGAGATAATGGGAACCCATCATTATGGGCACAGCAGTTGTGCAGACCCAGGAGCTATACACGGAGATAATGGGAACCCATCATAATGGGCACAGCAGTTGTGCAGACCCAGGAGCTATGCACTGAGATAATGGGAACCCATCATAATGGGCACAGCAGGTGTGCAGATCTAGGAGCTATGCACTGAGATAATGGGAACCCATCATAATGGGCACAGCAGGTGTGCAGACCTAGGGGCTATGCACAGAGATAATGGGAACCCATCATAATGGGTACAGCAGGTGTGCAGACCTAGGAGCTATGCACGGAGATAATGGGAACCCATCATAATGGGCACAGCAGGTGTGCAGCAGACCTAGGAGCTATGCACGGAGATAATGAGAACCCATCATAATGGGCATAGCAGGTGTGCAGACCTAGGAGCTATGCACGGAGATAATGGGAACCCATCATAATGGGCACAGCAGGTGTGCAGACCTAGGAGCTATGCACTGAGATAATGGGAACCCATCATTATGGGCACAGCAGTTGTGCAGACCCAGGAGCTATGCACGGAGATAATGGGAACCCATCATAATGGGCACAGCAGGTGTGCAGACCTAAGAGCTATGCACGGAGATAATGGGAACCTATCATAATGGGCACAGCAGGTGTGCAGACCTAGGAGCTATGCACAGAGATAATGGGAACCCATCATAATGGGCACAGCAGGTGTGCAGACCTAGGAGCTATGCACGGAGATAATGGGAACCCATCATAATGGGCACAGCAGGTGTGCAAACCTAGGAGCTATGCACGGAGATAATGGGAACCCATCATAATGGGCACAGCAGGTGTGCAAACCTAGGAGCTATGCACGGAGATAATGGGAAGCCATCATAATGGGCACAGCAGGTGTGCAAACCTAGGAGCTATGCACGGAGATAATGGGAAGCCATCATAATGGGCACAGCAGGTGTGCAGACCTAGGAGCTATGCACGGAGATAATGGGAACCCATCATAATGGGCACAGCAGTTGTGCAGACCCAGGAGCTATGCAGGGAGATAATGGGAACCCATCATAATGGGCACAGCAGTTGTGCAGACCCAGGAGCTATGCACGGAGATCATGGGAACCCATCATAATGGGCACAGCAGTTGTGCAGACCCAGGAGCTATGCACGGAGATAATGGGAACCCATCATAATGGGCACAGCTGTTGTGCAGACCCAGGAGCTATGCATGGAGATAATGGGAACCCCTCCTAATGGGCACAGCAGTTGTGCAGACCCAGGAACTATGCACGGAGATAATGGGAACCCATCATAATGGGCACAGCAGGTGTGCAGACCTAGGAGCTATGCACGGAGATAATGGGAACCCATCATTATGGGCACAGCAGGTGTGCAAACCTAGGAGCTATGCACGGAGATAATGGGAACCCATCATAATGGGCACAGCAGGTGTGCAAACCTAGGAGCTATGCACGGAGATAATGGGAACCCATCATAATGGGCACAGCAGGTGTGCAAACCTAGGAGCTATGCACGGAGATAATGGGAACCCATTATAATGGGCACAGCAGGTGTGCAGACCTAGGAGCTATGCACGGAGATAATGGGAACCCATCATAATGGGCACAGCAGTTGTGCAGACCCAGGAGCTATGCAGGGAGATAATGGGAACCCATCATAATGGGCACAGCAGTTGTGCAGACCCAGGAGCTATGCACGGAGATCATGGGAACCCATCATAATGGGCACAGCAGTTGTGCAGACCCAGGAGCTATGCACGGAGATAATGGGAACCCATCATAATGGGCACAGCAGTTGTGCAGACCCAGGAGCTATGTACGGAGATAATGGGAACCCATCATAATGGGCACAGCAGTTGTGCAGACCCAGGAGCTATGCATGGAGATAATGGGAACCCCTCCTAATGGGCACAGCAGTTGTGCAGACCCAGGAACTATGCACGGAGATAATGGGAACCCATCATAATGGGCACAGCAGGTGTGCAGACCTAGGAGCTATGCATAGAGATAATGGGAACCCATCATAACGGGCATAGCAGGTGTGCAGACCCAGGAGCTATGCACGGAGATAATGGGAACCCATCATAATGGGCACAGCAGGTGTGCAAACCTAGGAGCTATGCATGGAGATAATGTGAACCCATCATAATGGGCACAGCAGGTGTGCAGACCTAGGAGCTATGCACGGAGATAATGGGAACCCATCCTAATGGGCACAGCAGTTGTGCAGACCCAGGAGCTATGCATGGAGATGGTGGGAACTCCTCCTAATGGGCACAGCAGGTATGCTAACTCAGTGGGCACTCAGTGAAGGACTGATCTAATGGCCCTAAGGCTACTTTCACACGAGAGGTCAGATCTGACCCAGCTGTCTTTTTTCCAGCTGGACCTGATTGGACCCTCCATTCTCCTTTTATGGGCAATTAAATGTAAACGAACTTGAGCCAGTTTACACCCGGCTACCCCCGGGTCCGGTCTGATCAAGCAAAAAACAAAAAAAACAAAGGGTATCTGTTCTCCGCCTGGCCGGATCAGATCTGAGGGTAGTTGGGTGTAAGCAAACAGCCTTTTTGTTTGGCTGCCCATAGAGCAGAATAAGATGTGTCTGTGTCTGCTCTGCATAAGTGAAGAGGACACAGATCTGTTATTCAGCAGCTCTGTTCAGCCCATCAGGGGATCAGCGGACGAATCCCCTGCAGAGCAAAACCAGACCCGGCCTGTGTAAAAGGGGCCTAATGAGAATTTCCACATTCACACATATATGCAGGTATGCACACCTCCCAACTTTTTGAGATGGGAATGAGGAACACCTATTGGCAAAAGTATGTAGGCATAGGACACACCCCCTACCACACCCCCTTAAAGGAGATTTATAAAAAAAAAAATTACTAGCTTAACTGCTTCTGGACCGCCCACCGCTGATTTAATGCGGCAGGGTGGCCCTCCTGTGCGAAACGACATAGGTCTACATTGGTCGCGTGCCTGCAGCTAGGGGGCGAGCGTGTGCCGCCGGCGGCGCACTCCCACTCACACTCGGCAGCGCGGACTCTAATGCACGGTGCAGGCAGCTCCAATTGCCGCCTGGCACCCGCGATCGCTCCCCGCTGAGAGAGAAGAACGGTGAGCAGTTGTAAACACAGCCGACCGTTCTTCTCCCTGGAATGATCATAGAGCCTTCTATATAGTATCACAGGTCTCTGTGATCATTTTACAAGCCCAACCCCCATACAGTTAGAAACACGCCCCTAGGTACACATTTAACCCCTTGATCACCCACAGGGTTAACCCCTTCCCTGCCAGTGTCATTATTACAGTAACAGTACATAGTTTTAGCACTGCTTACTGTAGTAATGTCACTGGTACCCCCACAAAAGTGTCAGAAATGTCAGTTAGGGGTCAGATCTGTCCGCCGCCGATGTCACAGTCCCGCTAAAAACCGCAGATCGCCGCCATTACTAGCAAAAAAAAAAAAAACAATAAAAAATGACAAATCTTTCCCGTAGATCGTAGACGTGATAACTTTTGCCCAAATGCTTATTGTGATTTTTCTCTTTTTTTTTTTTTTTTACCAAAAATATGTAGCAGAAAACAAATTTGCCTAAAATGTTAAATTTTGATTTTTAAATTTTTTTTTTTTTTTTTTTTTTGGGAATGTCATATAGTAGAAAGTGAAAAATTGTTTTTTTTTTTTTTTTTTTAGAATTGTCGCTCTTTTTTTGTTTATAGTGCAAAAAACTAAAAAAAATCGCAGAGGTGATCAAATACCACCAAAAGAAAGCTCTATTTGTGGGGAAAAAAGGACATCAATTTTATTTAGGTACAGCATCGCGCAATTGTCCATTAAAGTAAGGCAGTGCCGAATCGCAAAATATGGCCTTGTTGTTAAGGGGGGAAATCTTCCAGTCCAGAAGTGGCTAAACCCACAAGTGCTTTTTTTTTTTTTTTACCATTTCTATTCTTTATACCGACTTTTGAAATTTTACAAATGCAGCAATTTAGAAATTGGATGAAATGTTTAGCACTGGGAAACACTTTTTTGAAAGCTAAAAAGTGCATTTTATATACAACTATATAGATCAGACCAAAATTAGGGACAAATGAGGAGGACAGAGGGACTTTATTCCAAATCAGGGACAGTTGAGAGCTATGGGTATATCTACCTAAGTGTTGTACTTAATCCTCTTCCTTCTCCTTTAATAAACTCTCAGTGAAAGGCGTTCTCTGAGCTCACTCTGCAGCATTTGGGATCACCCGACTTCCTGTAAAGAGCAAAGAATTCTCCTGTTTGATCGTTTTGGCACGATGTAACAATTTTACCAGCTGATGACCTGAGGAATCTAGAGATGGTTGTAAAGATAAGGTGAAGAATTGCTGATTTGATTTCCCTTTTTTTTTTTTTTTTTCTTTTACGACGGAGAAGCAAACCTATTACAGTAGCGGGGCAGAGGCAATTATGGGAAGCTGAAGAGCGATTACAGGACGAGAGCGCCACCATAAAAACTATACAAGTGCAAGATATCTTTATCCCCAAATGGCTTCTGCGGAGATCTGCAATAAAATTCTAATTTATGTTTGTAATACTGATATGGTCTGCCCAAGAGTAATGATGACCCAAGTCACACATTTTGGATCCCCCCGAATATTTGTGTTCATTAAAAAGGAGAGCAAGCTCCACACTCGCGTGTAAAACAGAGCAGCTAACACTAAGGATCTTGATACTTATCCCAACAACAATATTATGCACTGGTGCACAGTCATGTTGGAAAAGTAAGGGCCAACGCCAAACTGTTCCCACAAAATTGGGAGCCTAAAATTGTCCAAAATGTCTTGGTATGCTGACGCCTTAAAGAATTCCCTTGACTGGAACTAGGGGCCAAGCCCAACCCCTGAAAAACACCCCCTCCCCCCCCCCACCATAAACCCCCCCTCCACAAAATTATTGGAACCAGTGCAGAAAGCAAGGTCCTTAAAGACATGGATGAGTGAGTTTGGGGTGGAGGAACTTGACTGGCCTGAGTCCTGACCTCAACCCGAAAGAGCACCTTTGAGATGAATTAGAGCGCAGACTTTTTCATCCAACATCAGTGCCTAACCTCACAAATGCACTTCTGGAAGAATGGTCAGTCATTTCCTAAACCTTGTGGACAGCCTTTCCAGAAGAGTTAAAGCTGTTATAGCTGCAAAGGGTGGGCCAACTCAATATTGAATCCTACAGACTACAATCCTACAATACTTTTGGTAATAGTGTGTGTGTGTGTGTGTGTGTGTATACTGTATGTGTATGTATGTGTGTGTTATATCTAACTTAGAGAAGCGCGACTGTGCCACAGTTTATTTTGTCAGTTTAGGCCGTGTTTTGCAGAAAACAGGCACACTACTGAGCTAGGTGTGCACTGCGCTTATGTTAGAGCTAGGAGTGGAGGTTGGTAACTCTTAGTGAGGTTAGTCTGTACAAGAGAGCTGTTAGAAGCACGTTGCTCCATACTGTCCATGCTGGGACAGTGAAAGGCCAGGTAAGGATGTAGCAGCAGGGAACTGCAGGATAAACAGTCAGAGCTGAGGAAGGTTCAGTGGTTAGTGCATGAGCACTGGGGACTGTGCGTTTGACCAGGGCCGGCCTTTGGGGTGTGTGAGCTGTGCAGCCGCACAGGGCGCCATGGGCAACAGGGGCGCCTTGCGGCCATCACAGCTCGCAAATGATCAGGCCGCACAGCGGGAGGTAAGCGGCGACCGCGGCCTGGACAGGGCCAACATAGGCCACCGCCGCCTACCTCCCGCTGTGCGGCTGTACCTGTGTTGCCATTCCATGTCCGGACTGCAGGGCTGAGCTGTGTATCTCACACACAGCTCAGCCTCAGGGACGCGAGAGGAGAGAGATTTTCAGCTCCTCCTCCTCCCGCCCCTTCTCCTCCTCCCTCCCTCCCCTCTCCTCCTGGGTCTGCCCCGCCCACACTCTCCGGGGATATGTAGGAGGGAAGTTTAACACAGAAGAAAAGCTGCAGACAGCCTGAGCCTTCATCCTGGGGTAAGTAAGCTTACCCTCTCTCCTGTCCCAGTATGTAACAAATGTAAGGGGGGCTCTGTGGGGGGGGGGGGCTCTCTGATGTAAGGGGGGTCTGTGGGGGGTCTCTAAAGTAAGGGGGCTCTATGGGGGGTCTCTGATTAAAGGGGGGCTCTATGGGGGGTCTCTGATGTAAGGGAGGCTCTATGGGGGATCTCTGATGTAAGGGGGGGGCTCTTGGTGGGGCTCTTTGAGGGTCTCTGATGTAAGGGTGGCTCTGTGGGGTGTCTCTGATGTAAGGGGGGTCTCTGATGTAAGGTGGGCTCTGTGGGGGGTCTCTAAACAAGGGGGGGCTCTGTGGGGGTCTCTAAATTAGGGGGGGCTCTATGGGGGGTCTCTGATGTAAGGGAGGCTCTGTGGGGGATCTCTGATGTAAAGGGGGCTCTTGGTGGGGCTCTTTGAGGGTCTCTGGTGTAAGGGTGGCTCTGTGGGGTGTCTCTGATGTAAGGGGGGTCTCTGATGTAAGAGGGAGCTCTGTGGGGGGTCTCTGATGTAAGGAGGGCTCTGTGGGGGGTCTCTGATGTAAGGGGTGCTCTGTGGGGGGTCTCTGATGTAAGGGGGGCTCTGATGTAAGGGGGGGGGGCTCTGTGGGGGTCTCTGATGAAAGGGGGGTTCTATGAGGGTCTCTGATGTAAGGGGGCTCTGCGGGGGATCTCTGATGTAAGGGGCGCTCTTGGTGGGGCTCTTTGAGGGTCTCTGATGTAAGGGGGGCTCTGTGGGGAGTCTCTGATGTAAGGGGGGCTCTGTGGGGGGTCGGCTCTGCGAGAGTCTCAGATGTAAGAGGGGCTCTGTGGGGGGTCTCTGATGTAAGGGGGGCTCTGTGGGGGGTCTCTGATGTAAGGGGCTCTGTGGGGGTCTCTGATGTAAGGGGGGGCTCTGTGGGGGGGTCTCTAATGTGAGGGGGCAAAGGTATTAGTGAACATAAAAAAGTTCCAAGAAAAGTCCAATGAAATGCAAAAAAGGTGCAAGAAAAAGTACAAAAAAGTGCAAATATTTATTTATGGTGACAAATCTTCAACAAAAAAGCACCCCGTGTGCTGCTTCCACCAATCACCCCAAACTGACTCACCAGACTTAAATAAAAGCCGATGTATTTTATGGAATCACGCTATGTTGATTCATTTTTTGCACATTGTAGAGGTTATGAATATTATTTATTTAGTAGTGATATGTATACTTTAGTAGCCATGCAGATTTAATTAATAATTTTGCACTGTGCACTTTTGACAACAGAAACAGATTTGGGTGACATATTTATACATCATTTTAGGGTAAATACTTAAGGCCCATACACACGAGTGGAAATTCGGCCGGGAATTATCGTCCGACGACCGATCTGCCGATTTTCAGCTTGTTAGTACGATGCTTCCGACAACCGACTCCGACTTTTCGGCCGAAAAAATCCTGGTGTGCAGGCTATAAAATTTTTGTCGACCGTCAAAACACGTCCGATTTTCGTCTCATTAGTACAGATTTCGATGGGGAAAAATCTTATAAGCAAGACTAGGCATGCTCAGAGATGAAAGAACACGAAGCAAACCAACACATGACATCACGTCTGAAGTAGAATTCTGTCGTTCGGGAAAATTTGTGTGCAGTCTAGAGCACATTCCAACCAACAAAACACCACTCTGGACAAAAGACGGACGACCGGTCGGCTGAAATTCGTTGCGTGTGTACAAGGCTTTAGAGTATTTTTGCGCTGATTTTTTTTTTTTTTTTTTTTTTCTTTTAAAGCCCGTAGCGTGTGCAACACACTCAAAAGACTCCACCCGATGCATAAAAAAGTGCACACACACAAAGTGAGAACACAAAAAAGCACAGGGTGTGCGACAACGTATGGTCTTCCCTCCGAAGAGGTAGGACCCGAAACCTCGATCTCCCGGGGCGCAAGACTCCTGACAGGGATATAAGGTACTCATGGTCTGTCTGGCCGAAACCAGACCGACCCCGTTCTTCAGGGGGACTGCCGAAACAGCCCCCACCGAGTACTAAGTGGGGCTCCCCCGAAGGGAGGCCCCATGAGAGAGGGCGAACTAAGCCAAAAGGCCATATCCACCCCCTCCCAAGACTTAAGGCTGGGCCCGAGGACCCACACACTCCAGTCATGCTGCGCTGATTTTTTTGACTGTTTTTATCTTGCTGCTGCACCCACTTGCAGTCAATTAGCAGCAATTATACTCTTAAATAGTTTTTCAATAGATACAGCCATGTTTAGAGGGGCAAGAGGTGAGGATGTGGGGGCGCCACAGCATTAGCACGCACAGGGCGCCTGAACACCTAAGGCCGGCCCTGCGTTTGACAGTCTGGAGGACCAAGGCAGGAGGCCTATGCAGAGATACTGCAAAGAAGAGCCAAGAGGTGGAGTACTGTTTGTTTTCTGGTTAGAACCCCTGCTAAGGAAATTATTCTACTGTAAAACTTTTACTTTTTTTTCAATAAAAGTTGGCAGACCTAAAACTAACTTGCAATTAGCGTTTTACAAGTTCCATCTTTACTTTATGCGTTGAAATCAGATAACCGCTTGGGGAATTTAGTAGTGGCTGACCAGCTAGTGCATAGATGTAATTAAAACCCACAACGCCAACTGGAATTTCCAAGTCACTGATCGTTGGAACCTGTCAGTCAGACCCACCAGCTAAAGTTGTTTGTATAGGGCTCTGCAACTTTAAAAATAGTACAATGGGCTGCAATCTAAATTTACAGATTATTGGATGATATACCCATTTCAGGAACAGATACTTTGATTCAATAACGGACATTTTAGGGAGAATTTGTAACATTGGGGGTCTACTGTATATATGCTGTGTGATTACCTTAACCACTTAAGCCCCAGAAGATTTTACCCCCTTCCTGACCAGGGCCTATTTTTGCGATTCGGCACTGCGTGAATTTAACGGACAATTGCGCGGTCGTGCGACTTGTTAGGGAACGAGCCGGGGCGGGAGCGCGCCTCCGGCGGCGCATGCCCACCCGCTATTGGCTCACAGGCTAGTGACGTACTACGTATATGTACTTGCGGCGGTCGGCAAGTGGTTAAAGGGTAACTACACTTTCGTGGGGAAAAAAATCAGCAAATAAAGAAAAAACAATATCGCGTATACAATTGCATGTTGATAAAAAATTACCTTTCCTTTTCAATCAGCAGTTGTTGTAATTTTCTGAACATGCAATGCAATATGGCCGCCTGGAGCTGTTCTGGTCACAGAATGTATACTGACCACACCCCAGAAACATCATTTACTGCTGGTGTGATTGGCCCACCAATTTTCCCAGAAGTCTGCCTAAGATACAAGTCAGATTTCTGGCATCCCCTGCAACATTTTTGGTAAGATACTCCCAATAGGAACACATCTAAAGGGATGCAGGCCCAGCAGATTTCCTCATTAGAGCCCTGCAGCTGCCACAGCTGATAGATAATTATGAAACCACTCCCATTTGACCCACTTAGCACAGAGGAACACACAGGGATTTCTTCAGAATACCACAAGGTAAGAATCTGCAACAAAGGTTGTTATAATCCTTGCAATGTACAGAGATCACCCAGAGGGGAATGTTTTTTTTCTCGACAAAAGTGGAGTTGCGCTATAAGTATTTGCATCTCTGTCATTAAAAATCGCCTAATGTATCCAATAAGTTTATTTTCTCAAGTCGTCTTCCAGGGCAGCATCTGAGAGAGAGGGCTCCTCCCACCTAAAACAGGAAACACAATGTCCACCATTCTAAAAATTTTACACATTCCTGCACATACCAGGATCATCACACAATATTTTTTTTCTAGTCCCTGTAGTAGTTGCAGTGGACTCGCTGTCCAGCCGCCTTCAGGTACCTCTGAGGGGGGTCAGGTGGCACGAGACCAGGACACCCAGAAACCCCTTCAGGGGGTCTCCTCTTCATCTTGCCTGAGGTTTCGCCCACACTGGGGGGGAGGTAAGCAACCGTACCTACAGCCGACAAACATCTCAGGATGTCTCCCGGTATTCCCCCACCTATCTCTGCAGTGCAGCACAAAGTGCAAAGCCTGGATATGGCAGCATCGCCTGTAGGCCTCTGACTCCCAGCTCGCTCCTCTCTCCCTCCTGGTGGGACTGATGAAATCACTTCCGGGTTGCAAATGGCAACCAGGGGCTCTGGAAGAACGTTCCTCTTGGATGGAAACTGAGCACGGGGGGCCCCAGGGGAGTTGGAACCTACATATTTGGAGGTATGTGTCCAGCAGACCTCTATCAGGGTGGCTGGGGCGGGGCCAGAGTGGAGGGCAGAAGAGCCTTAAAAGATCCCCTGGGAGGAAGCTCTCTTGGGCACTATGTCGGATGCTACACCACCCTACCCTGCAGATCCTGAAAGACAAGACCTCTCCAAGGTAAGTCAGTTACTGCGTGGGTCACCACTGTGCTTGCCTAACCACTATGCACCTTAAGCCACCATAGTGGTAAAGCAGCGGCTTCTCTCTACCCCTCGCCTAACTCTAGGTCCTTTTTTTGTTTATTTTCAAGAAAAAAAGACCAGGGCCCATAGTAAAGCGTGTGCTTCATGCAGTCATAAATTATCGTCGGATTGAACGAAACCCTTTTGCCAAAAATTTATCAGTTAACCTCAGTGGCTAAGGAATCGCAAGGCTTCTTTAAAGATCTTATGTCAATTTTAAAAAGGAAATGTGGGACACTTACAACCCTTTTAGGCACAGCAATCCAAAATCTTTAAACTCCCCATAAGGGAGCAACACCTTCAGCAGCCAGGCATCTATTCCTTCCTGCAGCAGGGAAGACCAAGATCTGACCAAGGGAAGGATTCAGAGACTTCTGCCTCAGAATCTGATGTGGGCCTATGCTCAGACTCGGTTGGTGAAAAGGAAGATTCTCAGAGCCTTCTCTTTCTGGCACAGAGGAGCTGCTGAAGGCAATTACGGATACCATGGGAACTAAATGAACAGAGACCTGAGTTGTCTTTACATGATAAGATGTACAAAGGTCTGCAACCCATGAAACCTAGGACCTTACCTGTCAGTCAAACTTTAAAAGATTTTATCAAAAAGTAATGGGAAGAATTTGAAAGGAAACTGTTGACGCTAATGGTAATAAAACACAGGTATCCGTTCGCCGAAGACAACTCTAAAACCTGGGCTAAATGCCCCAAGATAGATTTATCACTCTCAAATATAGCTAACAAGTTGGACCTTTCTTTTGAGTACTTTAGAACTTTGATAGACCCCATGGACAAGAAAGCTAAAGAGAACATGGGAAGCAGGAGCATCAAATTTCAACCCTGCGATTGCATCCACATGCACTGCAAGAACCCTGCTACTATGGTTAAATCAGCTTCAAAACCACCCAGAAGGGGCAACCCCAGGGAGGAATTGCTGGAAACCATTCCACTTCAACAAGGGTGGCAGCATTTGAAAGGAATGCTTTTGCTGAGGCAGTGATAAATTCCACCAGAAGGGCCTTTATAGCTTAAAGAGTGGACAGGGAATGTCACCTCTAACAGCAAGCTGTGTGATATCCCCTTCACAGGCAAGCTTCCCTTTGGTCCAGATTTGAAACAGGTACTCAATAGGTCAGCGAATACAAAAAAAGGTTTCCTCAGTTAAAGAAAAAGCAAGGTGTCCTTTCATCAACAGAAGAATGGTTTCAAGCAAAATTAAACAAAAAAATGCTGGTCCTTTTCAGAGGAGAAAAAAATAGAGAAGTCTTTATCCTTAAGCCTTCCATGGCTAACGCCAAAAAGCAATGACAAAGACCTAGACAAATGGTGAGACATCACCACAAAAAAATTTGTCCTTCACACGGTAGAACAAGTTTATACTATAGAATTTTCAGGCAATCTGCCAAACAGGTACTTGGCCTCCTCAAAGACAAAGAGAGGGCAGAGGGGTTTCTAGCTTCCCTAGAAGGTCTACTGGTGCAGAAAGTCATCTCTTCGGTCACACAGGACGAACTAGGCGACGGTTTCGATTTACACATTTGCCAGGAAGAAACCGTCGGAGTACAGGCTCATTCTGAACCTAAAACCCCTCAACAAGAAAATGAAATGCAAAAAATTAAGAATTAAATCCATCTACTCAGTGAGAAACCTACTGCCGCCAGGAGTCTTCATGGCAACAGTAGACCTGCAGGACGCCTACCTGCACATACCAATAAAAAAAGATCATTCACCACAAGTACTTAAGGTTTGCGATACAAGGGCTAAAGGCCACTGTGCATTTCCAGTACACCTTCTTGCCTTTCTGCATCTCTTCCACACCCAGAATTTTCACCAAAAGCCTGGCGGAAGCACTGAGGAGTATAAGACTGAAAGGTATAGGAGTAGTGCCATTCTTGGATGAGCTCCTCTTCTTTGCCAGCACAAAAGAAACCCTGAAAACCACCTCCAATTGAGCATTTGTTACCTAGAAAGTTTAGGTTGGATCATAAACGATCAAAAGTCCTACATAACCCCCTGTCAAAAGGTAAACTATCTAGGGGATGGGCTGGATGTGAAGGAAGCAAAGATTTTTTTTTATTCCCCACAGCTCAAAAAACAAAGGTCAACAAAAGCAGTAGCATCCATATGTTACCCCAAACTGATCACCATCAGGAAGGGCATGAGGGTATTGGGCCTCATGACTTCCGCCTGTACATGGGCACAACTGCACACAAGGCCTCTACAGAACTTCATCCTGGCATATTGGGATGGGAACCCACAATCCATGAAGATCTTGATCAAGAGGCCAGATCTTCCTTGCACATATACAGCCAGGGGCACCTGTGGACTCAAACTAATGTAATCTGTATCACCACAGATGCCAGCACATCAGGCTGGGGAGCGCACTTGGCAGAGTTCTTAGCCCAAGGCAATGTGAGTCAGGATTGGTCACTAGCCTCATCGAACCTGAGGGAAATGGAAGCTGTGCATCTAGCACTGAAGTCCTTCCAACCGTTGATCAAGGACAAACACATTCAAATACAACCGAACAAGGCCACAACTGTAATGTATATAAACGGACAAGGGGGAACCAGATCTCATCAACTTATGTCTCTGGCGGACACAATTCTGACATACACCTGAAAGGGACATAGAACACTCTAGAGGATCATCCGCTACATGGTGAGGCCCACAGAATGGTCACTAGACCAGTCAACCTTCAACTGGATCACTCAGATCTGGGTGACACCTTTTGGAAGACCTAATTGCGTCAAAAAACAGCATCAAGATCGTGAGATTCTTTTCCTTTTCCTCAACGGATGGGAGTATGGGGGTTGAACGCCTTCGCCCAAGATTGGTCATTCCCGCTATGCGTTCCCTTCAATGATTCTAACCCCCCCCCCCCCCCAGAGTCATCCAAAAAATCAAGAGGGAAAAGGCCACGGTCATTCTGATTGCACCATCCTGGCCTCAAAGAGCATGGCTCAGCCATCTAAAGAACATGAGCAGTCAGCTGTATCTACCATTACCAGACAAGACGGAATGTCTAACTCCGGGGCTAATCTGGCACCCCGAACCTCAAAATACTGAAGCTTTCAGCCTGGTTACTAAGAGGGTAATGCTACAGAACAAAGATCTGCCAGACCAGGAAGTGGATACCATCTTACCCAGTAGGAAAAATGTCACTCATGACATACATGAAAATGTACGGAAAAAGTTTGTGTCTTGGTGCTTGGAAAAAAAAGTCAGGGGGAAAAAATTATTCTGACTGTTCTGGACTTTTTCCAAGACGGCGTAGACAGGAATTTATCACATAACACATTAAAAGTGCAGGTGGCAGCTTTATCCTCCTTTTTTATTCATGTAAGACTTGCTGGAAACCCGCTTATAAAACGATTCCTTTTTTCTGTAAACTAATCAAAACCAGCAAATTGTAGGAAATTCCCCTCATGGGATCTATCTACAGTACTAAATGGTTTCCTTTAAACTCCCTTTGAACCTCCTAGACGAGTGTTCAGACAAAATGTTCACCCTAAACACAGTACTACTAGTATCTCTAGCAGCAAAAGGGAAACCTATTACAAGTTAGATATTAGGAGGATCCTTTATAGCCTACCTGGAAAGGACCAAAGACTGGCGGAAGGCTTCATCTCTATTTGTTTTATACTCCGGAGTAAATAAAGTCCTGACAGTTTGGGAGGAGACCCTGTACTAACTATGCAATATTTTTACACCGATCTCCCCCGCTGAGCTATTGTGTTCTGATAGAGGAATGGCAATTGGCTGAGAGCGCTGATCGGATGCCAATCAGCAGACTTTTTTTTTGGTCATGTTCCTTCGACAGAAGCTGGACACTTGGCCAGCTTCTGTCGGACCATCTGTTGTACACACAAATGTCAGCCAGCTTCTATTGAGCCACCGGATATTGGGCCCATGTGTGCAGGGCTGTAGGCTAGGTTCACACTTGTGTGGCTCTGAAAACTGTGTTTTGTGCCAGCATGGCAGCCCACTCCTTTGAATAGGCTGCTGTGCCTCCAGAAAATGCAAGAAAAGGGTCCCTGCACCTATTCTGGAAATGGAGCCCGTGCGAAAACCTACAATACAGTGTTGTGTGTGTGTGTGTGTGTGTGTGTGTGTTTTTTTTTTTTTTTTTTTTTTTTAGCTTCCACCCACTCCCATCCTCCATAATCATAATTCACCTAGGCGAATGACAGCAGTGCCTCCTGGGACATGTGACATTCATATCCTAGGAGGCACCAGTGGCCATGCATGTCACCCCATTCACTAACAGAGGAGGGAGGCTGGACCAGTGGAGTGTCATCAGAAGGCTCTGCCAGCTCTTCTGGGTTCCTCCTCCTGTGTTAGTGAATGGGGTGATATGCACAGCTCCTGGTAATGTCTCAGAGAAACATGGCGGCTGCTGAGAAGAGGATCTCAGCAGGGCAAAACTGTGTCGGTGAGTGTCTGAAAAAAAGAACTAATAGGGTAGAAGGGTAAAATTCCCCTTTAGGTCATAGGCCCAGTCATAGCTGGGACTGGATGGATTTAGCACATCCTGATAAATATTCAAGGGTACCAAGTATCCAGGAACTTTTCCTGCGGATGATATTGGGAGGCCATGAGGTCCTTCATTCAATTGCATTAACTTTGCAAGCAGAATTTTTTTTTTAAAAACAGACCCTATAGGGTTATAGTATACCGCTCACTAGGTAATGTGTAATAAACTGCATTGGCCAGTGTTTAGATCAGCCATTCTCATCAGGGTTCCTCTAAATGTGACTAGGGTTTCCTTGAGTCGTGGCTAACTGACCTCAAATCTGATGGTGCCTGCATAGTTCCAGGTCCACCGCCACTTGGCATAGCCAGCAGCATGGCCCAAAGGGCATCAATTCTGGCCACACCTGTAAAGCAGGGCATTCTTCCAACTTAAAACCCGCAAATGTAAGGGGCATTTTCCCAATGACTCCCGACAGACTAATCTTACCAGGGGTTACCTGAGACCTGAAAGTTATTTTAAGGGTCCCTTTAGGGTAAAAAAAGTTAGGGAAAGGTTGTTTTAGAATTTAGATCCACAACATTGTCTATTTTAACTCTATAGCACAGAGGGAGTATTGAGGGTTTTACACACGTTTGATACTCTGACACTATAATAAACTTTGATATAGGTCTTTGCTCCTGCATTAGTACCCTTGTTTCTTAAACCTGGTAATAGACACTAGTCAGTAGGCAGACCCAACGTAAATAGGCTAAAAATAATCCTCAAAACGCTTAAACCCACAAAGGTCCCATAAACCACAAAGGTCCTGGCCACAACCCAAGTCTTTGCAGACTGCTGATTGGTGGACCTTGCAATCCAATCATAAATAAGCTCATGAAACAGCCTGTTGAAAATACTGCAGAGATAAAATCTGTGTGCTGTCTCCTTCCCTGACTCCTTGTCCCATCAGCTGTTGATCTGTTATGTAGAGCAAGAGGACTTGGGCTCTACAAGAAGGATATCATAACCCTTTATAACCTACATGGCTGGAGTTCATGCAAACTTTTACACAGGGCTACTGGGGTTAGAGTCATAAACCTAGGCTCTTTTGTGTTTTATAGGATTTGATTGCCACTGGCCCTTCTCACCTTCTTGATTTATTGAGACCATCCTTCTGAATGTTGTGCCAAGTGCAATGCGTCATTTTTAAGCAAATGGTAATTTCCACACTGTTTTGAACCCTAGGTGGGGTGGGGCTGGCTTAGGTTGGTAGACAAATTGTGAATTATATTTGTGTTGTCTGTGAGTATTGCTCCAGGTTTTGGTTATTTATCCACTTCAGTTCTTACCTCTTATGAGCCAGAACAATTTGTATGTTTCTTCTATTGGCTTGTTTATTTGGCAATAACTTTTGCCATTCCTAAGAAACCAAATCTATATACAGCTGGTAAAACAAGTATTGAACACGTCACCATTTTTCTAGGTAAATCTATTTCTAAAGGTGTTATTGACATTTTCCCCATGTCGGTAACAACCCATTCAATCCATACATACAAAGAAACCAAAACAAATACGTTCAGAAATTAAGTTATGCGTAATAAAATGGGAAAAGTATTGAACATGCTAAATTCAATTTATTTAATACTTCATACAAAATCCTTTGTTGGTAATGACAGCTTCAAGATGCCTCCTATATGAATAAACTAGTCACATGTGTTGCTTCGGTGTGATTTTGGCCCATTCTTCCACACAAACACTCTTCAAATCTGGAAGGTTCCATGGACCTCTTCTATGAATCTTTAGTTCTTTTCCATGTTTTTTTTTTTATGGAGGAGCACCTGGCCCTGGCCAGTTTATTGTGAAATTATGTTCTTTCCCCTTCCGGATTGTGGCCCCAACAGTGCTCACTGGAACATTCAGAAGTTTAGAAATCCGTCCATAACCAATGCCACCAGTATGTTTTGCAACAAAAAGGTTGTGAATATCTTGAAGGAGCTCTGCTTTTACCCATCATGGAATGTTTTTTGTGTGACACCTTGGTAAAACACCTTTTTATAGGCCATTAGTTGAGACTTAACCAGCTGTTATTAATTTGCACTGAGCAAGGGCAGGATTGCTTTTTAATTACTGATAGATTTCAGCTGGCATCTTGGCTTTCCATGACTTTTTGCACCTCCCTTTCTTCGTGTGTTCAATACTTTTTCCCTGTGTAATTCCATTGTATTACACATAATTTAATTTATGAACTTTTTTTTTTTCTTTGTTTCTTTGTATGTATGGATTGCATGGGTTGTTACAAACATGTAGTGAAAATTTCATGTCAAATGCTCGCATTTGATGGCATCTGGCATTTTGGAGAGGTGTTCTCTTCATGTATGAATCCCGGTTTTCACTGTACAGGGCAGATGGCAGACAGCGTGTATGGCGTAGTGTGGCTGTTGTCAACGTTCTGGCTTGAGTGGCGGTGACGTTATGGTATAGCCAACGAACACAGGTGTATTTTATTGATGGCATTTTGAATGCACAGAGATACTGTGATGAGATCCTGAGGCCCATTGTTGTACCATTCATCCACGACCATCAACCCATGTTGCAGCATGATAATGCACGGCCCCATGTTGCAAGGATCTGTACACAATTCCTGGAAGCTGAAAACATCCCAGTTCTTGCATGGCCAGCATACTTATTGGACATGTCACCCATTGAGCATGTTTGCGATGCTCTGGATCGGCGTATACGCCAGCGTGTTCCAAGTCCTGCCAATAACCATCCACTAGGCACGGCCATTGAAGAGGAGTGGACCAACATTCCACAGGCCACATTCAACAACCTGATCAACTCAATGCGAAGGAGATGTGTTGCACTGCGTAAAGCAAATGGTGGTCACACCAGATACTGATTGGTTTCCAGACCCCCGGACCCCCCATACAGTAAAACTGCACATTTTAGAGTGGCCTTTATTGTGGCCAGCCTAAGGCACACCTGTGCAATATTCATGTAATCATGCTGTCTAATAAGCATCTTGATATGCCACACCTGTGATATATATATATATATATATATACAGTATATATATACTGTGTGTGTGTGTGTGTGTGTGTATATATATATATATATATATATATATATATAATATTTAGGGATAGACCGATCTGTTTTTTTCAGGGCCGATACTGATATTTTGGTCACAAAGTATCGGTATGGGACGATTATTTTTTACATTTAAAGTTTTGAAAAATAAAGACAATTTTTTACACAAATCTGGTACTGAACATGTTAATGCTTGTTTATTAACATTAAAGGCCTCGTTCTTCACACCTTACCTGCATGAAAACTGATAGGAAAACCACACAGCTTTCACTTGCAGGTACATCAGTTTCACATCATGTCAACGAACCAGTCCTAGAAGAGTAGACAACTGTGAAAAATAAAGTGCTGGGAAAATAAAGGCTTCCCAAAACAAAATTTACATAAACTGCTGCAGTAGTGCACTCACTGACTGCAATGATTAAATCTAGTAGCTGCGGTGCAAAAGACAGTGGACTGGACACTACCGTGTTTCCCTGAAAATAAGCCCGGGTCTTATATTAATTTTGGCACCAAAAGACACAGTAGGGCTTATTTTCGGGGTAGGCCTTTTAGCTGTAATGTGCGGTCTTGAGATAATTAGCCCCCTAAGGGGTTAATATAGCGCTTGCTATTAAACTAATAGGAGTGATCAATTTCTTGTTCACACACCTGAGTGATGAATAATGATGTGTGTAGGGGATGATGCTAATCCCTGAGGATGATAACCGGTGTATTAAAGTGCAAAAGTGCTAAATAAATATTTAATTTAGATGACTTAATAACTTAGTACACAATGTATGTGATGTCAATAAATATATAGATATAAAAATATAATGG